>NC_047149.1:20947491-21592225 GCF_009829125.3 Periophthalmus magnuspinnatus
CACACAGTGAACCACAGAGGAGAAATATTTACATATCTGTCACACATGTTAAAATATTGTTCAGCTTTGTTGCTAATTGCCCAAAAGGCAGATCCACAGAGGTACAGTATATGCTAACATGAGCATCTTTGCAGACAAGTAGCTCAAACTAAATCCCAAACAGGGCTTAATCTGGCGGCTGCCAGCGCTGCAGAAGACATTCTACATTTTTATAATTGGAGCGTTATCCAACTTGTGCCATCCCTAGAGTGGCAGCATTGGCATGCGAGTGCTGGAGAGCCCTCAGAGGCTTTTCCAGGCAAAAAGCATATGTAATGAGTCACGAGGTCCCTCTCTGCTCCAAATGACATTAATTGCTGTCCACGCAAAAGCCTGCTGGAAAACATCCAAGCCATGCACAAGTCAGAGCAATTCATCACAGCAAACAAAATCTCTTATTTATCAAGTGGGACTGAGGGCGACTCAAGGGTTTGGGGAATACAAATATTCTACATGCATTATCCCACTTTGTGAATGTATCTGCTCTACGACTCTAAAAAAAAAAAAAAAAAATGCAATCCACACTCAAATTAGGAAGTACATAATGTTGGGACGTTGACATGACACATAGACTTGATCACATCATTGGCTAAACACAGAAACGTTAGAGTCCATGCATTCACTGACAATTATTATTGGTTATTTTTCATCAAAGTCCAACAAAATGTTTCCATTAAAGAATATAATCTAAAACTATATATCTAGACAAAGCATGCTACAAAATTGCCATGAAAGTTTAAGCATTTCATGCTACAAAACCATTGTACAACTAAAATGGCTCCATGCATGTGAAGAACACATAGAAAGTAACCAGTGAGCAACAGATTTTTAGTGCAAACCCTTGTTAACCCGCAGCAAAGAAAAGGAAATTCTCTCTTTCTTCTCGAGCTGTCTGACATATCCCAGCAAAATGTGAATGAATTAAAGATAATGTGGGAAGAATGAATTAAGCATGCGCTCCTCAGTCTTCAGAGCTCCTTAATCAAAGGCGTCTGCTCGGATTGAGAGGGAGGGAGAGCCGGAGTTTGAAGGGGTCACGGGAATCACACTTTGAGCCGTGTCAGTTTCTAGCATCTGTCACCAGAGGGCCAACGGTGGCGAATAAGGCCGCGGGCTCACTTGCTCCATAGAGAGAACGAAAAACAACTAAAAGATTCAAGGCATAACAAACCATAACTGCTGACTGATAGCATTAGCCTGAATTAGCTTTGATGGAAGATGACAAAAAGAGTTACCACAGAAATCTGTCATGTTTGAAGCAGCAGCTCGACGTGTGCATACAGATTCATTTGCAAAAACAGATGGTAAAATCAATAAAAGAGCTGTGGAACAACCAGATAATCTGCTGGATTACTGGTAAATACATTGATCACTCCATAGTATTAGAATATTTCAGAATGAACCCAAAATGTACTGTTTGGCAGCTTAAAATCTCCATTGGTTTAAGCTAACTGAAAAGTCTGAATGCAAGAGAATAGCACTGCAGTGTTAATAAAAAGACATTGCTTCACAGAATTGCCGTACCTTTGATCATCCACCTTTTAACCAAACACAAATTAGCCACATACATTGTTAAGCTATAGCATTGGCTATAATGCTGGTTGATGATTTTGAGAGTGACTAGTAGAATAGCACAAAACAGCTCACCTGCTGTAATTCAAGCTAAATATGTTTTTAATGCTCAAACTAAGTTACCGTGTTTTCCGGACTATATGTTGCACTTTTCTTTTCATAGCTTGGACAGGAATATAAGTCGCATCTGAGTATATAATTTCACATCTTCATTACCGTCACACTGACAACCTGACAAACACGTTTTTTTTTTTTTCATTATTAAGCATTTTTTGACTTATACTCCAGAGCAATTTATAGTCCGGAAAATCCATCCATCCATTTTCTTCCACTTATTCCTCTCCAGGTCGCAGGGGCAGCAGTCTAAGCAGAGACTCCCAGACTTCCCCCACCCCAGACACATCCTCTGGTGGGACCCCATGTTCGGAAAATACGGTACTGAACTAAAATCTCATTTTGGTTGCGAGAGCTTCAGATGGGACAGTGCCTCCAGTTAAGTTTACCACCTCAACGAACATTTACATCGAGGTATGACATCGCTTAAAAGGTATCAGTATAATCTTTCCGTGATAGCAACTTCAATCAACTCCATCTCCACCGCAGCAGCAGAAAACTCAGCTACCTCAGACTCTCCAGCTCCTTTTCACCACAGCAAGAGCATAAAATGAGGCAAGTCTAATCCACACTTTTATGTAGCATTGTTTCTACAGTCAGAATTGTGTCTATTTACAGTGACATGATCTTTGCTAAACTTATAATACCATAAACTTCAGAACTCATTATCATACCGTTCTTAAAGTTTTCTTTTAAGTTGCTCCAATTAACAAAAACAGATTGTATGGACTGATTGCACCTGCTCTTGTGTTAATTAACTGCAAATGTAGACCTTTTCACAACAACATAAAAAGACACACACCTAACCTAGCAACCGATGTACTGCCTTTTATATACTATGCAATAAATGGTGTCGGAGTTAGCTGTGCATAGGTGTGACTTTGTAATTAGAAACTATCTTCATTTAAAATAAAAAAACTGCCATTTTACCCGGAAAAGTTTCCTCAAGATCAGTGGTCCCCAACCTTTTTATCACCGCGGACCAGCCAACGCTTGAAAATTTTACCACGGACCGGGGGGGGGGGGGGGGGGGGGGGGGGGGGCTAATGCTAATGCTAATGATTACACATGATACACATTTGACCCACAATTAAGTTAATAGCAGAATAAACCAAGCTTACCGATCAGGAACAGCATCCAGTCCATCAAAACATAAGGTCCCTCTGCTCCTCAGTCCACCATGAGATCTTCACTCGGTTCCACGAACCGCTCCGGGTCCGAGATGCCTCTAGTTTAACTTGTAAAAACATCCACAGTGTCCTCGGTCGCGTACTTCCTTTGTTTTGTCCGTTTCGTCATGTTTAAAACGCAAAACTGCTGCGTAAAATTACGCAATACGCGCTCGTAATTTTACACGCGGATCTTTATATCCAGTCTCGTGTTTTTACACGGAGAAGTGACGGAACAGATTTCACTTTCCTGCAGCAGATTGGACACGGAGGCTCTAACTTCCTTTGTGGACATAATTTCTTGACTGGATTATATTCTCTGGACCTTTACGGAACGAATGAGACCAACTTTGTGTGAATATGTTGATGTTTGACAGAACCAGAGCGCTCAATGGTAATTGAAGCCCAGATTCACATTTCTGACTTCTCTGTAAAAACGGCTTTCCTGTCAGCACTGTGGTGATTCGAGGTGTAAATGGTTTACATATTCAGAAAGATGAATGCCGTAGCTTTCATTTGATGTGTAGAATGTTTGTGTGGGTGACGCAGAAATACACGTACATTGCTGTAACGTGTAACGCGGGCGGGCCGTCGGAACGCTAAGTGGTTAAGTTGTCGACGCTCAAGTGACGGAAATGTAACCGAGAGAATCCGGTCATTTTTCAAAATAAAAGATTTTTCAAAATAAACGATTGTTCAGACTCAGATAATAAATACAACAGAAATAATTAATTATTTCTTGGACGGCCCGCGGCCTGGTACCACTTGATCGGTGACTCTGATGCCCGGTGGTTGGGGACCACTGCTCAAGATGATATTCATAGATTTAGATGGTTTTGCTAGTAGGTGTAATACAGTTATAATACACCAAAGTCACTTTACCTGCTGTGTATCGTTGTCGTTATGTTGCACTGTTGTCAAAGCCACTTATTGTACGCAGTAGTTTTGTAGCTTTGTAGCTTTGTATTTTTGTTCATTAAAGGTCCTATATTATGCAAAATTGACTCTTGTGAGCTATAATGCTGTTACCTCATTAAAAAATTACCTGGAGTTGTGTTTTGTTTCATTCCCACATGTCTGAGTAACACTTTATTATTAGTCTGTGACATCTCCAAAGCTCAAAATGCTCTGTTCCAACTTGTGATGTCATGAAGTGGTACTTTGCAGGTTAATGGAGTTTACAAGCACAGTGATATATTACCACAATGACATCACGGGGTGGAACAGAGCGTTTTCTGTTTGAGAGAGGAACTCAGCCTAAATGTGCAGGGTTTGTGTGTTAAACATTTGATGAGGAAACATTATAACATGGATCAGAAAATGGTATAATATGGAGCTCTTTAATATGTGTATTGTTACGTCTTCTACCTTGATTGTGCTTCCTATTCTCGTGCTGTTGTTGAACTTCGCATTGCAACACTGTAATTTCCCCATTGAGGGACGTATATAGGTCTATTTTATCATGATGTCATTATGAGCTGAACAGTAAGCCAATGTTTTTTACCCATCCAAACGCAGCGCACGCGACATCTTTGCAAATAATCAAGTTTTACCAATCCAAAAACTCTTCACGCTCAACACCAAGTTAATCAAAAAATATTGTAGCTCTGCCAGTTCCAGTTTGCTCATAAACACCTTAACGTCCACTGCTGACCAACATCAATGCGATCTTATTATGTAAAAACCTTAGTATTGAAGTTTTTAAAAATCTAGTGTTTGCTGTAAACAGACTCTTCATTAAAAAACAGGAAAAAACAAGTTAATTTAAAATGGTTTGCAGCGGTCCAAACGTATTCCTCTTCCAAGCATCCTCTTATCCAAGATTATAAGCACTTTTCACAACTTTTAAAGACCAGAGCTGAGTTTTGGCATCACAGTAAAACAACAATTAGCATGCTAACACTCACTTCCTGTTTATCGGAACATAAAACGCTGCATATTTAGAAGCAGATGGCATGCAACTGAAATATTTTAACCTCAATAGTTGCTTAGGGAAAGACAGATTTGGCCTAAAAATGGGGGAAAAAATCGGGTACAGGGGCTTTAAACTATTGTTCTCCACCCCCTGAGGTACTGCACACACACAGTACCCGCTATTGTCTTTATATTTATGTCAATGTTGTTGTACTGCATACATTTAAACCAGTGTACTTTGGTCTATTGGAAACACATCTGATCTGCCTGTACCCTTTACGGCCAACAACTGCGCACGCCTGTTATAAGATCCACTGCATATCAAAAAAGGTCACGACCCTATTGGCTGACTCGGGCGCCACTCTGTTTTCTATGGGGTTTCTTCGAGTGCCATCTTTGACCTGACAGGAAGCATTGAGCGTGTGCAGAACTGGAGCTCGGGCTAAAAATATCTATACAGTATATTTTTTGAACAATGGAGGGAAATAGCTCAGGGCCAAGTGAACACGAGATGGAAGATGTCACGTCCTTGGCCAAGTGCCCCCTGGTGCCACTGGCCTTCCAACGCTACGATCAATAAACAACCCGGGATAAACTTCACAACCTCCAGTCAAATGGTAATGATCAGATAAAGGAAACGGGGGCAGGAATAGTGTCAGTTGTCTTTATAAAATGGTCCAGGAATCATAAAATGCGATATTGATGTCTCAGGGAGGTTTTGGCGTACATAAAGGTGCTGTATTCGACTTTTACTGTCTTAAAAACGTGGAAAAAAAGAACTAGAACTCATTTTAAACGTTTTGCAGTGGTCTAAAGTTATTCCTCAGTTACTTTATGCATTCTGAACGTCATAATTAGTCACCAAGATGAGTGTTTTTCACAACTAATGAGCAGTTTTGCAGTGACGGTAAAGCTAACACCTGCATGCCAACGCACAATTCCTGATTATTGGACAATAATTGAATGCAGACAGCACGTGGCAGACATGTTTTGATCTCAAGAGCTGCTCATACAATACATCTGTACTGGTGCAAGACGAGTTGTTATTAATTCAAGGTAGTACGGCCTCCAGTACTACCTTGAAAATGCTCGATCTCGTCTGATTTGGGAACTAAGCGGGATTGGGCCTGGTTAGTATGAGAGATAATAGTAGGACAGCAGTGGTTAGTGCGTATTGTCATTATGTCCTTGGGCAAAACACTTCACTTGATAATACGAGGCCTGAGGCGCCGATGACACCAACTGGCAGCCTCGCTTCTGACAGTCTACCCCAGGCACCTATGGCCACCCTAGTTGCTACGATATCTTACTCCCACTGAGTATGGAGCGTTTAAATATTACACCAAATTTTAAAGCAAACGGGTTGTGCTTGAGCCTGGTACATAGTTATAATCTACAACACCCACGGATGATTATGTTAGAATTTGCTCATTTTAAATCGCAATATTCATCTAAAACGATGTAATAGGAGCTGACGTCGCCGTAAACGTCATCACATCAAAGAGCCGTGGAGCTGTTGGTAACTTCAATGAATAGGTGTAAATCAAGCTAGCGAGCCGCGGATATTTTTCCATTTGTGCCAAAATGACTACGCGACGTTGCTGGATCTTAAGCGTATCATCGATTAAGGAAATAAAATTGAAGAACGAAGTAAATACAGAGCAGTGGGTGTATGCAAGTGATGGTGAAAACTAGGGTTGATCGGCAATAAAGCATCTCGAAAATAAGCGATTAAAGACTGCTCCAACAAGCACGAATCACTCCAAATACAACTTTGAGAGGGGAAATGAGAAGGGGAAACAGCTATAACATGGTTAAAAGCTCTGAAACTGCACCCCGTCAGCTTTAGGTTTAAAAACCAGCGGTACGTCCTGATTTATTTCCATGATTGTGCAGGCTACAAACTGAACATTTTCATCTTTTTCGCAACCAAACTCGTCACAGCGGAGTCAATACTGGAAGGATTTAATGAAGTCGGTAAAAATACAAGTACTGTATTTTCTTCCATCTGTGAAGAACACTCAAATCTGATCCACCTCTTCTATTATCGAGAAAAAATAACAACTTTGTGGTCTTTTTTTAACCAGCAGGAGTCTAATCCCCCGTGAATATCTCTGCAGTGTGCTGATACGTGCATGTGCCGCGTGTCTATGAGAGTCACTGTCACTGATACAAGGATTTTTTCATCTGTCTTTCCGGTCGATTTATTTTCTAATGTCGACGTTTATCACTCGAGTAGACCTGCGATTCGTCTCCTTCTTCATGACGATAATCTCCGAACAGACAGTTTTCTAAAATAAGAATCCGTTTTGCATTCGCCCTACTTTAACTGCTTTCATCCAGACGTGATTGACCAAGCAAGTGACAAGAACAATGCCAAAAGACAAAGGCTACAAGAGCGTCCGGTAATGGGGATGTAACAGTATCTCAACGATATTTACATTTTAGTTTCGATATGGGGAGTTGTGGTGTCTGATACTAAAATTCAAAAGCCAGTTTCATTGTGGTAGATGGTCACATTTTTATATCTTCAAGGCACTCATAACGCTTTACCTCAAGGAAACACTCACCCATTCATACACCAGTGTACACAGACACTGGGAGCGAGGTGGGTTTAAGTGTCTTGCCCAGGGACACAATGACAGCATTCATCTGTGGGAGCTGGAATCGCACCGTTCGCTACCGATGATGTTTATGAAGTCTACCTACTGAGTTCTACCAAAGTTGTATTCCACCTGCATAGGAGGCTGTGTAGGTTTGTGTCTAACTCCATTAAATCTCATTTCTTGTCATGCTTTTATACTTTACTAAAATGGTAAAATTTAATAAAACTACAGTACACTTTGTTAGTACAGTTTCGTCTGTGGGAGCAGGAATCGCACCACCAAACTCTGGGTCAGTGGATCTAACCGCTCAACCAATGATATTTATGTTGAGAGTGGGATTCGAACCACCAACCTTCAGATCAGACAGTAAAAGCTTTTTCTTTTTTTTTTTTTTTTTTTTACAATCGAATGTGATTTTCAACACAAACAAAAAACTATTTCTTATCATCCAATTTTTTTCAGTATCAAAACTTCTTCAAATGTGTATCTTGTTTCAATACTTTTACGTTTTAGATCCGTTAATATCTAGGCATCGGTATTGTCGATTTTTTTCCCTATAAGAATCCCCAGACAAAGTTCTCCGAGTGCTATGATTACTTTGAAATTCTTTACGCTTACTGCAGAGAAAATATCATATCATTCCCTCTGATTTTCATTATTGTCCGACAGGATCTTTCTATTTAATATAATGTAAAGCCTCTAATATCAGTGTGAACATTTTCTACAGTGACACGCAATTAATGTGCATTGGAATGTAAAGTTCAAATCAGGTCTGTGTTTTCCGATTACTTTAAAAACTGCAGTGGCAACAGCATTACCGGCAAAAGTTGAGTGCTTCGAGAGGATTTTAAGCATCTGCAAGCCAATATGGCAGCCGGCCCTGTGCGAGAGATCCACTCCACGATCGATTCCAAGTGCGTCTGATCTTTCATTAGCCGATGTCACAAAGTCATCACTCACGCTCACGGACCCAAGTGAAGGAAGATCAACACATACTGATCAAAACTGCACTACAGGAGTAAATACAGCCAGAAGAGGGCCATTCTTCAGATAAAGTGACACAGCGAGCATAAGAGGGCATGCTGTAAAAGCGTACGGAGGTAAAAAACACTAAAATGGCCTCATGTAATTGTTCCCCATTGTTTGAAAAATGTATATTGTTTTTAATGTAGATTGGACAAACTTAGATAACAGCAAAAATATACGTTTATCTTAACATTTAAATTAACTTCTTAGACTGTCTATATGAATGGACATAGCTAACCCGCTAGCCGCCGCGTTCCAAATAGAAAGTGAGCATGGGCGCGCTTCTGGCTCCAATGACTCTGACTCCAATTCAGTTTCTATTGAAAAACTGTCGCCCCTCTCCACGTAACTGCTGCTGTCAGGCTTGTCTTAAAATGTTCGTGTTAACCCACTGTACACGATCCTGGTATTTTCATTTTGCTATTGTGTCTGTAAATCAAGATATGAATATTACTAATAAATCAGGAGGCTTCTTCTGCCAAGTTGCTCCCGCTAGCGTTAGCAACAGGTTTGATTGACAGCGTTGTAAACATCATTGCGTGCAGGAAGGGGTGCTGCCTTCCAAATATGGAACTCAGCTTCAAATTCACTGCTATTACTGCAAGGCTTGACGCACTTCATTTGACTGGAGCTGAACGCTATGGGTGACGTCACACTCCCTTAGTCCATTTCTTTATACAGTCTATGTGTCAATCAAACAAATAAATACAACTGACAGTGTGTATCAAAAAGGTTTTCGTTTGAACAGGTATTGATACTCTAAAAAAGAAACAATTTTACACTGAAAATACAAATATATTGCATGTTTTGGTATTGAGTGTCAAGGTTTTTTTTTCCACTGTATTGAAAATGAGTATTGGGGAGTAGTGTTGTCCAATACTAAAATCCAAAAGTCAGTATCATTAAGATAAACGGTCACATTTTTATATAGAGCTTTTCCACCTTCAAGGCACTTAAATCGCTTCATATTAAGGAACCACTAACCCATTCACACTCACATACACACCAGCATATGAGACACAGGGGGCAAGGTGGGTTAACTGTCTTGCCCAACAAAATAACAACAGCATTCATTTGTAGGAGCTGGAATTGCACCTCCAACTTCCTGTGGGTCAATGGATCTGACCGCTCAACCAATGATGTCTTCAGATATGTGGACAAACACTCTACCAAATGAGCTACTGTCGCCCCAAGTATCAAGTTCAATTGAAATTTTACCAAGGCAAGATCAGATTGTGTCGTTTTTTTCATTCACACTTCATTGCGTAACACATAAACCCCTCTATTCTACCAACCCACACTTTCTCAATCCATTTTGCCGTACTAATGTCTTCACCTTATCCAATTCTAACTCAATAAAATACCACCTCCTGCAGAAAAACCCTGGTATATTCCTCCCGCGGTGCATTAAAGTGGTCCTAGCTCTGCACATCCATATTGTAATCAAAGCTCAGCCCTGTGGACATTCATAATTGAGATCCTCCACTTCCCCCCAACCGGGAAACACACACTTAAAACGAAACAATACAACGAAAACCTTTTTACATTTCGCATTCTGATTCGCGGTCCATGCATGCAAACATATGTCGTTACAAGAGCTTTCCCTCCTAACCCGACACGTGCGCGCTTTATCAGATCCCGCTCCTCCGCCTCCTGCTGCCTCTGACAAACGTGATACGATGGCTCCGCTGGGACATGTGCCTGTCAATCAACTATACAAGAGAACAGTGTACACAGCAGCGGCACGGCGCATGCAGCAAATATCAAACCAGGACCGTACTGGACCGTGACATCGTAGAAGTACATGTGAGGAGCGGCAGCAGTCGTGGCCTCATTATTTAAAGATTAGGGAGCGAAAAAAAACAGCTGGTAAGTACACGGTAGGCCCTCTGCATTAAACAGCACATAGTTTATAATGATGTAGCATAGTGTGAAGTGACCCTGAGCCTGTACAAGTCTATATCAAACTAATACATTATTGAGCGTTGTTATAATAGGTTGAGTACATGTTCGAGAAATAGATGATGTCATGATTTCCATTGGAGGGCAAGGGGTTTGTATATAAGTCTATGGGGAAAGAGACTGTTTTCTATGTTAATAACAGTGTAGTCTCATGAGAAATATCAAAACGGTAAATTTAAAGTTCAACCTGACCCTTTTTATTAGTGAAATCACTGTAATTCCGACACAAATCTGCATTTTAATTACCTCCAACAGTTTTAGTTTCATCTGGATAGACCTAAATACTGTATTAACCAAAAAATACATCTGAAATCTGACACAAAAGTTCAATTCTACCATAGAATCCTGACGGGTTCTCCAGCTCAACTTTAAACTACACCAGACTGAAGCAACTGTACTTCACTAAGCCTTAGATACATCAAGCAGAATAAGATGTGTGACGACCGTAGACTGTATAAAGAAGTAGACTAAGTGAGTGTGGCGTCACCCATAGCGCTCAGCTCCAGTCGAATAAAGCCCGTCGTGGCTAGCAGTGATAGTTCCATTTTTGGAATTACGACCGCGAGTATCATAGCAACCAAAGAGCCAATCCAGAGCGAGGCTGTTGAAGGTAACGTGCCCCTTCCTTCCTGCCCGCACCACTGATTTAGCAGGGACTGGGTACTTAGCAACGTTGCCAATCAAACCTGTCGCTAACACTACTAGCAGGAGCGACTTTGGGGTAAAGAAGGCGCCTGATTTGTCAGTTATTAATGTTCATATCTTGATTTACAGACAAAATTGTGAAATAAAAACACCAGGATCATGCAGAGCGAGTGAAGACGAACATTTAAAGACCAAAATGATGAGCCTGACAGCAGGAGTTACAGAGAGGAGGGTGACAGCTTTTCAATAAAAAGTGAATTGGAGCCAGAGTCGACAGAACCGGAAGCGCACAGGCCGTCCTTCTTAATTAGAAGCAGGGCATGTGCGCATACAGGCAATGCTCATGACACATTTAGTCAACACTCATATGCCAAATTAATTAAGATTTCACACATTTGCGACATATTGGATTCCACAGCACATCCTGTCTTCCCAACCTGCTGCCACTGACACTTCAAACCGCAGTACAGTGGCTCTAGAGGGACATCTGCCTGTCAATCACGCAGGAACACTTCATGTACCAGTCTCTCGGTACATCCCCTTCGTATCAGTAGTGCAATAACAGCTCGCGTTGGACAAACTGAAACATTATTACAATGTGCCGCGTGGCCCTGGCTCCGGTGTGGGCAAATGTATATTTCATGGATTAGGATGAAAAATTCAATGAGTAGCTACAAACAGCGCTGCGCACACCTCTCCCCTGCTCTGCTCTCTGACAGCCAGACCTCTGGGGACGTCTCATGTTTTCACGGCCTCATGCAAGCAATCCCATTTTCGTGATGAATAGACACATGAAAGAAAAGAAAAAGAAATGGATTCACGCCCCCCCAAACTCTGACAAATACAATAAGAATAAAAGAGTAGACGAGATAGACGAGACTGAAGAGATATTGAAAGTGTTTTGGAATTCTGAGCAGGATCACAGACAAACGCGGGCTCAGATAGGTCTCGGATCGCGAGCGCATTGCCTGTGAATTCCAAATAATGTGCTTCAGTCAGACTCCGGCAGACGGCATGCACCCGCTATACCGGCTGCACCATCTTATCCTCGCTCTCCCTCTTATCTTTTGTCTCTCTCTACAACAGTGGCGCAGAGCGATTGTTTTCTGAGCAAAGGCGAGATCGGGCCATACAAGTCGGTCACTCACGCACTTTGAATTCAGGCTGCGGTCTGCCACGCAAAAACTTTCAACTAAGAGTTTAGTTAGGAAACTGAGCAAAGTGGGAGGCTACAGAGAAGACTCCATTTCACCATTTTTTGGCCATCCCTGGAATTGTACCACATATTTTAGCAACTTTTCCTATATATATTTTATTTTACATGTATATTTCCTTTGCTACTATTGATCAACACATTTAAAGTTTCACTGTGTACACTTTCCACTACCTTGTCTGCATTGAATTGCTGTACGACATGCAAAAAAAATAAAAAATCAGTTTGGGACAATAAACCCAAGGAATGTTACACTGTATGGCATTCATTTATCCAACTTGCACATGCTCAAATACAGTTTTTTGCTTTTATTGCTCACAAATGTCCAGAGATCTGACCTATAACGTGACAGGAATTACTTGCTTGTCTCCATGGCGAAAGATTAAAATAGCAGAGTATATATAACAGATAAGTAATGCCACTCTGTGTGATGTTCCAGCCGAAGCAATACAATCCTCATGAAGACAAACAGATCCTTCAAAAAAAGTCTCATAGTGTAGCTTTGATATCATTCATGTTTGTTCAATCGCATACTTTAAAGGTCATATACTACACAAAATTGACTCTTGTGAGTTTTAAGCCATGTTATAAAGACGATACTTCCTCAAAAACATATCTAGAGTTGTGTTTTGTTGCATTCACACGTGTTTGAGTAAGTCTGTCTAGATCTTCAAAGCTCAAAATGCTCTGTTCCACCTTGTGATGTCCTGAAGTGGTAGTTTTCAAGTTTATTACTGACATGACGCAAAGTGGAACATCGTGCTTTCTATTGGAGAGAAGAACGTTTGTGATGAGGAAGCAACATTATAACATAGATCAGAAAATAGCGTAAAATGTGAACTTTAAACAACCAGAAGAGCTGCTGGACGGGGTAAAGTTTAGGTCACACATTTTGGGTTGCATTTCTTTCTTAGCGTTGTTGGTTAAAACCGCTAGAACTTGCTTGAGTATTCCACCCCCATACTTCCCAAGCTCTACTGTCCTGTTTAAAATCCCTATATTACACTATTTTCTTTTTATATCTACGTTATAATGCTGTTTTTTTCTCGTCACAAACAGACCTGGAGTCGTGTTTTGTTTCATTCACGCATGTTTAACACACAAATCCTACATATTTAACTTGAATTCTTCCCTCAAACTGAAAACACTCTGTTCCACCTTGTGATGTCATGTGGTAATACAACTCCATACACCTTCTTTACAATCATTTGGATAATTTCAGCGCTGGAATCGCCAATCTCTACTGAACAAAAGATAAAAAAGCTGTAGCTGTTAACTTGAAAACTACCACTTCATGACATCACAAGTTGAAACAGAGCATTTTGAGCTTTGGAGATGTTACTGAGACATGCGTGAATGAAACAAAACACAACTCCGAGTATGTTTTTGACAAAGTAACAGCATTATAACACGGCTTAAAGCTCACAAGAGTCAATTTTAGAACCTTTAATAAAAACCCCATTGATGAACTTGTGTTTTATTCTGAGTTTAAACATCACCTAATTTGAACAAAGGCCTTATCTAACTTATAACAAATGCCTTAGAGAAAACCACCTACTCATAATTACACTACCTTGTTTTTTGCAGTAGTCAAAACAGCTGCTGGCTACATTTCCTTGCCTCTCCTTTCAGTATTCATAATAAGGTGTAATGCTATCAGAATGCAAGTGCCACAACAGCGATAATATCTGTTTTTCTGCTGCTGCCGAGCCGGAGTAACTCGATATAGTCAATACCTTTGTGGGCATATGTACGCTCCGGTGCGCAGGTAGCATCAAACATCTGATATTAGGCCTGTCACCGTGGAGGGAGCAGACGGGGCGGGGCTGTGGGATGGGGGGGGGGGGGCATTTCGACAATAGATGTGTGAGGTGCTGATGAGATTTGGAGCAGGGACAACAGGGAAATGAATGTATTTATGTGGCACGCATGGAGAGATTACAAAGGCCATATGTGGGACTGGCTGTCTATTGTCATAAAAGCTGGGATTTTTAATTGGGTTCTCGTCTCTTATTGGCTGCCCGGGATAATGCAAAGCTACTGTAATAAACGGACGGAACGGCAATTGGTTCTTATATGACAACAACGTTATAATTCTACCTCCAAGTGAAAGCAAAATGTGGAAATAGGTCATCTACGTGCTGCCTGTGTCCAATCATGAAGCGTTTTATTATCCAATAGGGATAGGAAAAGCACTGTTAGCATGCTAGTGGTTGTTAGCTGTACCGTTTTGTAACTTAAGATTGTGTACAGTACCAACCGCAACAACAACAATGTCTAATCTGTCCATCATAATGAGGAAATCTATTTTTTCTTATGTGCCTGTTCAAAAATCTCAAAAAAACTCAAAAAAATTACTAATTAAAATAAAATAATTTGGGTTTTTTTTCATTTACAGTGGCCCCTCGTAAAACAACCCGTAATAGGTGAAATCCGCGAAGTAGTCAGCTTTATTTTGTACAATTATTATATACATTTAAGGCTGTAAAACCCCTCTCCACACACTTTATACACTTTTCTCACACAGGCGTTAACATTTTCTCACATTTCTCTCTCGTTTAAACTCTCTCAAAGTTCAAACCTTCGTAGGCGCCTTTGTCGGTGCAGAACGCTTCATCGACATTGTGGGTTTTGTCGGGGAGAAAACAAATTGCAAACATACAGCACTTCAGAGTCACACTGCGATCCAACATTTATGTAAATTTGTCTGAACACATTCTGTACTGTACAGGAGACACAGCACGGAGGAGACTGATGGACAATGGTCTACAGTCCCTTAGTCTGTATATGACTTTTAAACTGAAATTAAGTAGTTTTTTTTTCATTCATAAAGTTTCTAAACACATACCTTTGAACAGCGCCGTACCCTGAGCCCGTGGAGTGTTATTTACCATGAAACAGCTACAATCTGGTCTCCATCTCGAGTGTCTGCATGAGGGGTTTCAATTATCTGAGAGCTGCTTCTGAATGATCAGGAAACTTAAGGAGGTAATGGAGAGCAGCGGTTCATTACAAAGCTCAAGTCTGATTCAAAGCTCTGTGGACATGTTTGAGTACTACTATGTGTGTATATGTTGTTTCAGGTTCAAAGTCACACAGGTCTAGACTATCACCGTATATTATATAAACAGGCACTATGTACAGACGTGTATTTTTTTTGGGGGGGTGTCAGTATTTATCATGAGTACTTTTTTCTTTTTATTTGCACTATTGGAGAATTTTGGGTTATTTTTTTGGCTATACGGGAAGATTTGAGCTGTACAAGGTTGAATTCCTAACTTCCATGACTCATTCCGGATGCAAACTGAGTACTAAAGTGTTTTATTCTGCAGATTTTTTTATTGCAGCTCATGTTTTTAGTGGTATAAATTTGCTCTTGGTTTAATGTCTCAATGGCATAAATTAGTTTCAATATTATCGTTTATCGTCTATATTTACTTCAGCAATACATTGTCCTTCAAAATGTGTTTAAGCAGTGATTTGCCCATAAGAAAACAATAGAATGTTTCAAAGTATCACATTAAACTTATCTATCTACACGGAAAACATTGAGTTACAGGTCAGATCTGTGGAGAGGCGACCCTGCTCACAGTAAGACTCAATGTTTTTTTTTGTATATAACTCCTAATAAATGCAAGATAAATAAGTTTAAGGCTTTACTGTGGGACATTTCAGGCAAAGTGATACCATCTCCATGTGAGAAAAGTTACATATAAAAGTTGTTGTTAAAGGAGCAAATCTTTACCAATTTAAAACACAGATAGATTTGACTAATCAGATCAACAATACATATTTCGTAATGGAAAAAAAAAGATGAATGCATTTGTTATAATTTACAGCCATGAAAACAACCAACTCTCCATTTAAGATTAAGAATGAAACCGCAATAATGCCCCTATTTGGACTCAAGTTTAGGCTAAGATAATCACTATATCGACTTATCGGTCAGTATATGAGAGATACAACAAGAGATTTTTATATTGTGCACATTTTCTTTGCACTACTGAGACATTTTGCGTTATTTTTTGGCTGTATGATGAGATTTGAGCTGGTTGAATGAATAATTTCTGACTTATTACAGAAGCAAACCAAGTACTAGTGTTTCTTTATGCTGTTTATTCATTGCAACTCATGTTTTTTTTTAAATAATATTGTAGATTTAGAACAGTTTTTGTGGTTTAAATCTGGTCTAATGTGTCCGTGGCATAAATTACCTTCAATATTATCGTTTTTTCGTCTATATTTACTTCAGCGATGTATCAAACTCATCCAGGTATTAAGGCAGTGCAAGTAATCTGACCAGAACTGACCAGAACTGCAGAAGCGACTTGGACGAGCAGTGAAACGTCTTCACTCCAACAACGTTTTGTCCAGTTGACAGATTTGAATTTACTATAAACTTCAAAATGTGTTATCACGACAGGCCTAATCAAGTTGCCTATCCGTAGTTTACAAAGCCATGTTCCGTTACTACATTTAAACCACTGCAACTTCTAACTTTTTACCGACACCAGCGCATCATTTTAAGCAAAGTGCATTCATTAAATTGTGCATCTATTTTCCATAACACACATAATTACATTCAGACCGTCAGCCCAAACACGACCCAACATCCTCTGAAATGGTAAAACTTGCTGTTGACGTTTTGCACCAGGCATTTGATTGATATTTCAAAACTTAAATGTCAAAATTTTCACATCCAGCTCATTATTGCGGGGACTTGCAGACTGTGTAGCATATTTTGTGCATTGGGTAGGCGTCACGCTGCGGTAGTCGCTCTTAATTGGGAGCTGAAAAGGAAGTAGAGACGTTAAAGTGACAGGACGTTTTGTGCTTGTGCTACCTCTGTCTCGGCCCGTCACCCGCGCCTCCACAGATGTAACTTCATCTGGACTACACCTCTCTGCACAACACTTTTGTTCAAACAGACAAAAAATATGTAAAAGATATTGGCTTAAAGGGAATGGCTTAATGTGTGAAGTACGGGAAAGTGAATATTGAAATAGTTGATTTGAAAATATGCTAAATTACACTTCTATGAGTATATCGCCCACAACACTGTTATTTGGGCTGGTAGTGTCCATGGAGATTGATGCGTTTAATGTCATACTGTGGAACATTGGCCTTGGAAACCAGCAGGTGACAGACCCTCCACCGGAAAAGTGACACAGTGGACCTTTAAGGATGTATTTCAGCGTTTTCATTTTAAAGTTTGTTCACTTTTTGTGTGCAATACTTTAGTTTATAAATGTCAAATGACAGATATAATCAAACTTAATATTTCTATTGGGAAAATCCCCCAAATATTTATTTTTTTAATCAATATTTCTTACTCCTACAACATGTTAGATCTTGAATTTTAGTTTTACCTTTAACCGGAAGAGCCACAACAAGAGCGCAGTTTAGTCGCATTTACAGCAAAAGTGGGCGGGGCCAAATAAGTTCAATAATGCAGCTTCATCTGGTTAAGCGGGTATCCCATTCATATCAATGCAGAATTTGGGAAAAGTTTTGCCAGTATAACCTGATGTTTTGTATGGTGCTATAATGGGAACTGTGCAATGAGTGTAGTGGCTATATTTATTCTGACCTCTCTGTGACCCCAGCCCTTGGGACAACAGATGGAAATTAGCCTTTAGCTATAATCCGGTGTGTTTATGTTCATGTTGAATCATGTCCATTCATTAACATGCCTTGTCCCAACCAAATGAATAAATAAAATTAAATAAAAAATAAATAAAATCAATGAATATAAATAAATAAATAAATAAATAAAGTAGGTTCATTTATGTAAAATATTCAGGTCAACACTGCACCAAATCTCCGAGGCTTTAAAACGACTCTGTAGTCTGTACAGAACATATTTGCTGTCAAGATCAGCAGCTCCATGCAAAATAATACAACCCCAATGACCACGATGTGTCCACGGCAACTTCAGGAGTAAGGTGAATAGTATATGGACTGTATCCTTGACATTAGAAGGTTAAACAAAATACATGATGAATATAATGAGACACACATTAGTAGGAAGTAGGTACAGAAAGTGAGTAACTTTTTAAAAATGTACTATATTTACTAAGTACAGCGTGCAGTTGATATATATATATATATATATTTTTTTTTTTTCTTTTCTTTGTTACATTACACTCTTAAAGTAATTTGGGATGCATTCAATATTTTTAAACTAAATTGCAGTTAGTACAAACTTTAGTACAGAAACACTTGAAACACCTGTACAGTACACACTATTTGGCCAATACTTAAGGTGTTAATAACAAAAATATATACAGTATTACTAATCTAATTTCTAATTGTTATTGATAGGAACAGAAATTCTGCATCGTTTTACCTCATCTGCTGATCTAATTAAGATATGAGACTGTTCATTCTGTTTTTCATAATCAAAATAAAGTTGAAATAAACAGACAATAGACAAGAAACATTCACACCTTTGACAAGTCGCTCACTTTAATAGGCACTTTTGAGTTTGATTAGTCAGTTACTTTTTGCCACCTATACTGGTAGTAACACACGGCCAATTTGTGTTGCCAGATCCACTCTAAAATAATTTTCCAAAACAAGTGATGACAGGAGCCTTTCAACTTTCAAAATGACTGTGAAACTATTTGAGTAATTGCTTAGTCCGACGTGTTATCAGCCCAGTAACTCGACTTGGTGAAGTTATGTGACACAATTATTGCAGAAATGTGTTAATTGTGCATCTGTTTGGATTTTTCACTGCCGTACCGTTCTCGAACCCAGCGCAGAGGAGACCGGCTGTGCCTGTCGTCTGCTTTTTACGAAAGAAAACACTGAAATTGGTAAATAGTTACGCAAATATAACCGTTTACTACCTGTACAATGACATTCAAAGTCAATAAACCAGTCATCCACGAACCACGCAGTCAAACGCAGGGAAACGCGTGATTTAAAGGTGTACGGTGGAACTTTTCTGGTCAAAGAAGATGGAGATCCTTTGAAATGTCTTAAGATAAACAGTTACTTCGCATCTTTCTATTTCTATTTCTGAAACCAGGTGCGTCGGAGAAGGTGTGTGTAATGCTCGTCAAAATCAAAAATGAAAAGACTCCCGCACTCTATTTTGCAAAAAGTGAGCGGTGAAGCTGCAACTTTTCACGAGGTTAGTGGATCTGACCATTCTACCGATGATATATGTATTTTTTTTTATGTTGAGGGTGGGATTCGAACCGATAACCTTTGAATCAGTGGACAAACACTCACCAACTCAGCTACTATCGCCCTCATCTGACCGTCTACATGGAGATAAATAAGTTTATACTGCGGAAAATTCTTGGCAAAGCAGTAACATCTCCATGGAGGCAAGCTGTTGGCAAGCCCTTTACTAGAAAAGTAACATATTGAACCTTTAACACTTATATTCATGGACATAAAGTTACCTCGAGTTCTAGTTCTAGCTCCAAGTCTATTAGCCCTAAACGGAAAAATCTCATACCCTCAACAAAATTTACAACGTACTTCCTGATATAAAACATCCATAAAATCCATTTTTGCTTTTGTCTGAAATGTCCCAACTTGCATCAAACTTATCTCCATGGAAACAAGCAGGTAACGACACCAAGCAAAGTTTGAGGTCAGATTTGTGGAGAGGCGAGCCCACTCACAGTGAGAATGCATGTATTGTTTATATGAAATTACAAGAACTGACTTCAATAGTTCAGTTTAAATCTATGTTGAAAGGTTTGGAAATTAAGTCTATGATTTGTCATTGCTTTTAAGAATCCATTTTGTGATGTGTTGAAATGTCTGTGTGTGATGTAACTGTGCAGCTGCCTTGGCCAGGACTCCCTTGAAGTAATCTCAGTGGGACTTTCCTGGTTAAATAAAGGTTAAATAAAAAAATAAAATAAAAAATCAATATTAACAGCTGTAATTAAATAAATGCAAAATAGAAATGTTTAATTCGCAACTACAGACCATCCCAGGCAGCTCTCTTAAAGGTTTGTGGTAAAAAAAAAGGGCTTGGAAGTTTTAAGTAAATTTCATCCATGAAAAAACTCATATCGGTCAATTTCTAGTCCAAATATACAGAGAAGAAGGCACATGGCAATTCCTGGAGTTTGTTAAACCTTTCTATTTTGTCAACGTTCCACTCATTTACAACAGAGAAAGAACTAGATTTTGTCGATTCTCACGGGGAAGGATTTCGAGCTGTGTTTTGTCTTTGTCGATGAGAAAGGAACAATAAGAGAGCTGTGCGAACGTGTGAGCAAATTGTCTGGAGCGGTAGACAAAATATGCTTTGAATTAAGGTGAATTATGATTACAGCTGAAAAAATATTTTAAAAAAAAGACGTCTGCTGTGATTGTGAGGGCCACTTGAAGAGAATAAATGCGAAAACGAACAGAGATAATCTAAAATCCTTGAAGATTGTGGTTAATCTTAAGAATTTCAGAGGTCTGCTGTCACGTAATTCAGTTTTGTATTATATCAGCGGGGTATTCGAGCGCGAGCAAACACTTAAAACATGCGTGAACCCAACCTCGCTTTCTGCATAACGAATGGAAAACTTGAATCAACAAACCGAGTGCACCAAGTTCTCCTCAGCTCTGCAAATTACCTAAACTGAGCCTCAGATTACTAACCAAGCATGCAGTTGTTCTTAGCAGTTAAAATGTAAACACCGCAATCAGCATTTTAATTCGCAATTGCCAAACAAGCCGTGAGCTAATCATGGTTCGGAGGGAGAGGGGGTAATGAAGGAGCTACCATGAGGAAAACGTAGGAGGCATTTCTGATTAAGTCTCGCCTCAAATGGCTGTTTTTAATGTTCTTTAATGCCGAGGACCCCCTCCAAAACGGGCTGGCTCACCTCAAGGGGTTTATCCTCCAAATAAATACATTTAAAAGTTCTGTGGGCTTTGGACGGGCTTACCAAAATGCATTGTGTGGTGTTTTTGTTTTTCGTAGTAAGCTGAAAACATAAGACGCTTGTGGCAGAGAAAGAGAGAGGGATGTTAATGTAAAGAAAGTGTACGAAAGTTGGTTGGTGGTTATGGCTGATGTTAAGAGATGCATCTGTATGTAGTAAAATCAGTTTGGGAATGGTAACGCCCACTAACTAGAAGGTTCTCGGTCTGATAATAGCTATGTAAATGTTATATACGTTTTATATATTGCACATGTGACAGAGAAATGACTAATATTAAGGCAAGTTTGCACCGATTAGTGAATGTACATGAAAGAGTGTTTGAATATCTGAAACTGAGTGATTGTGCGCGTGTGTGTGTGTGGGGTTGTGTATGTGTGTGTGAACTGAATGTTTTTAGAAATGGCGTATTTGAGGGGCGAGATGTGTTGTACTAGATGTTTGTACAATATATTTACAGGTCCATCTACACCAAATTGTTACTTTTACTTAAACATCAGCCTGTCCAGGGACTACAGGTGGAAACTGGTACTTTTGCTATAGCCTGTTTTTTTTTTTAAGGTCAGTGTAATGTTGTGCACTGTCAAATAAAAGCATACCATACCATACACTTCGCCCCTCCATAGACTGTATAAAGAAGTGGACTAAGCGAGTGTGACGTCACCTTTAGCGTCCGCTCCAGTCACATGACGCTCATCGATTCTAGCAGTTATAAGAGCGAATCTGGAGCCAAGTTGCATATTAGGAATTTCGACTGCAAGTAGCATAGAAACCAAAGAGCCAATCCACCTGCACAACTGATTTAGCACAGAGCAGGCGCTTAGCAACGCTGTCAATCAAACCTGTTGCTAACGCTAAGAGTCCTCACGGAAAGACGGCGCCTGATTCGTTTGTTATTAATGTTCACATCTTGCATCATGGACAATCACGTAAAGCAGGTTGATACGAACATTTTAAGACAAAAACGACGAGACTCACTGGAGTAATTACGGAGAGACGGGTGACGACTTTTGTGTTGCCCAAGGACACAACAACGACAGTATTCATCTATGGGAGCTGGAATCGCACCGCCAACCTGTGGGTCAGTGAATTTGATCACTTGATAATGGTGGATTCGAACCGCTAACCAGATCAATGAAAAACGCTCTACCAACCGAGCTACTGTCCTCTTATAAACATGTTTCCATACTGTGTAACATTCATGGCAAAGCAAAAACATCGCCATGGAGACAGTAACATAGTGCAAATTTAATATTAAAGTCATTCCATGGACATGAAGTTACCTCAAGATCCTTTTTGTTTTAGTAATTCTAGTTCTAGCTCTAGGTCTATTACCCCGACCCTCTAAAAATCTCATACCTCAATAAAACAATGTACTTCCTGATATAAAACACCGGCGGTTTAACTGAGGTCACATTTACAAAGCATTTTTCTGCGTTGGAACAAAGCTCTTCTGCTCAGATGCTAAATATTCACTCCAAGGACTAATGCATTATTTAGTTTTATTTACCTGCTCAGGAGTCAAAGTTCTGCAGATTATTGAAGGAAGAGAAATGCCTTGTAGTGCTTTGTTTTGTCAATGTCTTTGCTGAAGGATAGAATAACGGTACATTTAAATGATCTTGACTTTGCTAACCCCTGGCTGCTGATAAATAATTGAAAATATTCCGTGTAAAAAAAGAAAAGAAAAGAAAAAAAAAACTAAAATCCATGTATAAAAAAAAAAAAGTGCTAATAAAATTCATTTGCGCCTAGAGACACAAGGAATGAAGATGTCCGCTTCCCACAGATAAATTAGATGAGATGCCCTGCTTGGCTACTCCTGCTGAGATGCTAAGAAAGTTACAATTTTGCTTCCTTTTGAGATTTCTGGCGCATTTGTGGAAAACTAATTACACAGCGTAGTAATGTTTAAATATGTAAACGTTGAGATAGGAATGAAAAATGTTGGGGTAAAACAAAAAAAAAGAAAACGTGTGAATTATAAAAGTATCATAGCAACCAAAGAGCCAATCAGGAGCGAGGATAGTTTAGTCGCTGGTTTAGCAAAGAAGAAGGGCCTGATTTGTCTTATTAATGCTCATATCTTGAATCAAAATGTGCAAATTATCTGAAATGTGTTGAGACTGTGGTTAGATTTGTGATTTCTGTTTTGACATCAGGATTCAGTTCATAGCGCAATGTTAAGGAGCATTAATGTTTGAAATAAAGTTGAAATGGTCACATTTTTATACAGCGCTTTTTCACCTTCAAGGCACTTTCATTAAGCGTCTGAATTGACAGTAGAGTTGTACACACATTATAGACCAGTATCACTCGCCTAGACTTTTATTCTTTAGCCATAAAAATTATGTTAAAGGAAATATCAGAATCTACTATACCTCTATTTTACACATCCATCCGTATTTTTCCTTTAATGCATTGACTGAATAACTGACTGGGTAAATCCCGGCGGTACCTGCGCTCTGATTCGTCGTCTTCGAGGGATAACGTAAGCACATTACCGTAATGACAGTAACATATTTAAAGAGCCCCATGCCTCTGCTTTGAGACGCCGTTTGAATTTACATAAAGCACAATTGTTGCAGAGTTACGGTAATGGAAAGTCCGCAACCGCGATAACATCCACGCTATTGGGTTAAAGCTAATCAGTCAATTTGTTTCAATAGTTAATAAAAGTGAATAAAAGTGTACGCAGACACTGGGGGCAAGATGCATTAAGTGTCTTGCCCGATAGCATTCATCTGTGGGAGCTGGAATCGCACCGTTGTCCTGTGGATCAATGGATATGACCGCTCAACCAATGATGTTTGCGTCGAGAGCGAGATTCGAACCGCCAACCTAATACAAGAATCACATGCATTTCCGAACATGTTTGCATACGTCTAAGACAATTCAAATTCCGATTGTCATTCGTTTGCGATCCATTGTGCCTTCCTAGATTGTCACTTTAGGATTATATTTTCATCACACGACCAACTTTTTCCTCATTCTCATTCACTTTTTAAGCCTTTCTGGTCCATAAACACCGATCCAATTTTACTTTTTCGCACCTTGGCAAGCACGTCTCTATACAGGTTGTTTTTGGCCACATCTTCCGGTGAGCAGATGGCGTGTTTTGGGAACCACATGGCCAGAAAACTCTTTAAGACTTTCAATCTGCTGTGCAACTGTAGCCCCTCCTCATCAACACATCTATTTTACACTGTGTCAACACCGGCGAGCCCGACCCCCTCATGTACGTGGTCAAATGGAGTGAAAGTGCAGACGACGGCTTTTCACGTTTTTCTAATTATGACTTGGTTTGGTGGGATAGTATCAGTGGTAAGTATTTATCATAGTTTTACATTAGTTACAGGTCCTATATTAGGCAAAACTGAACTTTAAGCCATGTTATAATGTTGTTACCTCCTCAAAAACATACCTGGAGTTGCGTTTTGTTTCAGTCTGTCTACATCTCCAAAGCTCAAAATGCTCCGTTCCACCTTGTGATGTCATGAAGTGGTAGTTTACAAATTAACAGCTACCTTTTACGTTTAGTTCAGTACAGATTGGAAATTTCAAGGCTGTAATTATTCAAATGATGTTAGTGAAGGTGTGTGGAGTTTAAAAACACAGTGGAGCACTTCCTGTATTACCACATGATGACATCACAAGGGGGAACAAAGTGTTTTCTGCTTGAGAAAAGAACTGAGCTTAAATACGCTGGGTTTGAACAGTTGTGAATGAAACAAAACACAACTCCAGGTGTGTTTTGGAGAGGAAACAACATTATAACATGGATCTGGAAATAGCACAGTATGAGACTTTGATGGCAGTTTGTGAAAAAAACAAAAACAAATGTTGAGAAGAAAGGTACAAAAAAAAACAGGAAATAGCAGAGAGTTCTAAAAAAGGAATACCTCTACTACACCTGAACACTTACTACGTATGGTGCGGTACTTTATGTGGATGGAACACATTTTTCTGACAGATTAAACATTGATTTAACAGAATAAAGGTGTTGTCATCGTTGATTTTTATTTGTCTAATCATAATTACTTTGGCCCTTGTTACCATGATGGTTGCTAGGTAACAGTTATAGAAACGCCTGCCCTTGTCCAACCAGGAAGTAAAAGTTAAATAGTTGAATATAAAAAAAAAAAAAACTAGATAAATCTGGGCAACCTTTTTGTTTTGTTTTTGTAAAATCTTTCTTATAATGAAAAAAGTACTAGTATCAGTATCAGAATAGGTTTCACTGGCATTGAAAATTCACAAACTAGGAACTTACTAGGACGTTATGGTGCAACATTTAACAAAGAATAGTAATATGAACTATAATAAAATGGGAATAAGGAAATGCATTAAAATAAAGTAAAAAAAATAAAATAATAATAATAATAATAAATTATCATGGGTAATTTCTCGTATTAGTGGGAGGCTTTTAGTTATTTTTCAGTACGATAAGATTTGAGCCGTAGAAGGTTGAATAACTAACTTCTATGACTCATTTTAGATATAAACTAACTACCAAAGCATTTCATTCTGCTATCTATTTATTGCAGCTCATACATTTGAACAAAATTGTACATTCCCAACCAATGACGTTTATGTTATTATTATGCTATTAAGTTTGGAATATAAAGATTCAGGGATCATTATATAACTCCTTTATGTGGTTCTATATTTGTCCTGCTAATTAAAATGCATGTATCCCGACATTTTTGTTTTGTGATTGGTTAACATCCCTGTCAATCAAACTCACCAAAACTCCACAAGACACCGTACTCTTTTGACGTAGCAAAGAGAGTCTTGAGCGACGAGGCGAATGAAACCGGACAGGAGTCGCAATTTTTTCAATCTCACCGATTTTATCCCACAACATCATCAGAAACCCGACGGTATCCTTGAAGTTACATCTCCATACCGACATTTAAGGGCCTGCCGCTAAAAATGATTATGCTAAAACGTAATGCCTGTGTAAACCAGTCAAAGACAAGGTCACGCTGACGGATTATTAAAATGCTGTGTGGATGAGCAGACGACTGGCCGGGAATCCCAACTCCTCGGCTCCCGGCAGCTGCATATGCATGGAGGGAGCATTCATTATTCATGCTGGGAGTCAGTTCCAATGTGATGAAGAAGAGGATTTTTTTTTGCTGGAAGAAGATGGTGAGGAGGAGAGTGGAGTGAGATGTCTACACTTTTATAGATTGGTAGTTTCTGTAATTCAGCACTGGAGTGATACTGTGAGTTTGGCCAGAGGATTGCGATGTAAATTCTGGGCAGTAAGACTAGCTCCTGTCTGACAAATATAGTAAAAATAGTCAATGACGGTGTATTTCAACTCGTTCTTATATATACTGTGGAAGTACTGGTGCACTGCGTAACTTTTGGGGTGGAGTACGGCTCTTCTCGTGTCCACGCTTTGCTTAGAATGTTCGATATTATGTCGTCAAAGAAATAAAAATACCTGGGATTAATTAAATGATACATAGATGAGCTAGTTGCCATAGTGTGGAAGAGTCTAAGGAAGTAAGTGGCAAATATTACGCAGTGCAACTCAGCTAACATCAGAGAAATACAGTTATTTGCAGTGGCTCTAAGGTACAAACTGACGTACAACTTTTTTTTGTGTTGTGTATATGAGATTATGATCAGCAGCCAGTGGGTCAAGTGTGTTATTGGATTCATTCAACACTGCGATAATACCTAAGGCAACCTGAAGTTCACAGATAGTCGACGCCACGCACAAATTTGTATAACAGTACTTGGCAAATAGTCGCATTTTTATATAGCGCTTTTCCACCTTCAAGGCAGTCGAAGCGCTTTACGTCAAGAAACGAACAACACAACAACAGCGTTCATCTGTGGGAGCTAGAAACGCACCAATAACCTGTGCGTCAGTGGATCTGATCGCTCAACTAATGTGTTTTGGTTTTTTTTTATATTCAGAGCGGGATTCGAATCTGCAACCTTCGGATCAGTCAATGAACACTACTAACTTAGCACAATAAACATGACACAAGTTGGATGACAGTAGCTAAGAGCGATTTAGAAACACACTTTGTAAAAACTGTCCATTTCTATGCACAAATCATGCCGTGAATATAGCCTCAGAAAAGCCTCATCATGTGGTTTTACTGTAATGCTAATGCTCAGAAATTACGATGTAATTTCTGAGCATTAGCATTAGCTCGAAACAGCAAGGCCTATATAACTCAATGCATTGTCAGATAACTCAAAAAACGGAATTTGTAACCAGCTAAATTACAACTCAGCACCCATAGATTTCCAGCTCAAACCTTACATTTCAATCGTGATATAAATTCACACTTCACACAATTCAAACGATTAAAGGGCCTGTATTACAGAATCTTCTGGTCTATGTTATTATGATGTCGTTTCCTCATCAAAAATACACCTGGAGTTACATTTTGTTTCATTCACACATGTTTAACACACAAATCCCGCATATGAGTCCTTCTCCCAAACAGAAAACACTCTGTTCCACCTTGTGATGTCATCATGTGGGAATACAGGAAGTGCTTTACTGTATTTTTAAACTCCATACGCCTTCACTAGAATCATTTGGATGATTTAAGGTCTGGAATTGCCAAATCTCAACTGAACAAAAGGTAAAAGGTAGATATTAACTTGAAAACGACCACTTCATGACATCACAAGGTGGAACAGAGCATTTTGAGCTTTGGAGATGTAGACAAACTAATAATAAATAATAACTCAAACATGTGTAAATGAAACAAAATACAACTCCAGGCATGTTTTTGAGGAGGTAACAACATTATAACATGGTTTAAAGCTCACAATAATGAATTTCGTGTAATTTAGGACCTTTAACCAAATTTTCCACCAATATTTTTTTGTTATATTACAGGCATATTTATTACATCGCTAGCATTTTCAACACTAAAATCAGATAGCACTTTTGAACAATGAAAAACACCATTCAGCATGTGGTCTTCCTCTTGGCCAGACATGGAAAGTGCTCCAGCAGCCAAAGGAAAGTGTTTTGGTAATTAGCTTGCACCAGATGTCTAGCCTCAAAGTAATTAAGTGACTTGAATGGGGGACTAGTGGGTTTTAAGCTGCTAAATAATGCAAGACTGGAAACGGTCAAGAGGATTCGCCGCGGTACTTACAATGTGCAGCATGATGTAGTCTCCGAGGCGGGGGGCGGAGTCTATGCGAACCAGGATGCCGTCTTTAATGGTGGTGCTGAAACCCACGGCCAGGCGGTCCGTTCTCGTGCTCGGCCTCTCGTTGTTGGGCCACGTGTAAGTGATGAGACCCCCGCCCTTTCCGAAGATGTAGGTGGTGCCGGCTGCAACGAGAGCGAGAAGTAAAAAGGTTAGATGTGGCGCGGTGGAAACACTGGAGAAACATGTGTGGGTGTTTGGTGATAGCGTGAGTGTGTGTATGTGTGTGGAAAACTACATGAAAGATCTAAAACATACTGAAGTCGTGTATATATATTTAAAAAACGAAAAAGCATTTTGAGCAATGTCGGCTTTCGTCAGCTTAGTCTCTTGTTGAATCTACTAATAAAATGGTATTAACTGCTTAGAGTAGATGATCATTTCTGCAAAAACAGTGTCAAGAAGTGCTGGAAGAAGTACTCGATTTTGCTACTTAAGTAAAAGTACAGATACCGGAGCAAAGAATAATCAAGTGAAAGTAAAAGTTTCACAAAATAAAAGCTACTAGAGTAAAAGTATTAAAGAATCAGGTTTAAAAATGTACTTAAAGAGTAAAATTAAAGGTATTTTGTGCAGATTTTCAGATCTAATAAAGCTTCAAATGTAGTGGTTTTGATAAAAAAAATATTTCTGAATTGTGTTTTAGTTTTTCACCTGTTTTTATTTGTATATTTTTGTTGGCTCACATTATAAACCTGTTAAAAATACACTCCTCAGCTTGTTCAGAAGGTCTCACACTATAATAAAAAATACTTTATACTTTTACTTTTCAGTCTTGGAAATGTAGCGGAATAGAAAGTACAAATACCTGCTCTCAAACGTAGTGAAGTAAAAGGAAAAACTATCCACAGATATCTAGAATTTATACTGTACAATACTTTACTACTTGTACTTTGTTACGTTCCACCACTGATCAATACACGTTTCAAGTATTTCAAGCCTTAAGTTAGAACAATGACCTTTTCTTAACAAAACGTCCATCTTGCCATAAAGTACAATCTTAAACGGCATAGAAATATCTTTTAGTTTCAATGAAATTACTCATTCAGTCAGTACAGCACATTCAAGTGAGTAAGCCAAAAAAAAGTACTTGCCATTTTTCGTCTATGGAATCTCTAAAGAGTATAGAACAATGGAGGGCCAGAAAAATTTACTAGCAAAAACTAAACTGCCAAATTTTGGGTTAGTTGGAGAACGATGTTTGTGTCAAGAGCGGGATTCGAACCGCCAACCTTCGGATCAATGGACAAACGCTCCACCAACTTAGCTACAATCCAAATACAGCAACACGTGACAGGTACCCAAAGAGATTCATTTGTAAAGTTTAGCATTTAGCATCTTAAAACCTCCATTTGTTCAACATTCGGCGAACTGAAAATCCGACACGACTTCAATCTCTTTGACAACGGGACAAAGTAAACTTCCAGTCTAACAAACTAGACACCGGAGAGTTCAGGGCTTCCACATTACTCTAAGCTAACGCGCTCAAACTAACGATGTTCCAGGCACAGCGCCACCGCAGTAACCATGTCAGTGTCTATTTTGGGTTTATAAATGTTATTCATTCACCAGCACCTTTTGGGCAGGAGTCAGACGCTTCTCCCGTTGCTCCATACATGACCTATTCCGCTCTTAAATATAGTCTCTTTCCTGGGAATAAATGTCGGAATAAGCCCCCCCAATCCTCATGTATTATATATGAGACCTGCAACCATAGAACAAAGGCTGAGGAAGAGGAGGAGGGAGAAAAAAAAATCGAAGAATCATCGTCTAGTCTAATTTGACAAATGCCGTGTTGAGAAAGATGTCCTTTGGAACTAGCGGGAATGGAGGAGCTCGCCAGAATTACAATTTCGCTATTACATCACCCCGTATGCAAATTCCTATCATCGTACAGTTTGTGATTGGATCAAAGTAGGCCGCGAGTGAATCTTTGAAAAGTGCAATCCTTTTTTATATCACTGCATATCTGGAAAAAAAAATACATATCATTCGGTAATGTTCCCCCAGGTGAAACGAAAAAGCTCAGAACCTACGAGCTGCTTAGCCATTTCTGCATTTATGGACATCGATAATCAAGACATCAAAGGCACGGGACCTCCAGCAGACGGCGGTGGAGCTACAGAGTGATCGATAAGAGACCAAACATTCTAGGGCTGGAGGAAAAAAGGCTCCATTCACAAGAGACTGCTGATGGAGTTGTAGCGGTGATGTATTCATTCCTAAGGTTCCCATCACTTCTATACAGTCACTTGGACACCTGCCTGGCCCTGGAGAGTAGCCGAGGGGTAAACTACAGATGTTTGCCAGTTCTCTCGCTCTGTCTTTCGGTTACATAAAGCTCGTCTTGGTTGCATTTTGGGATACAAATAATCTGGACTGTTCAAAGGTTGTAAAATGATGGTAATATACTATGATTAATGGAATTGATTATACAGGGCTTTCAGCGATTGGTATTACTACATTTATATTGCTGATACTTTACTACTACTACTACTGATGGTACTGCAATTGGTTCTACCAGTAATGGACAGGCAAAACTATAAATCTATACTGCTGCCACTACCGCTACAAACACTACAACTACAAACAAATATTGCTATGACGTACTACTTTTCTTAATTATACAATAGCAAATGGCTAGTTTGGGATTTTGTCCACATGAGAAATGAAGTACAGTTGTCTTTATGACTACTACTGCGTGATAATACTACAATTACTGGTTTTACTACTACTGTTGCTGCCACTACCACTATTACTACTGCTGCTACTACTGTCACTGCTTCCTTTTACTACTACTACTACTACCACCACCACTACTACTGTTACTACTACTGCTGCTGCTACTACCACCATTACTACTACTACCATTATCACTACTAGTATTACTACTACTAGTACCATTACTATTGCTACTACTATTACTACTTCTACTGTTACTACTGCTACTACCACTATCAGAATCACTACTACCACCACTACTACCACACTACCACCATTACTACTGCTACAATTACTACTACCATTACTATTACTACTAATACTACTACTACTACCATTACTATTACTAATACTACTACTGTTACTACTACTACACAGCTGTTATTACTACTACTATTACTACCACTACACTACTACCACCACTACCCCTGCTACTACCACTACTACTGAAGTTCACATTTTCTGACCACGCTGCATTTCATTTCCATAGTCGTCGAGGTATTTTCCAAAACGCTGTCCGTGGCCCTGCTTCCTGCTCCTTCTTCCTCTCGCAGTCACCTGAACATCTGCTTGGCCTGGTGATTGGTGCCCAGCTGTCTTTGTGTTTCCCCTCTGAAGCCGCCAACAATCTGCTCCGTGGTCCGTAATACCCTGGAGACTGCACGGAGCATATGGGAGAAGTGATGGAGGGACTCTGTCTGCTGTGTCCCTGTGCCTGCGAGCTACGGCTGCATAAACAGGTTGATGTTTTTTGTATAAAGTCCTGGTGTCAGCAGTGCAGGCCACCGGCTAAGGTCGCCCGTGTCACATACAAAGTATCCTAACAAATGGAGCATCGCTAGCCCCCAACAGCACTTGTAACTAATGAACGGACATGGCTAGTTTAGCACAGGCTACTTTTAGACCTTGTTTCTGGCTAGTTTTGCCGGTGAGACTTATTAAACGTACTGCAAATTAATCTGTACCTGCCAGATAAGTACTTTAATAAAGACGACCTACTGCGCTCGTGCCCGCCTCGTTAGAAAACCGCGGTGTTCGATGTGAGATGACAACGGCGTAAACGTCATCGAAAAAAGACTCGGTAACTCCGATGGATTTTTTTGTTCATTTAAACCAAAATGACAGTGGAGCGTTGCCGAATCCTGCACAGATCACTGATTAAAAAGCTAAAATTGGAGAATGGAGTAAGTACAGAGCAGCGGGTTTACGCCAGGGGTGGTGAAAACAAGAGTTGATCGGCAATAATCTTGGAAATAAGCGATTTAAGACTGTTCAAATGTGCATGAATCACTCCAAATACAACTTCAGGTGAGTAAATGTTGAGGGAAAACAACTATAACATGGTTAAAAGCTCTGAAAAAGTCGATTTTGCATAATAGGTCTGCTCTAATGAAAAACTTTTGAGGATTAAATTACTGCTGGTATCTTGGTAACCTGACCTCAAGTGATAATAATAAGTTCCTTAAAAGTGATTTCTGAACTCAATAGCAAAGTATGTGAAAAGAATACTGAAAGCTGCATATTAAAATAGTGAAAGTATGCATAATTATAGTAGCGGTACAAGAAGCAGTAGGAGAATTGTAATGAAATGCCATTAGTGTTAGTGATACGAGCAATTTTACAAAACCTATTTTAGTTTTACTTCACAAAGAAAGGAAAACTGTTTGATATTCAGGGGAGTTCGGACCTATTGTACCTTTTTTGGAAACCACATAGTGTCGCCACTGAATTCTGGTCTTTTTTCTTTGAGTGAATAAAACATGATAACCACTCTGCCGCCGTCTTTTAACACGATCTATACAAAAATACAACCAAAATACGACATTTTCCAGGTGTCTTCGAATCTCTAAGATCGCTTCCAGCTAGGTTCGCAAAGGACTTCGCCTGGCTGTCTCAACGTCACCCCTCTTGCCCAAATGAGTTAACTTTTGATCCGTAGTAAAGTTAGCCAAATGCACTCAACGCAAATGTTCTTTTTCCCCCCGTTTTTTATCTGTTGGGAATGACGATGATGAGCAGGAAAGACACGAGCGCCCCAGGGAGCCAATTATCACATCGAAGAGATTTGCTTAGTGTTTCAAGTAGACAATGTTCGCTCGCAGTATACAGACTGACTCACACAGAGCAGACAGCTTCGCACAAATGCACATCATGAAGCTTCCGCAGTCTGAAAGTGTGCAAAAAACATCCCCATAGACACGAACGGGCGACGCTTTAGCACATTCAACAACACAAGTGGGTGATTGTCAAAGTACAGGGAAGACAGCGAACCCGACAGAACACAGCAAATGTGCCAAACGCCGAGGCAACGAGCGACGAAAGAACCGTCGATTTATCCTATTGTGTATTTAAAGGTTCAGCGTGTAACTTTTTACGGTGGAACTGTGTGTCTGAGATGTTACCGCTTCGCCTGGAATACTCCACAGTAGGGCATTAAACATATCGACTGGAATTATTCGTTTGAATGAGAATCAGAAGACTTTTATTGCCATTGTCAGTGAACACAACACGCAAACTAGGAACTTTCTTCGGTGATAAACTGCAACATAAAACACTGAATAATAATAATATACAAGTTAAAAAATATATAAAATAGTCTTCGAACACCAAATCACCAAGGCGACCGTACGTGGCGCCATCTTGAATGAAACTATGCAGGTTTTTATAGCTTAAAATACATCGAAAAGCATCCATTCTTCCAGACTTGTACTTTGGTGTTACTTATTTGTCTACAAGGAGAAAGGCAAGTTTAATGCCATACTGTGGAACATCTCCTTGGAGATAAGCAACCGGCAGACCCTCCACCAGAAAAGTTACATAAAGTAGCACACCTTTTAACATGTGTTGAGCCTATGGTAAATGTGAAACGTGGGACGCAAATGATTAAAATTCAAGGTTGCCACATGAAGTTACAGCTAAATATTGACTTCTGTGAAAAATTTCTAAAGTATACAACAAACTGAATAGACTTCCAAGGCCATTTTCACTAAAGCGGAATAGGGAACTTTTATTATTTGTATCGAAACCAACCACTGTAAAGCTGTGCAAAACCAAAATGTAAACGGCAGCCTTCGGGTCAATGGCACAAAGTTGAAAGCGTTGGAACATATTTGAGAGGGAGTTGGTAAAGAAAGTTGACATTTCTGCTTTTTGGTTGCGAAATATTACATTGATTCCTGCATCAATGTGTTAATTTTAGCGCAGCGTGTACCAGAACCTTACACTTTTAAGGTTAAGGTCATCATGCCACTATGACTATGGGAAAACGGATAGTTAAGCTTGGTAAAGTTGTCTTATTCTGCATATACTTAGTGATTCGTGGGTTGGGTGTCTATCTTAGCTACTTTAGGCCTTGGGGACGCACTGGATCATTTAAAAGAGAACTGAATACATTGAATGGAAGCTATTCTCTCCATATTCACTCAGCCATTGCGCCAATTTTCATCAACTAACCGTACATACGCGGTATTTCACAAAAAACCCTCTTATGAAATTCATTTTTGCCTTTCTTTTCCATCTGGTACCTTGTTTATTGTTGACATTTGCTCCATTGAATCACATCACAGTGACTGAAATGCTGGCCCTGTAAACACCATTTGAACATACATCCGTTTCATGGCGGCGGGGCCCTGGTGAAAAGCCAACTCCAGGGGAAATATCATCAAAGGAATCAAATCTACAAACAGATTACTGCACAAGATGTTATTTCAGCGGATCAGAGAGGACTTTCATCTCCATCGCACTATAATGCAATCTCCATGTGGCCATCGGGCATTGGAGAGCGGCCATTTAAAATCTAATTGTGGCATAAGGCTGAGCTATTGATCTGCGATAGAGGCAACGAGGAGGAAAACTGTACAATGATGATGTAAATAGTTAACGTGGAATCTGAAACTTTTACCCATGAATTTGAGAAATGGTATAAGCAGCTCTTGAGGCCAAAATAAGCCCGCTGCGTGTTGTCTGCATCAAATGATAAAGCGTTTTCTTGTTAGATAATCAGAAAGTGCGTTGGCATGCTAGTTTTTAGCTGTACCATGAAGGCAAAACTCCGCTCTGGTCTGGAGTTGTAAAAAAAAACGCTTATACGCTCATTAAGGTGAATAATTAGGTCGGAAAGCATAAGGTAAATTAGGAAAAGAGATTGACTGATATGGGTTTTTTCATGGCTGATGCCGATAACGATTATTCGCAATCCAGAGTAACCGATGGCTGATAAGCTCTGTCGATATATATAGGCCCGAATTTGATTATTTTCCTCAAATCCTTTAACAGAGCTGCGTATCACATTTTTACTGCAGTTGTCTCTTCGTGTTAAAGTGTTAAAATAAAGCTTTGTGTGTGTGCTCTAGGCAGCAAATCAACCAAAACAAAATATCAGCCAATGCCGGAGATTTAAAGCCAACAGCCGATACGCTAAAAAGCCCAAATATCGGCCAACTGATATCTCTAATCCAGGGGTGTCCAAACTTTTCTCATTAAGGGCCACATATAAAAACACAAATAAAGCTGAGAGCTGATTGAGGGCCATAGACTGGTTCAAATCTGCGTTATTATTACAAGACTGAACCACTAGACCTTTATTCATGCTAACATCCTCAATGAAACACATTAAATATTTGATATGGGCTTGTTAAAGTAGATTTTCAGAAATGTACAGTAAAAAGTATTATTCAAGGTAATATGGGCCCATTTACCTGGAAGCGTGAGGGCCAAGAAATATTGGTTTGAGGGCCGCATTTAGTCCCTGGGCCACAGTTTGGGCATGTCTGGTTTAATCTATCTCTAATTAGAAATAGCTCTGAAACCCATGAATAGGGTTAAAAAAACAAAAACAAAAAAAACATGGAATAGTTAAAAATATCTATATAAAAAAAAAAAAAAAAAAAAAAAAAAATCTGCCCTTTTCCCAAACTAATTTCCCCATATCTGACTTTAAAGATTAGTTAAACCGTATTTGAAGGTCATCCCATACGACTGTTACTTTGCATTAACATAATTCTCTTTCCAAAAAGGTGAAAATAGCTCTTTTATCCTCCTTTTTCGACCAGGACAAAACTAAAATCCCAGTTTCTTTATCTTTTCACATTGGGATAGATACATCAGCAGTACAACGGTGCATTTTTCTCCCGCCCTGGTGATTTAGTGCAGTCCTGCTCCATTTAGAGACAAAGTGCGCAGGCTGAAGACTGGGTCAGAGCCTTGGCCCCTATTTCAAAGAGGTCCCCTGTGGTGTGGGGGAGCAGACATGAGGTCGGGACACCTGTCTGCTCTCCAGAGCTGTGTCATGTCCTTCAAAACCGGGAAGAAGAAGGGGGAGGAGGAAGGGGGACGGGAATAAAGCAAGAGGACGCAGTGTGGGCGCCGCAATGCGAGTTTCAAGGTGATCTGGGCGAAGAGCAAGAGGTTAATTCAACAAAAAATCCAGCACTACTTCTAATCCAAACGGACATTGGTCGATTTTTCATACGCTCAAAATCCATATCCATAGCATTGAATTCATTTATTTATTTACTTGGTATTTTCCTATATGGTTATTTTAAAGATGCACTCTGTAACCTGGCGAAGGGAATGCTACTTGCTTGCTTTCATGGAGATTTTCTTTTTACTTTGACTAAAATATTCCAGAGCATGGGATTAAACTTGCCAATATACCAAGAAAGAGGCGCCAACCGTCCATTTTGAAGGTCAGATTTGTTGAGAGATGATCCCCGTTCAGATGTTTTTCGAAGGATTTTGAAGAAATATACCAGAGATAAAGGTAAAATGCCATTCTGTACTATTAAAACTATTTTCTGATCTATGTTATAATGTTGTTTCCTCATCACAAACATACCTGGAGTTGCGTTGAACATGGCTAGAGCTCACATGAACCAGGTTTTCATAATATAGGAGCTTTAAGTTGCTTGATTTTAGGCGCAGTACATATGCAAGAGTAGTAGTGGTAGTAAGTAAAGTGTCAAGGAGTAGTAAAGTAATAAACTGTCAACTGACTGTAGGATTTATCCCCAAGCCATCATCTTGCAATGCATCCAAAATGTGTACGTGCATAAGGCAAGTTACATTAAGTTTCTAAGTAGCTTTCTATTATTTGGACCTTCATCACCACAAGAGACGCGAGAGTGAGGCTACCGAGTGTCCTTGTCACAGTTTAATTCCTCTAGAGGGCAGGCATCTTCATCAAGAGCAGTCTCAAGTGCTTGAACACTTTACATTTTTCTCCCTTTGTAGTATATTTACCCAGAATTCATCACGGCTTAACACTACAGTCTATAAACACTACGTTTAGCTATCGTAAGTATGACCCATGGGGAGAGTGGCCATTTTTTAAGCCTGTGTGTTATAGAATGTGCATATTGTTATGGAAATCTTTACTTAAAGTGTTTTACCTAAATTGCACTTTGGCATTTAGACTAGGTACTGGTTTTCAGACCTCTTAGTCCTAGTTTCTCACCTCTTATTTTGATTATATCTTATCCATTTGACCTCAAGATCCAGTACACTGTGTTCTGTTGTCCACTGTCTGATGCATATAGACAAACTGTTTACTTTATGTCCCAATAAGTGTTTTGGCCTTTTGCTTCTTTAATGGATCTAAAATCGTTTTCTGGTTCAAGTTATTCTTATCTGTGTCGTATAAATATGCCGTATATACCAGCACAGACACAACTTAAGGCAAAACGACACTTTGTCAGGGACAGGCAGCTCTTTACAATTGTGGCACAATCGCTTTAATAAATCAGACTCTTTCAATACAACTTCTCAGTTCTTTTTATTCTTTAGTTGTTTGCTTGTAGAGATTCCGCAAGAATACAGACGATATATACTGCCTTAAAGCTCCTATCAGGTCATTTGTTCCCTACAGGCTGAGCTCAAGCTGCGATGAAGGGTAGTATTACACAGTAGCATTTATGTCAGGTACAGTCTGTGCGACAGTTTCACCAGTCCAAAAACACTTTCAGATGTGTCTATAATCAATTCCAATACTGAAAAACGGACAGACAAGGATACGATAGATTTTTTCTATAGCACTGAGACCCGGTATTGAAGTATCTTAAAAATATACGAAGTACAGTTGTCTATATCGCGGTTCACCTTTCGCGGTCTTGCTGTTTTGCGGATTTTTCTTGGGTGAAATTTTGCATGCTTTTGTTGTTTTTTTTTAAGTTCTGTGTCCTGATTGGCTAAGGGACCGATAAACGAGGGACCACAGTACTATAATATTCTTGGCTGGAATCCAAAACACACACTTCTTCAATACTTTATAAAGATGTGAGTCTGGACATCGGTGAATCTCCACGTTTTCAAATGGGCGTGATTGACAGGTGGATTAGCCAATCAGGGACACGCCATATCAGAACAAATAAAGGAAACAAATTATCACAGGCGACTGGAAAACATTGTGGATTTCTGCAGAATCAACTACACTGTTAATCTGAGGTGAGAGAAATTTGATTTTATTTGTAAATCATAGGTGACCAATGAGCTCCTTTGTTTCACATGCATCATTGAAAGAAACGTTTGAAAGAAAGAAACATTGAAAGTTACGTTTGATCGGGTTTGAGACGCAGTGGAGGACGTGGAGACCAGACTGGCATCAATCTGTATAAAAATACAGAGAGATATTCTTAATTTGGCAGGAAAGTTATCTCCTACCAAAGCCAAACCTCTTCTTTACATATTGTTCTTCTGTGTACTTGTATTATCATTTACCTGTTTGTTTTTCTGTTGAAGTTTTATTCATTTTTAAATTCTGAAAGATTGCAACCACCAATTTCATTTACGGCTCAATACCATTTGTAATAAAATCAAATTCAGGAAACACCAAGCGCTTTTCTGAATGTCGCTCTCCTGGTTAAAGCGGCTAATTGAGGATAGTACAGTGAGGAGCGATAGAGAGAAAGGAGTGACTGAAATCTCTCCATCATCGCGCTCGTCCTCCCCTGAGTCCCTGAGGCGAACGGCAACAGTTGGAACACATGAATTATGAAAGCATAAGTGGCTGTAAAACGAAGATAAATCCTGGTGATTACACAGCTCAGCATCCTACAATTCGATTCCTCCTTAGACTACTCCTTATTGTCATTTGAGTGAAGGACAGCCAGCCTAATAATTCCCCATATATGAAGCGCGACAAGCCAATGCGACGCGGTGATAAACTTCTTCTGAACATGACAGAGGAGGCAATTACATTTTGCATCATTTTGCAAACCTCTGCTTTCTTTCGCCTCATTCTCCGATGGCAGAAATTCCACCACATCAAAACAGTGTTAGTCTTGTGTGGCTGTCCCCCCGGGGTGCTGGCGCTGCACACAGCCCACGAGATAACAAGGAAAAGACTTAAAAGCACGTAAACAAAGCGCAGGAAGCACACAGCACAGACGGACGCTTGGACAAACAGATGCAGATGTGAGTTTGAGGTATAGGAGCTGGAATAGTGCTGCGGGGCTAGCGCTGGTGGTACAGTGGATGTGTCCAGAGAGGTAATATGAGGAAACAAATATGAAAGTTATGATTGCAACGGGACCACATTACCCCATTACTCTACTATTCAATACGCAGGACTTATATGGTGTTAAGATGTAAAGCCAACGCTGCAGGCTCAGTAAACACAGCGTACTGTAATGTGCTTTTTCGCATAGTAAGGAGAGAAAAAAAAAAAACAAACTTTGAAAACTTGTCTTAATAGGCTTAGAGGATGTCCTTTTCATGTATGTACATAAAAAAGCATGAATCCTAAGGGATCTTTTGCTGGGTTTAAGATGACATCACAACATTTTATAGGCCAATCATAGTTAATACAGATGTGGCAGCTAAAACGAATACTGTTAAAATGCGAATTTCCGTTGCAATAGTGAGTTCTTGGGTCTAGTCACTAATAGAAATGATTCACTTCAACATCTGTGACTTTACCTTTTGGATATTTCATGGCAAAGGACAATGTCTGTTTAATCCCTGAGTCGTCTAGGTCTGAACTACGGGCCTACAACCGCCAAACTAATAAGAGAGCTGGAAAATATTGATAAGAAATTAGCAGAGAATCGTTAAGGCTGAAACTGGAGACAATAGCTGTTTACAGTCTCAGTGTAGTTAGCTACTCCCTTCACATAGATATAAGGCAGTGTCCGCAAGCAATCTGACCAGAACTGAAGACGAGCAGCGAAACTTCTTCAGTCCAACAACGATTTAATTTCGTCTTTTATTAGGCAAAGTACAATGTGGACAAAACTGATTCTTGCCCTCCATCTAAGAGTATGACATCATTGCATTGTAGAATCTTAAAACCACAAATCCATAGGTTTCTGACGCAAAATAAGCGACATTTCTATAGTTTCAGATTACTGGTGGACACACATAAGGCAGTGTCCACCAGTAATCTGACCAGAACTAAAGAAGCGGCTTGGATGAGCAGCGAAACGTCTTCACTCCTGCAACTTTTTGTCCAGTTGACAGCTTTTACATTTAGCTTTTACAACGTTTCTATAGCAACTGACAAATCAAACCAAAAAATGATCTTTTCAATGATCAAAAGTCCTCAAAATGTCATCAGTTAAGTTGAAACGTACAGTATGTTGCGATGCCATCTGAACCCCAGCAACACTAATGTTTTTTTTTGTATTTTTTGCAATATAATCTGTCAAAGAATTGTTATTTCCTGCATGGTCTAATCTACAACTACCTGATTTAATTAACAGTCAGCTTGGGTAAATATATTTCGAGAATATCCATGGAAAAGTTACACAAATTTGCTTTAGTCTTTGTGTCCCATCTCCTGTAAGTCAACAGAATGGAGGATATGATGGATGCAGAGCGGTGCAGTGTGAAAGAATGTCTATGTGAAGAATCCCGCCAGCCCTGAAAGATTTACACCGCCTGTTCCCTACTATAATAAGCTGTGGCATTACCGCACTACACGGCTTTGTGCACCACCAAATCGGACAAAAATGAGGACATAGCATGGAGTGTTTGCAATTTACGGCAGACAGCGAGATATGTGTTAGAATATACAAGCACCTAGAAGTTTAAAGGATGGTCTGGTGGAATTCTATACAGTCTGGTAGAAAAGTTTGAACGAAAATGTTGGCGAAACAGAAAACATCGGCGTTAAAGTTGAATTTGCACTGACGCGTGAGATGATGTTATGCATTACACTATAATATATATATGGATGATCATGTTTTATTATAAGTCAGTCCCCAGAGCGAAAACAGCAACGCACGGAGATGGAAGAAACAGCGGCGATTGGAGGTATTGTTTAATGTGGGAGTATAAGGAGCCGAGATGAAGGGAGCCAGAGGGGGCTGACTGTGCCATGCTAAATGAGATTGGGCAGTTTAAAGTTGGATAAAAAGTCTTTTCTTCTACAGTTGGGTTTTGGTGGACAGAAATGATGGACCAAGTGCCAGTGCATGTGTGTAGGAAAAAGCAGCTCCAGTAGCTTTGTGAAAATGGGCGTAAAGGATGTCAATGTCAATTCAATCAATGTCATGTTAATTTATATAAGACCATAGCAAAACGTGGCAGTATCTGATTTTGCAGTTGCTTCAGTAGTAGTGTTGTAAGAGTAAGTGGACGCTATAGTATATAAAAGGGTGAAATAAGTTGTAGTAACTGTTGAAATTGCACTATTTTCATTATATTAATAAGAAATTGGGTGACAGCAGCTCGGTCAGTAGAGTGTTTGCCCATTGAAGGTCCAGCTTTTAACTTAAACATCATTGGTTGAGCGGCCAGATCCACTTACACAGGTTGGCGGTGCGATTCCAGCTCCCACAAATAAATACTGCCATAAATACTGCCGTTGTGTCGTTGGGCAAGACACTTAATCCAGCTTGCCCCCAGTGTCTGTGTACTCTGGTGTATGAATGTGTGCGTGGTTCCTTGATGTAAAGTGATTTGAGCGTCTTGAAGGTGGAAAAACGCTATAAAAATATGTCCATACGTGAACTTCTTTACACTTATATATTAGTGCACCTCTTTTATATGCTTCAAATTAAAAAATGAAAACAGAAAATGAGTTTAAAACTAAAGTTTTAAAAAGTTAAATCCCACATAGACTCGTGGAATCAGATTAACACGCATACAGACAGCAGTACTTTGAAACAATCTTTGGCAGGTGTCAAAATGTTTAAATATTACACCTCGAGATGAAAATAGATGATATCTCTTACCACAAACTAGATGTCATTTGAGATTGTTTCCAGTGATGAGAAGCTGGCAACTTGTAAAAACAAAAACTTGCTAATTTACCTGAAGGGGATCATTTATGTAATGCTTTATAATTAGAAGCACTATAACATTGTGCTTGATGAAAATAGCTCCTGCAAGATTAAACCCTACAAAATACCATTGTCCAACATTTATGGATTCCTAGGGCTGATCTGGCGAGTGTGCGGTGGACTAAACCAAATGGAAACTCCTCCTCCTGTGGCTTTATTATGCTGTAATTAGATTGTGCTGGGAGACACTTGAGGTGTGATGCTTCTGGCGACAGAGCGTACGCTAGATGGCTCAATCATAAAGTTCTTATGGCGTTCATCACCTGTGGGTGCCAGGGGATCGACTTGACACATTTCCACGATAAACAGCTTGATCTGCCATCTGTATTACGTCGCAGGGAAAGTACGAAACAGAAAGGAGAACAAGAGGGTGTTACATGGATGACTTGTTTGGATGGAGATGGTGCAGTTCTGTTGATGAGGTGTAATGTTCAAAATAAAACAGATGACTATTGGTTGTCTTCAGATACTAAAATGTAATGATTCCACGCTCTCACAAAGAGGGTAAGAGGTATTTTTTGGATTGTTTTCAATATTTAAAGAAATCCACAAGTACCCTACATTCTTCTAACACCAAAATGTAACGTAATATCTCTGTGTAATCCCTCAGTCGTCCACGTATGATCTATAGTAAAAGAAAAATTCAATTCTGTCAACTGGGCAAAACGTTTTAGAGTAAAGATGTTTCCAAGCTGCTTCTTCTGTTCTGATCAGATTTCTGGTGGACATTGCCTTATATCTGTCTAAACCGAGGCGCTAACGACACTGAAACTGACACACCTGCTGTTTACAGTTTCCCAGTCGATATTAAACATTATAGTCCAAAAGATGTTGTGATGTCATCTGTCACAGAGCTACTGATACAGAACCAATTATGAAGAAAACATGATATACCTTCACGATGGCGCAATGTTAAAGACTTCAACTATTGTGATATTGCGTTACAGTTGGTATACAGTGTTTGTCCAATAATCCGACCCTCGACATGAACATCATTGGTTGAGCGGAACGATCTACTGACCCACAGGTTGGCGAAGCGATTCCAGCTCCCACAGATGAATGACGTTGGGCAAGACGCTTAACCCACCTCACCCCAGTTTCTGCGTACACTGGTGTATGAATGTGGGTGTAAATGAGTGAGTAATTCCTTGATGTAAAGTGGTTTGACTGCCTTGAAAGTGGAAAGCGCTATATAAAAAGGTGACCATTTAATACCTTGAATAGTCCGCACTGACTTAGAACAAAGACATGCCAAATACTAGTGCCTTATCTTCATACTCTCCACCTACTGCAAGACAAAAAAAATGCTATTTAATATCAGATGAACCAGAGATCTGCTTTCTGACAACCATTAACCAAGCCATTGTAGATCCTCGGTCTGCATTCTACAGCAAATACTTCCAAGTGTCTACGTACCCCATGCACAGACTCGGAACAGCATAAGGTGAACCATAACAACTCTCCTCTCATTACTGCAAAAGTCTGACAGCCCCGTGTTGCAAGCGGGACATTCAGGAACAGGTTTAAATGTGTTTTTGCCCCTTTAGAGATGTCAGTGTCTATTCTCTCCGAGGGAAAAAAAAAGTGAAAATGGATAGAGGAAAAGAGGAGACAGAGAGAAAGAAAAATATAGAGAGATGATTTCGGTGAGCTATACAGTACTCCAGGCTACAAAGAAGACCTGTCGACTGGCTTTAATGCAGTTCGCAGCCACCAGTCGGACCTTCAGAAAGAGATGGAGAGAGGAGATGAAAGCTGTTGGAGTCAGAGGTAGGAGGTCTTTGACGACGGACGATTTCAGGTTATAAAGTCTGCGGAGAAGAGGGCCCGGGTCAATATAGAATGTTTGATGGGGATAAAAGCACCTTGAAGTTCCTATCTGGAATGGGATAGGACTGCAGTATAGACCCCGCATACTGATTGTTAAAGGATATATATATATACTGGTGTACGCTCACATTTACATCACTTACACCAGATCAGAATTAGAGCTAAATTAGAGCTAAATTAGAGAACTAAGACAAAATCCAAATCTAAACCTGAACTGACCAGGACTAAACCAAGATACGAGACAAAACCGAGTCTTCATAAGAACTTAAAACCAAGACCAAACCATGAGATGTTCATTTATATTAGTAACTATGGGTGCGTTTGCAATACAATCTATGGTTAAAAGGTGCGCTATGGAACTTTTTGGTGTCTAGATGGAAACATTTTTACTTGTTTAGTAATAGAAACACCTAAAAGTGAACAAAGACCCAGACGACAGCTTGAAGCACATTCTTTCTTGCTGTGAGCGGCATCGCCACTCCATAGATGGTACCTGTAATTATGTATCCGGCTTGTCTCCATAGAGGGACTAGCAGGTGTTGGAAAAGTTTCATAGTAAATACATGTAACAGTAATCGAGAGTGTTATGCTTAAAGACGTTACTGGTATCATCGTCCTTGTTATGTTTGTCTGAAAGATGAAGAAACCCAAATGTGTGTGATTGTGTTGCGTATTGACCTTTTTCTGCCCCGCCCACTTTTCAATTGAGTATTTGAGAAAAGTTTCACCTCTATGTTCATGTGACCAAGAAGTCAACAATGCGCCAACTCTTTGGAAAGCTTTAAAACGGCTCTGTAGTCCATATAGAACGTATTTGCTGTCAAGATCGGCAGCAAAATAATACAACCCTGATGGCGATGGCGGCGCCCACGGCAACCTCTGGAATAAGGTGACTGCGCAGAAGAGTTGACAATGACAAAGGTAATAACTGCAATGGTAACAGAGGTCTGGTCATGTAAGGTGATGTAAACAACTTTTCTGTCACTTATTTCATACTGGAAACTGTCACTCCGCTTTCAAGTCTGGAAAACAGGCCAAACATCGTCTTGCAAAGAAATGATTGAAACATGCATAGAATTCAACAAGGAGCTTTCACCGTGGATACAATTTGACTACATGATTGACTCAATAGAGGATAATGTATTGGTAGAACCTCAAGGTAAGAGCAAAGACAGCCATTGATGTTAAAATGCTAAAAAAATCCTTTTTGAGACATGCACACAAAAGCTTCCAAACCTGATTGGATTGGTTGGGTTTCAGATCCTTGAATGTGGTAATGTCATACTCCCAGACGGGCTGCAAGAGACAGTTTTCCCTATTGATTACATTGCACTTTGTCATGAAATATCCAAAAAGTAAATTCAAAATGTTGAACATGATCTTTTCTATGTTCCTGCTATATCACAACACAAATCTGCATTATAACAATATTCACTTTTGCAGTCCTCTTCTGTATTAAATATTATAGACCTTTAGAATTCTGTGCTGTCATCTGAAACCCAGCGATATGGGACCTTACTTTGGGGGAAAATTATAATTCTGTCAGAGTTGATGTTCACTCCTCCCCAAGTGAAATTAGGACATGAGTGTTTCGGTGGCATCATTCATAATGCATGATGCACACTTCACTTCAGAGAGAGGGGCCACACCAAGCCCTTCTGCGGATTAGGTGAAGAAGATCTCGGAAAGAATTCGGGAATTCAAGATGGCTCCGAGTGGCAGCGTCATTATAATTGAATCTTCCCTAGAGGAGAGAGTTGCTTTGCCAAGGATTTGCAAAGAACCCAACACTATTTTTCTCTTTTTGCAGAAATGGAAAGCCCCAAAATGCAGAGACACAACACAGCTCTCCACTGATCTGCTCCGAGGGCCTTTATGATTCAACTCCCTATTGGACCCATTTATCGAGTCAGTACACTCAACAAACTTTTTGAAATGCAAGCGATGTAAAAAGTTAAGATGTTACCATGACAACCTAACAACGCAATTGCTCAGGCGAGTGGCCTATTAAGATTCAGATCATTGCCCAACACCAGCCAGTGTCAGAAATCCCCCTTTCATAAAGAAAGATAACATCCACCCCCTGTCAGAGAATGAAAGGACTTGACTTTGGTTCTCATCATTTTCGAAGTTAAGTTTTCTCTGGATAAATATCTTGTTTGACAGACAGGGTGTCCATAAAGTCTCTTTACAACTTTAAAATTTAATTACAAAGGCAACTGAAAAGATATATTACATTTGTTTTATTGTACTCAGTGGTTATAAAAGTTTTTAATCTCATTTTTTGTGAGTTCTTCAAGCAGATATTTTCAGACCGTTGGATTGGAAAGGATGGACCAATTCTCTGGCCACCACATTTACCAGATATCACACCTCTGGATTTACTTTCTATGGGGCTGTGTTAACGATATCATGTGTTGAAAAAAGACATGGGACATTACTGAACTGAAGCAAAACACAACAGATACGACTGCACCCATTGATGAGAAATCCAGTAGTATCTTGATGTGCAAATAGAGGTAAATTAAATGAGGTCAAAAACTTTCAAAACCATTGAGTACAACAGAACAAGTCTGACCAACTGCCTTTGTAATATTTTTTGTTTAATTGTAAAAAGATTTTATGGACACCCTTTAGTTTCATATCCACAGAAAAAAAAAAAAAAAAAAAACTGTATAAAACTACTTAACTAGTACTTAAGTTCAGTTTTCTGTACTTTCATTCAATTTTACTATGTTTGGCAACTAGTTTTTTAATTATTTATTCACAAGAGATAGGCCGTTTTTAATGGAAAAAATCCATATTTGAGTAACTGCACTTTGAGAACACGAATTAAGTGTACAGTGACTAATGTGAATAAAACTAATCATTACGTTCATTGTATGCTCTGTTTAGTGCGGTTCTGCATCATTTAATAGCAAACCATTTGTGTGTCCCTGAAGAAATCGACTTGCTTCTTGGTTAGATTTATATAGTGCGTTTCTTGGCCACTCAATAGAATGATGAACACGCTATGTCGAAGCGCCTGGCTAAATAAAAGAGCGGTGGCTTGCTAGCGACGCAGATAGTGTTGCAAAGTTATTTTTCACATGTCAACAAACTCGGGCAGCAAATGGATCGTACCAGCTTGGTCTGTTTGCTCCACACTTGTGTATAGAATGTAATAAAACGGACCCGCGTGGATATGGCCACTTCTGGATGCCAGGTGTCAAATATTGAAAGAGGATTGCCGCTATATATGAACCCGTAGCTGTTGAGCGCAGTGGAAAGGCTGACATAGGGTGAAGATATCGTTTCAACCTGATGCACTTCCATTTGCCGTGGTTTAATTGTGGTTTTAAACAGGAAGTGACAGAAACAAACCCCGTGTTGAAGTTCAAAATGAGCATCTGATGCGCATCCTGCCAACAACGCCATTCTGTGACTTTCCAACAGCGTTAGCTTCAATTACAGATACTTGCTATTTATAAAAGAACTTGAGATTCCCTGTCTCAGATACCTACATATTCTTTGAAAAATATGGATTAGAAAGGCAGATAGTCGGATGTTAAAATGAATCATCATCTTGAATGAAACCCGGGCTAATATTTCCTTTGATATTGACAGCGTCCAGGTAGAAAGAAAGCACTTGAAATTCATACCTTTCACTGTGTTATCTTTGAGGTAAAACAATACAATCAGGATGACAATACATCTTTCTGTTTTGGAGAAGATCAAAAAGAAGCGGTGAATAAAAATTGCCCGGTGACCTTTCTGCTTGCACTGCGCCCTCTTTTTGTTTGAATTTGATGATAGCCCAGAGAAACACAGCTACATTGTCTGCTCCTGAGATCTGCCGGCTGAGCTCGGGTTGGCATAGCAACCGTACATCCCATTAAAACTGATATGTTACAATTCACATTTACCTTTACGGTACAGCAGCCATGTTGTTATCATGTTTTAAGTTTTAATTTCTGGTACTGATGACGAAAGTAAACAATTAATGCAAACTTAAAGGTTCTTATAGCAATATTCTTGTGAACCTTTAACTGTTATAATGTGTTTACCTCCTCAAAAACAGACCTGGAGTTCTATTTCATTTCATTCGCACATGTTTGAGTACTCGTTTATTATTAGTCTGGCTACATCTCCAAAGCTCAAAATGCTCCGTTCCACCTTGTGATGTCACGAAGCGAACTACCTGTTACCCTTTGTTCAGTCGTGTAAACTTCTGATCCAGATACTGAACATTTCGTGTTAAGACAAAGGCCTATTCAAAAATATGATCCACTTGGCTGTTTTAGAGTTTTAGGCGCAGTGTCTGGTGGAGATAAGAGCAAACTTTATCCTCAATCCCCAGCTGAGAATGTAAAAGGGAAGTGTTTTTAGCAACTGATCAAACTGTAAAATACACTGTAGTAACCTTTGTTTTTTCACCTTAAAGGTCCTATATTAATGTCGTTACCTCATCAAAAATATACCTTAAGTTGTGTTTTGTTTCATTTACACATGTTTGAGTAACCCTTTGTTATTAGTCTGTCCACGTCTACAAAGCTCGAAATCCTCTGTTCCACCTTGTGATGTCATGTAGTGATTGTTTTCAAGTTAACGTTTACCTTTTGCTTTCTAGAGATTGGCAATTCCACGGCAGAAATAATCCAAATGATTCTAGCGAAGGTGCATAGAGTTAAAAACACAGTGCGGCACTTCCTGTATCACCACATGACATCACAAGGTGGATTTTTTTTATGTTTGAGAGAAGAACTTAGCAGGAAATATGCAGAATTTGTGTGTTAAACATGTGTGAATAAAACAAAACATAACTCCAAGTCTGTTTATGATGAGGAAACGACATTATAACGTAACACGGGCATACAATCCTACAAATACTGATGGGAAAAGTATGAAAATATGTAAGTACTTGAATCAACAAGTACTTACGTATCTGTGTAATCCCTCAGTCGTACAGGTATGACCCAAAGCAAAAGAAAAATTCAATTTCTATAAACTTTGACCAGTTCACAGAATCAATTTTTCCTTTTGCCATTAAAAATCTGCTGTTATTCACTAGCAACCTATTCTCATTACGTTTAGAAATACAGGCTAGAACATGAGTCACTTCCACATTTAAAACCTACAGTCACCATAGCTTAACAGCAAAACATTCTTAAATATCAACTTTAAACATAAAACGGAGCCTTTTTACCCAACCACCCACTCGGAGATTAAGGTCCCCGTTCATTTCGTAACATTTAAAGCTCTGTAGCTTTTTTCCACCTCCCTCGTTTGAGACCAGGCACGGCCATCATCGCCGGCGCTGATGAAGTGATTGATTTTGACAGGTAGTTCTTATTTCAGCATGGTGCAGATAGCCTACCTGTGCGGTACACAGCGTCCACAGGTAAGTGCACCACTCTGCTACGGGCTTATGGAGGCAATCAACTCGAGGAAATGGCAAAGTGAATCAGGATCCATCAGGTTCGTCTGTGTACTATTATTTCATGCACCGAGACGGGAGATTTTTGTATATTTTTTAATAGCCAGATTGCAATCAAGCATTAAAAAAAGTGGAAAAAAGCATGGAAACAACTGTAATGATTCATACCAACTAGAAACGTCAAGTGTGCACATATTCCATTTACAGTCCAGTCTTTCTAAAGTGAACCAATCACTCAGAATAGCCACGGCGATAACCCTTCTTGAAGCAAACTGTTTATATGTCAAAGATCAGAAATCGCTGGCCAATTCAACTAAGGAGACTTACCATCCAGACAACATGTGTTAAAGTCATACCCTGTAACCCTGTAATGTGAATTCACCCACAGCTAAATGGTGTCAACAGGTCACCGACTCAGACTTCATGGAGAAAGGAAAAATCCAATTGAATTTTATTTATCTAGCAATGCAAACTTAAGGAATTGCAAATTGGCTGGAGCATGGAGGAAAAGACGTGCGACTCTAAACATACTGACCATAGGAAGAGTATGGAAATATGTACCTGAATCATACTTAAGTACTTCAAAATCAAAGTTATCTGTGTAATCCTTCAGTTGTAATTATAGCAGAAGAAAAAAATCAATTCTTTAGTCTTCAATTCAACAAAAAACAGATATACAGATAATACAATGTAGGCAAAGAACAATAAAACACCGAGATATACAGTATTGTCTAGCTCAGGGGTGTCAAACTCAATTTCACTGAGGGCCACATCAGCAAAATGGGTCAGATGTAACTGTAAAACCGAATAAATGTAACTGATTTTTTAACTTATTACTTGACTACAAACATTGCATATGGTTTAGATGTAAAAAATATGACTGTAACTACGTGTCTCCTGATAAACGCGTATCTCCTGACATTTTAAGACAGTCATACGTTTTAATTTACCTTGTCACGGGCCACATAAAATGATGTGGCGGGCCGCATTTGGCCTCCGGGCCTTGAGTTTGACACATGTGGTCTCGCTAGTATTAAATGCCAGGGAGAAGGTGGGTTTTCAGACTAAATTGTGTTAAAGACTGCGAGGATCTGACAGGCAGAGGGAGGCTGTTCCATTGCTAAAGATTTTTTTCAAACATGATCATCTCTTTGACCGAAGTTAGTTGGCGAACAACATCAGCCAATATGGTCGCGCCAAGCTAGTCTCCCTCACCACTCCTGGCTGCTGATACTGGAGCGGTAGTTGCCGATTTTCCAATTCCCTCTGGCAGGCGGTTTGACCTCAGCCCTCCATTGAATGTGTCAAGCCTATAATTAATGTCCCCCTCTCTGTAATTCACCTGCCCTCTCTCCATTCTTTTCATCGCCGACTCCTCTTCGTTTACGCCATTGACCGGCGAACTGGAGTGGGTCGTGTTGCAGTTTCTCTATACCCCGCTTCCAAGGACATTCAGCTTGAGACAAAACAGCAGTGACTGGGGCCATGGGGAGAATATTTGGCGGTGGAGCGGGCTACAATCCATCTCCTTTTAGTGATTTAGCCAACATCAGAACGAGAGAGAGGAGAGAGACGAGAAAGAGAGAAGAGAGAGGAGAGAGAGAGGTCGCTCCTACGCCACCTCTGCTGTTATCTATTTCCAATCCTTTATCAAACGGGCCGAATGGCTTTAGGGAGAAGACCGCGAGACTTGGGCTGAAAGAAGATAGCTGTTTAAAAAGCAAGCAAAGAGTCGTAATCAATGAAGTGCGGAAAGAAGGGACAAACACGGTCGAAAGGGTTCCGCTTGGAAGACGTAATTAACAAGTCCCATAGCGGGCGCTACAAATTGGCGATAGGTAGAAGGACAGTGCAAAGACGAATGATTTCTAGCATACAGCGTCACACAGGGTCAGAAATAGGGCATTTGGTTGTGTCCTTGGACGAGACTCTTCACTTATCTTGTCAATGTATTTCCGACCGAGTGTGGGATTACCGAAAACATCCACGATATGCTTAGTCTCATTTTTCATGGCCAAATCTCCTTGTCAAAGCCTGATCACGTCAGATCTCAGCAGCGAAGCAAGGCCGGGTCTGGTTAGTACTTGGATGGGAGACCGCTGGGAATTCGAGGTGCTGCAGTGGGACGTCAGTGGGGAAAATGGTTGTGTATTCAGGCATTTCATCCACATTGGCTCGTATGAAAGGGGTGTGTGCATGAATACTGGTGATAGTGGATGGCGCAGATTGGCAGCCTCGCTTCTGTCAGTCTACGCCAGGCCAGCTGTGACTTCAATAGTAATTTACCATCGCAGAGTGAATGAATAAAGCAAGAAACTGTAAAGCGACTTTGTCCATCAGGAAAAGCGCTATATAAACTATGATTTTTTTTATTACCCACTGCTCCTGACAGATTGCCCTTTTATTGGAGGATGAGTCTGGAAGTAAATACTATGCCGACGGTAAAGCATATTTTACAGTAGCTGCTTTTGTTGTGTCCTTGGGCAAGACACCTCTCCCGCATTGTCTGTGCGAATGTCTCATGGTTGAAAGGTCACTGACGCAGAAGGCTTGTCTTTGTCAGTTAGCCGCATGACACCTGAGACTTTATAACTAGCTGACAGTTACACGGAGAAGGACTGACAAGTGAACTGAAGAGACCGTACAACCGAAGAGCAATAAACATCTGGGTTATGGCTTTTATTTTGAGTCTGGGGGGAGTAACGTATACGTATAAGTATTTATCTGTGTCCCTGTATAGCTAGTCTTTAATTCGGTGATATACAGAATAGAGTTACTTTTCTAAACTCAAAGAAATACATTTGTTGGCTTCGAACTGCAAGGAATTAGTCAGAAACGCCCCCAAGAAAACACCACGCTTCTAATGCATTCCTGTGTAATATTTCCTTTTCTAATTAGTGACAACTAAATGCAGAACAAACAGTGTAACAACCATAAAGCTGTTTTACTGCTATGTTGAAGTTTTTACACTATAATAAAACGCAACACAATGTGACAAAGTATTCAGACGTATTCAGAATACAGGACTCTCCTCGGGTCACGTAACACGCTACGTTACAAAACACATTTCAATGCCGCTAGTCATTATTCTGTATACATTTTTCCTCCCCTCGCTGATTATTTGAAGCATCTGCCTGACAATAGCGAGGAGGAAAACAGTGTGTATGCTGATCGGCGGCCAAGGCTTAGCGGAGATTTGCCAGGGGTGAGGTTGAGAGCACCCATGGGAGGTGTATGAGGCAGCAGCACAGAACTGGCCTCTCTGTGTGTCTCAGAAATGGCCTAATTAAGCCCCAGCCAAAACCGCTCCTCGAGATTGTTGATGCCGCTCGCAGCTGTAGAGACCGAACAGCGAACGTCAGACCGAGAAAAACCGTTGTGGTGATTGGTCGGCCCCATTTGAACTCTGACCCCAATCTGTAGTTCGGGGGAATTCTCGAGATATGGTACAACTGTTGAGCTGATTAGAGCGATATCATGTCAGAAAGAAGTGCAATGTAATCCAAATGGGGGAGCAAGTACTTTTCAGACCGGTATGTATTTACTTAAGGCCAGTGAACCCCTCGCCCCGTATGCAATTATATAACTACGACTAAAACTGACTATAATAGTAGCATGAAACCTATTCACTATCCGAGTCATCTAAGGCTGCGAGAAAGCACTACAAAAGATAATTGGGTCCTCACAAAATTGTTATTTGGAAGAGACAGAATATTGAGACTGGGTTGGAGAACAAGTTGCCAGGAAATGTCTTAAAGGTCTTATATTACACAAAATGGACTCTTGTGAGATTTAAGCCATGTTAGAACGCCGTTACCTCATCAAACACAGACCTGGAGTTGTGTTTTGTTTCATTCACACATATTTGAGTAACACTTTATTATTAGTCTGTCTATATCTCCAAAACTCAAAACGCTCTGTTCCACCTTGTGATGTCATGAAGCGGTAGTTTTCAAGATAACAACTGCATTTTACCATTTGTTTAGTAGAGATTGGCAATTCCAGAGATGAAATTATCCAAATGATTCTAGTGAAGGTGTATGGAGCACTTCCTGTATTACCACATGACATCACAAGGTGGAACAGAGCATTTTCAGCTTGAGAGAAGAACACAGCCTAAATATCCAGAGTTTATGCTTTTTATTTATTTATTTATTTTTATTATTTATTATTATGTGATGCTCTTCTTATTCATCTATTCACTGAAGATTGGTGTTATTTATTTATTTTTGTATTCAATTTTTTTTATTTTTTTTTATTATTTATTCATATTCATCCATTTACTCAAGATTTGTGTGATTGATTCATTTATTTTTTGTATTATTATTATTATTATTATTTGTTTTAGTTCTTGTTATATAAAAATGAAAAAAGGTATGTATGCATTTGTTATTTAAATGACAATATAATATTTGTTCCCTCATCAATAAAAAAATTAAACAAATGTGTGAATGAAACAATGAAACAAAACACAACTCCAGGTGTAATTTTGATAAGATAACAACATTATAACATGACTCAACACTCACAAGAGTCAACTTTGCGTAATTTAACACATTTCAACAAGCAGAAGTCCATATATGTGAGTTTAAGTGTTTAGAAGTTAGTTTTTATCATACGTCAACAGTCCTGCCCACAGCACCCCGTCACTGTTTATATCTCCATTATTCTCCATTATTCTCGCCTTTTATTCCCTCTTTCTTCCTCTCTCAAACTTTCATTCATGTACCTCACTCGGCCCCAGCCTTTGCCTTTGAAGATGTACTTAGGCGAACTGACGAGGAAATTTAAAGCAAGTGACGATGGCTTTCAACAGCTCATGAAAGGCAAAAGAAATCTGCCACTCGGCGTGAGCCTGAATGGAGGGGGGAATTGTTGGTGCCTAGACAGGGACTATGGGCAGAATTCCTCTACAAAGCTGCCTTCAATCCCTTTGCCCAAGCTGCTCGCGTATCTCGCTCCTACGGCCCACATGCAAATTAGAAAAGAAATAAGAAAGAAAAGAAAAGGGAGTATTAAACAGAGCGACCCTTAAGCTACTTTTGACAAAACTGCCATGAAAAAAAGTAAGTGCATATGACAGGTTAGACAACTCATCGCACTAAAACATCATTATATTTAAGAATTTACTCAAGATCGAATCCAGGTTTAGAATTTGTTTTTATTTTATTTTGGAGAAGTTTATCATTTTCCTTCCTGACTGCACAGGAACAGCAGATACGACATATACGTAGACGTGATTCCACCACTGTTACCTAGCAACCGTACAGGAAACAAGGGTCAAAAGGTGTCTAAATTACACAATAGTCATGATTAGACCAATAAAAATAAAAGGCAGCATTGTTTTTTTGTTAAATGAATACGCCTTCCTTGCCTGAAAGGTTAAGGTCAACTCTATTTTCCCCATAAGGCAATTTTCTCTCTGCATTTGACCCATCCTTCAAAACCGTTGGGGCATTTTGGATACTATTTTCTGTGTTGATAATATACATAGACATATTGGTAGTTTTCAGACTCTAGAATGTGATGATTACACACTCCCAGACGTGGGGCAAGAGCCAGTTTTTCTTATTGATTACACTGTACTTTGCAATAAAATATCCAAAAAGCAAATGCGCAAATGCTGAACTTGGTATTTTCAATGATTAAACCCAAGAATTCACTGTATTGCAGCATATTTTTGAATTTTAACCATTTTTATTTTAGCTGCCCCCATTTACTTAATTAATATAGATGGTTTTCAGATTTTAGAAGATGATGATGAGCCGTTTTTTCTTATTGATTACAAGGCAACATCGTTTTTGTCATGAGATTTCCAAAAGGTAAATTCATAAATGTTGAACTTGATCATTTCTATTAATGACCAGAACCAGGAACTCACCATGTTACCACCTATATATGCATTTTTAATTTATTTTTTATTTATATTTACTTATTTTATTATTTATTTTATTTATTATTTTTGTGATATCATCTGAAACTGAGCAATTTACCTATATTCCATTTTCGACTTCAGCGCTCCTCCTTCCTCTATTTTTGCACTTTTCTTCAACTTTTTTCCACAAACTGCAATGTAAACTGTGATGTAAAACTATAATACATATTTAGCACGTACACTTTCCCACCGAACCAAGTCATAATAAGGAAAAAAGTGTCACATGCACTTGAGACAAGAACTATATCATTCAAATACATTTCGTCAGATTTTCATTAAGTTATTTATTCTCCTCGCCCCAGGACAAAGCATAGCCACAAAGAACTATTTCTAATTTTTCTCAGTCCAATGCTGAAACTGAGAGATTTATTCCATAGCCCTGGGGATGAAAGCTCATTAAAACGTATTACTAAGGCTGTCATAGGGAAGCCACTAATAGGCACACAATCCATTTCTGCTAATGAAAAAAAGTGTTAATCCGCAGTGAAGTTTAAGTACGTTGTGGGGATATACAAGGTGACAGCCCGGACGACGAGATGTGCTGCGAACATACGACATATCACCAGTTTATTCTGATTCTAAAGTGTAGTCGAGGAAGTGATGCTTTTCCGATATTTCGCTGACCAACATTCAAGTCAAAAACGTAAATTTTTTAGGTTAGATTAAGACTATAGCAACTTTTGTCTGTGAATATAACGTCATTGCGATCAAAATGTTCTATTGTTGGCGTTCAGATGACATCACACTGATCTTTAGACCAATAATACGACAGATAAAGGGCAGCTAAAATTAATATTGTTGTGTAAAGGAAATTAAAATATCGTGTGATTATTTTACCTTATAGAAATCACGTGGTCTTATAACTAAAACTCATTTGGTTTGGTCGTCAAAGACAGTGTTAGAAAACCTTTCACGTAAACCCTTTTGTTCCCTTTTGGTTGCTAATCTTGTAATGTAATAATCTTTGAAATGTACGTCCTCTGGTCGTCTCAAAATATATAAACTTGGTGGTTTCCATTATTCGGGGTCTGACATTAGGGGGAGATGCTGTCGGACCCATTTCTCGCAAGAAATAAACTCTTCGTCTTTGCTTCAACGTTCATCAGAGCCTGAAAAAGGAGTTTTATCTCCACAACAATTGAAAGGTAGATTTTTTGGTTGTTATATAGTATGTATTTGTGATTATTTATGTTTCGATTTGTTGAATTGTAATTTTAATGTCTTTTTTATTGTGTAAAGCACTTTGAATTACCTTGCCTATATAATGAGATTTACAGTCTAATCGCTAGCAGAAATAATCAGAATTGAGCATTTGTGAATTCAACGTACAGACATTTCTTTAAAAAGCTTGGAAAAAAAGCTGCTATATTATTGTGATCTGATGCCCGTGGATCATTATGGTACAATTTGCACTTTTTACATCGCAATATTCAACTAAAATGACTTAATAAAAGAACCAAGTTTGCTGATTTCCACGTTAGAAAACTGTGATTCACAACGGGAGCTGACATCGCCGCAAACTTCATCAAAACAGCGAGTTGTGGAGCTGCCGACCTCTCCTATGGATCGCTGCACATTTCTGTAGAGAACTGCAGATATTTTTTATTATTCAAACAAAAATGACTATGCAACGCTGCCAAATCCTACGCGTATCATCGATTAAGTAAATAAAATTGGAGAACGAAGTAAATGCAGAGCTACAGAGCAGTGGGCGTATGCCAGCGATAACTGGGATTGATCGGCAAAAAGCGATTAAAGATTGCTCAAACGTGCACGAATCACTCCAAAAACAACTTCGAGAAGGTAAATGAGAAGAGGAAACGACTATAACGTGATTAAAAGCTCTGAAAAGTCGATTTTTTTTGCAGAATACGTCGGCTTTAAGGTACTATCACGCAATCAGTAGAGAAATCTGGCACTTCTGGCCCGGGATGTGAGAGTATTTTAAAATGATGTACGCATTTTCTTGTAAACTTTAAATGTCTCTTAAATGGCAAGGTGACAGTTTATAGACAGGAGCACTTGTTCTGTTGAAGGAAGGACATCAATCTACGAGCTAAACCAATAGGGCAACATGCAGCGCTGTGACACACAACCAGCATCCTACTTCATTTCACTGCTGCAGAGGGTATGAATACTAATGTCCCACAATGGTACCAAGGGAGGCATAAAAATACAAGCAACAAAAGCTATGGGATATACTATAGGTGAACTTTGTTACACTTTACACAATGGGGCAATGTAAAAGTGGTTTTATCTTCTCGCCCGAGCAGCACTTTTAGTTGTGAGGGCAGGCGGAGAATAAAAAAGCATATGCTCTGAAAGAGTTACTGTGGTGCGGAGCTAACCTTGAGCTAAGAGAGTGGGCAGCATGTGTGGAATAATAATCATATTTAAAGTGTGATGTGTAGAAGAGACAGAGAAATGATATGAAAAAGTTTCCATTTGTCCTCACTGGGATCCGTAGCACTGTAATCGTGACGTTATTTTGAATTTTTTGGAAGTAAATGGTTGGTTTTTAGTTTAGATTTTAGTTTATCACAAGCCCGTTATCAATGGATCCCAGGTATTTAGGCACCATAGCGAAAAACAATATCGAAATTGGTATTTTAATCATACGCGAAAGTCAAATAAGGATCGTATTATCTGTAATATAACAAGCTCAATATTGCCCACCCGAAACTTCTGGAACTTTATGAATGGTTTCTTTCATACAGAGTTACAATTGCAACAAAAATCCAGTGCATTAACAGTGGTCATTTCCAAGTACCACGGTCCCTCGTTTATCGCAGAGATAACGTTCTAAAAATAACACGCAATAGGCGAAATCCGTAAAGATTATTATGTATGTTTTGCGGCACACTTTTCTCACACGGGCATTAACATTTTCTCACATTTCTCTCTTGTTTAAACACTCTTAAAGTTCAAACCTTCACGTTTGTCGGTGCAGAACGTTTCATCGACATTGTGAGTTCTGTCGGGGTGAAACGCGATATAGTGAGGAACAACTGTACTTCAAGTTGCAATGATTCGTTTGCATTTTGTAAGATGTAAATACAGTTCAATCAAGCGTGTGTTACAGCACCGACCTTGAGGTGAGGGTCAGCGTAGCATAGTAATACTTCTGAACGTGATCTGGAAGCTAAAATCTAACTTGATACAAAACTAAATATATATATGACAACCGCACACCACTGCAGCACCGAACTCGTCTTGAAACCCAAATCCTTACTTCTCGAAAATCTCATTCTGTAGCTTCAACCCTGGACCGAAATCAGCTCTTATCAAAGCATTTCATATCTGCAGCGCTATCTGGCAACCCGCGCAGCTAAAGCCACCGCACTCCAGTCTAATCTCCGTGAAGCAGGTTGTGGATCTGGGCTGAGAGAACTGATGAGCTGAAGGGCAGGGGAGCGAGTCGAGGGGTTACGACCGGAGAGCAAGGTACTTCAGGTACAGTAAGCCAGTGTACGCAACAGAGCCAAGGGGCAAGCGCAGAGGTCATGAGAGGAGATGAGGCGCCTCCGCTGGCTGTGGAAGGAGCGGTGTTTGCCATCAGCTTGGAATAAACAGTATTAGCTGTTCATAAACAAGGAATTATGCATGAGTCTTATTACCTTTTAGAGCAATGATGTAAAGGGCCCATATTACGCTATTTTCTGATTTATGTTATACTGTTGTTTCCTCATCTGGGGTATAATGATGCTAGCATGGAAACAGCTAAAAGAAACTTCACAATGCAACTCAAGTTAGGTTTTATTGTCTTACTATTTTCCATATTGTTAAAGATAATATAGAGCAGGGGTGTCAAACTCAATTTCACCGAGAGCCACATCAGCAAAATGTTGCCCTCAAATTTGTATAGATGTAAAAAATATGACTGTGTAACTGCGTATCTCCTTTAAAACAGTCATACACTTTAATTTACCGTGTAGCGGGCCACATTTGGCACCTGGGCCTTGAGTTTGACACATGTGATATAGAGTATAACACAGTATTTTGTGTTTTTCAGCTTTCGATCTGTTCATGTCCTACAGTAGATGATATGTGTGTCTTTAAAACATGTCTGTGTAATTCCTCAGTATTCAAAATGTCTTTGCTCTTGGGTGCAAACAACATGCCAGCAGGGGGCGAAAGACCTCATTTAAAGGGCCTATATTACGGTATTTTCTGATCTATGTTATAATGTTGTGTCTTCATAGAAAACATACCTGGAGTTGCGTTTTGTTTATTCACACATATTTAACACACTTCTCTCAGACTGAAAACACTCTGTTCCACCTTGTGATGTCATGTGGTAATACAGGAAATGTTTCACTGTGTTTTTAAAATCCACACAACTTCACTAGAATAATTTGGATGATTTCAGCTTTGGAATGATCAATTTTTACTGAACAAAAGGTAAAGGTTAACTTGAAAACTCACATGTATTTTGGGCTTTGGAGATAGGAGCGGTTACTCAATGTGTGAAGGAAACAAAACACAACTCCAGGTATGTTTTTGATGAGGTAACAACTTTATAACATGGCTTAAAACTCACAAACCCATTCTTATGTTTTGCATATCGGTCACTAGATGTGCCCTATTTACCGCCAATACTCCACTGGGGTTTTCACTATCCATTTACTCAATTATTAAATAAATAATACAGAGTTGTTGTGCTGCTGCCGCTAAGTCCTTACAAATTGTCCCAGGGCAAATATTTACATAGCAGAATGGTGATTGCGTCGCTAATGGCCGGAGTGGAGCGGCCATTGTGGACGGTCACCCAGGCGAGACGCTCGGGTTCGCTGTAACCAAGAGGCAAGGCTGAGAAGTGTGCGACGCAGCGAGCAGAAAACGCAGAAAATGTGGAGAATAAATAAAAACTGAAATGGGGGAAGCGGTTGCAGTTTAATCACATAACATAGCGAACAGTCCGACACATTTTCACCCAGCGGAAACAAATATGGTGTAATTTGCAGTGGTGTAGCAAGTTCAAAAACATTACATATTCCAATTTTGTCCCATCAAGATTGCCTTGTTCTCCCCTTTGTATCTAATAAAAGATTTGGTCGCTTATCTGGACCAAAAGGAAAGATTAGATTATGTCATTACCTCGCAGACAGGAAATTATAATGAAATACTTTTATATTTAGCTGAAGCTGAAACACTACTTCTACTTCAAGAAGCAAAATATACTATTCAATACATATATTTTCTAGCACAGGGCTGTCACTTGCTTTTCTCCGGGAAAATGTTATTGCTCTGCCTGGAATGTTCCACAGTACGGCATTAAACTTATCCACATTAGGGTTGTTTTTTTTTACATATTGCTTCAAAAAAAAAATACTTGTAAACAAAACAAAAAACAAAAAAGCAATAAAAAAAACACACATTCGCTTGTCCACAGATCTAAACAGTAGCATGGCCTGGTGTTGTCTCCTGTCGCCATGGAGATACAGAAGTTTAATGTCATACTGTGGAACATTGCAGGCAAAATAAGAGTAAGAAAACATCTTCATGCAAGTTACACAATTTTATTTTTTTTTACATTTCCTATTTACATAGTTTGAATTTTTTAAAACAACTGAATTAACTATTATGTTAAAAAAAAACAAAAAAAAAAACATTTAAAATAAACAGTAACTTTGCCTGGTGTTGTCTCCTGTCGCCATGGAGATAGAGAAGTTGATTGTCATATTGTGGAACATTTCAGACAAATTGAGTATGAAACATCTCCATGCAAGTTGTTACACAGTAGAAGTTACACAGTAGAAGTATTTTTTTTTACATTTCCTGTTTACATAGTTTGAACTTTTTAAAACGACTGAATGAACTATTATGAAAACTATATTTACCTTAATGAATTCAGATGACATTTAAGTTTCCACGCATTTTAATAGTACCCTGTTTTCTGATGGATTTAGCATTTGAACGGCAGCTTAAGTGAAATAAGCACGACGGATATAGACAGCGGCTAATTAGAGCGGTTTTATAATGCAATGCGTCACTCCATTACAGGGCCACGTTATATCAGATGCCAGTGTGGGAGACAAGAACCTATACACTACCTCTGCCCTTTTGCCTCCGTATGTATTGTTGTTGGTAATGACATAATTATCAGTACAGTGGAAAAGCCATTATCTCCCTTTAGCAACAGTTTTCGTACACAATTGCAGGTGGGATTAAAATGGCTGAATATTTGTAGTTCTGTAGTTCATTCCGGTTCAGTCATGTCCAGGTATTTTGTCTCAAGTTTCGTACCCCTCTCGTGTTAAAGGCGCACTATGTACCGCGGAGATGTGCGGAAATGTGTTAAGGCGTGTAACGTAATCTGTCTGTCTCCATGGAGATAGTAAGTTTAATGGCGTACTGTGGGAATTTCTCAGCAAGGGAACGTGGTGGTAATACCGTCATTCTGAATTTAAGTAAAATGAAAGGATTTTTAGGATTTGTTGATGAAGTCTTTCCAAAAGCAGTAGTCTATTTATGTATTACAGTGGTCCCTCGTTTATCACGGGGGTCATGTTTGAAAAATAACCCGCAATAGGCGAAATCCGCGAAGTAGTCACCTTTATTTTTTACAATTTTTAGATATATTTTGCAGCTGTAAAACCCCTCACCACACACTTTACACACTTTTCTCACACAGGCACGAACATTTTCTCACATTTCTCTCTCGTTTAAACTCTCTCAAAGTTCAAACCTTCGTAGGTGCCTTTGACGGTGTGGAACGTTTCATCGACATTGTGGGTTTTGTCGCGAAACAGCGAAAGGCGAACTGCGATACAGTGAGGGACAACTGCATAGGCATTTTGAACTGAATGTTTTATACACTTCCACAGCTCATTTTACAATTTTTTTTTTGTCTATATGATTCCAATTGTATTTTTGCTGAACATATTCATCTAATTATCTACTCACCTTACTCCAGAAGTTGCCGTGAGCGCCGCCATCGTCTTCGGGGTTGTATTATTTTGCATGGAGCTGCCGATCTCGACAGGAAATAAGTTCTATAGGGACTACAGAGCCGTTTTAAAGTCTCCCAGAGAAGAGGTGGAGTGTTGACTTGTTGGTACACATGAAATTTGAACATTTTACACAAACAAACTTACTTTATATCAGATTTTAGCCGCACAACTTTTCCCAAATTCGCCATTGAAATGCATGGGATTCCCGCTTAACCGAAAGTGGTCGCTTTTGGTCGGATTGACGGCAAAAGTGGGTGGGGCAGAGTCGCATAACATAAGCCTTTTTCCTACCTATGGAAAACCCACACTCCAACAAACCTTCAACCACTTATGCATGCTAATGTGGCTAATCTGCTAATCATGCACGGCGGACGCTAATGCCATACATAATTTATCTTGGAGCTCTCTCAAACTATTTAACCATATTCTACAACACCTCTGGGAGCTGCAACATTTTAATTCACAAACAACACATTGACCATATGTAAACCGTGCATTTAGCTGTTAGCATTGACATCTACTGCAAACTGATCGTAGCTTGCGTGCTAAGCTGTACCGGACGCTGCTCTGACACTACTTCGTTCTCATCTTGACACTCCTTGGCTTCGATTAATACCAGGATTACTCGAGTCCAACTTGTGAACTCCACTCATATTTCTCGCTAAGATAGGGATAAATAGATCAATGCGTTTGCGCCGATAAATCGATAAAACATTTGTGTGATGCAAAGACAGATCCCATGGGAAAGGTGACGGGCCATTGGGGGGGAATCTTCAGCTCGTGGGACCACTTTGGATTATTGGTTTGTTTCATCCAAGTTGCTTTTATGTTGAGAAATAGTGGGCCGATGATTAGCACAATGGAGCGGTGTTTTGAAAAGCGGTAGTTTAGTATGCTGTAAAAGACGTGGATTGCGGCGTTCATTTTAGGTCCAGGGAAAATAAATAGGAACAATGTGACTTATTTTCTTGGCCTGTTTTGGCTGTATTAGTGATATTGATGTCTTTGTATTAGCATGGTATTCAAATTCAACTGCTGGGTACTATAAAATCATGCAAGAAACTTTTGTCGGGTTGAGCTAACAAACCAAGCACCTCCAAAACCGCACTTTATTAGAATTAGAGCAGTTTTGTAATTTATTTTAAAGCGTCCATATTACACTACTTTCTGATCTATTTTATAATGTTGTTCCTCATCAAAAACATACGTAGGGTTGTGTTTTGTTTCATTCGCACATGTTTAACACACAAATCCTTGATATTTTCGCTGGGTTCTTTTCTCAAACAGAAGAAAAAACTCTGTTCCACCTTGTGATGTCATGTGGTAAAACAGGAAGTGCTTCATTGTGTCTTTAAACTCCATACACATAGACTACTTTTGCATACACTAGACTCATTTGGATAATTTCCAACCCAATGCAAGTGCCAATCTCTACTGAACTAAAGATAAAAGGTAGCTGTTAACTTTAAAACTACCACTTCATGACATCACAAGGTGGAACAGAGCGTTTTGAGCTTTGGAGATACACAGACTAATAATAAAGTGTTACTCAAACATGTGCGAATGAAACAAAACACAACTCTAGGTGTGTTTTTGAGGAGTTAACAACATTAAACCTCACAAGAGTCAATTTCGGACCAATATAGGACCATTAATATATATATTCATTTTTAAATGTCTATCTGTGTATTGAAGGTCTTACTGCACATTATAACAAACATTTAAGAAAATATTGATAATTTTACAGCTAATATAACAGCAAATTATTTGATTCCCATGAATTTCTGAACAGTACGGCTAAAAAGTTACCCCACAATTCTCATCAAAGTACAGTAAATGATCTAATTGTGACCATTCAAACTGTGCCATCCACTTTACAGCCGTACAGTAAGTGGTTTGCTTCTCTCAACTTCTATAATTAAGAATAGAACACCTCTACTAAGCATCACAAACAAACACCCAGAGTGCACCCTTGGGCGTCAGAATTAACCTGTCCTTGAGGTTGTATTGACATTGCATCCGCTTGTACGACCGTAAGCGATCCATCTGGCTTTCCACCAATGAGATGGCTACATTCCTTCACTTACTTCCACTTAGCGCAGTCACATCCAATCAATGCATGCAATTGGCCCTGGCCCCTCCCCGTAGAGACGCCTGTTTCTAAGTCCATATCCCCTACACCGTTTCCGTTGCTTTCTTCGCATTTGCATTTACTTTGTGCTACCCTAGGGTGTGTTTTACTTCAATTACAAGATTTTAATTCTCTTTGATGATCAGCATCTAGCGCACTGCCATTAGTCCTAATCTGCAGTCTCTTTTTCTATTAGCTCTGGCAGTGAGGCAGATTTCTTTATATAGGATGTGAGGGTGGCTGTACCCGGGTATGTTTCGGGGCATGTGCCAAGCTTAAGATGAAGGAAATGAGATCTAAAATGTTCTTTTAAAATGTGTCCCCGATGTACAGCAGTTACCCATACACATAAGACAAGGTTTGTGTGTTAAAAGGTAGCACACTCCTCTATTTAAAAGCATATAAGCGAGATACGTACCAGTTTTATAAGCTAGAACAGGGATTGTAGAAGTGTCTTGCTCAAAAACACAACAACAGTACTAACTTTGGTGAGGATTAAACCTTTAAATCTTAAAAGGTGCGCTACGTAACTTTTCTGTTTGAGGGTTCACCACCTGCTTGCCTCCACGGAGATGTTTATTGCCTCGCACATTTCACAATTTGACATTAAATTTGTATCTCCATGGAGACAATAAACAACAGAGCTAAGGCAATTTTCTGGTCAGATCTATGGAAAGGCGGCATCGCTCAGAGTAGGAATGCATTAAGTATTTTTCGAGCAATAAAAAGACGTCAAATTAAGTCCAAGATATGTGTGGATGTGTGGAAATGTTTTAAGGCATGTAACTTAATCGGTCTGTCTCCATGGAGATAGTAACTTTAATGCCATACTCTGGAAAACTCTTGGCAACGTAACAAGATGGCAATTCCGTCATTCTGATCTTACGTAAAATGAAAGGATTTTTAGGATTTGTTGATGAAGTCTTTTCAAAAACAATAGTCTATTTATGTATTACAGTGGTCCCTCGTTTATCGCGGGGGTTACGTTCTAAAAATAACCCGCAATAGACGAACACCACACACTTTATACACTTTTCTCAGGCAGGCATGAACATTTTCTCACATTTCTCTCTTGTTCAAACCTTCCTAGGCGCCTTTGTCGGTGCAGAACGTTTCATCGACATTGTGGGTTTTGTCAGGGAGAAAATCTGAGAGGAGGAAACGACACAGCCAGGCCAATTTGCTCGTCAGATCTGTGGAAAGGCGACCTCGCTCACAGTTGAAATGCATTAGACATTTTTTTGAGCAATAAAAACACCTCTAATGAAGTGCATTTGGAACATTTGGAGCAAAGAAATGACGTCAAACAGGACACCAAAAATGTCAAACGATGGGTTATAATTTTAATGTATTTCACGTAGAGGACCATACATGTTAGTATTACTGATATCTGTCCTCTGCATTTGACCCAACCTTCAAACGGTGAGGCCTATAATGCACTTCCGCTTATTCTTGCAGGCTTGGCATTCATCTGAAACTTTTTACTTCATTTTTCTATCTGCAGTGACTTTGTGAACGAGGTGTGAGGGAGGGAACAGTCAACTGCCTTCAAGTTCTGATGACAACAGAGAAATTTTGCTGAGAAAGGGAGCTGTAAAATTGATTTGGGTATGAAAAGCTATAGAGAGAGTGGGTGAGAATTTGACAAGAGAAAGAATATACCAAAAGGCTTGCAGGGTGGATCTCCGAGAGTTGCAGAGGAGGCGAACAAAAGGAACTAGAGTTGGATGAATAAGGCAGTTTTTGTCAAGCCTCCGTTTGCCTCCAGTATTGGGCCCAATAGATCGACGTGACCTTAAAAACCACCAAAAGTATCACGTATAGAAAGGAGCGTTGTACGTCCTAATTACTGCTCAAATCTCACGTGACACGGAAGGATAGGGATTCGGATTGGTTGCCGGTTTACGTAACTTTTCAACGTTACGTCAAAATGAAGATATAAAGATCAGCTAGCCCCTATAGACCTGCTTGTCTCCATGGCGATGTGGCAGTACCTAGCCAAGATAAAGGTCAGAACTGTGGAGAGGTGACCCTGCGCATGGTGTTATTTCTAAACGTATATTCGGCACTTTAAGAAAAAGATCTGTAGTTGTAATAAATAGACGATATATATGTTTAAAGTCATATTCTGGAACATTTCAGGCAGGTAGCGCACTTAAATAAGGTGTAATCTCATATTTTGCATCTATTACATTTCTTATCATTACCCATTTTTCTCTTTTCTTTTATAAATGTCCAAAATATATCCGATTAATGAGAGAACATCGTAAGCATTTTGGAGTAACAGCAGATAATCCCGACACTGTACGTTTTCCCTGCATGCACCTGGCTTTGTGGAGGACATAGCAGATTGGGTCACATGACACCTGCACCGCCTCAAGCCACTGTGACCTCTCACCTCTGAGGCTCTGCGCTGGTCTGGCCCTGTGCCTGGACAGTTATGTCCTTGTGCTGGAGCCATCTCACTGTCCCTGACCTTTACCTCTCTAATCACGACACGCACGTTGGGTTTTTCGAGCTTTGAGGGGACGTTACTTTCATTTTCTGGGGATTGAGTCAACAGCTACTGGCCTAATCTGAACCAAAACCACAACTATAACTATACACTTACCCACATTTTAACTTTAAACCATGTTGTTGCTCCAATATTAAACGATTTACCAAATGGGGACCTTATTTTTGGTGCCCACAAAACAAAAATGAGAGTGTATACAGATTATCCCGACAATATAACGACGACCGGCAGTAATGAAAGCAGTAACTGTTGTCTGAAACGATGTTGTTACAGTATAAGGGAAGTAATGACAACTGCAGAAGTAACTGTAGAAGTATAGAACCACTATTATGGCTGCTAATAGTACTTTTATACACTGCCTGGCTAAAAAAAAAAGTCGCCACCCGGATTTAACTAAGCAAATAGGTTGGGGCTGCTGCAGTTGATCCGGTCTAGGTCCACAAAATAGAGGAGTGTGTGACCTTTTTTTTGGCCAGGCAGTGTATATTTTGTACTGCAATTACCATTACTATTTGTAGCACTTTACTGTACTGAGCATTACACGCTAAATCTGTATCATGACCTGCTAAAACAAAAACTACTTCTTAGCTGATTGGAGCTTTGATAATAATGCCACAAATCAGTTGAACTATTTTTAAAAGTTAAAGTAAAACTGAAAAGTAATCAAGCTGTTATGTAAGGAAATTTGTCCAATAAAAAAAGTAGTACCTCGTTCCATCCCTGCAAGTGTCCTCTTTTCCCTTTTCACCAGCCGTCCTCCTCAAATCATCTTTCTTCATATTTTTGCATAGTGCCAGCGCTTGCAAAGAATAATCCTCTCTACGCTTTGTTTACCATTTTGTTTCTTGCGATCGATGCTATTAATATCTGTGAATACACTCAGCTCTTCTCCCTATCCCGTCGATCTAAGCGTAGGGAAAAGAAAAAAGAATCAAAATGAAATAATAATAAGACTAGATCTGCCCATTACTTCCTGATGCCAAACCTCAGCAGGAATCCACAATCCAATCAAACGCCAGATAATGAAAGCAAGGAAGCAATTTCAAAACCTGGAGGGTCCTTCAAAGCCCACGGTTCAAGTTGAATACAATACAGACAATCCCTATACGTTACACTTACTTTCTCCCATCTCGTTTTGTTCGACGCAAGGCCGGGTAATTTAAGTACTTTGAAGCCTTCTACTGTCGCTGCCACTTCATAAATGTAATAGAAGTCGCAAGTTTGAACCAGACCGAAGATTTCAAATACTGCCCTCCATTTGAAAAGCAGATAAAAGGTAAAAGTGACAGTGCGGTTCTCGACTTCTTCTTCACAAGGAACCTAGCTAGACAATGGGAGATGTTATGGTCACTGGGCATCAAATTCAAGATAAATGAATATGTTTTGAAGACTGAAAAAGTATATAAAGTATTTGCAAAGGGATTTAAAAAAAAATCTTTACGTTTTGTCTGAAAGGTTAAGGAAACTCCCGCACACTGTCTCACTCTCGAATCACTTTTATTCTTTACGTTTTGTGCCGTACCTTGCAATATTTCCGGTAATGCAATAATCTCCCAAAAATGACAAGCGGACAAGTTACACAGTTCACCTTTAAAGCAACTCTACCAATACATTTTAACAATGAACCCATAAGCGTACATTTAGTTGGCCTTTTTTCCCTAACCAGCGCTGCAAACTGCAAACCATTTCAAACCTTACCTCATTTATATTATATTGTCTCCGCTAGTCTCCATGGAGATGTTATAGCTTTTCCTGGAAAGTACAAAGCCGTAAGTCTTGTTGTAAATGAAGTTACCTCTCCTCCACAAAAAGCGCAGTGCCACTGGAGTATTGACTTCTAACACTCAAACGACTTATTCCACTTAGACTTGTTCTACCGGACTTTAGTGAGAGTGAAGCTCCAGTCTATAGGGCAGCTCTGTGGAGGCGCTGCTGGCTACAAACACTAAACACTAACACTGCTGTATATTTGACCTCTTATTGGCAACCACATTGAAGAACGCCACCTATTGGTTTTGGCTGTGTGATAGTAAGGATTTTCCATTGTTGTATGCATGGTAGTTAGTTGGAATCCATACGATTTCTGTTCAGAAACTCAAAGCTGGCAACGTTGATTTTGATATCAGATGTTATGTCTGTGTAATCCCTCAGTCGTCCAGGTCTGATCCATGGCAAAAGATGAAGTTTAAATCTGTCAAATGGACAAATCGTCGTAGGAGTGAAGACGTTTCGCTGCTCGTCCAAGCTGCTTTTTCAGTTTTGGTCAGATAGCTGGTGAACACTGTCTTATATCTATCTGAAAAGAGGGGCTAACTACACTGAAACTGTAAACAGCTATTGTCTCCAGTTTCAGTTCTTAATGGCCCCCATATTGTTATTTTGTTTGCTTTGGGTTTGCATGATTTCTCCAGTTGACAGATTTAAACTTCGTTCTTCGTTTTAAAGTTGACAATGTTAAAAAAAACACACCATCCTTGGAATTACACAGACAAATACTTTTGCTGAGTTTGTGCAATTCTTGGATCAATGTTTACTATGAGACACTTTAGCCAATAAGAAAAATTAAGTTGTGCATGTTCCTTTTGGATATTTCTTAAAAAAAATACTATGATTATGACACAAGTAAGATTGTACTGATCTGACATTGGTGATACTCGGATACTGGAGTTGATACTGCAAACATTTCTAGATCGTTCAGTCGACATAAATGATGTAATAAGAGTATTTACTGGTTGTAGTTGGCCCAGAAAGTCTCAAAATGCTTTAATTTTTATGTATGCAAAGTTGTTCTGTGGTTACTTAAGAGATAAACAACAGCTACATAACAAATTTGGATCAGTTTTGTCCAATTTTACTTATGCATAAATGCAGATATCAGAACTGGAAAAAGCTTGATTGGTGCATCTCTAGAAACAAGACCTCATTACTAACAAATGTATTACAAAATCATATATAATGCATTCCATAAATCAACAAAACACTTCTGCATCCGAGCCCACCAATAGAACGTTCTCGTAGGTGGTCTGGCGATCTACTGTGGTAACGTTAACATATAGAGCTTTGATTAGATCTTCGTGAATATAAACAAAACCCATGCAGTTTCTATATGTTCCCACACAAACATATGTACGTATATAGTATGTTCGTAAATGTGCTCGCCCCCTTCCCTGCGTTATATTGCATCAAAGCACCAGGCAGCCCCCGCTTCCAGCCCATTATAACGGCTTGTATTAGTCTGGAATGACTCCAATAGAAAATGTACAGTTCTCCTCAATGACAATAGAGAATTACAGGCTTTACACGACGAGCAAGTCTTTGTTTTAGCCTTGACAAGATGATAGAGAAATGCATTGAGTGTATCTTTGCAGTTTAGTTTAAATCAACAGTGCGGTTGTGAAATAAATAGTTTGCACGTATTCCTTCATGTGCAACACAATATTTGTTTATTTTTAATGAGGCTACTTGGATCTTTTTCTTTTTTTTCCTCACTTTTGTAAATGTATACTGCTTCTGAAACATTGCAATATCCCATGTGTGGGGTAAAAAGGTTATCTAATTACTAAACTAATTGCTAATTAGAAAGAAAGAACAAAATTATGATGTTAAAAAAGAAAAAAAAAGACTTACTGTGCTTGTGTCTGCTCTATAGCTATAATCTATGACACCCGTGGATGATTATGTTATAATTTGCACAATTTAAATCGCAATATTCATCTAAAACGACATTAAAACACGCAAGTCCGCTCACTTCCTCAAAACTTCAGTGCCCAGAGGAGGGAGCTGACGTCGCCGTAAACGTCATCACAAGAGAGTTGGCGCCTCCGATTAGCTCCAATAGCAGCAGATCACACTAGCGAGCAGCAGATTAAAAAAAAAAACTAAAACAAAAGTACTAAAATGACTACGCAACGCTGCCAAATCCTGCACGTATCACCGATCAAGAAAATAAAATTGGAGGACGAAATAAGTAGAGAGCAGTAGTGGTGAAAACAGACATTGATCTGCAATATGGCGTCTCAGAAATAAGCGATTAAAGATTGCTCAAACGCGCACAAATCACTCCAAATAATCAACTACAACATGGTTCAAAGCTCAGAAAAATGTATTAGAAAATTAACCATACCACCGTTTTCTTAATCTTTCACTTGACCCTTAAAGTAAATTACATTCTACCATAATCCTTCCACTGTCAGTATCAGAACATGGTCACGACCTCTTGCTCGCTCGGCTGCTCTCCTCGCGCATGTTAGAATACAGTCGACGTCCTGAGCTTTAATATGTCCGCAGCTTTATGCATACGGATGCCTCTATAAGGGATCTCTCTCCGTTCGCTCCATCCTGCACCACTGGCCATGTTTGCGTCTCCGTGGGTATATATCTGTACGTGGCTTTGAAGTTGAACGTACACTAGGGTTGCGTAGCGCCTGGCAGGGGATATGGCTGCTGGCTGGGTGAAGGCATACGGAGCAGAGGAGATGCACGGAGAGGACACAAACGGTTCCAGGCGATGCGGAGATGCAGGGAGCGAAGGATTCCACACGACAGCAGAGTGGGTGCATCCTGCCACCACCTATCCCCGTCCTGGGCCTACAGCGAACCACAGCGAACCACAGATCAGCCCCTGAGCCAAGTGCAAGTGGAACAAGGGTATGGCACTTGGGTTGTGTTCAGTGAGGATCATGATTTGTGAGCCACTACTACTACTACTACTACTACTACTACTACTACCACCACCATTACTTACTACTACTACTACAACCCTACCATTAAGACAACTACCACCATTATCATCACCACTTACTACTACCACTACCTACTACTGCAACTACTAACAACCTACTACCACCTACTAGTGCTACTACTAACAACCTACTACTACCATAACTACCACCATTATCACAACCACTTACTACTACTACTACTACTACAACTACTACCACTACCTACTGTTATTGCCACTACCATTAATATCACCACCACCTACTACTGCTACTACTAAAATCTACTACCAACACCTATCACCATTACTATCACGACTACTACCACTACCACCACCTACTACTATTATCACGAACAGTACTATCACTACTACCACCACCTACTACTACGTACTAACAACTACTGCTACCACCACCACCATCTCCTACTACTACCACACTACCACCTACTACTGCCTACTACTAACAACCTACTACTACCACCTAGTACTGCTACTAATAACAACAACCTACTACTGCTACTACTAAAATCTACTACCAACACCTACCACCACTACTATCATAACTACTACCACTACCACCACCTACTGCTCCTACTAATACTACCACCACCACCTACTACTACTAACAATCTACTAATACTACCACTACCACCACCTACTACTAACAACCTACTACTACTACTATTACTACTACTACTACCACCTACTACTGCTACTACTAACAACCTACTACCACCACCTACTACTGCTACCACTAAAATCTACTACCAACACCTACCACCACTACTATCATGACTACTACCACTGTCACCACCTACTACTGCTCCTACTAACAACCTACTACTACTGCCACTACCACCACCTACTACTGCCACTACTAACACTACCACCACCACCACCACCACCTACTACTACTAACAATCTACTAATACTACCACTACCACCACCTACTACTGCCTACTATTAACAACCTACTACTACTACTATCACCTCCTACTACTGCTCCTACTACTACTACTACACTTTTATTTCTATGATTACATACATGTTCGTACAAATACAAAACTGGACACATATTTGCTGTATCCTGTTCCTTCTAAACTACTTCATATACCCCCCATAAAAACAACAGGGGAGTTATTTTGACCTCCCGGTTTTCCAGAAAAACACTCCCATCTCTCAGCTGTGGAGCACCTATCAACCGATCGGTGAGCTGGGCCTCTTCACTTCATCACACGCTCAATACAGCACTTCTTCATTGATCCAGGCTTCTGTGGTCAATGCCCACTCAAATAATCACCCATGTCCACTCATCAGTTACTGCTGTTCCAAAGCCTAAGGTTAGATAATGGGGCTGTGTTCTGTTAAAGAAATCACTCCCATGGACAGCGGCAGTGACTACAGGTGTGAGGAGGGGAACACCAGATAGAAATACAGTGTTTTGGGATAGTTTTAACATTATACCTCCTCGATTGTATTGGATAAAGACCAGATTTGAACCATACTTGAGAGACTTATCCATGCATTTATCTCCAGAAGGTTAGACTACTGTAACGACCTGCTCACTGACTTCTAGAAAATGAGTGTTAAAACAGCTGCAGTACATCCAGAATACTGCTGCTTAAGTCCTGACTAGAACCAGGAAGTATGAGCGCATAAGTCCTGCATAAGTCCTGTGCTCAGGTCTCTGCACTGGCTTCCTGTGGCTTCCTGAGAACTGACTTTAAAGCACCAGAACTAAACATGGGGAATCAGCGTTCAGTTTTATGCAGCTAAAACCTGGAACATCTTCTTCCTGAAGATGTAAGACAGGCCTCTAGCTTTAGCTGTGCATAGGACTGAAAGGTTTTTTATGCACTCTTCTCTTTTAATCTTAATTTTATGATGATTATTTGTGATTATTTATGTTTTGATTTGTTGTATTGTGATTTTAGTGTCTTTCTTATTCTGTAAAGCACTTTGAATAGCACAATTCGTACACAAAGTAATTCAAATAAACTTGCCTTGCCTTGAATCGAACCTGGCTCACAGTAGACTCATGTGTAGCACTCTGAGTTGGGTTCTAAACGTCAATCTGGAACGACTCTCGCTAAAAGTTGTTGAGAAAAGGAGGAAGGTCATGACACACATTTGAATCTGATTGGTCGGAGCATCACAACAGCGGAACAAGCCAAGAAATCAAACTTTTGTTGGATCCAGTTGAGAGAAAAGCACTGCATTTGTGGACCCTCTATTTTTTTTTTTTTTTTTTTTAGCTAAATTTGGCTGAAGCACCGTTGCCATGTTTGTTCTGCTTGGTCTGGGCGCTTCCCTTTTGGCTTCCACCCAAACCACAATGCTGCTCTGTGATTGCTCTGAACCTTGTTAACGGGGCAATCACAACAGTGGGAATTCAGGAACTCGCAAATATTGTGAGAATTGGACACGCTTTGGTAAATGGTCACGTTTTTTTCCACCTTCAAGGACTTCAAAGCACTGTACATCAAGGAACACATTCATCTGTGGAAACTGGAATCGCACCACCAACGTGTGGCTCAGTGGATGCAATCGCTCAACCAATGACCAACCAAACTTCAGATCAGTGGACAAACGCTCTACCAACTGAACTACCATCGCCTCGTTCATCTTGTTGCCCAGATTAGCCTGAATCAGTAACAAAAGTCTGAATGAAATCTCTGTTTAACCCACCATAACTATTGTTGTTCTTTACAGTTGAAGGTCAGGACCGGTGTTACAAAAATCGATTTCATTGCCGCTATTAAACACTCTTTAAGGTCAACCAAAACGTTAGAGTAAGTCCATGCTGTACATTCGTGCGTATTTGACATTTGAAAAGTGACTAGCCAGCTCTATCGCTCCATCGTATGTTCACTACGGCATTAGCGTTAGAAATGTAATACGGATTTGAACAATAAATTGATCCAAACTCGACGTAAACATCACCGGTTGAGCGGTCAGATCCACCGACTTATGGTTGGCGATGCAATTCTAGCTCCCACAGATGAATGCTATTGTTGTGTTCTTAGGCAAGACACTTAACCCACGTCGCCCCCTAGTGTCTGCGTACATTGGCGTATGAATTTGTGTGTGAACGGGTGAGCGGTTCCTTGATGTAGGTTGGAAAAGCGCTATATAAAAATGTGACCAAAAATATGAATTTCCGTATATTCATTTTGGCTATTTGTTCCAACTTGACCCGATAGACAGAACGAGGACACTGACTTTTCCTCTTTCCTCTTCCCTCTCCTCTTTCCTTCCCTCTCTCCTCAGCTGTGCCCTAGATGTCTACTCCCTCTCCGTGGCGTTAATTCTATTAGACACTGTCACGATCGCGGCTCTGAGCGTGTTCGTGAAGGAAGAGCGAGATAAAACTAACTAATGCTACTATAGAACGATCCATCTGCAACATTTGAATAAACAATATGGCGGCGTGGCTATTGACAGAGGAAAAAAGCAGCTTTACACGCCGGTTCGTTGTGGAATTAACGTGTTGACGAAGAGCGCGTGGGCGTGCTAGCTTGGGTGCATTGACACGTGGGTGCTGGATGTGGCAGGGTGATAGGAGAGGAGAAAGTAAAGCCTGGGTTTATGCTGCGTGCACTGATCTTATCCACGGCATTCAGTCCGCTCGGGTGCCAGTTCCTTCTGCTGTAAGCCGCTAACAAAGGCGGGCTGTCAGGGTGTCCGGGATTGAAAAGCGTTGAGCGGATCTTACCTAGATGGAGACTTGGGCGGAGGTAAACGAAAGGTCGTAATCAGGGGTAATTGAGTCGGTTTGTGTAAGTGAATTTTGTCCGAGAGTAAATTTGGGGAGTTAAAATGGACAGCTATGGTCAGTTTTAATCTAGATGTTCTTATTTTCAGTTGTTTTCTGCATTTCAGTAACATCTATTTGTTTTATTGATTGATTAAAAATGCTGTACACGATTTTAACCATTTTGAAAATATGAAGAACTAGTTCATTTTAAAACGTTTGCAGCGCTCCTCAATCCTAAACCAAGCATCCTAATTATTCACCTCGATTAGTTTAAAAGCTGCTAACGCCAACTAGCATGCTAACAATGCATACTCGGGCGACAGTGGCTCAGTTTGTAGAGCGTTTGTCCACTGATCCGAAGGTTGGTGTTTCAAATCCCGCTCTCGACGTAAAAAATATTGGTTGAGCAGTCAGATCCACTGACCCACACTACACACATTACTTCCTGGTGCTCAGTTGACCTCATTTTGACCCTATAAGACTAGTAAATTTCACCTCACATCCTTAGTCACGCAAAACAAGTCTCACGTTGCTTGCTTTAACTGCTTTTCTAGGCATTTGCTTTTCCTATATGGGCTCAGTACAAATGTATCACATGACATTTTGCAAGTTAAGATTTTAATGTTGTTTTACAGAAGTTAGTCCTCTACATTTGACCCATAATGCGATGCAACCCGTGTAATGGGAGACAGCAATTCTGCATCTAAGCATCTTGATCACGAGAATCAAGCAGCTAAACGACTGGACCTATTTTGTCTAATGGTAGAACTTTGCGTCTGGGTGTGTTTATTCCAGATACTAATGAGAACTGGCAAACTCCAAATAAAACTGTCCTAAACTGTCTGAGAATTGAACCTCAAACCCTTTCTCCTTATAGACAAAAGTGAATGAGTCTTTATCCTTGTAGCAGGCTGAATAAACCAACATTTCACTCACCGAGACTGTATTCAAATGCCATAATTACCCACAGCTATTGATTACTTGAACTGTTTTTACAACGCTATTAGCAAACTGAAAAGCTCGCCAATGGTGGAGATGGATGATTACGAGGCAGCGAGTTGTTTGGGGTGTTACTGAAAAAAGTATTGTTACAGTGTTTTAGACAGAGTACTAAACTAGGGCTTCCAAATAGGTCTTTCAGCTTTTCTGTTAGGCCTCGGTAACAATATATTTTGGTATATTCACTCATATAATTACTGAGACAAGTTTTATGTTTATTTTATATACTTTTAAAAGGGCACAAAACTATGAAAAAGTATCATGTGAACAGTGGTTGGATGAAGTACTCAATTTTGTTACAGATACAGAGGTAAAGTTACAGTATCACATGAAAAAATCAAAGTAGTAAAGTGAAAAGTAAAAGTATTTCTCACAAGTGTTGGTAATTTAAGTGTAAATGTAGCGATATTAATTAAAAATGATACATATATTGGTCAACAGTAACAATACAAATCAATATTTTTGTTTTTTTATATGAGTTTTGTGTACGGATACTTAAAAATTCAACTTATAGTATAGTACTTTATTGCTTGTACCTTCCACTACTGCATGTGAGGAGGGCAGAGGAAAGTCAAAATCACTCATAAGTAGAGAGCAGGCCAGAGCGATACTGTATGGTGTAATAGTATCAGTACTTTCACAGCGGACGTGAGCAGCTCTGATGGGGTGTTACTGACGAAGACGACGAAGAAAGAAGGAGGAGGAGGAGGAGGGAGAGAAAACTGAAGTCACCGGGAGATCACATAACATCTAAAACCAAGGCACACACTACAGTAAGGATACACTTAAGCAGAGAGAGGAGCAGACAGCAGAGCACACTGTCAAGCCAAAACCATCCATTTTCTGGCCAACTTTTGGAAAGCTATACCAATATTGGACAGAAAGCAAGAAGCAGGGGATAATTAGTATGAACTTTTCCTATCGGCTCGTCTCCATGGAGGAATATTCCACAGCATGGCATTAATCTGTCAAGCATTTATGGGCGACAGTAGCTCAGTTGGTCGTCTTTGTTCACGCATCAGAAGGCTGGCAGTTCAAATCCAGCTCTAAACATAATCATTAGCGGTTGAGCGTTCAGATCTACCGACGGCGCGATTCCAGCTCTCGCAGATGAATGCTGTTGTTGTGTCCTTGGGCAAGACACTTAACATACCTCATCCTAGTGTCTGCGTACACTGGTGTAAGAATGCAAGTGTGAATGGGTTTCTTGATGTAAAGTGTTTTGAGTGCCTTAAAAGTGGAAAAGCGCTGTTTAAAAATATGATCATTTGCCATTATTTAATTACGAGGAAATGTATTGCTGAAAACTACATTGAAAAACATGCATTGTTACTGTCAGTGGTCTCCATGCTCCTGTCTGTCTCCATGGAGTTTAAGGCCATACTGTGAAACGTTCTTGACCAAACTATAATATCTAAGGGAGACAAGCAGGTGGTGCAACCTCCAACAAAAAAAGTTATGCCCTGTAACTTTAAAAGTCAACATGTACTGTAAAATGTACCGACAACTTAACACGACGGAATATTTTAAAGTGACGCTATTTTCTCGTCTATGTTACAATGTTTTGTTCCTCATCACAATCATACCAGGAGTTGTTATTGTTTTGTTTCATTGCCACATGTTTAACACACAAACCCTGCATATTTAAGCTGAGTTACTCTCTCAAACAGAAAACGCTCTGTTCCACCTTGTGATGTCATCATGTGGTAATACAGGAAGTGCTCCACTGTGTTTTTAAACTCCATACACCTTCAGTAGAATCATTTGGATCCTTTCAGGTCTGGAATTGCCAATCTGTACTGAATAAAAAGTAAAAGGTAAACTACCACTTCATGACATCACAAGGTGGAACACAGCATTTTGTGCTTGGGAGATGTACACAGACTAATAATAAAGAGTTACTCAGACATGTGTGAATGAAACAAAACACAACTCCAGGTCTGTTTTTGAGGAGGCAACACCATCCTAACATGACTAAAAGCTTGTTAAGGGTCAGTTTTGCGTAATATAGCACCTTTAAGTCTGAATGTCAAGTAATATACACAACTTATCCCTGATCACATACATTTATCCGTTCACTCCATCGTTTTTGACTCAACACCTCTTTAACCGCACCCTGAAACACTAACCCCAACAATAAGCCCCATTTTAAACATACACAGGTACATATCTTGTCACTGCGTACTTATAGAGCTATCCAGATAATAGCAAGACTCCATATCAGTGCGATTAATCCATATTGCCTTCTTCTGGGCACTTTATAAATCAAATCAAGGAAACTCCCACTCCCTCCCACTTTCCGTACTGACGCAAGCTAGCATGGAGTAATGAACGCCTAATCAATCTACTCCGGCTGCTGTTTCATCGCTATCTCCAGCCCTCCTCTCCTCCAGCTGACAAATATACGACACATATATTGTTTACATCTACGGTACCCTGGGGGGCTTTTAGAATCTATATGAATTATCCATATCTACTAAGTGCCCTGTAAAACGCGATGAATCACAGGTTAAGGCGCACTTTAAAATATGGGGCTGGGTGAAGGCATATCCTTATGTAAGACTCCGGGGAAGCTTCCCTCTCAAAGCCTTTTATGTTAATATCATCACTTTATTTACCACAAAGGGTTGCAGTATAAACACAGAAGCGTATCGGGGCGTGCGCTTGGAAGAACAGGACTGGCTGATGTTATGATGTTACATGCAAGAAAGTGAAGCGTGAGGTTGTCAATTGGGACTACCAAAATACCAATTCGGTGTTTACGGCAGTGGTTCTCAAACTCTTCGCCGTCTAAGAAAATATTTGGTCTTCTGAGTACCGCCAGGTCTAAAACAGAATGATTCTCGGTCTAAACAAAGTCTGAAATACCTCTACACGATTGCAGTACTAGTTCTACCAAAGACAAACAGTAGAGAATCAACATCCCAGGAGCTCTGGGACCACAGTTTGAGAAGCAACAGTTAACAACTTAACACAAAAATATACATTGTTTAGGAATTAACAACAAGTAGCCCACGTGTTTCTGGACTTTCTGGTACTTTATTGAATTTAAAATAGTTCAATTATAACCTGAATTATGCCATGCAAGAATATTTACTCTCAAATTGGTCTCTTAAAGGGCCTTATTACGCCATTTTTTTGATGTGTTATAATGTCGTTTTCTCATCAAAAAACATGTCTGGAGTTGTGTTTTGTTTCATTCTGTCAAGATCCCAGTCTGTCCTTGTGTTTCTGTGCTGTCTTTCCCCCCCTCTCTTCTGTGTCCTTGTCTGGAGCTGGGCGGAGACAATCAAGCCTACATCTTGGAAGTACAAAGGGACTGAGGATCCTACACACGCCGCCAGACTGTGTGCGTATCCTCCGTGGTACAGTTCTGCTCGGCTCAGTCTAGTTTTCGTGATTACGGTCACAGAACTCAGCTGTTTTTTCTCACTTTTGTCAGATTCTGCTTCCTGGACCTACCGTGCACCTCCGCCTCCGACCCAGCTCTCTACAACCGGTACGAACACCTCAGCCTCCGACCCAGCTTCCTACTACCTGCTCCGTCACATTCACATTTCCCCGTTTGTAATAAACTTTTACCCTGATCTTTGATCCCCCCAGTTACGCACAGAATCCCTGCATATCGAGGCTGAATTCTTCTCTTAAACGGAAAACAAAACTCTGTTCCACCTTGTGATGTCATGTGGTGATACAGGAAGTGCCCCACCGTGTTTTTAAACTCCACACACCTTCACTAGAATCATTTGAATAATTTCAATCTCTACTGAACTAAAGGTAAAAGGTAGAGGTTAACTTGAAAACTACCACTTCATGACATCACAAGGTGGAACCCAGCATTTTGAGCTTTAGAAATGTAGACAGACTCATACAAATGAAACAGAACACAACTCCAGGTATATTTTTGAGGAGCTAAAACAATTATAAAATGGCTTAAACCTCACAAAAGTCAATTTTGCGTAATGTACGACCATTTATTATAATTTATACATTTGTGTTTTAGTATCAAATTGTATTGCTACTGAAATAATGTGTCTCTAAATAGATTTTTCCAAGTGTTCCGAGCATACAAATTTGAAATAAAAAGGCTGTTGGTGGTGGTTATCATTATTATCATTATCATTATTTACTCACCATTATGTGTAAACTTGCATTACTTGAGCATGTTTAGGCTGTTTAGATTTGGTTTTACAGCGTGCAGTAAGCAAAAGGCCACAGGAAATGTAATGAAAAACACTGTTGCCCTTTGACCTTTTGTTTAACCGGTGGTCTGCTCCATCTGAAACTGCCCTTAGTAAGCCGCTAACCAGCCCCAGGAGAGCTGCAGCGCTGTCCACACCTCATTTTCACTTTTCATTTATATATAATTCAGGCTTGGCACACGGATTTGTACTTTTACACAACTACACTGATGCAAAATTTAAAAGGACGCAGCAGGACTATGAAATTAATCTAGAGTTGTTTTAATGAGCTTCTGTAATTTGGATGGGCCATGCAACAGCAGCAGCAGTGAACTCTGCGCAAGAACCGTGACAAAAACACCGCCAACGAACAAACAAATGTACGACTAACTTCAAGAGATATACAAAATGTGTAGACAGTGTACTCCAAACAAACAAAAAAAAAAAAGCTTTGATCCAGGTGTTAGTTAAACATTTATAGGGGAGCTGCAAACATATTTCTAGTTACAATTACTCAATAATGTATGCTGTGTTGACTACTCGTTCTTTTGTTGTGTCAATGCACCAAACACTTGTCAATGGAACAGAATTTGTATCTGAGAGCCGGGATACGCAAGAAAAAGTGAGCGTTTCTTCCAAAAATCGGATACATCCATGAAATAAATCAATTAAAATCAGTATAATGATGCTAGTTGCGCTCATAAGTTCCAATACTAATGAACAAGACACGTTTCGTCGCTAAAAATCGGTGGAATAAGATGAGATTTGAGCTAAACTGGGCTTGGAATCAGTGGAAATGTCGCTGTGCACTTGAGCAAGACACTTCATCCACCTTTTTCTATATAAGACTATAATATACTGGTGTGTACTGCATCATAAAAAACAGAAAACACCACAAGAGTGAGGTTATATTTCAGTTATGTTAATATGTTTTTTAATTCGTTTAACAGATGTGAAGTTAATTCTTGAACTTCCGTACAACTTTACTTACATTTGCAGATCTTGGCATATTGATATCGCCCGATCGATGTTCATAAAGTTTATGTGCTGGCCTCGTTTTATTCGAAAAATACTCCTCAACCTCCCGTCTGAGTGTCACTGAGGCAGAACTATGAGCAGTTTAACAGACAAAATGTGTTTCTTTGCCTCGTATTGTCTCATTTTTGTCAGTGGCGCTGTTGTTTTTGTGTCGCAGTAATTATTTCTTCTACACACAGACTCAGAAACATCTTATTTAAGGAGAGCAAGGTTCAGCTCAACTGTGTCTGATCCGAAGTGTGTATCAGTGATAAATGTGTGTGTCGTCTGCAGTGTCTCTGCTGTTGTTTAGCGAACGGTTAACTGGTTTTCTGCTACTGTTGACTTGATTTTCTTGTTTTCGACGTCAGGTACAAACTAAATATTTAGCAGAGTTGTGTATTTATTGTTAAACTGCAGCAGCGGCTTCACATTTCAGACATGTTTTGAGCTTTTACAGAAGAAAATATCATTAACACACATACACCTTTGCCACTGACATAGACTGTATATGTATAAATGGACATAGCTAACGTGCTAGCTGCCACGTTCCAAATAGGAAGTGAAAGAAAGTGAAGCAGGCTCCGTCGTCTGTGGCTCCAATTCACTTTACACTAGAAAACTGTCGCCCTTCTCTATAACAGCTGCAGTCAGCCTCATCCTTCTGGCCTTAAAATGTTCATATTAACCCGCTGTACATGATCCGGGTACTTTTATGTCATGATTATATCCGTACATCGAGATATGAACATTAATATCAGACAAATCAGGCGCCTTCTTTCCCCGTGGTTGCTCCCGCTGGCCTTAGCAACAGGTTTGATTGACAGTGTTGCTAAGTGCCCGTTCCTTTCTAAACCGGGAAGGGGCGTTACCTTCAACACAAGTTACAAAAGTTATGATGTCTAGTGATGGTGTTATACTCCCAGACGAGGGGCACGAGCCAGTTTTCCCTACTGATTTCATTGCACTTTGCTGTTAAATGTCTAAAACGTAAAATCGCAAATGTTAAACCTGATCTAAACTGTTAAACTAAACTATTAACTTTAGCTGCCCCTCATGCATAATAAACAACACTGGCCTATAGTATGTTGTGATGTCGTCAACAACCACGTCATCACGATACAATTTGCAAGACGAATATTGCAACTTAAACGTAATTGTGAACTTAATTTCTGCATCGCATTACGCGCCTCCACTCTCAACACCTTTGCATCTGTGTTCATATTAGCAGAGCCGGTGAGGTGATATCATGTTTCCGGCTGGCCAGCGCAGCCTCTTAGCCAGCCTGGGCAGTCTGTTTGCTCTGGGATCGCTGGAAATCCCAATGCAATATCCACTCAGTGCATCTGGGCCTCCCCATTAGCTACTTTAGCCTGGACTGGAGCGCACCGCAGAGGCTACCCCAATGTCTCCCACCCTCTTCAGCTGCTTCCCTCCATTTTAACAGGCTCGCTCCTCTCTCTCCATAAATAGACTTCTACATCTTTTATATTTGCTCTGTACAAACATTCAGTTCCAATGTATCCGTTCTTTTCCTTCTCGACAAAAGGGTAAGCTGCTCAAGCGTAGCGAAGTCTGTCCCCTATATACCCCACATATTCAAGTTATGGTTTAAATATAATTCTTAGTAAATATTGAATGTATAGTGGTCTGTAGAGGTTTGCCTTAAAGTGTCTTACAAACTTCATATCTGAATATCCCTCTAAGCTGTGTCTGTTGTCAGCATTTACAGTAAAGGGCCCATATTACGCATTTTTCTGATCTATATTACAATGCTTCCTCATCACAAACATACCATACTACACATTTAGACTGAGTTCATCTCTCAAAAAGAAAACTCTGTTCCACCTTGTGATGTCATATGGTGATACAGGAAGTGCTCCACTGTGTTTTTCAACTCCGTACGCCTTTACTAGAGTCATTTCAATGGTTGCAGCTATGGAATTGCCAATTTTTACTGAGGAAAAGGTTAAAAGTAGCTGAAAACTAGCACCTCATGACATCACAAGGTGCAACAGAGCATTTTGAGCTTTGGGGATGTAGACAGACTAATGATAAATGGTTACTCAAACACGTGTGAATGAAACAAAACAACTCCAGGTCTCTTTTTGATAAGATAAGCGCATTATAACATGGCTTAAAGCTCTCAAGAGTCACTTTTGTGTAACATAGGACCTTTAAAACAACAGTATGTAACTATTTTCATTTTGGTTGTGCATCTTCTATTCTTTTCTCATAGCCTACAAGAAAAGTAGTTGCCAAAGCTGGACAACATACTTATCTGATTCCACTGAGCAAAAGATGGAGAGGATTAGAAATATGAATCCGTCTAGCCGTAAACAAATTTACCAGGGGAAGGATTTATCTGCAGCTTGTGAATGCGTCTGTAAAAACATGTTTGTGGAGTGACTCGTATACAACCTGGAGGAGCACTGGCCAATAACAAACCCACCTATGACACTACACCCTGCGTCTGCACTATGGACTTTATATCTTCGGAAAACAGAGCTATGTAAGGTTCATAATGTCAACACTTAACTCTGGGCTCAATGCCGTTCTTCAGCCAGTGTCCTGAGGGATGCACAAAACACACAACTTTATCTATTGTTCTAGGCCAGATCAACACAATAGATTGCCAATGCGTAGTCAGAGTTACACAAGCAACTGCACTGTACAATCTTGAACAAATTATATTGTTGCAAGCTTTTTTTTTTTTTTTACTTTAAAGGCGCACTATGTAACTTTTCTAGTGGAGAATGCCGCTCTGATCATCTCTGTGGACATGCTATTAGTTTGGCTGTTAACGTTAAACTTATTAATCTCCATGGAAACACGAGGTATGTTTTTCCAATGTATGTTGCTGATGAAGACGCCTGGAATTGGATACAGTGAGAATTGATAGGTTTAATGCCATGCTGTGGAACATTCCAAGCAAAGCAATAACATGTGCAGTCTCCTAGTTATTCAAGGTCCCATTATGATACAGGTTAGTAAAATTCTGAAATAGTACGAGCAGCGTGTTTTTCAGCGTTTTGCCGTTGAAGACACGTATGATTGGATACATAGAACATTTATGGGTTTAATGCCATTGTGTGGAACATTCCAAGCAAAGCAACAACATGTGCAGTCTCCTTCTAGTTATTCAAGGTCCCATTATGATACAGGTTAGTAAAATGTTATTTCAATTCTGAAATGGTACGAGCAGCGTGTTTTTCTGCGTACATTTTGCCATTGAAGACACGTATAATTGGATATATAGAAATTGTACATGTTTAAAGCCATGCGGTGGAACATTCCAGGCAAAACAATAACATGTGCAGTCTATGCATGGGACGATATTGAAATTTTGTCGCAATTATCATGGCCAAAATAATTGTGATTAACGACTGTATCACGATAGTTATTAAATTTGCTGACAGTTTAAAATGTTATGGATATGAATAATTATAATGTTAATGTTTAAACAACTTTTATATAATTTTTCTTATCAGTGAAAACAACTACGATCTAGCGGAGAATATTACAGATAAGCAGGGCCATTGACAGAAATTTGGGGGCCCAGGGCAAGAACCCTCACAATCCTGGACCCCTAAGACCCTGGGGCCTGGGACAAACAGACCACTCTGTCCCGCCCTGCCGACGTCCCTGCGCTTACATAGCTTTTTTCTGCACATTCTGGTAATATAATGACGATTATCTTTCTTGCCGACTATCACGATTATATAAAATGTCCCGTGAACGATTATTGTCGACCCTTTTTATCAACGATAAAAACGATAAACGATATTATTGTTTATCGTCTCACCCCTCCTGTGGTCTCTAACTATTTAAAGTCCCATTTTGATACAGGTTACTAAAATGTTAATTGAATTCTGTAATTGTATTTATATGAAGCAAAATAGGTGTTAGTTTTGGAAAGAACGGTGGATATACGTATAAATAAGTAATGCAAATATTGGAATTGTTTGCTTATTTCTTTGAATCTTTGCCTTACCTTGAAAAATGTAAATGCATACACGCTTTTATGAATGTAAGAAATAAGTACTAGGTGTAATGGATACAAAAACACACTTTATACAAATCAAACATCTAATCTACTAAGAAAAACAAACCAAACAAGGGTAATTTCCTGCAAGTTGATATTAAAAACATAGAACAATATTATACGTTTTTTATATTGAGCTTTTCAAGGCACTCAAAGCACTTTACATCAAGGAATCGCTCACACATTTGCACACACACTGGGGGCGAGGTGGGTTAAACGTCTTGCCCAAGGACACAACGACAGCATTTATCTGTGGGAGCTATGCAAAACCCGTATTACTGCTCCACACGTTTAAAAACTAGTGCACGGACTCCCTAAAACGAGTTGGATTATTTTCATTATGTACGGGTGTTATGACAAAAAATGCATCTCTACCGGCGCATAGTCGGGGTATAAACCATTACACCGATGCCTTAACACAAAGATGATTATATAAATTACCAACATTATGAGTCATTGTCTTTTAAAAATATTCCATCTCTCTGCCAATAGCCTCGGAAAACGCGAATCAATCACTAGCGTGCTAATTAGACCCAACCTGGAGCAGACTCTTTCACTACCCATGCAGCATTAATCACTCAAGGTTACGCTCCAAAGGCGATACAATACCATATTTCAATTTGCGTCATATATCTGCCTAGTGTATCTTGAGGTCAAGTGATGTCGCCGAGGAAAAAAAAAAACGGGGTCGAATACTAATAAGATTCACGCCAAGTGCTAAACTAAACCATAATGAAAACGCTTGGATCACTGCATTAGTTAACCTTGCCATTATAGGTCACCGGTAACATCATGCACGACCCCGATGTCATCTTTTGGAGGTCTCCGTCGCCATGGAGACGAAGGCATTGCGCTACAGATGCTAATCCAGCTAATTGAAGGATGCGGTAGATTGCGGTATTAAAATTTAAACAACATAAATGGGTGGAATAAGTGTAAGACATATGAAATATAAATAAGGTACATTTGCATTTAAGGCACTGTGGTAATCTGCAGGGTTCAAATGAATAATGGCATGGCTGGCTAATGATGTGATTCAAGTACATAGCCATAACTCTAAAAGCTACAGAGCATGAAAATAATTAGGAGGAGGAAGTCCGAATGACCACGCAGAGACAGAAACAGCACATTTGAATGTAAAAGTATGCATGGAATACGGCAGTGTGTTGCAGAGTTTGCAGATTTCGGGCGAGAGTTGGAGAAGTGAAGATGTTTATCAGTGTATTACGAGGCAGTGCTAAGTATATGCTGATATGACAGGTAGTGATTTTGAGCTGAGTGGGCATCTGATGTTGGCGGGAAAAGGTCAGGAGGAGTTACATCAGGGTGGTTATGTGCAAGAAATACAGCTATGCCAATGCTGACCTTTGGCCTTTTCGAACGAGCCGTCGTAACAAAATAACGAAGTGAGGTGGGAAAGTTTCTAGCAAAGGATCGACTGCTGTCTCATCATTTAGAATTAATTATAAGTCCATGTTAAGTGAAGCCTGAGGGAGTGACAGGTGGGTTTAGCCAATCAAAGAAGCAGATGGTTGTAGTTATCTCTTAAAGGAAGTAAAAAGCTCCTCCACAAGCAAGAATCATGAAAAAAAACAAAAATATTTGTGACCGACAGTAGGTTCATTTGCCATTGTAATGCTTTGCCAGCTATTACTTGTATTATGTTAGTGGTACTGATGTCCAAAATCATGCAAACCATTCATTAGGATATACATTTTTCTCTAAATTTTATAATCAAACTACAGTGGTCCAGTGGTCCCTTGTTTATCGCGGGGGTTACGTCCTAAAAATAACCCGCAATAGGCGAAATCCGCAAAGTATCAGCTTTATTTTTTACAATTATTCTACATGTTTTTTGCTGTAAAACCCCTCACCACACACTTTATACACTTTTCTCACACAGGCATTAACATTTTCTCACATTTCTCTCTTGTTTAAGCGCTCTCAAAGTTCAAACCTTCATATATTAAATTCCTCTTCCTCCAGCGGTATCCTCAGAGGTGCCTCTCCGTGCACAGAAGCACTTAAGTTCAAACCTTCGTAGGCGTCTTTGTCGGAGCAGAACGTTTCATCGACATTGTGGGTTTTGTCGGGTAGAAAACAAATTGCAAACATACAGCACTTCAGAGTCACACTGCGATCCAACATTTATTTAAATTTGTCTGAACACATTCTGTACTGTACAGGAGACACGGCACGGAGGAGACTGATGGACAATGGTCTACAGTCCAACAGCCAATCAGGACGCAGAACACAATGAATGTTCATACACTGTAAAAAAAAAAAAGCATGCAAACTACAAAAGAAAAATCCACAAACCAGCGAGACCGCAAAAGGTGAACCGCGATATAACGAGGGACAACTGTATTCAATTTCACCATCTTGTTTAATCCTGTTGAAACACTGGTTGGGAAACACTACATTTACCTAAAGTCACTTATATATTGGCATACATATGTAAATAAAAAATGCACGTGTACAATATAAACTCATGTATGTAATCTGTATGAAGCATGAGTGTGTAAATGTGCATGTTTATGTGTGTGGATTCATGTGCTGTATATATTGTTGACCATTGTGAAAAAATAAATGGATTTGAATTGAATTAACAACAGGGCAAATGCAGAGCAACACGATTTCCATGGACTTTCTGCCAATAAAAAAATCAAATATTTATTCTAGCCCATCATCTGCTTTTGTATTCTGTGATCCATCATTGATTTTGATTTGTCGTCTTTGTACCACCAAAACATAACAGCGTAATCCTTCCATAGATACTGCCGTACGTCGGCTCTAGCAATTCAATTACTGCAGACAAAAATTTGTGCATGCATTTTTAACATCCCATTATTCACACTAAGGCTATAATTCAAATTTCTCTCCTTTCCTGTCCCATGCTGAACCAGCCGCGTCCTCAGAGAACACAAAAGGGCAGTAGCTAAAATCTATTTTCCCTATTGTGGCAAGGGCATCGGGATAAGCCGGGAATTGAAAATGCCAAAAGTATTAGTTTTCCTTCTCAGTGAGTTGGGATATTTGTGGAGATAGCACGGCAACAAACTGGAACACTTGGTGTTGTCACAGCTGAAGTTATGAAAAATGTATTGGGGGCCCTCGGTCTGCTGTAAAATACATTGGTCCAGGTGCTGCATAATAACTGGTCCCCCATGTATATGAATTATTCCAATGAAAAGCCGCGTCGCACATGGCTACTGTTTCTGGCCTCTACGTATTATACAGCAGTGGAATGAAATGGGCTTTCCCTCTGGCTATGGTGAGAGGAGATGGTTGAAGGCGTCGAAGGACAGATATTTATTCATTTATTTATTTTTCGCTCATGAAAATTCCGATAATACATTTTACGGAACAAAGCCATGCAAACTCTGGAATATTTATCGATGTAAATCTATACAAGATCATAGCAGTCAATGTACACAAGGTGGTAGAAGTTTTTTGGGTTATTTTGGTGTAATCTTAGAAGACACGATGGTAAAGATGAAAAAGATTTGATTTTATTTGGCCTTAGAAGCAAAGTGGGTGGATTGGCATGTCCCTGGAAATCAAAACGTTACAGGTTTTGGATGTAACTTTAAAGTAAAACATTAATGTGTGGCGTAGACTGTGTAAAGAAGTGGACTAAGTGAGTTTGACGTCACCGATTGCGTTCAGCTCCAGTCAAATGAAGCTCGTCGAGGCGAGCGGTTATACGGGGGAATCTGGAGTCGAATTCCATATTTGGAAGTATCACAGCAACCATAAAGCCAATCCGGAGCGAGGCTGTTGAAAGTAACACCCCTTCCCGCCTGCATCGCTGGTTTAGCAAGAAGCGGACGCCTAGCAACGCTGTCAATCAAAGCTGTTGCTATAGCGGGAGCAATTTCAGGGAAAGAAGGCATCTGATTTGTCGGTTATTAATGTTCATATCTTGATTTAGGGACAAAACAGAAATAAAAAATACCAGGATCACATAGCACGGGTTAATACGAACATTTTAAGACCAAAATGATGAGCATGACAACAAGAGTTACAGAGAAAACGGTGACAGTTTCTCAATAAGAAGTACATTTTGAGTTGGAGGAGCTGGAAGTGCGCCCATTACCACATTGTTTATTGAATGTCCTGTAATTGTTCTGGTTATTTCAAACTGGCAACAAAACCTTAAGGAGCCAGTCAATAGGAGGCAGTTCATTTTCTCTGATGACACTGACGGAAAACCTCCCAAAAATAACGAAATAAACTAGGCCACTACACTTTCCTATATATATTTGTGGTTCTTTTTGAAGGCGATTGGAAGACAGTTTTTCTTGTCTCCAACACAGATCTGTAGTCTCATTTGTGGACGTTTCCTCTCCTCTCTCCACTTGGCTTCTTCTCGCTCGACTTGTTGCCCCCTTCCTCTTTTCTCCCTTCACCCGCTTCGTGTTTACGCTCCGGACAGCAAATCAATAGGAAGAAGCCATTCGGGGGGGCTTAATTATGTGGTTATTTTAGGTTTTTGCCTGCTCTGGCCCTTGTTTTGCCCTCCCAAGCTCGAGCGTTTTATCTTGGAGGAGACACGGACGTTTTTCAGGCTGCCTCGGACGAGAGCGGGAGGGGGGGAGGAATCGGGCGTGAGCTGGAGATCGGAGTCAAACTAAAAGCAAAGACTTTAATGGGGCCCCAGTCGCCTTGACCTTTTCCTGAAATATGCCCGGTCAGCACAAAACCTCCGCCGTACTGTCGCGTCATCCTCGGCAAATTGCTTTCTTAAATTGGTATTCAAATATGCATGTAGAAGTTTGGATATGAGCGAGTTATTGTTTTACATATTCTTGTTCAGCTTGCACTTTTAAGGTTGCGTTTGGTCTTGTCCTGAATTGAGTCCAGTCTTTTAAGTCCTAATATAGATTTAGGTTGTTCTTGGGCTAGTGGAGGTTTTTGGTCGGGTGATTGTGCAACTGTGAATGCATCTTTAGTGAAAAAAAACTAAACGAAACAAAAAAAATGACACCTTTTCCCTCTTTTATACTTTCCAAAAACAAAAAAAATGGTGCATAGTATAATATATATTGGCCACAGATAAATATTTCCACATTTGACTGAAATATGACTTAAATGTTTTGCCCAAGGACACAATAACAATTTTAACCAATATTTAACCAACAACAAATAACAAGCAACCAGTAAAACACCGTTCCTTAAAGGTCACACAAAAGTTACGCAAAATTGACTCTTGCGCATTTTAAGCCATATTACAATGTTGTTACTTCGTCAAAACAGACCTGGAGTTGTGTTTTGTTTCATTCACACATGTTTGAGACACTTTATTATTAGTCTGTATCTCCAAAGCTCAAAATGCTCTGTTTCACCTTGTGATGTCACGACGCACTAGTTTTCAAGCTAACATCTACCTTTCGCCTTTTAGTTCAGTAGAGATTGGCATTTCCAGAGGTGAAATTATCCAAATAGCTCTAGTGAAGGTGTATGGGGTTTACAAACACAGTGGAGCACTTCCTGTATTACCTCATGACATCACAAGGTGGAACAGAGCGTTTTTTGAGAGAAGAATTCAGCCTAAATATGCGGAGTTTGTGTGGATGAAACAAAACTCCAAGTCTGTTTGTGATGAGGAAACAACATTATAACACAAATCAGAAAACAACATAATACGGGCCCTTTAACTTACACAACAAAATTTTAAAAACATAGCATTTCCTGTTAGCTAAGCATTGCACATCCCCATCTTGCATGTGCTTATAAATAGTATACTGTATTTATGCGTTTAATCATTTAACACAGTAATTTTCTGCTTTTAATGGGGGACATTTTGCAGAGGTCAAATTAATATAACCACAGAGGGATTGCGTGTAATTGCAGAGTACAAATACATTCAAAGCAAAAGGAAATCTCCACAGAACGAATGAGTGTGAACCGTTTAAGACTACATCATAAATAATAAAGGGTGTTTTCAGGGCGCATTACTGAAGGCGAAGAGTCCTCCCGCAACACATCACACACCTGAAAGTAGTCCATCATATATTTATGGGCAGATTTACCGCACCGTTGTCTTTGAATACAGCTCCGTCCTCAATGCGTTCTGACTTCGGATTGCAGTGAAGTGCATATGGCAGGTTGGACTACGCATTTCATTAAAACATTATATTTATCACTGAAAATCGTCTTTTTGTTTGGTGGAGTTTATAATTTTACTTTCTGGTTGGACATGGCGTAAATCCATAACTGTTAACAACAAACTATAATGTTAAAAAGGGCCAAAATGAGTCTAAAATGCACAATAGTTATGATTAGATTAAAGAAAATATATTGAAATGTGTTTATTTTTGTTAAAGGACCCATATTTTGCTGAATTCTCATCTATATTTTAATGTTTCCTCATCAAAAAACTTATCTGGAGTTGTGTTTTATTTCATTCGCACATGTTTAACACACAATTCCTGCATTTTTAGGCTGAGTTCTTCTCTCAAACTGAAAAAAAAACAACACTCTGTTCCACCTTGTGATGTCATCATGTGGTAATACAGGAAGTGCTCTACTGGATACTGTATTTTTAAACTCCACACACCTTGACTAGAATCATTTGGATAATTTCAGACTTGAACTTGCCAGTCTCTATGGAACCAAAGGTAAAAAGGTGGCTGTTAACAGGAAAACTACCACTTCATGACATCACAAGGTGGAACAGAGCATTTTGAGCTTTGGGGATGCAGACAGACAAAATTATACAGGTTTTTGAGGAGGTAACAACATTATAACATGGCTTAAACCTCACAAGAGTCCATTTTGATGCTGATTCTGATGCTGCTGTTGTATATATTTTCTACCTTTAAGTATTTTATTTGATTTTTAAGCATATCTTTTTTTAACTTCGTGCATGCCCTTATTTGTATTTATATTTATTCAGTGTGTTTTATGTTTTATGTTGCACTTTATCACCAAAATAAGTTCACAAACGATGGCAATAAAAGGATTCTGATTCTGATTTTGCACAACAGGACCAGAAAATGTGCTTTTGTATGCATTTAGACGTTACTTCCTGTATTTTTCTTTACATTTATTTTCCACACAAAACCACAAAACTCTCAAATGTATTTACTACAGGTACTATCCAACCAAACCAAGATATAACAAGAATAACCTGAGAATCTGTCATATGCACTTTAAACACTGCTTCCTCTTCATGGGAGTGAGTAAAAGCCATCTCAGTTAAACCGAGTGTCAATTCTTTCACTTTCTCTCAAGCGGCGTCGTAAAGCCCGGAGCAGGCAAAACAACACTCGCTTTCAAAATGTCACCCCTTTGATAATTGCAAAAGAAAGAAAGAAAGTGAATTGACGGAGGCTTCAGTCAAAAAACGAAAGAGTCTGGCTTGAAATGGAGCACGTCTAAATGATAAATCAAGTTGCATTCTACAGGTTTTGTCCATTATAGATCAGAAACGAGAAGAGGATGCAGTGTTCGTAGCTCCTCAAGGTGATCCGGCATCAAAAACCCACCGCTGTTATTCTCCCTAAGTGCTGAGGACGGAGTTTCAAAGCAGGTCAAAGCACTTGCACTGTTGTTATTCAGTTGATCCGCCCTCTTTTAAACAATGTCCGGCCAATTTATAGCTACTCAGAGATGCTTTTACTCCTGGTGAGTGCATCCACTGTCCATGAAGTCCTCCTGGTGCATGATGGGTAAAGTAGTCCCATGTGGGTGAGTAGGATTATAGAAGCTGCTATGTGAGGTATACGCAAAGATCAATTCAATCATTTTCACGGAATGGTTACGACGCCGCGTGCTACAGAATCCATCCGTGCCACGCAACCTGCTCGTCTCCATGGAGATGTAATTACACTGCCTGGAATGTTTCACAGTGTAGCATTACATCTGGATGGAGACGAGCACAAGCAGTTGCGGGTATGATTTCTTGAAATGGAATGGAATAAATGTTATATATGCGAGTTTATTGGGCTGTTGTGGAACACGCCAGGCAAAGCAAAAATATGGTGCGTCCAACCGCAAAAAGTTACGCAGTGTAGCTTTATTTGAGGATGAAACAAGGACGTTATAGCTCCAGAGTCTGCAGCCGTAATAGACGACGTAACGAGAAATGTGGGAGCATCATTAAAGCGGACCCATTTCATTCAAAAGTCGATTTTGCAGAACACCGTCTCGAGGTTGTTTTTGGAGCGACTTTTGATTCGTGCATGTTTGAGCAATCTTTAATCGCTTATTTTCAACACGCCATATCGCCGATCATTCCCCGTTTTCACCATTACCAGCTTACGCCCATTGCCCACTTACTTCGTTCTTCAATTTTATTTTATTAATCGTGATATGCGCAGGATTCGGTAGCGTCGTGTAGTCATTTTGGTACAATTTTTTTTTTTTAATCCGCCATAGGAGCGGCCGATAGCTGAACGTCTGTTTGTTGCGATGACGTTACGCCGACGTCAGCTCCCATCGGGCACTGCAGTTTTGTAACGTGTTTCTAAGTTGTTTTAGATGAATATTGTGCTTTAAATTGTCCAAATTATAACATAACGATCCACGGGTGTCATAGATTATAGCTATAGAACAGACACAAGCACAATAGGTCTTCTTTAAGCCATTTGACATGTGACATCAGTCTGTCCAATTTAGCTTGCCAGTGTAACTAGTGAAGTGTGATACGTGCTTTTATTACAGCGACTGCAGCACGCTCTTATACACTGGGGCCTGACACATAATAAAATAAAAATGTACCACAGTGAACTTTGGCATTGGCCTTTTATGCTTCGGGCTGCATTACTGTTCTGGGTCAGTTGTCAGTATCACAACCCGACTTGCAGCTGCTCTGGCGAAACATGCTGAATGCGCCGTATGCTAACACAGTTCAACTTCTAAACACACAAGTAAAACACACATCCCACGGGGGGCGCCACGGCAACGACAACATCCCACCATTTGCAAATCTGCCGAGAATTAGCTCATTTCTGTTTACATCACAACAAACTGCTTTTTCATATATCTCGTGCAGTATTTATCATCAGACTTGTATGCGATAATGAAACGCTAACTAATGAGGAAGGCTGGGGTATAAATAAATAATATAAAAATACAAAAATAAATGGTGGGAAGATATTCATGCCTGTAGCGGCGTTAGCACAGTGGCTTATTTATGACTAGCATTCTGCGTTTTTGCCCTAACAGCGTGGATCATTTCTAGTCACTGACTCTAATTAGGAGTTTACATACGCCGAGGGTGCAAGTCCCTATAGGTGTCTTAGCTTATTAGCAAGAAGAATCCAGGAAGTCAGGCAAAGGTGGCAAAAAGCAAATTTCAAAATAAATTGTCGTAATGAGGTTAATTCTGTACCCAATCCTTTACGCGTTTTTGGCATATCTAATATAACTTGCGCTGACGTAAGTAATTTGGAGACTATCTGACCCAAAGATCCAATTAACTTCTTTCTATTTGCATCACTCCTCCAGCAGTGATTCAAGGAGATTTGGGGCCAATGACATCATCTTTCTGACAGTGCATAGCGAGCAGACAGGTTCATTTCTGTGCAGTATTATAGCGCCCCAATCTCACTTCAAACTCTTACTAATTATTGCTCTGGTGTTGGAAATCCTGATTCCCTTTGGGTTTCACTGACATAACCAATTCCCTTATTAAATCGGATTGTTTTCTGTGAGGTTTTGTGTCAATATTGTAAAGATTCAAACAATGTACACATGTATATGGCTAGGACTGTCACATAACACATTTCAACGGTACAGAGAGATACTGCGATAAACGGTAATACTGAAAACAGCTTGAAAACAGAACAGATAATTCCAGTAAACCATTTTTTTGCACAAAACAGTATCATTAAAAGGCTTGAGCTGCAACAGATAAATAGCAGAATGAACAATATTTAGCCATAGAAGTCACTTATTCAACCTTCTACAGCTCAAATCTCTTTCATCAAGCTTTCGTATGACATAGGACAATAAGTTATGGTAATTATTGTGATAGGTCTATATATGGCTGATTGTATTTGCCAATATAAAGACAGGATTTGAAAGGTATATCTTTAATAGCAATATCTACGAAGAAATAATGTTCATTATTGCATGGCATTAAATTTATAACTTTTCTTTGCTTGCATTTATTCAATTGCACCTTTGAAAAAACATGGATTCTTATGGATTCTGTGCAGAATCTCCACAGATCTGACCTGTAACATGTCATTGTGGTCTCACATACTTCTGTCCGTGGAGATACACAGTTGAAACCAGAAATTTACATAAACTATATTAAAAGAGACACACTTTTTTTTCCACCTCACTGTCTGACAGTTTAAAAGCAATGGTCCTAATACTAATGAAATATATGTAATGAAAAATTGCCTAAAAAATCCTGCTGTCATTATTGGGGAATTTAGCAAATAGAAAAAATTTGGTAATCCTATTTGACCTAAAACAGGAAAAATCTTGTCAGATTTCATGGTAGACATTGAGAAAAAAACAAGTATATGTGCCATTGTATATAGTGTACAGTATGTACGCTTCTGATTTCAACTGTACATTTAATAACATATTGCGGAACATGGGCAAAGCAAGAACATCTCCATAGAGACAAGCAGTTGGCAGACCCTCGACCAAGTAGTTACATAGTGAATTTAAACACCGTTAACCCAACACTGTGAAAAATACAGCTTTTTGCGCCACTTTAGTACTTGTTTTTACAGATTCACATACACACAAAAACTAAACTTGTATTATATCTTTCATCTCCGTTTTCTTTCGAGGTCTCAGCATCTGTAATTACAATCAGCAGAGGCAGGGTCAGCGTGGATGGTAAACACAACGCAGAATACAGCGCAGACACGTGCCAGCCGCATAACCAGGGCCCTAATCTGCAGATTTTATCCCCACTCTTATCTGCATGTACTGACTCACCACACTGTGCATGCAAATGGACCTCAGCCAGGAACAAACCAACTATAAAAACAAGACCTAAGCAAGGCGAGGACAATACAGTGGAACAAAGGGATGATTATAGGGCAGCTGGGATCTTAAAATTCACCTAGGAAAATATTTGGATTTCAAAGTAGTGCAAAAACCAAGGCGGAAACAGGGCATAGCTATTACTTAAACTGTTCTCTGAGCCTTGACTCATGTAATCAAGGGCTATAATCCAATTTATTTAGATAATTGCTCCATTTATCCATTGCCGCCACATGGGCTGTATAAAATGTTGGATTTACGATGAAAAAATGATAAGAAATGAGTACTTTTTTGGGAGTACTGGCTTTCACGGTTGGAACACGATGCACCTAATGCTACTCCAGTTTCATTCTGTGCTTTACAATTTATACTAAATTAAATAAATGTGACGTTAATGTAGTTATTATCTAGGAGTCTTACAAACTTGTCCCTCTTTTTCTGCAATTTGAGGTAGCCACTCTAAAAGCAGGACTAAAACCAGAGGACGAAACCACAACAAAACCAGAAGGAACCCATGACTTAACAAGGAATTTACAACGATCCCAGTTAAAAATGCAAGGACAAAAAAGCTGTAAATAAGAGCTCCAGTTCCAAAAGAGTCCCAAAACACAATTGACAAATGACTGATGAAAAAAACGAGCCGAAATTTCAATTTTGCAACGGCCCAATTCTGCCAAAAGTCACCATCGCGCTCAGACGAATGTTGTCATTGTGTTTAATTAGTTGATGAAACAAGCCTCCAGGCCTCCAAATTCAAGTGTCAAGATTGTAATTCGGTTGCTTTTACTCTAGACGAAATTAACTGTCTGGGAGATAGACAGAACAATACAACGATAGAATAGAGTAGTCAATGCAATATTCGTTTCAATAATTCTGAATTGGATGGACAATAGGGAACGTACTTGGCCATAAAAACGGGGATGGTTACCGACAGTTTGCTGCGATGACACTGCTAGTTCTGTCACAAAAATCACTATTATAGCATAAAAAAAATCCCCCAAAAATGTCCCAGCAGTAAAGAAAAAGTACCCACGATAAATATTGACCCCCAAAAAGTATTGTTCCACCTCACATACTGATCACTAAGTCGATATAATATTTATTGTGACAGGCCAAGCTGGAACAGTATATTTCTGAGCTCAGTCTTTATCATGGAGACTTTTTGTTATTTTTGTTGCAATATGATAAGATTTGAGCTGTAGGGGGTTGAATAAGTCACTTTTATGGCAAATTATTGCTTCATTCTGCTATTTATTTGTTGTAGCTCATGCGTTTTAAAAATACTGTACGTTTTAAAATGCTTTACTTGGGCCTGTCATATATTGCTACAGAGAAATATTGCGAAAAACGATAATATTGAAACTACTTTATGTCACTAATTAATTTAAATAACGCAAGATAATCCCAGTAAACCATTTTGAAATAGACCGGTTCATTAAAACACAGAATTTACCAATAATTAGCCATAAAAAGGGATGTATTCACACCTCTACGACTCAAATCTGATCGCATTACAACAAAAATACTCCAAATCCATCCCACAAAAAGTACTCACGATAAATATTGAGGCCCAAACTACTGTATATTGTGACAGGCCAAGAAACTGGGATTATTCTGCTTTGTGTTTTGATATTATCCTTTATCATAGCTTTTCTCTATAGCAAAATATCGTGCTTCAAAATTCATTATCGCAACAGGTCTAGACCCCGCACGAAATCGCCAAAACAGAGCAGAAAATTACATATGCAAACCAAATATACTAAACTACTAGCATCTCATCTTACCAACTATGACTCATATGGTTATATAACAACGGCAAGGCAAAAAAGAACATCAACGGTTTACAAATGCATTACAACTTGGACATCTTTCATGTTTACGCTTCGGGCAGCATTCAAAACAAGAGAAATTAAACAGAGCAATTTAATAAAGAGACAACCTCACCAATGAAAATGAATAGTAAAAATGTCCAATTAGGAAAATGGGGTAGTCTCGGTGTGTAATCAATCAGCACACTGTCTTCTGGCGCGGCGGGCATTCTACCTCGGGCTTGTTCAAATGGCTGCCTCCCAGTCCCTGGCCAGGCTAGCGTTACTTTGTATGGTTTGCACATAGCACATTAGCCATGCAGATCCCCTCTCCTCCTTTCTTTTTGTCACCGCTGCCTGTCAGCTCATCTGCTCCAATAGCCCTCAACGTGGGGAAAAAAGCAAGCTGTCTGTGTGGTAAAGAGATTTTTCAAACAATTTTGGTGTTTATGTAGTCAATTTAAACCTGTGTTTTTAATGCGAGAGGATGTTTTATCATAGTGTCATGGAGTTGTTTAAAGGGTCTGTATAATGCAGTTTTCTCATCTGTTATAATGTTGTTTCCTCATCAAAAATATACCTGGAGTTGTGTTTTGTTTCATTCACACATGTTTAACACAATTGCTGCATATTTAGGCTGAGTTCTTCTCTTAAACAGAAAACGCTCTGTGCCACCTCGTGATGTCATATGATAATACAGGAAGTGCTTCATTGTGTTTTTAAACTCCATACATCTTCACTACAATCATTTGGATACTTTCAGCCCTGGAATTGCCAATCTCTACTGAAGGAAAGGTAAAAAGTAGCTGTTAACTTGAAAACTACCACTACATGACATCACAAGGTGGAACAAAGCATTTTGAGTTTTGGAGATGTAGACAGACGAATAATAAAAGATTAATGAAACATGTGTGAATGAAACAAAACACAACTCCAGGTCTGTTTTTAAGGAGGTAAAAACATCCCAACTTGACTAAAATCTCACATTAGTCAATTTTGCCTAATATGTTTGTTTGAGGAACTGACTGATCAACCGTCCACTCAAATTCAAGTTGAAATGATGACTCGTCCGTGGCTATGTTTACACTGTGTACACCAATAATCTGATCATGGTTAGATTTCTGGAGTCTACAAATCTATATGAAGTGAGTAATCTGATTACATTCAGATAAGATAAAATATGTTCGTTTGATCTAGTTTTTGAAGTGGGTGAAAACGCGTCCATAATCAGATTTCCAGTTGTCTAATTTTACAGGCCATGTACACGTAGCCAATTTAGACCTCTTCTTTAAATACAAGAGCGCAAATTATGATAATGTTTTGCAGATGCTTGACATCGAATTTGACTGTAGACTTGGTTTGGTCCTGACCTCGTCCGGGTTTAGGTCCAAGGTTTAGTCCCAATTTTGATGTGATGTGAGAATGCATTCTTAGATGGCAGGTATTTGCGTTCTGAAACTGATATCTATCTTGGTTTGAGTCCAGTTTAGTCCAGATGTAGAGATGTAGATTGGGTTCGGCCCTGTTCTAGACCTGGCTTAGTCCTAGTATAGTCACGGTTTAGTCCCAACTTTGATGTAATGTGAGAATGTATTCTTGGATGACAAGTATGTTAGACAGATTAGATTTGACAAGTATATGAAGTCGAATGCTTTCAGTCTTCAGTGTTGCATGTGTAATGAAGTTAAACTATGGGGGATCACATAGCAGAGTTGTTAGCTCCCCAAGCTCTTAGCAAGAAGTTTGTCTGTTCAATATCCAGGTGAACCAACGTTATTTCTTCTACTATCCAAAAATGGGTGTAAAATGGTGTCTTTCTTATTTAAATTAGGCAAAAATGCTCAAAATTATCCATATATACATCCATCTTCCTATTGTCTGTGGCTTACCCCTCTAACGCCCATACCTGATGTTCACAACCCTTAATGGAAAAGAAAGGAAGAAGATGGACGAATAAATGAATTACAACGTGGTTAAGAGTCCATATGAAATGTTTTGCCCTAAGTCTAGACTGTATAGGCTATTTACGAGCTTGCTCTAACACTATTACGCAGTCATAACGAACAGTAGACTACATGAATATTTAAAATCTATGCTATAAACAGGACGATTAAAAAGCTCTTTATGAGGATGGTAGGTTTTAAAAGCTCCGCAAAGAGTGTGTCCCGACTTGACCACACGAGACACTTTCTTTGCCTGATGTCTGTGTAGCCGCTAATGGGTCAAATACATCACATTAAGCACCTATAAAACAAAAGTCAATATTGAGCAGGCTGGAGCTACTTCTCACTCCTGGGTGTGTACGGTAAAGATTAGCTTAGCCTACTACTACTGCAAAAAGAACAAAATGGGTGCCAAATTTTGAATTCTGAAGCATATCTTTGTTTGGTTCTGGTTTGAGCCCAGTTTTAGTCCTGGTGTAAACATGGCTTAGCCCTGTTCTAGACCTGGTTTGGTCCTGATCTAGTCCAGGTTTAGTTCCAAGTCTCAGTTTAGTTTCAGTTTTGATGTGATTCGAGAGTGCATTCTTAGATGGCAACGATTTGCATTCTGAAACTAATAACTATCTTGGTTTGAGGCCCGTCTACATCCGGGCTAACCGAGTCCAGTTCAGCCCAGATGTAAACTAAGTTTGGTCCTGCTCTAGTCCTGGTTTAGTACTGATCTAGTCCAGGTTTAGTTTCAATTTTGATGTGATTTGAGAGTGTATTCTTAGATGACAATTATTTGCATTCTGAAACTAATACCTATCTTGTTTTGAGTCCAGTTTAGCCCAGATGTAGACTGGGTTTGGCCTTGTTCTAGTCCTGGTTTAGTCCTGATCTAGTCCAGGTTTAGTTCCAATGTTTATTCTCAATTTTGATGTGATTTGAAAGTGCATTCTTAGTTGGCAACTATTTGCATTCTGAAACTAATACCTATCTTGGTTTGAGTTCAGTTTAGCCCAGATATAGACTGGGTTTGGCCTTGTTCTAGTCCTGGTTTAGTCCTGATCTAGTCCAGGTTTAGTTTTAAGTCTCAGTTTAGTCTCAACTTTGATGTGACGTGAGAATGCATTCTTAGATGGCAATCATTTGCATTCTGAAACTAATGTATATCTTGATTTGAGTCCAGTTTAGCCCAGATGTAGACTAGGTTTGGCCCTGTTCTAGACCTGGTTTAGCCCTGATCTAGACCTGGTTTAGTCCTGATCTAGTCCAGGTTTAGTTCCAAGTCTCAGTTTAGTCTCAATTTTGATGTGATTCGAGAATGCATTCTTAGGTGGCAACTATTTGCATTCTGAAACAAAGTCTAGTTTAGCCCAGATGTAGACTAGGCCTGGCCCTGTTCTAGACTTGGTTTAGTCCTGGGTTAGTCCTGGTATAGTCCTGGTTTAGTCCTGGTATAGTTGTGATGTGAGAATGCATTCAAACATTTTTAGTCAAATCATAATCTACAAAAATGTACAGCACTGGCATTCACTGCTTTCAGCTCGACTTTTTTCCACCCCATTCAAAAAATATAATATTCTGTTTTAAATTGTGTATCGTCATGGCAACGGATCTAATTTTTCATCATTCCGAAACCCGTGGCTAGATAAAGCAGGGGGAGGAGAGATTACGTATTGCTTGAGAATTGATGAAGTCACAGTGGGTGTTTAGCTTGTCAGAATCTTTCATTGACAATTAACGGCTCTAATCTCATAAAGGACGAACATCTTCTCGTGCAGAACTGTCAGTCAGCTTTGGTTAGACGTGCACCGGTGAAGGACAGGGAGAGGGACAATGTAACGGGAAAAAAACATAGGAAGCACCTCAGGAAATGTCTAATTTTGTCATCATGATCGACAAAACCAGCAAGTCATACACGATACATCTGCTTTTCAAACTTAATCATACCATATCCAAAGTTTTTAAAAGACAGTTCGCAAAAACACAGTGCAGAGTACAGCATTACGTAAGCCAAAATATGTGGACCAGATGCACAATGGTGGAATAGTTGCCAAGTAGAAAGCAAATCATGATATAGTTTTTGCGTTCTTCAAAGTGTCTGCGTGTCACAAACGCAAGAGTCAAAGATTCAAAGCACAGAATACAGCTTTACTTATTCTTTTTACACATTCTGAGGCAGTGTAGTTTGATTTTAAAACATGCACGAAAACTTGAGCTCTGTCAGAAATTCTGCTTGCGAGGCTTTGATGATCTACGAACGTTTCGCAGGTTCGTTCGTCATGTAAACATATTAAGAAGGGGTGTCATTTTCGAGCAAAACGGGTGTATCCCAAACGGACACAACGCAAAGGAACTCACCATGGCCAGAGCGAAGCGAGGCTGGCGAGCGGTAAATAGAAACAGGTGGAGGGTGATGCTTTGGCCCCTGGGGACTTTGCGGGTGCTCTGGGTTGTCTGGTCGGGGTAGGGCGTGGGGCAGGGTGGGTGCTCCTTGGGTGGGGGAGAGGAGCTGGAGGTCCGACGAAGAAGACGAGGACGAGCTTCCAGCGTAGCCCAGACACAACCATCCCAAGAGCGCTCCGAGACGCCACATCCAGAAGAGCTTACCCTCCGCGGGCTTTCCTGTGGGGAGCATGTCTCACGCCCCCCCCACGGTATTCACGTTAAGTAGCGCAAAGAACGGGTAGGAATCTCAAAAGAAGTGATCCGACGGTGAAGACACAAACTCCATAGCATGCAGGAACAAAAACAACTGCTTTTCTCAATAGTATCCTGAGGTCCTGATTTCTTTCTGTCAACTCCACTGGTTGAAATCTCCGTACTGGTGCTCCTGCAATCTTCTCCCAACACTTTTGAACAACGATCAAACCAAAATATGATCAGAACTGCTTGGTCTCTGATCCCTTAACGCGTGCGATGGTAAACGGTCCACTTGGCTTGTGTCCCCATGCGGTCCCGTCTTCGTTTCACCGGCGGCGCGCGTGAAAGAGAGGGCAGAAAAAGAAGAAAAAGCCTTCCTCGTGCTCTCCGCGCACCTCTGCACGCGCTCTGCAAAGATCCACACAGCCGCGTCTATAGAGCTGTGGAGCTGTGGAGGGGAGGGACGGAGAGAGAGAGAGCCAGAGACAGACTCCGCTGCCAACTGTCAACGCTCTGTCTGCTAACACAATCGCATCCCCAGCGCTCTCCGGCACAAGCGGGACGACCCTCCGCACTTTTGCATTTCCGAGATTCCCAAGGATTTTTTTTATCTCATGGACTTTTCATGCGGGTTTTTGGATGCTTTTTTCAGAACTCCTTCAGTAAAAGTACAAATCCGTGTACTGCCTTGTTAACCCAAACTGATATCTTATCTACAGTAAGGTTGGAAAGCTTCAGTCAAGATTTCCAGACAGATAAAGGTACGGGGGAAGGCAAAAAGAGGAAAATGAGAGAGAAAGAGGGAAGGAGAGGAGGAGAGAGGCTGGAGAGTGGGCGCAGGTGAAACTAAGCGAACATGATGGGATGGGGAGGGGATGGGGATGGCAAAAGGGGGTGGAGAGAAGCGGAGAAAGGGGCCAGCCTATGCAAATCCTCCCAGTGCGGTGAGCAAATCAGGAAGGCAGGCAGCCACTGCAGAGGAGTGCGCTGCCGTTAGACACAGCCAGGAGAGCAGCAGCCAATGGATAACAGGGAAACACAATGCCAAAGTGCTACGGATATTTGGTGGTAGGAGCGCATCTGGTGTGTCAAAAAGTCTATGAGCAAAACGCAGTGAATGCAACAGCTCCTCAAAATCTGTTCAGTCTACTTTCTTTCTACTCGTCTCTCTACTTGTCCTTCATAGTCTTGTTTTTATGTTATTTCTGTATTTATTTCTTTATTTGGACACTGAAAATGCACATTAATGATTGGGCTGTAGGGCTTAGCTTGCCAAGTTGAGCGATCGATCGATGGTTTTCAAGTCAGCCATCTCTGAGCGTCAACTAATCATTGTATTTATTTAGAAAAATGATGGACCACCAGTAAGAATAATGCATAAAAAGAGATAGCTCTGTTTTTTTTTTCAGAGTGACTGGACAGTTTAAGCTACATTTTCACTCATGACGACGCTCTTTACAAATATTTCTCGGCATCTTAAGTCGTTTTTGCCATTTTACTCAGCGCTGGAACAACAACAACAACACTCTACAATGTTTCGGTTTAACAAAAGGTAAAGATGATATAATAAATAACTGAGAATGCGAAACGAAACACAGTAAAAGAACGCCAAAACCTTGAAACTTTTGCTTGATTATGAAGAGAAAAGCAAAAGCAATGCATTTTTAACTTGCAGATGGTCGCATTTTTATATAGCCATTTTTCACGTTCAATGCGCTCAAAGCACTTCACTTCAAGGAACCACTCACCCATTCAGGCGCATTCATACACCAGTGTACGCAGAGAGTGGAGGTGAGGTATGTTAAGGGTCTTGCCCAAGGACACAATGACGGCACTCATCTGGGGAGCTGGAATCGAATTCAAACCAGCTAAACTTCGGATCAGGGGATGAAAACGCTCTAAACTGCGCTACTGTCGCCCATGTATGTTGGATCAATAGCCAGGAATTTAACACGTAAAGGGCGAAAAGGTCTAGAAAATGAAGAAGCCCAATTATGAAAAAAAAACCCCTCTGAATATAGGTTTTTTTTGAGCAATGATAAGATAATTCACATTTTTACATTCAAGAAAGACATAAGTATAGGATGTAGTTTTAACGAAAACTCTGGTTAGCAACTAGATGTGACCTTCCTCTGACACCCCATGAAAACCTGACAAAAACATATTGTAAATAAACGAGAATCCAATGAATTTTACATAACCGCGTTACAGAAACAATAAAAACATGAACAGCTTTTCCAGTCCTGTCAATCTTTGGATTTTCCAGGTCTCTGGGGTTTTGCAGGAATAAACACTCCTCTTCCATTTGCACTTTAATCATGTGGGCTGTCATGGCATAATTTGACGTAGCATTTTTCTCGCTAACCTTGTACATCAGCGGAGGGACAGTTGTCGTGTCTGGAACCGATTGTTTTGAGGGGGGCTAATTCGCACTGGTCAACACGGATCCTGTGTTTTATTAGATACAGTCGTCGGGGCAATTATTGTTACGGTTTCCATGACGGCGGAACAATAAGATTAGGTTTCAGGGGCGAATGACTGACAGAGGGAGTGTATTGATCCGTGTCGAAGGAAGGCTGTACAACGCAAAACAATTAGGAGAAATATGTAAAGCAATGTACGGTATAGAGCGGGGTTCATTCAGACTTTTGATTATGTCTTTGAGCTAGAAATTGGCAATATTTTGTCTCATTAAAGGTCCTATATTATGCAAAATTGACTCTTGTGGGGTTTACGTCGTGTTATAATGTTGTCACCTAATCAAAAACATACCCAGAGTTGTTTTTTTGCTTCATTCACACATGTTTGAGAAATCTTAGGTGGCTCCCGTCCTGCCGTGGGTGGGACCTTCTGTGTCGATAGATAGACTTGAACTCTATCTGCAAATGGATGCGCATTAGTCCTGGACACATCTGCAGCCTGTCCGTCCATGGGAGTGGATCTCTGCTTCACTGTGGTTCTCCTCGAGGTTTCTCTTTCTCCCACTGTTTTTTGTTTTTAGTTTTTCCTTGCCGAGAAAGAGGGTCTAAGGACGGGGGATGTTCTGGGACAGTTCTCCATTTGCTTGTTTTCTGTTGATTAATGTGCTTGTCTGTCTCTTTTTGATTGTCTAACTTTCTGTTGGTTAAATTAATTCTCATGTTCAGCCCTAAGAGGCGACTGCTGTTGTGATTTGGGGTTTTATAAAAATAAACTGAATTGAATTAAATCCTTTGTTATTAAACCAGGACAAGGGGCCCTCTTTACTCTCACACACCTGAGACTCTGTACTGAAGAAGTTGGACTAAAGGTGGCGCTGTCTTGCCTCTGCCAATGAGAATAAAACCTCTGTAAAGACACTCATAGCACTTTAAATCAACAAACCGCTCACTCAAACACACATTTTGCTATTGAAACTAATTAAAACCTGTCTAACTGTACCTCAACTTTTTCCAGGTCAGTTTGTTTAGCATTCATGTCAGTTTTTTCTTCTTTTTTTTCTTTTTCAGCTGAATAGGAATCTTAAACAAAGCACTGAATTTATGCCTTAAATGAACACAGGGGTGGAATTTAATAAGTTTTCTTCTTCCCACTCCTTTTTAAACTTATATAAGGATTAATTTGTGAAATGTACTTTAAGAGTACCCGATACATTTGCTCGAAATAAACAACATTAAATAAAAATAAAAAATTAAAAACTGTCACGTATGCTAAACAAACTGATCTGAAAAAAGTTGAGGAACAGTTCGACAGCTTTAAATACAAAGAAAAACTATATCGCACTTGAATACACACAGCGCAAGCAGCATAAATATTCAATGTAGTACATCAGCATATAAAAATAGCTGGACATACAGTAAGTGTATTTAAGTCTCTTCAGGGTCGGTCCGTCAGCGTTAATGTCTTCGCTAATAGCCTTATAAACCACAGGAATGACAGTGGGCCGCCAAACTACATATTTGTAATGGGAAAACTGTGATTCTCAATTGGTTAGATTTTTTTATGGCCACGCAGCAACTGGTGTGCACAATATGTTGATATCCTAATAGCCATTACAAACATCATTAGTTCTGGTTTTAATAGGTTGTTTGAATGCAATGTTATGCATAAGTTATCTTCCAAAGCGCACAAACCCACATACCTCGGTTATTCTTCCATATTTTTTGTTTAAGGCGAGATGTTTTGGAGACTGAAATGTATTTTTGAACAGCTTTCCAAGGCCGTATCGCTTTGCCTGGAACTTTACCACAGTATGTCTTTAAACTTTTCAATCTTGCTTTTATTCAGCTACAGGTGTCTTTATTGTACAAAAACACATTGAAAAATATGCATTCGATCCATTTTCTGACTTGTTTCCTTGGAGATCAACATGCTTTACATTGTACGATGAAGACATATAACATTTCCAAAAAGCCAAACAGGTAATGGCCCTCACCCAAAAAGTTACACAACGCACCTTTATTTACACTTATTTGCTTAGTGATGCCGTTTGAAAATTGATTTTTAAACGGTTAAAGGGTTAACTGAGCCTCCTACCAGCTGCCCTGAATATATTGAACACATGCCAGCGAATTAACATTAAAAGTAGATACAAAATACTAAAAAAACATTTGGTTTACTGTATATTTTTGCATAGATTTTAATACCATACTTGAGTTTTAGTTTAGTTTCATTCGCACATGTTTAACGCACAAACGCTGCATATTTAGGCTGAATTCTTCTCTCAAAAAACGCGCTGTTCCACCTTGTGATGTCATTTGGTAATACAGGAAGTGCGTATGTGTTTTTAAACTCCATACACCTATATCACTAGAATAATTTGGATGATATAGGGCCTCAACTGTACTAAAGATAAAAGGCAGGTGTTAACTTATAAACTACCACTGCATGACATCACAAGGTGGAACAGAGCATTTTGAGCTTTTATTCAAATGTGTGAATGACAAAACACAACTCCAGGTACATTTTGGATGTGGTAACAACATTATAACATGGGTTAAAGCTCACAAAACCTTTAATAGCTTTTCCATATCAGAACCGAACCACTTTACTCATATAGCAAAAAGTTGGCATCTATACTTCAAAAACTGCCTGATAACTGCATTTTGGATCTCGGTATAAGCAAAATGACAAATCTAAACATCTCCCAGAAAAATCAATATCCACTTTGAATGCTGTTTAACCAGACTCTGTGACCTGAGCGGAGGCAGCTTGGAGTGAGACTGATTTCGTTTTGGGCTGTGGAGGACTCTCGCTGTGAGTTTGATCTTTTATGAGGAAATATAACAGAATCTGACAAGTCCACAAAGACATCCATCATCCCCGACACCGCACCCAAATTATGTGTTCATGTCAACGCTCCACGGGACACACGAGGTGACACATGAGGTGACACAGCCCAACCGAGAGCGCTGTCACTGTACGGCACATGTGCGGCCCGCTGCATCTTTTTTACTGTTGAATACACAAGTGACAAGTAGTAATTATGAATCCATTTTACATGTTTATTTTGTGTTTGTAAATTTCAAAGTGCACCAAGTAACATTTCTGGTGAAAAGTCTGTCACATGCTTGTTTCCTTAGAGATGTTATTGCGGCGTTTTCAATGACGTCGCACTATTCCAAAGGTTGATAATATTGGTAGTTTTCAGATTGTAATACTTTTAGTTTTCTAATAGTTTTTCCTATCGATAACATTGTACTTTGCCATGAAATATCCAAAAGGTAAATCAACAACAGTTGAACCTGAAAAGTTCTATTAGTGACTAGACCAGGCATGGGCAAACTGCGGCCCGGGGGCCACACACGGCCCTTTGGGTTTATTAATCCAGCCCGCCGAGCGTGACCAAATTATATTAAAATAGCTCATAGCTTGTACAATTTACCTTTTCTACAAGTTGATGATCTTTTGGCACTTGATAAAACTGAATGTGTTATTGTGTTTATTTAACTGCAATTTAATGAATGCATTTGGAAAGCAATTTGTACAATTAACCTTGTATATTCATGTTACATGCAATTAGATTACAGGCATTTAGATTTGAGATATTTCAAGGCAAAGTACAATGGAGTTAATACTGAAATCTGTTTCTTGCCCTGATCTGGGAGCAGGACTTGCACAAAGTGTTCAAAAGAATGACTCTAGACTGATGCCATCAAGCCAAGTTACATGTCAGCACTGTGGAGAGGTGAGCCCGTGCAAAGCAAGAATGAAAGTTTTTAAAGCTATTTTGGCAATTAAAACATCTCTGAAATGCAACAGATTAATTTAATTACATACCGGTATTATGGAACATTTCAGACAAAACATTACTATCTCCATGGGGACAAACAGATATCACAAAATGTATAGTGCTTTAGTGTTTTCCTTTTGTTTGGCATTTTCCTTTTATTTTTTTTTTACCTTTTGCTCAGTAGACTGGACAAAATCATCCAAATGACTCTAGTGAAGGTGTGTGCAGTTTAAAAACACAGTGGAGCACTTCCTGTATCACCACATGACATCACAAAGTGGAACAGTGTAAGAACTCAGCCTAAATATGCAGGGATTGTGTGTTAAACGTGTGTGAATGAGACAAAACACAACTCCAGGCCTGTTTTTAATGAGGAAACTACATTATAACATAGATCAGATAATAACATAACACGGACCCTTTAAGATGACTTTACCTTTAAGATCTTACGGCAGCATTGATTTGGACTTGGCCTTAAGTGACTCTCTTTTCAGATTTTTTTTTTTTCTTTTATAATAAATTTCTATACTTTTAAGCGCTGCTATAGTGAAGGCTGCACACCGTGTATCTCCGACAGAAATAGGAAGCTCTTAGACATAAGTAGTAGCAGCTTATCGCCCATTAAGCTGGAGGCTGCTTTGTGAAATGAATTTATGAGCACTCGGAGGCAAAGACAAACACACTAACTGCGTTTCTGCTCCTGAACTGCTACTCGGATGGAACGCAATATATCAAGTTGCAATTATCTCCATCTTTGAGTCTTATTATAGCGACTGTTGTCTTAAAAGGGGAAACGTGAGAGCGCTGCTAATGTGCGCTATTTATGTTGTCTTCCAGGATTCTGTTACCCTCACCTTTAGCGAGTGTGTCAAAACCAAGATAATCCCACCTCTTTAAAGTGTAGAGTTTGAATTGTAGCTGCAAAGTTACACAGTGAGACTTTCAGCAACACCTTAATTCTATTTTTTTTTCTAAAGTTGCATTGATACATAACCAAAACTTTATATTTTTGTTTAACTAGATAACTGCAATTTTTAAGTAAGTTACATGTATGCATTAAAACTTTTATTTCAAGTAATAAAATCGACATATTACCGTATTTTCTGGACTATAAACTGCACTTTTTTCATAGTTTGGCCAGAGGTGCGACTTATACTCAGATGTGACTTATATGAAATTATTAAAATGTATAATTTCACATCTTCGGGCGTTCTAGACTTGTACCAAGGCAAGTTTATTTGTATAGCCCAGTTCATACACAAAGTAATTCAAAGTGTTTTACAGAATAAGAAGGATTAAAATCACACAAATCAAAACATAAATAATCACAAATAATCATCAGAAAATTAAAACTACTATTAGTATTACTACTACTCCTGTACCATTGAAAATTTAAAGTTTCAACATTACGGTAATTTAAAAGACATCTGAGAAAGACTGAACAAAAATGCCCCGTAAAAGAAAATTATTCGTATTCTGCTGAGTTTGAGACAGCCGCGCAGAAGAGGAAGAGGCGCTTCATCTACCTCCAGAGTGGGCGGAGTTGTTCAGAAGCGACACCGAGGATGAAGAGTTCAATGGATTTAGTGATTTGGATCCAGAGTAAAGTTGTTGCTTGTTTTTTATGCTTTATTTATCTGATTAACTGTTAATATCTCTATACGTCTATGCTTCATGTAGCTGGAATAATATAAAGGTGTTACGTTAGCGTGCTGTACTGCTATTCAGCCTGTTGTTCTCCTTTTTATTGTTTTTATTATAACTTGCCTTTAAAGATAAAATGTCTGTTCTTGGTCTCAGATTTAGTAAAAATAAATTTCCCCAAAAATGCGACTTATACTCCAGTGCGACTTATATATGTTTTTTTCTTCATAATTACGCATTTTTTTGGCTGGTGCGACTTATACTCCATAGCAACTTATAGTCCGGAAAATACGGTACTTATTTTTACTTAAAACCAGAAGGACAGACAGATGCAAAAATGTGTACTACAGCAAGAAATTACATTGTACAATTTTTGCAGTAGTAAAAGTATACAAACATGCAGTAGTAAAAGTATATCGTACAAACTGAGCAGTAAGTTTGTGAGTTTCAGCTTCCTGTTTATACGTGCCATTTTAAGGACTTTTCTATTAGACACAGTTTGACTTGTTAATTGCCATGGCAACAGTGCGAACTTTTGATCACCCTGAAATCCATAGATAATAACATTTATATTTTAAAACTCAACTCTGTCCACCAGCTTTGACCTACATTGCCATATGCGTTTTTCCAAATCCTCCAATTGACCTGATGCCCATAAATCACATATTCTCAGTTTTTTTTTTTTTGTACATATGGTGCAAAATTTCACTTTGTAAACAAACTCCACCTGGTAGCGCTGCGAAAATGCGGAGTAACAAATATCTATGGACAGGGCTGGCGAAAACCACGTCAACAGATGAAGGCCCTGGCTCAACCTCCTGCCAGCAATAACAATCATCCACAGCTCCTCTCCATCTTCATTTCCATACGCACACATGAATAAGCAAATAAGCCACCTGCACCGTATCACCACACTCCAATGAATACTGTTGCAAGTTTCTGTCCCAAATCTTAAAATGCAGTCATCCAGTAAAAGTTGAGGGAGCACGGGGCTGCTGTTGACTGGAAAATGAACCCTCGTCAGGATCAGTGCTAATTAGTGTTTTACAATGGGATTTCTCAGTGGCGTGTCAGTGCTACGGATCAGGCGTGTGCCGTTAGCTTAGCGGCGCGGAGACAAATGGGGCACAGCGCGTCTCTGTGTCACACCGGGGCGGGAAGAAGGAACAGAGAAGTCTATTAACCTCTGCGTAAAACAGGAGGTTTGAACGACTGTTATGACAAACGGGAGGAAAGTTAAAGCGGTTCTTAGGAAAGCAGACAAGCTAACACATCAATTTACCTGGTTAAAATCAAGCTAAATGCTAACGACAACTCTTGCCAACCTAAAATCTCTAACTTTAACATGTAAGGTAATAAGAATTAATGTAATCCCTAAAACACTTTAATTTTAATGTATAAAGTAAAGTAATAAAGTTAAATAAAATCTGTTGCACAAGATCAACTGAAATGATCAAACTCATACTTTGACGCACAATTTTCTCTTTCAAAGTGTGAACTATATACTCCAAACCACATTATTTTACTAACAGAATTGTCTGTAGACTGTTATGAAAATTTAAAATACAATTAACTTTTGCTCATATTAACAAAGTCTTAATTTCAGACCAGAGGGACTATAAACCGGGACAAGGGGCCCTTTTTACTGTCGCACACCTGAAATACTGTACTGAAGAAGTTGGACTGCAGGTGGCGCTGTTCTGCCTCTATTTGTGAGAATACAGCCTGTGCAAATCATCTAACAAGAAATACAAAATCACGTGATCGCTCAAATCAGTATCAAACTACTTTCCGACCGAAAAAACTTTAATTTTAATGTATAAAGTAAAGTAATAAAGTTGAATAAAATCTCTTGCACAAGATCAACTGAAATGTTTAGAAAATTATCACATTTTTTACACTTTTGCATCCCTAAAATACACATTAATTGAAGGCAACTATTATGTTTCTGGTGGCGGATCCCGTGCCTACCTGTCGCCATGGAGATGTTACCACTTTGCCTGTAATGTTCCACAGTATACCATTAAACATATCAAGGTTGCATTTATGAATAAGCTGAAAAACATGCGTTCTTATTAAGAGTGGGGCCACCTCTCCATATATCTGACCTGTAACTGGGCTGAAAAGTGTCATAGTGTAGCTTTATAAAAAAGATAGTGACAGGAGTCCAAGAAGAAGCAGTTTGGCAGTTTTTATTTTTATTTTACTATCGTGACAGTAGTGTTAAATACTTCAAAATGCAACTATAGCTACATCATTGACCAGTTCATCAATGTTGTAGAAAGCAGCGATACGTAATATTCGAATTCTCTTCAAATACTGTTGCTTTTGGCACATTTTTGACCGTTTTTTCAGACAGAATGTTATTTGTTTAATGGACTCTATTTCATACCACCATGTTTATTTGATTAAACTTTAATCTCTCACTTTGAACAACAAAATTGCGTTTGGTGTCACATATTGGATCCGTCGCTGTTTTATGTGATTGTTGTGGCTGCGTTTTTGGCACTATAGAGACTCGGATGGCACAGTCCCGAATGGAAACTCATGCCGACAACACTACAGTAAACAGCTCCTCTATGACATCTTTCAACATCACACGCGCTTGTCTTTAGTGTATTCGCCATTTCATCTACTCAGCACTAGGCAAAGGCTTCCGACTCCTAGGAACGTCAAGCTTTTAATGAAAAATGCTCTTGTTGAAAAGTCTACAACCCCACCAGTGTCCCCGGAGAAGATCGCGCGACGCATTTTGAAGTTAAAACACAGTCAACATGCGTGCCATATTGTGCCGTAACGCAAACTTTTCCTCGGGGGAAGAGAAAGGAAAAGCAAAAAACTCACACTGTGTAGAGCTATTTTTACGTGAGATGTTGTCTGTGTTGAAATAAAGGCAGAAATAAGGAGATAACAGCAAGAAATGGTGGCGCCGAGGTAACAGCCCATATGTGAACTCTAAATCCTTCCATGCTAATGCCAAAAACATGATTTGGTTGGTTTTCTACAGCCATATTTTTCTAGCTAAATCCTTTCGGGTGTTATATTTGTTATCTACTTATTCCAACAATAAACCAATTTTTATTGAAGGATAATTTACATATTTGAATTACATTTCTATTTTCATTTCAGTATTTTCCATTTTGACAAATCATCTGCACAAGACATGAGTGTGCAAGCTTTTAAAGGGCCCGTATTACACGATTTTCTGTGTTATAATGTTGTTTCCCCATCACAAACAGACCAGGAGTTGTGTTTTGTTTCATTCACACATGTTTAACACACAAACCCTGCATATTTAGGCCGACAGAAAATGCTTTGTTCCACCTTGTGATGTCACGTGGTAATACAGGAAGTGCTGCTCTGTGTTTTTAAAGTCTATACACCTTCACTAGAATCATTTGGATAATTTCAGCTCTGGAATTGCCAATCGCTACTGAACTAAAGGTAAAAGGAAGATGTTAACTTGAAAACTACCACTTCATGACATCACAAGGTGCAACAGAGCATTTTGACCTTTGGGGATGTTGACAGACTAATAATAAAAGGTTACTCAAACGTGTGACTGTAACAAAACACAACTCCAGGTCTGTTTTTGATGAGGAAACAACATTATAACAAGGCTTAAAGCACCCAAGAGTCAATTTTGCGTAAAATAGGAACTTTAAAAAGCAAAATAATACATTTTACATTATAAATACACATTTTTTTTGTTATTATGTGGACCATTCAAAGACTGATGTAACAATATAAAGGTGCACTATGAAACATTTATGGTTTGGTTCCCCTGGTTCACCAACTGCTTGTCATGGAGATGTCATTGCTTTGCCTGAAATGTCCCACAGTACAGCATTTTATACTGTTGTGTAATATAGAAACTTTAACAACTGAATTAATTAGTTTCAGAGCGATGAAGAACTGAGATTGTTACCAAAGCGATTCAAAAATTCTAAGCAAAATAGTGTATATTCTATGTAGCAAAAGACGAAATTTAAATCTGTCAACAGGACAAATCGTTGTAGGAGTGAAGATGTTTCGCTGCTCATTCAAGCTTCTTCAGTTCTGGTCAGAAATTTCGTTTTTTGCTTTGGATCAGACCTGGACGACTGAGGGATTACGCAGACATGTATATTTTACGGTCAAAAGTCCTCAAAATGGTGTCACCTTGAACTTAAATCATTCAATCTATCGCAAAAGGAAACTGTAATCTATTAATGAGACAAAGATTTCAAATGGTTTTGCCACTCAGCGAAGTAGCTTCTTCAGTTCGGACAGGGTTCTGATTAGACAATGACTTAAATATCTAACGGAAAGGAGGAGATAACTACGCTGAAACTAACACACCCTAGTTTTTTGCAGTACGTTAAGGGCATGAAACTACCCTAAGGTGTGAACTGCACATCTTTCAATCAATACGTTTCTTCAGCGTAAGCCAACAGATAGATATTTGAAAACTGTACTCTATTTTAGTTGCGGTCTAACATCAAAATTGTCGATTGCACAATTCCAAAACGTACCCAGTCCAAACTGCAGAGGACTTGTATACTGACACTAAGAGCCAGTTCATTTGGAGTAAACACAGCACTTAGCTTTTGGGCACCATTCCCCCTCTTTTATGGAAAGAGAAACCCTCCATCAGCACAGTTACAGCGAACACACGGGGCAGCTACACCATTATCCGCAGAAAAGCCAGTTTTAGGACGAAAAGAGACGGAAGAAAACCTGAAACCTGTGAGGAAAAACTGGCAACTTCAATGAGATTTTTTTTTACATCTGATGCTTCCTGTCACTTCCTTCTGAAGTTTGGTGGTTCAAATCTTGCCCTCGACATACACACCAATGGTTGAGCGGTCAGATCCATTGACCCACGGGTTGGCGGTGCGATCCCAGCTCCTATAGATTAATGCAGTTGTTGTGTCCTTGGGCAAGACGCTTAACCGACTTCGCCCCCAGTGTCTGAAAAGTGTGGAAAAGTGTGATATAAACATGTGACTGTTTACCATTTGAGTTTAATTAGCACCTCATTTCTTAGTGATTGAGATGCATTCACTTTAATTTTATATTTATTAAATGAAATATAAATCTGATAATTGTATGAGAAATGCAGAAGCGATTATGCAGGAGGAATCTTCCATATTGATGAGTACAAGCAGCTTTTAAGAGATCTAGGAATCTTGTAGGAAGGTGCAATGGAAAGAAAGCCGTAGATTCTGTGTAGTTCCTTAATATACGAACTACTTAACAACCGTCAAATATGTAGCCACAAAATAGGTTGCTAACATAAAGTCAAACAATATTACTACTGCTAATGCTAACGTTTCAGTAAAGGCTCTATCATGGCACATTTAGTCTGTAAGGAAATAAAATAGCAAATGTTTTTCAGGACTTTTTTCCCTTTAACATAAAGGTTTGAGGTTTGATTCCCACTTCTCTGGGACATGATAAAACTTATTATTGTTCCTTTGGGCATGAATGTGAATATTAAAGGGCCAATAATATGCACTTTTTATATGTTATAATGTTGTATCCTAGACAAAAACGTACCTGGAGTTGTGTTTTGTTTCATTCACACATGTTTAACACACAATCCCTGCAAATTTAGGCTGAGTTCACACTCTGATCCACCTTGTGATGTCATGTGGTAATACAGGAAGTGCTCCACTGTGTTTTTAAACTCCATACACCTTCACTAGAATCGTTTGGCAATTCCACAGCTGAAATGATCCAATCTTGACTAATCAAAAAGGTACTAAAAGGTAGCCGTTGACATCACAAGGTGGAACAGAGCATTTTGAGCTTTGTAGATGTAGACAGACGAATAAAAGTGTTAGTTAAACATGTGTGAATGAAACAAAACACAATTCTGGGTACGTTTTTGAGGAGGAAACAACATTCTAACATGGTTTAACAGGAGTCGGTTTTGTGTATTACAGGACCTTTAATGACTGGTGGTGCAGAGAGATAAAATGGCAGCCAATTTTTCAGCTAATGTCCCAGGGCGGGTATGACTGACCACAACGACTGCCTTAACACCATTGAGTTTGGAGAGGAACGGGATAACATGCATGCTGACCATTTCAATCTCAGTCATTTCTCGACATAATTGGGTTCAACAGTTCAATATCTCGATGTAGATTTTTCACTTGTTAAAGAACATTTATTCAATACATCTTTGAGACTGTTTAAACTAACCACATCAGTATATCAGAGCCAAGTTCAATTGCCAAGTCAAGTTTAGGGTCAGACGGGTTCGCTTTTTACATAATGCAATTTGACACTTTTAAATATTTATAATGAGTCAAATTGGGTGGTTTTATTTCCTAAAGAGACAGACGAAGGCATTAAAAAACTTGTCATCATGCATATTTCATTACGTCTTCGACTTTGGCTGTGTTCTAGGTCAGGCTCCATCTGCTGCGCCGCACTGCCGCTAAAACACCAATAACATGGAAACATCCCATCACTGTCTGCACGTGTGAAGCTGAAGCCCCTCCCCTTCATATAAGCGCATCTATCTGTCTACAGCGCCGCACTGCTCCGCACCCGAGCTCGCTTAATAATAAATGAATCATAAAATCAAAACTGACAAGTAGCAATTGAAACGTGGTCCGTTTGTTTGGGAGATTAAAAATGCAGCAGAGTCGACATCACTTATAAATGAAGCCAAGAACTCTGTCGGAAACACAAGGAGTTTTGGTGTGTGCTGGTCTGAAATGTTTTAAGTTCAAAACAATGCCATTTTACACGTGCAAATTTTGATATTAAACCAAAAAAGTGCAAATTCTATGCTTGGGCTACACATTTTTACATATGGCTGAGTTTGATCCAGTTTGTCGAGTACAGTGTTTTTCGTTAGTCCAAAATTCTGACAAGTTCAGCTAAAACACAGACTGGGGTTACATATGGGCTCCCAGCGGGACCATTTTTTTTCAATATCTGCATAACAATTCATTCAATTCTTGGCATTTCAGCATTTTTCGATGTATTCCTAAAAAAAATCTAATTAAACATTACATTGTTTGCATACGCAGAGTTGTATCGTTCACTTGGGTCTGAGATGCAGCTAGAAATTTTGAGCTTTTTAACTTTTCTTAGATCATTTTGTATTGTTGCTGTGTCTCAACTCTCAAAAAATGATCAAAACAGCAGTCAGCGAAATGTGCAAATTATGTAACTAAAACATTTCCGCACCACTTTTTTCTTTTTCGATCCAATTTTATGGGCGACATTTTGAGGACTTTTCACCATTCAAGATATATATATATAGTGGTTAATTGCTGTTGTGATGGTGGTCCATTGTGTTTTTAAACTCCAAGCGCCTTCACTCGAATCATCCTGAACTAAATAAACAGCCCTATAGTGAAACTAGCCAACATTTCACTCGGCCTTCACAAGCAACACTGAAAAGAAGTGAAAGTCAATTGATTTGGTTCTCCGTAACCGAAAAGGGAAATAAATTACCTCTAGGGGGAGCCCATCTTCATTTTGTGCATTAAATGGAGCTTTAAGTGTGCCCTTGGGGACGTCCCCTGGAGCTTGCTGCTGAGAATAAACTTTTTGGAAAGTGAACGCACTGGTATATGGCAAATCCCTTCTTTCTCAGTAGCATGATACAAAAATAAGAAACATAGCTTTGGCATTTGGTGAAATGTCTCAGAAGGCATATATCTAAAGGTCTCAATGACTGATAGAGGCTCCGAAAAGAACAGATGTTATTTTTACGATCGGCAAAAGGATCCAACACTTCAAAAATGTAATGCCAACTTTAGTTCAAACAGCTAAAATCAAACTTTTTTTTTTATAGTTTCTCAAATTGTGTAGTTGTAGGCAAACATGAATATCCCCTTTTTTGTTTTTTTAGCCTAAAAACAAATGATATTTCTGCATCTATCTGAAATGTGCTAAGGCGAGCGGGTAAAGTCTGTGTTGGGATTCAAGTATCTCACAAATAACCACAAAAGCGCTCATTTATCACATCACGGCTTTGAAAGATGGTGGGTAAATCATTGATCTTGCTAAGTCCTGAAAGGCGACTGCTCTTGTGACTTTGGGCTTTACAAAAATTCAATTGAAAGACCGCACTTGAATTTTGTTATTTTTGCGTGGCTCTTTTACAGATTTTAAAGTTTTGAATAGTTCAGATAAAAAACACGAAGGAAGGGGCTGTGTTTTTTTATCCTTTCGAAACCTACAATCCTGCGATATACTGAACAATATCCCCGTTAACCACTCTGCCACTGCCACAATTCAGTTTTTTTCTTAAAGATCCCATATAGCACGCTCATACTATAGACTGTATAAAGAAGTGGACTACGTAGACCAAAATGACAGGGTTCACAGCAGCAGTTACGGAGAGAAGGGCGACAGTTTTCTAATATAAAGTGAATTGGAGGCAGAGTCAATGGAGCCTATCTGGAACGTAACGGCTAGCAGGTTAGCTATGCCTATTCATTTATACAGTCTATAGCTCATACATTTCTCTGTATCGCTCCCGTGTTCCAGGACAGGAGGAGAAGTTGTGTGGAATTGGGGCTTCTTTGGAGCAGAATGGGACTTTGATTGCTCTATTTCACGAAGCCGTTCCAACATTTTAATCCCTGTCTTAATGCGCTCCGGCAAATTGGTTCCAATGAGTGCACGCTAGTTTGCAGTACGCAGATAAACCGAGCAACTAGAACCCAGCTAGACTGTAAAACATTGCTAATAGACAGAATTCATACATGGGAAACTAACTGTAGAAATAACCGTGCAAATATAATACATCCGCAGGGTCCATGTTACGCTATTTTCTGATGTTATAATGTTGTTTCCTCATCAAAAATATACCTGGAGTTTGGTTTCATTCACATGTTCATCACACAATCCACTCCATGCAGCTTCACTAGAATCATTTGGAAGATTTCAGCCCTGGAATCACCAATTTCTACAGAACGAAATGTAAAAAAAGTAGGTGTTAAAAACTACCACTACATAACATCACACGGAGGATCAGAGCATTTTGAGCTTTGGAAACTCGTTACTCAAACATGTGCAAATGAAACACATCTCTGGGTTGTTTTCCAGGCAGTAAAAGCATTATAACACGGCTTAAAGCTCACAAGAATCCATTTTGTGTAATATAGGGCCTTTCAATGTTCCAAAGACTCTAGGGAGTTGGGGTTCGTGTGAAGGCGGAGAGCGTGGGAGAGAAAGATGATTGCTTATGGGATGCAGCAGAAATGAGCGGCAGGGCAGTGGTAGCATGATGCAGGTGGTACAACACATGTATAAACAGTCATGTGTGCTGAGCTCCCTATGGAGAGCTTAAAGAGCCAGTACCAGATGCTTTCCCATGTATTTGAACAGAATTTATCATGCCCCAGTACAGACACACTGACCTCAGGAGCTGCTTTCTGCTGTCTGCATGTAATAATTAAGCATTTTAACCATCTGAGAAGCAGGAAGGGTGCGGTTAGCATGCTTCACCCATCATTTTTAAACTTCGCTCTGGTCTCTGGATGCTGTGAAAAGCGCGTATAAACTCATTTCTGTTGATAATTAGGATGCTCTGTATTCATAAGGTAAGTGAGGAATAATTTTGGACCTCTGCAAACGGTTTAAAATAAACTAGTTCTGTCATTTACAAGTACAGCACTTTTAGATTGATTTTTTACCAGGACTATGTTGATATTTTAAGTCCAGAAAAAGCAAGTGGTTTGATATCTGCTATCGGCAATGCACTGTTGTTTCCTTTGGCAAGACATCTTTAAATGATCAAGGAACAGACTGAGTAAGTGTGACCAAGGATTGAAAAAAAATCCTGATTTTGTTTGTAGAAAACTGATTTAAAATGTATTGCATTGATATTAAAAGGAACTACAGTATGCAAAATTACTCTTGTGAGCTTTAAGTCATGTTATAATGTTGTTACGTCATCAAAAACATACTTTTAGCTGTGTTTTGTTTCATCCACACATTTGAGTAACTATTTATTATCAGTCTGTCTACATCTCCAAAACTCAAATGCTCCGTTACACGTTTTTACGTTTTGTTCCGTAGAAATTGGCAGTTTCACGGCTGAAATGATCCAAATTATTCAAATGATTCTAGTGAAGGTGTGTGGGGTTTAAAAACACAATGGAGCACTTCCTGTAGCACCACTCAATGACATCACAATGTGTTTTCAGTTTGAGAGAAGAACTCAAACCTAAATATGCAGAGTTTGTGTGTTAAACATGTGTGAATGAAACAAAACACAGCTTCAGGTATGTTCTTGATGAGGAAACGTTATAAAAGCTAAAAAAAAATGCATATTGTTGATGCTACTAAGCTATCGATAGCTTAGTAGCATCGAGATCAAATCTAGACTTTGATGTACAAGACCAACTCCCATTATAACAATTATGCACTAGAAAGAACATCTGCTGATAAGTCAAACGACCATAATAAAGTCATATGAAAACTCCCAGCTAAGATTGTAATTTGCACATATGTAGAAATGGACCTCTTTGTAAGTCTTATTAAGCGTCTAAATGCTAGCGAGGGTTATGTTACCGAGGCGTTGTACTACAGAAAAGCTTTCATTTGCCTCTCAGTGCTGGCATCTGTGAGGTAAACAAAAAGACAATTAGCAGAACGCTCCAGTGTACGAACTGCGAGGTCTTGGGTTCATTGCAACAAGCATTCAAGAGGCTCTGTAGTGTTCTCCAAATGGCCTCTATCTCTTTAATGTAACCTCTTCACAGATGCACATAAAGCTGTTTTATTGCACACTTTCTATGGCTTAACTCTACGGCAAAATTGAAGGAAAGAGTCAACGCGGATGAGGAGGAGACCGCAAGATTTTTACTCTTTCATAACTTTACAAATATATATTTCCACATTATAGTCATCTGTAGAAAAAAAAAAAGTTCTATTGATTGAAAAAGTGCACAAGGTCGGCTACCTGTTTGCCTCCGTGGATGGGTTATGTTTTGCCTGTAATGTCCCATAGTAAGGCTTTAAATGTATCTATGTCTAAGGAGAGGAAAGCGAGTGACACCACCAGGCCAGGTCAGATCTGCGGAGAGGTGCCCCCACTTGTGGTAAGAAGGCAATGCTTTCCAAGATGTATTTGTCGATAAAAACACTTTACTAAATATATAGAAATACTAAATGGGTAAGTTTAATGCTGTAGTGTGGGACATTCCAGGCAAAGCTATGACATCTCCATGACAAGGAGTTGGTGAACCAGGGGAACCAAACCAGAAATGTTTCATAGTGCACCTTTATATCGTTACATTAGTCCGTGAATGGGCCACATAATAACAAAAAAATATAAAATGTATTATTTTAACTGCTTTTTAAAGGTCTTATATTACGCAAAATTGACTCTTGTGAACTTTAAGCCATGTTATAATGTTGTTACCTCATCAAAAACATACTTGGAGTTGTGTTTTGTTTCATTTGACGTGTTTGAGTAACACTTTATTATTATTATGTCAGTCGTTTTCAAGTTAACAGCTACATTTTACCTTTAGTTCAGTAGAGATTAGCAATTCCAGTGGTGAAATTATCCAAATATTCTAGTGAACGTGTATGGAATTCAAAAACACAGTGGAGCACTTCCTGTAGTATCACATGACATCACAAGGCGGAACAAAGCGCTTTCTTTATACAGTCTATGGTATGAGAGAAAAATTCCGCTTAAATATGCAGCATTTGTGTGTTAAACATGTGTGAACAAAACAAAACACAACTCCAGGTCTGTTTGTGACGAGGAAACAACATTATAACACGGCTCAGAAAACGGAGTAACACGGCCCCTTTAACACTTATCCTTTTTAAACATTTTTAAACCAGTCCGCTGCACTTCACCACCGCCGCGTTCGTACTTGCAGCACCTCTGCCTACAGGCTTTACAACACCAGTTAGCAATTGAGCCGTTTGAAAGCCATCATGACCGAATATTCCAGTTATCTCCACTTGTCACAGAACAACAACGCGCTCAAGTGTGCTACACCCACACGTCGTCCATAATGCTTGTACACCTTCATTTGGGCTTGTTTTTGTACAAAAGCCACAAAGAGACTGCAGAGCTCTTGAATGGCTCACACCTGGTTGTCAGCCCACATGTGTCACCTGCTGTCCGCGCCGGGGAGGCAAAGTGAGAGATCATGTGGAGAACAATACACAATCACCTGCTGCTGGTACAAAACAAGTACACACCGTTTTAGCTAAGAGTATCCGCGAGCGCTGGAAAGAACGAGGGTTTTAGAAGTGCATTTTTAGAGAAGAAGGAGGATGAGTGAGAACGGGAAGTAACGGATAGGGAAAATTAAAAAACAAAACAAAACTGAGCTTCACCGAACAGTTAATTATTTTACTCATTTATTTTTATGTATCTATATTTTTTTATCATTTTCTCCCCATTTACACTCCCTATACCTTCTTTTCTCACTTATGAATTACTAGTACTAGCGTTCTCCTCTGCCGTCCACCTGACCCTGTACAAAATCACAGAAATATCACACATACACACACCCGGTTGTAATATACAGTTGTAAATAGCTGTTACATCTAAAAAACATGGTCCGTCCTGGTGTGTCCTGGTGCATCTTTGTGTGTCTTGGTGTGTCTTATCACCACTTGTTACCACTATATTAAATTAAAAAAAAAAAAAAAAGCATTTTAAAGAGGCACATCTGGTTAAAGTGTTTTTTTTTTTCTTTTTTATATATATTTACTCATAAATAGAAGGGGTTGTATTAATGGGTTTCCGGATGAGAAAATTAAGACCATTACCATTTTGAATAGGGAAAAGTTTGCATATAGCAGCAAAGTGTATAAGTGAATATGTAATGGGTTGAGTTTCTTCCAAGCAAGTAATAAAATAAATCTAATTTTTACTAATTAAAGTGTCGTCTTTAGCCTTTTATACAAGGATGCACTAGAGTGAGATTTGAACTAATGACTCTCCTGTTTTTGGTGAAATAGTCAACTCAACACACCACTCACAATGATTTGGGAACAAGCCACAATAGCCAACAGCAGGGGAGTTGAGAGGGAGGGGACAAAGGGGTCTATTGTCCCCCAGCCCAGCTTCATATTTATATTAGAGGGGCCCCGAAGTGAGTCTCAAATTTTTATCAATGGGCCTGGCCATGAGTACAACTTTGCAACTTTTCACTGGCTTATTAACAGAGTCGTAACATCAAATTTAAGCGTTAAGATTATTGTACCAAGTAAATTCAAACATTAATATTCAGAATTATGATTGACATGTGACCAAACAACAACACATTTCCCACACGCTGTTCTCATTGTCAACTATGTCGCTATTTCTCAAATCAGATTTTAAAAAATACAATGAGGTTAACGTTTTTGGAGTATATTCAAGTTGAAATTAATTTTGCGTCTGAAATATTCACTCTTATATTATTCTTTCGATTACATTAATGACCACAATTACTGATAAATCACTTAAATAGGACTCGACCTCTAATCTCAACATTACTAACCTTCCATCACAACGAGAAACGCTTTAGCTACGCTCCTTTAGCTAACATCTCTCAGATACCAGATTGACAGTTTCCCTTACATACACTATACCTGTTCCTCTCTCGTCTCCGCTTCATTTCCCTCCTCACGGCGACAGGCCTGGTACCGCTGCTGCTGCTCCTGTCATGTGCGCCTCCGCATCACAACACAACAAGCTAACGCAGGCCTAGCTAAACAGATGCGGCGGGTGTATGTATGCTAACTCCGGGCCAGGTGCGCTCCCCACACTCTGCTGTCACTGCACTCTCCGCGACGGTGATGTGGATGTGTTTTAGGTCATGTCCCAGAGGAGGAGATGATAGAATGCACGCGGGAACGGGACAGTGCAGGAGCGGAGCAGTAATATGTGGGTTTTGGCGCTGTACAAGGCTAAGGCGAGGTAATTTAGTACTAATGCTAACAAAAGTGATATAGTGAGACTTCAACGTGACTCATTTTGGAAGGAACAGTGTAAGAAAGTAATTAGGACTGTTTCCATAGCGATTAACAATTCCATGCAATTTTTTTTTTCTGTTTTATTTAGCTTGTCAATGTCATTAGCAGTGGTGGAAGAAGTACTCGGCAAAAAGATGCTCAAAAGTAAAAGTACCACATGAAAAAATATACATAAGTAAAAGTATTAAAGTACCTGTTAAAAAATATACTTAAAGAGTAGAGTAAAAGTATTTCCTGCAGATTTTCAGATCTAAAAAACTTCAAATATAGTGATTTTGATAAAGGTTTGTGTTGAATTTTCTTCAACAGAAACAACAGAATTAATAATTGTTCTACCCGTTTTTATTATTATTATTATTATGATTATTGTTATTATTATTAATTTATTTTCCTTTTTATTTTATTTCTGTATTATTATTATTAATATTATTATTATTATTAATTTATTTTCCTTTTTATTTAATTTCTTTATTTATGATTATTATTATTATTATTATTATTATTATTATATTTTTATTTTTTTTAAATAAAGCTCATAATTTAGGCAAACAAAACCCTCAGCCTTTTCAGCAGGTCTCAAACTATCATACAAAAAATACTTGTACTTTTCAGATACCTGCTCTCAAATGTAGTGACATAAAAGTACAAATTATCCACTTCAAAATCTACCTAAGTGAGTGAAGTACAGATACCTAAACAATTACTTAAGCACAGTACCTTACTACTTTCACTTTATGTTCCACCACTGGTCATTAGTACAGACTACTTCAAGATATTTGGGCTAACTCCAGCAGGGTATAAGTCAATTTAAAGTAGATAGAGTAGATATTTTATTTGTCCTACTACCACTGACCGTATTTGGTGCAGGTGACACTATGGGATGGACCGACTGCACTGGTCTGGTCTCATAAATGTGTTGCCTTCCCCATTTTCAGGCTGTGTAGTTATGCTGATTAGAATCTTAATACTTTTGAACCAAAATTTGCAATAACAAATTCAGAGTACATGCACGCACTACATCAAAAACTGGACCAGACTCCCATCCTCTAAATAATGAATTCCAACTGCTCCCATCACGACGGAGGTTTAAAGAGCCTCTCTGTAAAACCGAGCGCTACAAATGCACCTCTGTTCCAGCAGCGGTAAGTGCCCTGAACAAGTCACGTTATCGTATTTACCTAATTTATACGTGTCTACCCATGTTTTTAATGTATTGTGTTGTATTTCAAATGGGTTTTAGTTCTTGGGTATGTGAACAAATGAAAGGGAATGAAAATGAGAGCCAAATCAAAGTTACCTGTTGCTTTAGGCCTGTTACAACAACATATTTTGAAGTAAACTGCTCTAAATGTACATTATTGTTAGCTACTTTAAGTAAATGGGAAAATTAAACGCATTAGTACTTTTTTTGTGTCTATAATAGGTCACAAAAGGTATTTATTCAACTCTCTACAGCTCAAATCTTATCATTTTGCAGAAAAATCACAAAAACTTGGACCAAACCAGTGCAAATCGGGAAAAAGATACCAAAAAAAAACCTCCAAAAAACCCCAAAAAGCTTCACGACTAAGCAACAGGGACGTACTTAGATTTGTCTTGTAAAATAAAATAAAATCCAAATATGGGATTTCGTGATGGGAGTTTTGGCTCTTTCATGGGATCTGATTCTCTTAGATCGGTCCCTTTCAAAGAGCCGTCCAAAACACTGGCTCTTTTACTATTTATTTATCTGACAGAAGCCAATGTGAGAACTCATTTTTGTCGACAAACTAATCACGAAGAGAAACGACCAAGGCTCAGACGTGTTTAAAGTGGGAGTGTGTTCACCCTTTGAAATGATGCAGACTCTAGATTAAACTTCGCACTAACTTTGCACTAACTGAACTAAATTAGAAAGAAAAAGATGTGGTTCTTTTCAAAAAAATGAGATCCGGTTCCATTCGTTCACGCTAACGAACTGTTCAAAGGGGCCGACTCGGGCACGAACGACACATCACTACACTTTTGGCTCTTTTATGCTTCTGCTACGTTGATTCTTGCGTTGGCTCGGCATTAATCAGTACGAAAATGCTTAAAAAAAACTAGAAAGTAAGAGATTCAGCTCCTGCGAAAACTGAGATCCGGTTCCATCCATTCACTCTAACGAACTTCAAAGGAGCCGACTCGCGCACGAACGACACATCACAACACTTTTGGCTCTTTTATGCTTCTGATTCTTGTGTTGGCTCAGCGTTAATCAGTATAAAAACGCTTAAAAAAACTAGAAAGAGATTCGGCTCCTTTGAAAATTGAGATCTGGTTCCAATCGTTCACGTTGAGGAACCGTTTAAATGAGCCGACTCCCGCACCAACGACACATCACTACACTTTCGGCTCTTTTCTGCTTCTGCTGCGTTGATTCTTGCGTTGGCTCGGCTTGAATCAGTATAAAAACGCTTAAAAAACAGAAAGAAAGCGATTCGGCTCCTTCAAAAACAGAGATCCGATTCCAACTATTCACCCTTACGAAATGTTCAAACAAGCCGACAATGCTTCTGCTGTGTTGATTCTTGCGTTCGCTCGCCGTTAGTCCGTATGAAAACGCTTAAAAAAACTAGAAAGAAAGAGATTCGGCTCCTTCGAAAACTGAGATCCGGTTTCAATCGTTCACGTTAAGGAACCGTTCGAAAGAGCCGTTCCGTTCACCAACATCACATCGCTAATGAAGTTATTATTTTATGCTTTTGCTTCGTTGATTATTGCGTCTGCTCGGCGTTAATCAGTATGAAAACGCTTTTAAAAAAAACTAGAAAGTAAGAGTAAGAGATTCGACTCCTTTCAAAACTGAAATCGGGTTCGAATCGTTCACGTTAAGGAACCGTTCCGTTCGCCAACATCACACCGCTAATGAAGTTATTATTGTCTCGGACTGGAACGATTCAAACCGTTTTTTTGTTTTTTTTTTCCGCCCCAAAATCAGTCTGGATAATTATAGGCATATTCACGCGCTAATAATAGCTTAAGCTAAAAGTAAAATTGGATTCCAGCACATTACCATCTCATTATTTCAAGGATTCAACCTCTTTGAATAAGCCAATATAAAGTACCTCCAAATTGTTCTGCACCATCTCGCACTTGCCCCGTAATAACCTTGAATCCTGTAACCATATCATGCCTCACCAGCTGGGTAGGAAGCAAATGGCGGGTATTTTTTTAATTACCCCTGGGTGCCGGAACACTGGCCATCCTGCCCGAGCGAGGCCACAGAGCTGATACTGTTCTGGGGCGATAAAATTCATCCACGGGCCCCTTTTGACCATGATCCAGCCCGGCCTCCGATGCCATTTCAGCTTTTTCTTTCCCCCACCTGTGCGGCACCAATTAGAGCTAGCCCCGGGTAGGACAAAGCGAGCGGGGGAAACAATGACATCTCGCGCGCGGTAGCACCCACTCTCATGAATATGGAGCAGAGTAATTACGGTCGGTGTTGCCCCCTTCGCCCGCGCCCCGGTGTGGGTGGTGCCGGTTTGGGTCAGTGTCTGGAGAGGCGAAAAAAAAAGCAAACGGGTCAAAGAGGAGCACGGCTGGAGATGATTTGGAGAGGACAATAATAGGGAAGTACGGGACAATGGTTTGCAATTTGATGAGTTGTTGTTGTTGTTGTTGTTGTCGTCGCGGTTGTAAACTTGCAAATGTTCCGTCCCAAAAGTACCCCAAAAAATGAAGTTTAATACTTGCGAAGGGATGTGGGAAAATCGTGTACTTTCAAGTGTTTTAGCAGTTTGGCAAGTTGTTCTGAAATGGGGTTTTACTTTGTTATTTTAATTGTTTTGGTACACTGCTTTTTCGTTTTAATTTTGGATAATTATAGTTATTATTATTTTAAAAAAAGCACAAAAATTTTAAAACAAGAGTAAACAAAATAATGAAAGACCTTGTTCAAATAGGGACGCTTAGAAACAAAGACAGAATTAGGCCTGGACTTGTGAACTATTATCATCACATTTACAATTACTGTAGTTTAATAAGTTAGTTTGGAGCAGTAGTGGAATGTAACAAATTAAAAGTAGTAAAAGTACTGCACTTACGTAAAGTACCAATATCTAAAAGTCAGTTTAAAAGCACATACGTTTTACTTTTACGTTACTACATTTGAGAGCAGTATCTGTACTTTCTACTCCGCTACATTTTTGAACAGGACTGAAAAGTTAAAGTATTTTTATTATTGTCTGAGCAAATGGAGTTATACAAATAAAAAACAGCTAGGAAAAAACATTCTGTTGAAGTAAATTCAGCACAAATCTTTATCAAAATCACTGCATTTGAAGGTTTATTGTATCTGATGTGAAATACTTTTACTTTTTACTCTTTAAGTACATTTTTAAACAAGTACTTTAATACTTTTACTTAAACAGGTTTTTCATGTGATACTTTAACTTAAATATTTGGTTTTTTGCTTTTTTACTTCACAAAACTGAGTACTTCTTCCACCGCTGGTTTAAAAGTGTTGCAGTATTATCCATGAAACACAACATGTTTTATCATTAGCTGCAGTACTTTTGCACTTTGCATTAATTACCTCAGAAGTCCTGACCTTGAGATGGTAATTTCCATAGAAACTAGAGCGTGGTAAAACAAAAACATGTGAAAGGAGAGAAGAAAACGCTGTTCGTTTGACACAGTGGGTGTTGTGTGTACTGTTTCTGTACACGTGCCGCTGTAGTACCCCGTCTTATCTAATGATATCCAATCAGCTCACACTTAATCCCCTTTAGCAGCTCTTAGTTGGTGATAGATGTTTGACGTTAAGAGCCTTTCAAACGATGTTGTTTGGGTTTGTTCTGAGAGGATCTGAGAGCTACGCCGTGAATAACAATACTGAGTTTAAAGGTTAAGTATTAAAAACTTAACCTAGAACGGATCATGGTCAGTGGTATTCTACTACTACGACTACCTCTACTACTCCTACTATTACTACTACTACTTCTACCTCCAATACTACAACTTCTACCACCACTACTACTACTACGACTACTACTTCTATGGCCACTGCTACTACTACTTTTACTTCTACTACCTCGACTACTTCTTCTACTACTTCTACTGCAACTTCTTCTAACTCTACTTCTATTACCTCTACTACTACTTCCTCTACTTCTATTACCTCTACTACTACTACTTCTACCTCCATTACTACTACTACCACTACTACTTCTAGTAACTCTACTACTACTACTTCTACTACTCCTTCTACTCCTTCTACTACTACTACTACTTCTACCGCCATTACTACTACTACTACTTCTACCGCCATTACTACTACTACTACTTCTTCTACTACCACTACTACTTCAACTACCTGCACTACTATACCTCTACCTCCACTACCTCTACTACTACTACTACTGCTACCTCCACTACTACAACTTCCACTACTACTACTACAAGGACTGGATCATGAAATCATCCCCACACTAAAGGCGCTGTACCTGATATTTACTGCGTTACAAATGTTTCAAAGTGTTTGCAGCCGTCCAAAGTTCCCCCTCTCTTACCTTACGCAATTCTGAGTATTCTAATTACTCACAGTGACGTGTTTATAAGCACTTTTCACAACCTTCAGAGTCTACAGCTGGTAAAGCTATAACTGAACTGAAACTCATGATAACAATAAGTGACGTGTTTATAAGCACTTTTCACAACTTTCAGAACCTAGAGCGTGTTTTACAGTGACAGAAAAGCTAACAAATTAGCATGCTAACTGGGCACTTTCTGATTATAACAATAAGTTATAAGCACTTTTCACAACTTTCGAAGACTAGAGCCGAATTTTGCAATGACGGTTAATCTAACAATAACTAGCATGACAACAAGGCTAACAGTAACTAGCATGCTAACAGTGCATGTACTGATAAGAGTAAGTGATGCGTTTAAAAGCACTTTTCACAACTTTCGGAGGCTACAGCCAAGTTTTGCAGTGACAGTAAATCTAACAATAACTAGCATGACGACATGGCCAAAAGTAACTAGCATGCTAACAGCGCACTTCCTGATTATAAGAGTATATAAGAGTAAGTGACGTGTTTATAAGCACTTTTCTCAACTTTCGAAGACTAGAGCTCAGTTTTGCAGTGACGGTAAAGCTAACAATAAACTAGCAAGCAAACAGCGGACTTCCTGATTATCTGAATAAAAAACGAACAAAAAAAACATTTAAAAAAACACTTAATTAGATGCTGACAACACACAGTGGACATGTATCTGTACTGGAGAAGAACAAATTTTGCTCAAATACATGGGGAAAATATTTTATTTTTAGATAGAAGTTATGTGGAAAAATATCGTCATTTTAAAATAGATTTTTTTCTGTATTTTTCTCGTATTTTAAATCAAGTTGCATGTTACATCAGAGGTATATAAAGAGCGCGGGGGAGAGATAATACAGCCCATACAGTTGTGTAAGAAAATCACCATAATGGCAAAAGCAGCAGAACTAGAACACAAACGGTCCATTGTATCCTCTATAAGGTAAACACAACTATTACTGAACAAAAGACTAGTCCAGATAATCCTGCATTTATGTGTTGTACATGTGAGCGAGCAGTGACGTGGGCAGCAGCGTCAATATTTCAGCTGTGCCTAATGGAAGAAGTGAGTGAGGCTAAAATAAACCCGGATAAACTGGGTCTTAGAGGGACTGCTTCTGCCCGAGTGTAGCCCGCCTCAGTGGAGTCCCTGATGTGTCCGAGCGCCGCGTACGTCCGGGTCTGTGTACCACGAACCTCTGCTATAGGATTTTACGCAGGGATTGGTTCACACGCACTCAAAAAAGCCAAGAGCGGGTGTTTCTTTTCTTTTCATTTCCTTAAAATGTTCTTAGTTAGAACTTCTTTGGCAATGGACTGTGGATCGGAATGGCCCATTTGCAGACCTGGTTTAGATCTGGTACTCGGAAAGAACGTTTTTGGTGGTACTTGGTGTGATAAGTTTGAGAAACACACTTAAATAGATCCTAATTAAGGAAGCAAATACAACACTGAAGCGGCATATACTTAAATGGCTATATTAAAGGTGCATTATGTAACTTTCCTGGTTGGAGACGTTTTGCTTTGCCTTGAATGTTGCACAGTACTGCTTGTTTATCTCCACGGAGACAAGCAGGTGATGCAGAGTAAGAATGCTTCATGTTTATACTGTATATACACACTTGTAATTGAAATTGAAATGAAAGTTTAATGCCGTACTGTGGAGCATTTTACATTGTCGTCTGTGTAATCCCTCAGTCGTCCAGGTCTGATCCGTTTTAAAAGCAAAAGTTAAATCAAGACGCTTCTTCGGTTCTGGTCAGATTCTGGTCAGACAGCTATTGTTTTACAGTTTCAGCCTTAATGCCCTACATTCAACCTTTAATGGCCCTACTAGCTCGCTCTATTGTTCTCTTTGTTTCATTTGTTTGCTTTGGGCAGCGAAACGTCTTCACTCCTACAACGTTTTGTCCAGTTGAGGTTAAACTTTTTACACTGTCAATAACTTCTTTGCTGCGCACTGATCAAAGAGGATATTTGCTCCGTACTGTACTTTAGATATCCATCCAAATGCTTCAGATAAGAAATGAGCATGCTTTAATTAACCCACATTCTAAAGTTAGCTCTGAGCGAGATTAAAAGATCCACATTTTTGCACTAGTTTCGTGTTCAAAGAGCATTTGTCTTGGAATCTGCAATCGCTTGGATCTCATCTCGTCCTCCTCCACTTTCATGGCTCTTCAGATTAGCTAACAGGATTCCTCCACTTGTTTACGCTCACATTCAGGGCTGTCCTTAATCTTAAATCATCACGACAGAAATAGCTACAAATATAACCGGGTTCATGTAGATTTCACACCGAAACGTCCCACGCCAGCTTTCGCAACACGTTCAAAAGTTCAACAGTTTCAACCAACATTAGAGCAAACGATCATTACGTAAAGCCGCACTGTGTAACTTTTCTGATAGAGGGCGTGTCATCTGTTGCTTGTCGCCATGGAGATGTTACTGCTGTGCCTGGAATGTTGGGATAAAGCATGTCGGAATTGCATTTGTTCAACTGCATATCATTTTATTGGTTAAAAATCCTTGAAATACCTGAATTCTTACTGTGAGCTGGCTTGCTTCTTCACAGATCTGACCTGTGACTTACATTACACTATTTTCTGATCTATGTTATAATGTTGTTTCCTCATCACAAACATACCTCGAGTTGTGTTTTGTTTCATTCGCACATGTTTAACACACAAATCCTGCATATTTAGACTGAGTTCTTCTCTCAACGGAAAACACTCTGTTCCACCTTGTGATGTCATCATGTGGTGAAACAGGAAGTGCTCCACTGTGTTTTTAAACTGCATACACCTTCACTAGAATCATTTGGATAAATTCAGCCCTGGAATTGCTGATCTCTACTGAACTAAAGGTAAATAGGCAGCTGGGTTAACTTGAAAACTACCACTTCGTGACATCACAAGGTGGAACGGAGCATTTTGAGCTTTTGAGACTAATAATAAAGAGTTACTCAAACATGTGTGAATGAAACTAAAACAAAGCTCCATGTATGTTTTTGATGAGGTAACAACATTATAACATGACTTAACACTCACAAGAGTCAATTTAGCGTAATATCGGAACTTTAATGCCATACTCTGGAACATTCATCTTCCCATATCTTCATACCACTGGACCAATAGCACTTTTTTTTTTTTGTTTTTGTTTTTTTTAACACAGAGATAACAAGAACAGTTTCATGACACTATTAGAATTGAACTAATATTAGCAAATCATGTTACACTATTAGCTAACCTTTCATTACCAACATTCTGAAATCTGAGTCTTGTCTCTTTATTACTTTATATTTCGCCATTTTTGTCAATTTTTTCCATTTTAAAACATAAATCTAATCTCATTGCTTGTCAGAAAATTTGCAATTAGATATTTTTCCCAAATCCGTCGCTTCAGCCCTTGTCCCTGAAGCGGCAAACACACCTTTATCCTGATATTCAAACGATATTATGTGAAAAGTACCTGTACAAGTGGAGTAACATCACCTTAAATGTTTTATTTGGAAGGAATATGGGACCTTAAATGCCGCACTGTGGGACATTCATCTTCGCAAGACTTCATACCACTGGATCAATAGCACTCTTTTGTTTTTTTTACACAGAGAGATACCAAGAACAGTTTCATGACACTATTAGAATTGAATTAATATTAGCAAATCACGCTACACTATTAGCTAACCTTTCATTACCAACATTAGCGAAAAAGCTTTAACCACCTGCTAGCATGACTGAAAGGTGCCCTATTAAAAAATGCGTAGAGAGGGCCTGTCTTTAATTAACTCCTTGAATCTTGTTGGTGCAGACACGCCGAATGCTAAAACTGAAAGAATCCCGGCAAGGTAGCGTGTATTTTAGCCTCCCATTTATTCCTGTGTAAAGAGCAATGAGCTGAGTGGCGCTTTCCTACTTAATTATGTCTCTAATGGAGAAAGAGAATGGCATTTAATTAGCGGGCCCCAGATTTAGACCAGTGCCATGTGAGAGGTAAGTGGATTTAATGTTGCGAGGATAAATGCTTCCGCGGTGATGATATGCAGATGTTTGCACATGTGCAGTGGCCGGAACAAACTAGCACCGAGCGCGAGATTCAGCGTTACAGCTTTACAACACAATGTGCCCAGGAGGACGCGCACATGACAGCTGAAACAACGGAGAACTGAAATAAATCACATTTGTGGGCGATGTGAGCCTAAAATATCCGACAACGTTAGCTTCTGTGTCCGTATCGTTATTACACACGGAGAAAATGAGCGTACAGGAAAAAACACTTAAAGGTCTCATGTTACGCTATGTTCTCATCACAAACATGGAGTTGTGCTTTGTTTCATTCGCACATGTTTAACGCACAAACCCTGCATATTGAAGCTGTGTTCTTCTCTCAGACAGAAAACACTCTGTTCCACCTTGTGATGTCATCTGGTGATACAGGAAGTGCTTCATTGTGTTTTTAAACTGCACACACCTTCACTGGAATCATTTGGATGATTTCAGCCCTGGAATTACAGTAAAAAGTAAAGATAAAATGTAGCTGTTAACATGAGAACAACCACTTCATGACATCACAAGGTGGAACAGAGCATTTTGAGCTTTGAAAATGTAGACAGACTAATAATAAAAAGTGACATATGTGAATGAAACAAAACACAACTCCAGGTACGTTTTTGAGGAGGTAACAACGTTATAACATGGATTAAAGCTCACAAGAGTCAGTTTTGTGTAATATAATCATGGCCTCGCGTTTTTTTTTGTACAATTTTGCATCCTTTTATTACAGTATATGAACGTGCATTGTGCTCTGCGTCTTGATTGGCTAAGGCACTTGTCAATCAGTCTCCTCCGTGCCGTGTCTCCTGTACAGTACAGAATGTGTTCGGACAAATTTACATAAATGTTGGATCACAGTGTGACTCTGAAGTGCTGTATGTTTGCAAGTTTTCTCCTCGACAAAACCCACAATGTCGATGAAACGTTCTGCACCGACAAAGGCGCCGACAAAGGTTTGAACTTTGAGAGAGTTTAAACAAGAGAGAAATGTGAGAAAACGTTAATGCCTGTGTGAGAAAAGTGTATAAAGTGTGTGGTGAGGGGTTTTACAGCAAAAAACATATAGAATAATTGTAAAAAATAAAGCTGACTACTACTTATTGCGCGTTATTTTTAGAACGTAACTCCTGCTATAAACGAGGGACCACTGTATAGGACGTTTTATCATGTTCTCCACTTTTTTTAAAATGTGTATAAGAGGTGACTTTAACCATTTCCAAAGAATAGTTTTAGACACATGTTTTTTTATCTGTGGCAAGATATAGTTGCAAAAGTTGTAGTGCAAAATAGCAACAATTAACAGTAACAGTATTACTAAAAGGAATAATAATGGTACCTTTACATTTCATTTACCTGCGCTTTCCTTCTTGTAATTGCAGACCTATTATCTATGTATACATTTATGTCAGTTAGTCTAAGCTCTGCACCAGATAAAAGGAGTTAAATAGCTGCTTTCCATTTGTAGTCCCTGATTTGCTGGAATACATTATACAGTGCAATTAAACCCAATCAACAATAACAAAAGTGCAGTTTTTAATTACATTAAAAACATTGGATAAATGAAAGAAATGTATTTATTTATAGAGACGATGAACAGTTACGTAATGCCTGAGGGAAAAGATGCTTGTACCAGATTCTAACTTTAAGAAGCTAATTTCCAGCTGCAGTCCTAAACACAAAGAGAAGGGGAAAAAAATCATAGAAAACTCATTTTAAAGGGCCTATATTACACAAAACTGACTCATGTGAGATTTAAGCCATGTTATGATGTTGTTACCTCATTAAATCATACCCGGAGTTGTGTAATCCTGCATTTTTCGTCTGTCTACCTCTTCAAACCTCAAAATACTCTGTTCCACCTTGTGATGTCATGAAAGTGTGATGTCTTTTTCAAGTTAACAGCTACGTTTTACCTTTAGTTCAGGCGAGATTGGCAATTCGAGGGCTGAAATCATCCAAATGATTCTAGTGAAAGTGCATGGAGTTTAAAAACACAATGGAGCACTTCCTGTTTTACCAAATTACATCACAAGGTGGAACATGTTATATGTGTGAATGAAACAAAACGCAACTCCAGGTATGTTTGTGATGAGGAAAAGCCATTAAAACAGATCAAAAACAGCATAATATGGAAACTTTAATAAGAAAACTAAAAAGTTATCCGTCCTATCTGTGCCGTAAGTGTTTTAATTCCGTACATTTTTTCACAACCCTCAAAAATCTCAAACTATTTCCCTGACAAACTTTACGTCCCAGCACCTGTCTGGATCCCAGCCTCCACAGACACAAGCTGCCTGAGATGAACCTGGAGTTAGTGGCACCACGCTTTGCTTTGGTGTGCAAATGAGGCTAAATGCATTTCAAAGAGCCACAGTTGAATACAAAGAGGAAATCATTTGATCAGACAACCCTAAAGTCCTCAAGCCATTTTAAACACTCCCATTAGGGTTTAAGAGGGACTGGATTCATTAGCAACTTCTACACCAAACCGATACTTTAAACTACATGGAAATCTCAAAAACCATGTGCGATTTTCTTTTTTTCGTACCATTATTACTCTATTCTGAGATAACACATTGACAGTTCTATCAAGGATCGCCAAGTTGTCAGTTTCTTGGCTTAAGTTGGGTTATAAAAAGAAGCTAATGTCTCTATTGGAGAATGAGCCATAGATTTTTGGATGAGCGCCCAGTGCCCAGAAGATGGTAGAGTCTGAACTTTTCGCAGTGAGTGAATGACACAATTGTAAAACAAGGCCAGAGTCTGTCTCAAAAATGTCAAGTGTAGAGGTTATATGCGTCTCAAGATGAAGAGATTAAATTTACAATACCTTTTTTTTTTTTTTTTTTGAAGGAAAGCGCGAGCCGTGGGTTTTCGGAGTTAGCGGTTGTTGTTGACGTAGTAGTTAATAATTGAAAAGTAATCTGTTGTTCCGTCTATATGTTGAACAGTGAAAAGTGCTCAAAATGGTGCGGATAAACAGGAAGTTGAAACTAGTGAATAGGATGTTGTTATGGCTTCTTTATCCTAAATCTTGAGTTGTATTGTTATGGATCTTTTTGACGTAACCTTCGTGATACTTTTTGTTATTACGCACAGGTTTATCTCTTGTCCGTTAGCCTATGAGACGACGTGTCCAGCGAACTCGATCTACTTGGACTATTTTAAACTAATACTATTATTTTGATGGTATAAATACATTGTACGTATGTTTATTTGTCAGCTGAGGGCGAGACGACACTACTACGGACAACAGCTCTTTGACATTTGTGCACGATTGATTCAATAAATCTGACTTTCTGATTTAAGACAACTTCTCTGTTGACTTTATATTTTTTTAAGTTTTTACTATTAGAAATTCCACAACAATATGAGTGGATTCAAGGCTTGAGCAGGTCAGAAGCCATACCATTTACCAATTCTAGAAATATTACATCTTTGGTCAAAAGTCCTACAAATGGAGTCCAGGCGAAAGATTACGGAAAGCTTTGAAGAGAAATTCTGGATATGTCAAAATTTCTGTTCTATGAAATGTATATTGTAATCATGGAGATATTAGCTCAGTTGGTAAGAGTGATTCTCCACTGATCTGAAGGTTGGTAGTTCGAATCCCGATCGACATAAACATCATTGGTTGATCAGATCCACTCGGCGATGCGATTCTAGCTGTCGTTGTGTCTTACTTAGCACTTAACCCATCTGGTTCGTTGTGATTCGTTGATGTAAAGTGCTTTCAGTGCCTTGAAGGTCAAAAAAAGCACATATATAAAACGTGACCATTTACCATCAGGATTTTGAACCAACACAAAAAGCGGATAAACTTTTCCACGAGTTGAGCCGATGACCTTCTGGACACCATCGCACTTTGAACATAATTCAAAAATAGAACCATTCAGCAATTTTTCTTCTAACTTTAGCCACATATTGTTTATATAGAGCTCATTCCTATGCAGCAGTTTGTTTATACCGCGCCTGCAGGGACTCACAACAGGTGAAACATTATCCATACTCAAATTTATGTAAATAATGCATGCTGCTATTCTGAGCTCCATGCTTGCAGACCTTAATTTCACAGTGAGAAGTAGGTCTCTGTGTCGACGCTCTAATTTCTCCCAGATTAGCATTAATACCATTGGACATGAAACCGGTCATTTGCAAAGCGTGCCACATTATGCTTTGCTTGGACTATTTGCAGAGTATACAGTATATCACTATGCGTAGAAATGCATTGAAAAGCTATAGGAGTGGAGTGACGGACTGTAAATAGCTTGCATTATACCTTGAAGCAGCAGTAGCATGGAGCAAGTGAAGTGTAATCAAAAGCCCGGGTCCGCCTCAAGGTCGACTCATCAGTGGAGTTATCACGCCTGAATTATACATGCTGCACTCTGCAAACCGTGAATACGCCACACTCTTATATGAGAAAATGGGCTGAGGAAGGGTCTGGTCATGTGACTTATAGAGAGGGTAAAGAGTTTAGTCTAAAGACACAATGTAAAAGGTTCTAAATTGTATTTCCGAGCACTAATTTCGAAATGTGACACAATCTATTACTTTTTCCCCTTCAGCTGGACAGGAATTTATAGCAGTACCACGTTCAAAGGAAAAGAAGATGTCTGCGTTTCATTTAGGGCGTCTTCTCACTTCTGCATAGACGACTGGGGACAAAATCCTGAGTTAAACCTGGACTAAACCAGGACTAAACCAAGACTACAACAGGACCAATAAGGATTTAACTGGGCTAAAATCAAGGACCAGATTAACCAGGACCAAATTAAGTGTGAATGCATCCTTAAAGCAGACGTATTATGCAAAATCAACCTTTTTTTTGAGCTTTTAGCCATGTTACAGTTGTTTCGCCTCGCCATTTATGCACCCAAAGTAGTATACGGAGTGATTCGTGCATGTTTGACCAATCTTTAATCACTTATTTTCAAGATGCCATTTAGCCGATCAATCCTCGTTTTACGCCCACTGCTCTGTGATTACTTCATTCTTCTGTTTTGTTTTCTTAATCGATGATACACATAGGATTCGGCAGTGGTACAAATGAAAAAACTCTGCAGCTCGCCAACGTCATCAGTAACTACCCATCGGAGTTGCCGAGTCTTTGTTGTGACGACCTTTACGGCGACATCAGCTCCCTTTGGGCGGAACTCAGCGGACTTGTTTCTTTTATTAAGTGATTTTAGATGAATAATGCGATTTAAAATGTGCAAATTATAACTTAATGATCCACGGGTGTCAGAGATTATAACTATAAATCAAACACAAGCGCAATTCTTTAACACCTCAAGCCAAGACCTTGATTTATACAGTTGGACAATTAACCAATAGACAAAGGTAATATCTGGGGAGGCGCAGGCTAAGCATAGACAGAAAATGCACATTATACACACAAAACATGTCCTGTCCAATCATTGAACTCACAGTCAGTGCAAAACTACTGTAGGTATGAACTCGTACATCTCTAAAGAATGCAGGTGCTGTTCAAGGCAAGAACACCTGTTACGTTGCAGGGACACTTAACAACCCTGGTCAGAAAATATAATATGGCCTTCTACTGTTGTTTGTCCAGCCAGAAAGTAATTACAGTAAACGTCGCTTAAAACTTCGAGCATTCAGGAGCATTTTTCACCCAGAGATAAACCATTTTTGTATTATTTTGAACTGCAAAGGGTATTTACAATTGGCGAGTTCCATTTGCAAAAGCAGACGACTACAGACAGAAATGTTACACAGGGGTCTTTAAAAATTATTATTAGTTTGAAGTGTGGATATGTCGTTTGGGTAATTTCAGCCCCGGACTTGCCAATCTCGACTGAACAAAAGGTAAAAGGCGGATGCTAAATTGAAAACTACCGCTTCATGACATCACAAAGTGGAACAGATCATTTTGAGCTTTGGAGACGTGTGAATGAAACAAAACACGGCTCCAGGTATGTTTTTGAGGAGGTAACGACATTCTAATATGGCTCAAAGCTCACAAGAGTCAATTTTGCGTAATATAGGACCTTTAAAAGCGACAGCAGGGAAAACAAACAGGTTTAAAAGCTATAAATTAAATTATGTACAGTAGCGAAAAACAAATGTGAGCTCTAATACGACCCAATCACAAAAGCAGCGGAAAGATTAAGTGATAAATGCTAACAGCTAACAACTCAGGGATGAGAACATAAGGTGACTAGGCTTGATCGTATTCTCATTTGCTTCTCAAGACGGAGCCTTTAGACACAATTGGCCCGAGTCAGGCCGGCGCTGTGAACCCAAGCGGCCGATCGATAGGAGCGTCTACCGGGGTCACTCTCCTTGAACCACTCCCCTCCGCTGCTCTGGCTCACATGTGCTTTTCAATCTCTTCCAACAATGACAGGAGATGAAAGGAGATCAACCTATAGGCCTTGGTGCTTGGGTCTGTAAGCGCGCATGCTTGGTGTGCTGCCGTGTTGGTTTGGACTTCATCAGAAAGAGTTGATTCATGTTTAAAATGGACGTGTCTCAAGGTCAGGGGTGAATCCAATCCCGCCGTATTCTGTGGACACTATATACGATTAGCCACCATGTCTTATACGGTGGTGGTTGTCGTCCTCACAGTTGCCAATGACAAATCGAGATGTATTTTTAACAATTGAGAAAATTACTGTAAAGCTCTTCTGAGGTGTTGAAAACGATGCAAACCTCAAAAGGCCATTTTAACAGGAAACTTACAATACGAGAATGTTTTGAATGCCGTTTTCTGGTACAATGTCAGCTGGGTCTAAGACATTGACATCCTGAGCCGACGATAGGGCTGTGCCAAACATCGACAGACTGATAGATTGCGTTCTAAAATTTGGTCGATCTCGATGACAAGACATGTGCATTTTAATGGACAGGTCTACAAATAATCCATCCATCCATTTTCTTCCGCTTATCCGGAGCCGGGTCGCAGGTGAAGCAGTCTAAGCAAGGACTTCCAGACTTCCCTCACCCCTGACATGTCCTTCAGCTCCTCTGGTGGGACTCCAAGGTGTTCCAAGGCTAGCCGAGAGACGTAGTCCCTCCACTGTGTCCTGGGTCTCCCCTGGGGCCTCTTTCCGGTGGGACATGCCCGGAACATCTCCCAAAGGAGGCATCCAGGGGGCATCCGGAACAGACGCTCTTCCCTCGACGTGGAGCTTTAGTCCGAGCTCCTCCTGTGTGACTGAGCTCCTCACCTTATTTCTAAGGGAGGAAACTCATTTTGGCCGCTTATATCCGCAATCTTTCGGTCATTACCTAAAACTCATGACCATAGGTGAGGGTAGTAACGTAAACTCACCATAAATCCACAGCTTCGCCTTTCGACTACAGCCAAGAGCGTGTAGTGCTGGAAAAAAATCGCGGCTCTCTTGTTTAGGCGAAAGCTTTGAGTCAGGGCCACAGTCTCTTTACATCTCTTAACGTGTCCTTGCATGTCCTCGAGTTTCACAAGTTTTGACTTAAATCTGTGCAATTCGACTAAAGTTCATCGTCTCTTTCCCTGTGCCTCTGCGTATCCCTCTGCCTCCGTCTGCCCCCGCTTCCCCTCCCTCTCTCTCTGATCCAGCAGCAGCTCCTCACCTTTTCTCCTCCATCTCTCCTCTGGTGCTTCTTATCATTATAATCCAAGTTACGGAAAGTAAACAACTATTTTCTCAGAGTTTATGAGTGTAACTTAAGACCCAATTTAGCCCATGGACATCTCAGGTGTATCTGCCGATGGTGATAAAGCGTGTCTGCTTTAAGGCTTAATATATTTTACAAACTTAACTGGACCTAGCAACACAAAATAAAAACTGTAGTGATCCTGATACCCTTCTATCTATACCTCAAGTACACCTGTCCATGTTTTTAATAAGATGGAAGAAGATCAGAAAAAACACAAAAACAATCATGACACAAATATGGGGGAGAAAAAAAAATGTGATTCTTAATTTGACTGATTCTTTTTCTTCCCATATCGCCCAGCTCTAGTCTACAATCTTGATTCTTTTTAATAGAGTGACTGATCTTCGCTCCCCTCTTCATATTATAAACTAACAACCGTTTCCCCAACAGTATGAACAGTATTCACTCTAATAAGTCCATCGCTGGAGGCTGAAGGAGTCACAACACTGGACCTGAGTCGTGCCTTGGAGGATTAAAATTAAACTCTTGCAACGTGGCGCGGTCAATCAGGTATTGATTTCTCCCTCTTTTGGCGGCGCAGGGCGGTGTGCAGCAGACAGATGGTGCAGTGCACGTGGAATGACAGCACCGGCCTTAAATGAAAGATTTCCCGTCCATGAAATGAAAAAGGTCCAGTGGAGCCGATGTGGCGGATGCACATACTTAGACAAGGATCCAATCAGAGGCACGAGCTCGTCAACCACACACAGATTAGCCACTGGACAGAAGAACTACAGTCTGAAACCTGGACAGAAGAACTACAATGGAGGAGATTAGTCGACATGTACTAAATGGTATGACAATGGAGAATTATAGGATTTATTATTCACCTTATTGTCACCTCATTGTCATTGTCAACAGCAAATAACTTCTATACGACCTCTAAGCTGTTTTAAAGTCTCTAGAGAATTGGTGCAGCGTTGACTTGTTGGGCACATGAACATAAAACGTTTAATTCAAACCAACCTACTTTTTGTATCAGATTTTAGTGGTGAAACTTTTCCCGAATTCTCCATTGAAATGCAAGGGATTCCCGCTTAACTGGAAGTACTACCACAAAGAAACCACAGAAAGCATTCACGGAAAAAGTGGGCAGGGCTAAATAAGGTAGGTATAGTCCATATGCATTATGTAATCGAGTTGGGCCACTATACAACTATATCGGGCTGGGCGATATGACAAAAATAACTGATCATCTTTTCCCCCATATTGATCTATCACTGGTCTTTTTGACAAATAATTTTTACTTGTCCAGCTTCCGAATATAAACAAAACATCACTCAGAAAAAACGGTCAAAATTGTCACTTCGAAGTCTGAACTCTGCTGCAAACACCGTGCTTTTACTGTGTGGCTTTGAACATTTGAACACCACGCTTATCCTTGACTAGCGAAGAGGACTGAATCTCAATCTTGCTTTAAATTTGACGAACTTCCCAGCTAATCTAACCATACACTGGGTTGACACTTACAATCTGCTTGGCGCAAGAACCAATTATGTCAAGCTAAAATAACAAAACTTTCTAATTAATTTTTGAATTACCTCTTAACTGTCAACAGCCACTTCAGCCATTTACCACGACGAGTACTTGAACCTGTCACCTCTATAGCTCGCTGCTCTGACGACACGACCCCCGGAAGAGTCCTGCGTCAACTCGGATCTAATCAGGCTTTACATCTTTGTTGCCTACAGTATATTACCTCGACAGGGAGACTTACGGCTGTCCGTGTAGAGGCCCCAGATATCACACTGACAGTGATGGCATTATCCCTGGCCGTCTTTTGTTAGGGGAGCTGCTCTGTCGTAAATAAACCCTGAGCTTCCATTAAGACCAATGAGTGTATCCATCGTCCCCCGTCTCTCATTATAAGGCCATCTGCATCCATCCACGCTCACATCCCTCCTGGCAAGGCCTCTTCTGGCTCGTAGCGCACTGAAGAGCCGGTAACGCCTCGTAGTAGTGCTTTGCCAATACAGCCTGGCTCGTTTTGATGAGGTCATAAAGAAGCAGAGATAGCATGTGGGCTGACACGCGGCTGATGCAGGCGGGTAAGCATGCAGTTTGTTCTGAGACAGGAGACCGTATAATCCAGCTAGTTTCTCTACATTGAATTACCAGGCTAAAGTCGATATGTAAAGTAAATATCTGTGCTTAAAATTTCTATATTATATAAAATTGACTCTCGTGACCCTCAATGATGTTATAAATCCAGTTATAATGTTGTTACGTCGTCATAAACAGACCTGGAGTTGCGTTTTGTTTCATTCACACATGTTTGAGTAACACTTTATTATTAGTCTGTACATCTCCAAAGCTCAAAATGCTCTGTTCCACCTCGTGATGTCATGAAGTGGTGTGAAGAGAAGGTAGTTTTCAAGTTAACAGCTACATTTTACGTTTTGTTTTAGCAGACATGGGCAATTCCAGGGCTGACATTATCCAAATGATTGTAGTGAAGGTGTATGGAGTTTAAAAACACAGTGGAGCACTTCCTGTATCACCGCATGACATCACAAGGTGGAAGAGTGTTTTTTTTTTTCAATTTGAGAGGAGAACTCAGCCTAAATATGCAGAGTTTGTGTTTTAAACATGTGTGAATGGAACAAAACACAACTCTCGTCTGTTTGTAATGAGGAAACAACATTATAACACAGATCAGACAATGTCGTAGTATTGGCCCTTTAAAATTTACATCTAAATCCGTTGCATTAAAGCCGCACTATGGAAATTTTTCTGGTGAGGGGTCTGCCACCATGAAGACTATGTTGCTTTACCTGGAATGACACATAATACGGCAATAAACTAATCTATGTATGCACGTTTTCAAGTACAGGTGTTTCTGCTCCTCAAAAGAACCTGACAAAACATTCTTAGTGTAAAAGGGCTCGCCTCTTCACAGATCTGACCGATAAACTTGGCTTGATTGCACCACCTGTTTCCAAGGATGTAGAAAAGTTAAATCACCGGAAACGTTACAGTAAGTAAACTTGTATATTTGAGTATAATAAAGTAAATTGCGTGGAATAACACTTTTAGGGCGCATTTATTTGCACTGATATACTGTTGTTAGCTTTAGTCAATCCAGGTCTAACACAACTGATCACAATGCTAACTTTTCTTATTATTATTCACTGATGAAGCTTTGACAAATGCCTCAACACTTCTTATTAAAAACTTCACTCTGAGCTTCTTCTTTTGCATTATTTATCACCAACACCCTAATACAAATGGCTCAAAATTATGCAAAACTATGTAAATATATACTTCAGACGTAATCAGATAAGACAGTTAGGCACATTTTACACGACATAATAGTCTTTGTGAACCTGGCAACGTGTTTTGTTCTATAAACCCACCTCTTCTCCCTGGCTTTACTAGCTAGACAGGATATCTTGGTGTTTTACGACATTATCTGCGCTTGTCCTGTATTTTTGTGTTGTACTTTGTTTATATAGCGCATTTAACTTCAGCTGACCAAACTTGAATATATTTGGTATTATGCAAAGGGATTCTCAGGTTCTTAGGTCCCTCGCTGTCTCGTTGCAGGTGGATCCCGAGGACTCAGCTTCATTTCGTAGAGTGGAGACACACACCTGGTCTGTGTTTACCCTCTCCGCTTCCACTTCCCCTCTCGCTGTGTCCAAATCATAAACCAGTCACTCCAGCCAGAAAATAGTCTCTGTTCCACCCACACACACTCGCACACGTACAAGGATAAAAACCTAGAATAAAACGCACCATTCTGCCTGTCCACTCAAGGCTCGTCTCCCTGTTCACTGGCCTGGGTCTCAATCATTGATGAGGTGAAGCGCTGCGGTACATACGCAAGTGTCCAATCGCCATTAGGAGAGCGAGACGTGGGAAAAAAAGGAACAAAAATCCACTCTTGTAGTTTTCAAAGACACAAAAGAGCATGAAACATTGATGGGGAACGCTTGTAAAGGTAAAGCGGTGAAGTGTCCATCTGCTTTTGCTGGACTGGTTATTTTGTCCTTTTAACAAATAAATATGGCCGAAAAACGTTGAATTTCTTCCTCCTAAATCTAAACTTTGCTCCAAACTACTTGCTTTTACCGACAGAGACTTGGTTTTGTGGAGAAAAAAAATCCTCTTATTCTAGTTAAAATAAAGCGTCTTTCCAACAAAGCGCTTTACATCAAGGAACCATTCAGCCATTCACACATGAGGTGGGTTAAGTGTCTTGCCCAACGACACAACAACAGCATTCATCTATTGGAGCTGGAATCGCACCGCCAAACTGTGGGTCAGCAGATCAGACCGCTCAACCAATGATCTTTGTTAATTCACATGCTTTTGAGGATTGGGTTTGGGTTTTTGTGCAGTTTTTCACTAATTTTTCCACTCTCTTTTGTCTTTCCTTTTCAGAATACACAAAAGAGCGTGGAACTTCGACGGGGAACGCTCGTAAGGTGAAGCGCTGCCGTGTAGGTGCCACATTGTATGCAGGTCTGGTGTGCATAAACAACAACAGGAGTGATAGGGAACATCCTCTACTCTCGCTAGCTGCACTCTGGTGGTCATTAGCATACATCCAATGTGCCAGACAGCTTGACTAAACCTCACAGTCTGTGCCTCCATGCAGCAGTGACAAGAGCTGCATTCAGCAATACACAAGAGCTGCAACTGTAGACTGAGACATTATGGTAATCCAATCAATGCACTTGTTATATAGGACTTTTTTTTTTCCTTTTATAAACATGACAAGGGTTTCTTATCAGATGATTTGACTTTAACTATCCATAGACTGTATAAAAAAGTGGATTAAGTGAGTGCGACGTCACCAATCGTGTTCAGCTCCAGTCAAATGAAGCTCATCCAGGCTAGCAGGTCTCATAGCAACCAAAGAGCCAATCTGGAGCGAGGTTGTTGAAGGTAACGCCCCTTCCCGCCCACAAAGCTGGTTTAGCATGGAGCGGGCACTTAGCAACTGCAAAAGATGCCTGATTTGTCTTATTAATGTTCATATTTTGATTTACGGACACAATAGCAAAATAAAAATACCAGGATCATGTAGAGAAGGTTAATACGAACATTTTAAGACCAAAATAACGAGCCTGACAGCGGCAGTCTATGGTTAAATCGCATTTATTTATACAGTATCAGGTGTTAAGGGCTGCATTTGAATTTTATATCAGTTTAATGTAAAATAATAAATAAACTGATATATAAATCGGTCTGTATATCAATATTTCTTTAGTACCGTATTTTCCGGCGTATAAGTCGTACAAAAATGCATAATAATGACGAAAAACACATGTATTTCACGTATAAATTATATCTGAGTATAAGTCGCCCCCTCAGCCAAACTATGAAAAAAGTGCAACATATAGTCCAGAAAATAGGTAATAAATTAATTTCATTCATAGAAATTAACAATTCAAAACTAAATATTATACCTTATTGATTAGAATTATGAAAAGTACTTAAAATGGCACCTATAAATATGAAACAGAGACCCATGAATGACAAAACTATACCGAAACACTGAGACGTTTTAAGAAAAAAAAGAACAAAATACATGCTAATATATATCAATAATGTCATACCTGAGTAAAAACATAACTTGTACAAAACATTCTATACTTCTACCACAGTATATTCTAGGAAACCATAAATAATAAACTCTTTCCTGACTTGTGACCTTTCCTTCTTCTCAGTTCCTCTACACCGGGGCCAAGTGCAAGTACATAGAGTACAGGGGAGTGCATGTGGATAATAGTTATGTGTGTTACATTGGGCTACCAGGATGAGCACTGTTATATAGACCTGCCTCCAGTTCACTCTCCATATTAGTGAATCAGAAGGCAGCTGGGTGAACTCTTCAACCCACCAGTGTGGCAAGGCCCTCCTGTGCCTCTGCTGTAGCCCTGAGATAGACCCCGATTTGCCACAAAAACACACTAGACCCATCTGCGCCGGGCTGATAAAGTGCTACCCTGAGTGAACCCGCAGCCTTCGCGTCTTCTCACTTTAGCTCTCTCGCGCTCTTGCTAAGTTTCTCCCAATAGTGCGTGGTGAATGTGCTCCTGGCTCGCTCGCACGTGTTAGAGGAGAAGTGAGATAGGTTAGCGTCGACGCCGGGCACGGTTCACGGTTTAATGGAAAGTCCTGGTGGCACTTGGTGAAAAGGGTCAAACTAAAGTACCACGATTGTTCTTTACCAGGAACAACAGAGCGGCTTAACAATATGAGGAGCGGAATAGACCTTTTGCTGCTCATTTGCGTTTGTGCAGAAAAGGTTAGGTTAGCTTCGATAACCCGGTGTTATTAAAAGTAAGGTAAAAAGGTTCATTTTTTTATTTGTACAGCACAATTCGTACACAAACTCTAAGTGGTTTACAGAATAAGAAAGCCATTAAAATCATAATACAACAAATCAAAACATAAATAATTATCCTAAAATCAACATTAAAAGAGAAAAGTGCAGAATAAAAGCCTTTCAGTCATATGCACAGCTAAAAAGAACCATTTTGAGCCTGGATTTAGACAGTAGAGGCGTTTAGACAGTTGGTGACTTTTATGTGAAGCATTTTGGGCAGCTTAAGTTGTATTTAAATGTGCTGTATAAATAAAATTGAACTGACTTTTAAAACTGTATTAAGAAATAGAATACACATTTGGAAAGTCCACAACCGATATGAATGGAGTCTAGAAGTTAACCAACACCCCCGATGGTACTATGATCGTCATTTCTTAATTTTTACTCCTAAACAGCAGTAGTGAATCAGTACTGCTTTTAATCAAGAGTTTGCAAATACATGTACCCAATCATGATTTATTTATCTTTATTTATACAAGGAGACCCAATGCGAACACTTAGATTCTTTTTTTCCCCAACGCGATTTACTGGGATTCTTGGTGTCAGTGGTCTAAAGTATTTCCAATATCGCAATATTTCTCTGTAGCTCTATATCGTGCTTTAAAATTTGTTATCGTGACAGGCCTAAAGTCAAGTATCAATGGTTAACAAGCAACTAAGATACTCCAATCGTCCCATATAAATACGTTTTATAGTGTTGTTCTCTTCTGACAGACAGCGATGGCCAACGTACCTACAGTGATGGGCTTTAAATGCATCACTTCTTATGAAACGAAGGGCTGAGTGACAGATCGAAAGGTTTCAAAGTGGAGGCTGAAGGCTGCATGTAAATTATATCTCCATAATCTAGTACAGAGAGAAATGTTGCTTGAAGTATTTTTTTTCCATACTTTAATGAGATTGCAACCTGTTCCTTTTTCCTGATTTCTTCAAGTGTAAATAAACAGCTATACAACCTGGACATGCTGCCATTTCTTCAACTCACTTTCACACAAGCAACACCTCGGTAGACATGCTTGTTTATATCTCGAGCGCTGCGTCTGGGTGCGGCGGAACCACAGCGCCATAAACACACGTGGAATCAACAGCTATTTTTGTCAGTACTGTCTTAATTATGACTTCCTTTGCGTTCTTACACAGCTGAGGTGAAGAACGTGAGCGCAAAAGAACCAATATGCCATTAACATATGTTAACTGTAATTTGAGCACAGATACCTCCTCCTCACATAGACCGTATAAAGAATTGGACTAAGGGAGTGCGACGTTACAAATAGCATTCGGCTCTAGTCAAATGAAGCTCATCAATTGTCATAGCAACCAAACAGCCAATCCGGAGCGAGGCTGCTGAAGGTAACGTAATACTTTTCAACAACAGTTTGCAAATACATCTGTGCAATCATGATTTATTTATCGTTATTTATACAAGGAGACCCAATGCGAACACTTAGACTCTCTTTTTCATGGGAGCCCTGTTCAAAATACAAAACAAACAAACAAAATAAGTATATAAGTCCATTTAAAACATGCAAAACAGCGGCAGGTGTGTGTACAAAAGTCCGTTACCAGATTATTAAATTGCGTTTGTGGCACCAAAGTATCCAATTTAGCTTGTCCTTGAAATATATTTTGTTTTGGTGAAGCAAAACACCAGAACTGAGATGGGAAAAAAGGAGTTTTGGCTGAGGTTAGTCCTTAGACCTGTACAATCATGTGATTTTGTATTAAATGTGTGTTGTGTATGTCCTGTAGGTCTGTCATGAGAATCACTATATCGACTTATTGAATATGTGAAAGATGGATCAATATATTTTGGAGCTCAATATTCATCATCTGTGCTTTTTCTTTGCACCAGTGAGAAGATTTTTGCCATTTTTATGTAATAATCATGGACTGTATAAAGAAGTGGACTAAGGGAGTGTGAAGTCACCCACAGCGTTCTGACCATGAGTACCGTAGCAACCAAAGAGCCAATCCGGAGCGAGGCTGTTGAAGGTAATGCCCCTTGCTGCCCGCATCACTGGGTTAGCGTGGAGCGGGCGCTTAACAACGGCGTCAATCAAACTTGTTGCTAACGCTAGGGAGAGCGACCTCGGGGAAAGAAGGCGCCTGATTTGTCTGTTTTTAATGCTCATATCTTGATTTACAGACACAATAGTGAAATAAAAACAGCAAGATCATGTAGAGCAGGTTAATACGAACATTTTAAGCCCAAATATCGAGTATGACAGCAGCAGTTACAGAAAGTTACACGATTTTTTAATGTAAAGTGAATTGGAGCCAGATTCAATGGAGACTGAAGCGCGCCCATGATCACTTCTTATTTAGAACAAAGCGACCAGCAGGTTAGCCTTGTCCATTTTCATACACAGTCTATGGTTCGTCTTTGAAAAGTTGAGGTCATTTCAATTTTAAATAATGCCATGGCTGTTTCTTTTTATAAAGCGGGCCTTGAGTACCGAGAGCCGGCAATTGGTTTTCTTTGTTGTCGCACGCTTTGTGATCATTTCCAACAAATACTTTTTCCATGAAACAAGGCTGTCTGAGGCCGTGCAGTTCGCCGGGGGAAGTCGTGTCTGGAGGTGATGTGGTATGTCTGTCTAATACCGACGCCATTAAATGAAAAACCACAATAATGTTCAGTCAGCCATGTTAGACAGTTACAAAGTCAGACGAAACTCTCGCGAAAACAAAATGTCAAAACTTTGAAACGTGTCACATCCTTAAACGTCACAAAGATGTATTACCCACAAATCACTGCACATGTTCAGACGGTTTGAGATTTTCAGGATTTAATTTGCGGATGTGTGAGATCCGCCTCCACGTACGCAACGGGTGAGAAAACGACGAATATAATCATAATAATGCATTTCATGTGCGTGTGTGTGTTTTTAATGGTTGGACTGAAAGAAACAAGGCTGGAAATGTGCGCTAAGTCGATTCTTCCAACCACCACCGACACTCACGCACACATTCAGGCAAAATGGGTGAAGTGTCTTGCCTAAGGACACAATGACAGAGTGCACAAGAAGCCCTGGTGTCTCACTGTGGCACGTGGTATTGCCAAGAGACTCCGGTCCAAGTACAAACGAGGCCTGGCCCTGCTTAGATTTCCCAGATCTGACGAGCTCGAGGTTTGACCAAGAAGTATGGCCACAGTATTCCACCAGCTAATATGGAATTCTCATCAAGCTCATGTTTCAGATCTGGAGATGGGGTTTAGTGCTGAACAGATTGGCAGAGGTGGAAGCAGAACCAGTTTTGTAGGACAGATACTGGAGCGAAAAAGTATCACATAAAAAAAATATCTATTAAAGAACCCATTGAAGTATTTTGAGCAGATTTTCGGTCTTATAAAGCTTCAAATGTAGTGATTTTGCTACATATTTGTGCTGAATTTTAATCAAGAGAAACAATTTAATTATTTTTTTTATTGTCCTAGCTGATTTATTTTTTATATTTTCATTTGCTCAAACTATGAAGATACAAAAATAATCCCTCAGACCTTTCAGCAGCTCTCAGACAATGTGTCAAACTAGGCCTTTGTCCTGTTAATCTCACCTTAATTTGGTTTATATTCACACATTTGTTCATTTCCTATAATTCTTCAATATTCAACACTAAACATAACTATCTCGGGTTTGTTTTGTTTAGTTTTTTAGCTAGTCTACTTAATATTTAAAGACCACACTTATACCTGTTAGTTTAAATATTTTATTTGGTTAAATGTCTTCAATTCAGTCACATTCAGTTACAAAACAAATGCATCTATTCTTACCTTAATCTCCACATGGTCCATACAAAGAAGGGGTGTGTCCTATGTCGGCCATTTTTAAAGTTCCGTTTTTTGTTTCAATATCTTTATGTATTTAGTTTGAATGTTTAACGGTTTATAGTTTATTTTTTAACATTTTTGGGTTAACGGGACTTAGGCCCTTTTAAGTACGCAGTGGATTATGAAGTTATACCAACAGCACCTAGAGTATATGGTATATACCTGGGGGCGGGGCTTCCTGGTTGGGAGGGTAAGTCAGTCTTTCGAGGAGAACGTCAATGTTGCCTGGTACACATGAGTTTTTCCTCAGTTTCTTCATTTCTGTTGCTTTGAGCACAGTAAATTTTTGTAAATACGTTTTTGTTATTTTGTTGTTGTTTTTTTGACCACAGTGATTGTAATACATTTTATTAACTGGGATTTTTTCTGAGTCTGCCTCCTACTTCGACGATAACGAGCCAGCATCCCCACAGACAGTAATAAAAAGAAATCCTTTTACTTTTCAATCCTATTAAAAGTGCAGTGGAGTAGAAAGTACAGTGCTTTCTCTCAAATGTACTGAAGTAAAAGTACCCACCTCTATATATGTACAGATACCTAAAATATATACTTTAGTAGAGTACTTTACTGCTGGTTGCCCATTGCTCCTCATAGCTTGTCTAAACACAAACGACAGGGGAAAAAACACAATTCTGGGAACATGAAGTGACTGTATTTTAATGAATTGAGTGACTCCAAGTTTAAAAGTCAAACTCTTGTTCTTTGTTATGTCCTTTGGCACCGGTTCACTGAAAGGACACTTGAAAGATAACCTCATAAATCATTTGTTTTGTGCTAATATTGTGTTTTGGTGCAGAGCCTCCGTTGCTGCTGCAGCCGTGATGACAAAAGTCTCCAAAATAGAAATTACGCCTCTCTGGAATTTCAGTGCTGCAGGGTGGGAAAAAAATATTGCTTATCTTTTGAAAATTAAAAACGGTTATTTGGGGCGAGCTGGAAATAAATGGGAAAACGACCAGACTAGGGAGACTGAAAAAGACGTTCGGAAAGTTCTTGAAAGTTTGAGTGGAGCTGGCATTGTAATGGAGGTGGGTTCTTTTACTGCGGATGAGCAAAATCAATGGGTGCGATTTGTGTGCCCCGAGGACTCCTAACAAGAGCACTGAGGTGGAAAATGGATCCGCCGTCACCCCCACAACACCTGGGCCACCCGCACACTGCATGGGTGCTCACACGTATCCAGGAGCACCCGAAGGAGGACAACCTTTGGCTCGGTAATCTCGATGCTGAAAAGAGCCGTGATTGTCCTCGGCAGCACAAAGCCGGGCAGACGGAGCGGGTTTAGTCTCTATAGAACAAGGACGCAACCTGAGGAAGTGTTGAGGTGAATGTGGGACAGGAAGGAGACGGGACAAAGAGTCAAGGGGAGTCATTGAGATGCAGAGATTTCTTCAAAAAAAAGAAAAAGAAAAAAGATTTGTATTTTAATATCGACCTGGTTTAAAAAAGGTTTGTTCATAGACAGTATTGCAGTACTTGTCGTTTACCTCAGAATAGTAACTACGCATGTCGAGATCTGTGTTAACGTTTAAATCACTATGTCATTTTTTTTTTTCTTGTCTCCATGGAGATGTTGTTGCTCTGCTTGCATAATGACAAAAAAGTTATAAAGTGCACCTTTAATCAGTGATGGAGGAAGTACTCAATCGTGTTGCTTATGTAAAAGTACAAATACTAGAGCAAAAAAATACTCAAGTTAAAGTATCACATGAAAAAATCGACTTACGAAAGTATACGTTTAAAAATGTACTTAAAGAGACTAATAAAGGTCTAATAAAGCTTCAAATGTAGGGATTTTGATCAGGAATTGTGCTGAATTTTGGAGATTTTATAATTTTCCGAGGTGTTTTTATTTGTATACAGTGGTTCCTCGTTTATCGCGGGGGTTACATTCTGAAAATAACCCGCAATAAGCGAAATACGAAGTAGTCCGCTTTACTTTTTACAAATATTCTATATGTTTTGCAGCATAAACATTTTCTCACATTTCTCTCTTGTTTAAACGCTCTCAAAGTTCAAACCTTCATAGGCGCCTTTGTCGGTGCAGAACGTTTCATCGACATTGTGGGTTTTGTCGGGGAGAAAACTTGCAAACATACAGCACTTCAGAGTCACACTGCGATCCAAAATGTATGTGAATTTGTCTGAACACATTCTGTACTGTACAGGAGACACGGCACAGAGGAGACTGATGGACAATGGTCTACAGTCCCTCAGCCAATCAGGACACAGGACACAATACACATTCAGACGCTGTAAAAAAAAGCATGTAAAATTGCACCAAAAAATCTGCAAAAAAGCGAGGCCACGAAAGGTGAACTGCAGTATAGTGAGGGACAACTGTATTCATGCTTGCTCAAAGTGCTAAAAATAAACCCCTCAGACTTTTCGGCAGGTCTCACACAATAGGATACAAAAATACTTGTACTTTTCAGTCCAGTTAAAAATGTAGTGGAGTAGAAAATAGAGATACCTCACTACGTTTGAGAGCATGTAAGAAAAGTCAAAAGTATCCAATTTAAAATGTACTAAAAGTAAGGAAAGTAAAGTAGAGATACCTAAAATTAGCACTTTTACTTTGTCATATTCCACCACTGTGTTTAATTACTTTTATGTTGTAGTTGAATTAACAGTTAGACACACTTGAGCAGTTAACAAAGCATCATGTAAGACAATTATACAGCCAGTGCTAATGCTAATCTCCTTTTTATGATTCATTTCGATAAACATGGGGGCACACTGTGTAAATGGAAACATCACAGACAAGTATTAAAGTCGTGTTCCATCTGATCCATCTGTATTCACCTTCTGATGTAAACATATTTTTGTTGTTTCAGAATGAATAATGATCCAATATTGTTGTGTCAGGGAGCCGGAGCAGCAGACAGCCTTTTGAGCATGCACACGCTCTAAGTGTTTATTTAGGCTCACACCAGCAGGTAATAATGTTTAAGATTCTGTCATAACTTCACATTACACTGGCTGCACTGCGCTATTTCACTTTGAGAATGAAGCTTACTCCAGGAAAAAAAACAAAAAAACGCTGGCCATTAATACAGACGTCAGTGTTTTCCATCTAAATGTTTTATGTGACATTAATTATTTAAAATGTATTAAAATCTAAATAATGTCTGTGTGTGTATCATCTTTAATGGTCCATCCAAATCAAAGCTACAGTCCAACCAGTGTCAGATTAACACAATGGTGGAACATAACAGTAAAAGTAGTAAAGTACTATATCTGTACTTCACTTAAGTCAATTCTGAGGTGGATACGTTGTACTTTTACTTCACTCCATTTGAGAGCAGGTATCTGTACTTTTTACTCCACTATATTTTTGAACAGGACTGAAAAGTAAACCTAGGCTATTTTTTTTAAATTATTTTTATTGTTTGCAGCCTGCAGAAAAGGCTGAGGGTTTATTTTTAATATTCATAGTCTGAGCAAACAAAAATATGACAGTAAAACTAATGAAAACAGCTAGAATAAAAACATCGATTCCATTGTTTCAGTTGAACAAAATTCAGCACAAATCTATGAAAATCACTACATTTAAACCTTTATTAGAAATCAAAATCTGCACGAAATACTTTTACTTTTTACTCTTTAATTACTTTTGATACTTTTATTTATTATTTATTAATTAATTTATTAATTTATTATTTTTTTTATTTTTTCATGTGATAATTTTATTTTATTTTTTTCTGTTGCTTTGGGGTTTTTTGCTTTTTTTTGCTTTATACTTATATTATGCGATACTTAACAAAATGGAGTATTTGTTAAGTACCGCATAATATAAGTACCGTATTTTCCAGAGTATAAGTCGCACCAGCCAAAAAATGCATAATAATGAAGGAAAAAAAAACATTTATTTCACATATAAATTGCATCTGAGTATAAGTCGCACCCCCGGCCAAACTATGAAAAAAGTCCGATTTATAGTCCAGAAAATATGGTACTTCTTCCACCACTGGATTAACGTAAAAATACAAATGCTAATGATGAAGAACCACATCTGTCAAAAGCCCATCTATGAGGTTGAATCAGTCACACTGTATATTAATAAAACAGACACATTATGAAGATATGTGCATGTATATGTCACTTTAAAAATTGCGGCTTGATGTAGTTAAAACTTCACTGAAAGTCCAAGTGAAAGTACATTGTAATAGCTCCCAGCGCACACAGCCTCTTTCTTTCTTTTTGATTTTAAAAATAATTATTATCATTTCTTTTTTTATTATAGTGAAGATGTTTGATGATAATCCCAAACCACAAATTAGTATTCGGCGCCGTGCTGGTCCAAATCTACGTTTAAGAGAAATTCAACAAATGTTCAAGCAGCTGTGTTCTCCATCACAAGAATCCTCCCCATGACACCGCTGTAACTCAAACTAAATTATAGTACGTCTCGAGCCTGATCAAAACAGATATATGCGTCCAAATGTTTTTGAAAAATGATTACAAAACTCAAAAGCACCTGGGAAACACAAGGTTACTGGGAATATTACAGTATTTAATTCATTTTATGTGTTCACGCTGGTCGACTGTAAGCAGATATATTCTTTTCAGCACAAAAATCCTCCATTTTAAACCTTTGGAAGTAAAAGTGAGGTGGGTTAAGTGTCTTGCCCAAGAACAACGAGCGCATTCATCTGTGGGAGTTAGAATCTGACCGCTCAACCAGTGATGTTTATGGCGAGAGCGGGATTCGAACTGACAAGCTTCGGATCAGTGGAGAAACGCTCTACCAACTGAGCTACTGTCGCAAAAATCCATCTCCAATTTTAACTCAAGGCGGGGTGGGTTAAGTGTCTTGCCCAAGGACAATAAGAGCATTCATCAGTGGGGGTTGGAATCTGACCTCTCAACCAACGATGTTTATGTTGACAGTGGGATTCGAACTGACAAGCTTCGGATCAGTGGACAAACGCTCTACCAACCGAGCTACTGTCGCAAAAAACATTTCCTATTCTAAACCTTTGAAAACCAAGGCGAGGTGCGTTAAGTATCTTGCTCAAAGACATTGGTGGGGTTGGAATCTGACCTCTCGACTGATGATTTTTATGTCGAGAGCGGGATTCGAACCACCAGCCTTCGGATCAGTGGACAAACGCTCTACCAATTGAGCTACTGTCGAAAAATTCTTCCAAAACTAAGACAGTCAAGGCTAATCAAGAGCCAGGTCAACAACATCTGGCAAACACAAGGTTACGGAATATCACAATTATCTGTATTTGAATTAATTAAATGCCTGGGTTTAAGAGTAAGATTGAAAAAAAAAAGTGTTCGTTTTTATGTCCTTGGACCATTTACAATGAAAAGCTGCTGACAGTGGACCAGTGCCACATTTTTATATAGCGCTTTTCCACTTTCAAAGCACTTTACATCAAGGAACCACTCAAACAGCATTCATCTGTGGGAGCTGGAATCTGACCACTCAACCCATGATGTTTATGTCGAGAGCGGGATTTGAACCGCCAACCTTCGGATCAATGGACAAACGCTCTACTAACTGAATTACTGTTTTAAAGCTTTGTACGCCTCACTATGTTTCCTCATGTTTTTGAAAAAATATTCCAAAACTAAGCTCGTCAAGGCTACACAAGAGCTAGGTACAACAACAACAACAACAACAATTGGCAAACACAAGGTTACTGGGAATATCACAATTATCTGTATTTTAATTGGTTAAATGAAGGTTAAAAGTGAAAATATGCCCTTTAGTATTAGCCCACTGTAAGCAGCCATGTTCTTTTCACGGTAAACGGTCACATTTTTATATATCGCTTTCACCTTCAATGCACTCGAAGCACTTTACATCAAGGAACCACTCACCCGTTCACTCACACATTCATACGGCAGTGTACGCAGACACTATGGGCGAGATTGTCTTGCCCAAGGACACAACAACAGCATTCATCTGTGAGAGCTGGAATCTGAAGGCTCAATCTAGGCCTGGCGCCAGCTTTCAGGGGGTCTTAAGCTGAATTTGTCTCTGGGGCCCCCGTCAGCAGATGCCTTCTGGTTCAGCTGTTGGTGATTCACATTTGACAACATTCTGACTCTGCTCTCATCACCTTGATCAGATGTATTTGTGTTTATATGACCAACATCAGACTGAAAACATCCAGAATGTCACAAAAACTACCAAAGTAACAAGAACAGAACACAAACAAATACGGGGGGGTCAAGATTTTTAAAATTCTAGACATTTTTTCTTCATTTCCGGTGGATTTTAATGTTCCAGTTGGCGACAGTGGGCTTAAATTTACATTATGTCGGGTCCTTGCACTGGTGTAAACACATAGCTGCCCTCACCTCTGCCCGACTCAAAAACAAATGTAGCAGCAGCAGATAATTTGCTACTATAGATATGAAAAAAAATGTAATTGTTTAAGAGAGATATTTAGGCTGCTGTAAACACACAAGCCCTGTGTCCAATAAAACTTGATTTATTATATTATTTTCAAATGTATGGGCTCTTGGGGTGGCCTCGGGGCCCTATGCAGCTGCTTAGTTTGCTTATAAACTGAACCGGCCCTGGCTCAACCAATGATGTTTATGTCGAGAGCAGGATTCGAACCGCAAACCTTCAGATCCCGCTTTTCCAAAAATCCACTCCCTTATTTTAAACCTTTGTAACTCAAGCAAATTTATAGCTGGTCTCAAGCTTGACGGAAACAGAGATATACTTCCAAATAAAAAAAACGATTCTGAAACTTGAAACGGCTAATACGAGCACATATGTAAATGCCATCGCTGAAAGATCGCCTGCTTACACCTCCCTCTCTTAGCACCTTCCTTTACCCCTCTCAAGTTGGACTGGCACCTTCCATTAGCGCTCCCAGCTGCTGCCGCCGAGCCAAATATCTCCCTCAACATATAATGCATCAGCAGTCCCATCAGCGTTCACAAAGCAGAACGCCCAAACGTAACCCACACCTGCCTCCCAGATCTACCCATACGCCACCGTTTCCCTCCCCCAACAGTACAGCTCGAGGTGACTTAAGGCTCGCATATAGCATTAGACTGATAGACAAACCAAGAGGAATTATTTCAAGTGACAGAGAAGAAATCTGCCTTTTTTTAAGCACATCAAAGAATACGATTTTTCCAGAGCAGCAGGAGGGGGAATAGCAAAGCAACGCATAGAGCCACTTCCCTTTCATGCAGTCTCCCTTAACATTACTGACACATAATGAAGTCAAATTGAAGAGGATTTTTGAAAGGAAAACTGACAGAAACAGCGGTTTTCATATGTGATTGAGAATTCTCTTACGTCAAATAAAGCTTCAAACTCTCAAACAGGATAATTTCTGCTTTGTTACCTATTGGAGTGAACCGTGCCTCTGAGCCGGGATGTGACTGGTGGGATTCAAACAACGAAAATTTGACTTTCTGATCTGTTAAGGTGCACTATGTAACTTTTCGGTTGTCTTCATGATGTTATTGTTTTGGCTCAAGTGTTTCAGAGTGTGGTATTAAGCGTGACTACTGTAGCTCCATGGAGACAAGCGGGTGAAGCTAACTCGATAAGTTACACGGATTTGCTGTAGAGACGTGATCCCAAACAAGGTATTTTTCCCAGCAATAAAAAATCTGTAATTAAATAAATGCGGTTCACTTTTCGCGGTTTGTGTACAGACTGTAGACCATTGTCCATCAGTCTCCTCCGTGCCGTGTCTCCTGAACAGTACAGAATGTGTTTACAAATTTACATAAATGTTGGATCGCAGTGTGACTCTGAAGTGCTGTATGTTTTCTGCCCGACAAAACCCACAATGTCCATGAAAAATTCTGCACCGACAAAGGCGCCTACGAAGGTTTGAACTTTGAGAGAGTTTAAACAAGAGAGAAATGTGAGAAAATGTTAATGCCAGTGTGAGAAAAGTGTATAAAGTGTGTGGTGAGGGGTTTTACAGCAAAAAACATATAGAATAATTGCAAAAAATAAAGCTGACTACTATTTTTAGAACGTACTCCCGTGTTAAACGAGGGACCACTGTAAATATGAAAATAAAAAATTAGAAATGCACGATTTTAGCTGAATTTTATTTTAATAGTGTTTTAATAATTGTTTTAAATGGCTGAATTTCACTTACATATATTAAAAAAGACATTTACATCTGTTTATTCCAATTAAGCTGGTTTCAGGAAGGGCATCAGACAGAAATCCAACATATATGGCAAGGTTATTAGTTTATCTTTAAAGTTTATATCCCTTTTGTCCCAGGAACTTACCCAGTGGTGGAACATAACGAAGTAAAAGTAGTAAATAACTTAAGTACATATTTTTGGTATCTGTACTTGGATACGTGGATACTACGATAACGAAAACTTTTACTTTTCTTCCCTACATTTGAAAGCAGGTATCTGTACTTTTTACTCCACTAAATGTTTGAAAAGAAGTGAGGCATAAGTAGTATTTTTTCTTATTATAATCTGGGATCTGCAGAAAAGGTTAAAGGGTTTATTTTTGACACTTTTTACTCTTTAAGTACATGTTTAAACAGATACTTTAACTCTTTCAGTATCAGATTTGTTCACGTGATACTTTTATTTGAGTATTTTGCTTCGATATCTGTACTTTTACTTACAAAATTGAGTACTTCTACCACTGAGTACACCTAAGAACAACAACTATACATCTTACTATCATAAAAACACATTATACTCAACTCATATTCACAAATGACCTTGGCAATAATAAGTCACATAGGATGCTTCCAAATAAAAAATACATGCAGCTGTATCACTTAACTTTATCCAAGGACAAAATGGAGGTCTGTTGTTTTGTCTGAGTGACGTGTCCCATTTCCCGAGCCGTTACTGTACCTAACCTCTGCAAAAATGTATACACGTTTTATAGCGAGATATAATGTGGCATAATCTTGGTTTTAAGCGAGCACGGCGGCGCACCTATGCAAATGCGGGAAGAGGATTGACATCTCTGGGGAGCGCGTGGAGTCTTATTTGCAGAGAGGTGAAGTGACACGGAGCCAGGAGTGGAGGGAGATACGGTTTTGTGTGTGTTTATGTGAGTGGAGGAAGGTGGAGGAGGAGGAGGGGGGGCTGTAGTCCAATGGCCCGTGGCACTGCCCTCTCCGTCCCTCCCGCCGCTTCTGTCTCTCGCCATCGCTCTCAAACCGTTCCCCCTGTCCTCCCCTCACCTTTAACTTTGCTTTGGCGTTTTTTTTCTGCCTTAAAGAATACACGTTATGCTGTTGTACGATGCAATTAAACTGTTCCATTGTATCAAATAAGTGCCGTAAATAAGGTTTGTACACAGAGTAATTCTATGTGCTTTACAAAACAAGAAAGACATTCAAATCATAAGATAACAAATCAAATAATCATCATAAAATCAACATTAAAAGAAGAACAGAACCGTTTTGAGCCTGGATTTAAACATTGTCAAAGTAGAGACTGTTTGAGGTTTTAGCTGCATTAAACTAAAACGCTGATTCCCCATGTTTACTCCTCGTTTAGTCCTGGTTCAGTCCATGTTTTGTCCTGACTCTGGGCTCCAGCAGAGGTCACCTGAGGTCTGAGAGAGTGCGCGATGCTTCATATGGCACTAACATGTCAGAGATACTTTGGTGCTAGGCCGTGAAGAGACTTCTACACAAGCAGAGCTGCTTTAAAGTCTATTCTCTGAGCCGCAGGAAGCCAGCGCTGAGACCTGAGCACGGGGCTTATGTGCTCGGACTTCAGCAGGAGCTCGGCTATAGCCTGGACTGGCCCTGGGTTAACTGAAGGCTGCCAATCTGTGGTCACCAATAATCATTCACAACCATCATTATTCAAGCATTTTTCTTCAGGTAAACGCTAACTAAGTATTTAATTTCTCACAAAAATGTATCCAAACTGATCATGACACTCCTTAAATAAACAAAAAACGACCGGATAAACAATATTTGAGCAATAAATACAAAATCAATTAATATTTACGGGGAGAATGGGGGATATCGCATTTACCTTACTTTATATTCAGTCGTTCATTACTCTATTGAAGCTTTAAAAATGACATACAAATTGCTCTGACGGGTGAGGCCAGGGGGGTCAAAGATGGAAAACAGGTTCTGGGATAATGCAGCATTAATTTGGTTCAAAAAGGCATTGTATCCAACATTTCCAGGCACGGAGCGTAGAGAGGTTATTTTAATACTTGTGCATTTTCTTTCAACAGACGCTTTAAATCAGCAAGACAACAAAGTAATAATAATACGGTAAAATGTAGATTCAGGGTCACGGCTCTGACTGAATGAAACTTACAACAGTAAACAAACATCAAACTATTTCTGCTTAAGCTGATTGCATTCAGATCTGATTCCAGCGTCCTCCAAGCTTTTGATGTAATTCACCACCGTTTTATACACTTTGAATTGAAGAGTCTGGGTTGGCAACAAAGATACTTTCTGAACAACCTATATAAACCTCTCCCCCCCCCCCCCACGTTTTTATCTAGTTCCAAATATGGCTGGGAGGGGGCAGCATTCATCACTTGCCACCGGCACGTCCTAATGAAGCCATCGTTTGTCCGCCTAATGGCTCTCGGGCTCCATCTGTCACTGGCAAAGCGACGCAGAGACACGCGGCGTTCACCTTGCCAGCTCCGGTCCGCCGGCGGAGGGGGGCCGAGGGGAGGGGAGCGGAGGCGGGTCGACCTTACCTGGTGTGGGGCTCTTTTGGCATGCTGGGAAAATCGCTATTACAACACGGCATATTGACACAGCTGAACAGACAGTTTGGACGGGGCGAAGTGTGCCGCTGCTGTGGGGCGTGGTAATGCTAGCGTGAAGTATGGCTATTTTTCAACCGTGCGGGGTTCAGAGATGGTAAATCATTCGCTAACTGGGTCTACGGGATTTCGGAAATTTGGTTTGAAAATTTTATACATATTGGGAATCATCATCATCGTTGTGGTAGTGCAATTGCCATCCACTTTTATTCTTAGTATCCTGGGTAAAATTGCATCCTGACAACACTTAAGCTAGTTCCTCATAACATGTACACGGTGGCCCAAAAGTCACTGACACTTTTAAATCTTCAGTAGCTCCTATAATTCTTAAGTTATACTCTCCAAATTTTAACAGTAGGTAAACTGAACCTTCCGAGATTTTTGGCAATATATACGGTTATAATTGTTCACTTACACTTGAACTTATCACTACTTAAACTAGAATAATGTTTTTTAAGTGTCCACCATTTTCGGTTTTACACTGAATAGCCCGATCCAACACACTTTACATAACATTTTCAGCATTTCTGGGCTTATGTCTCTTATTTGATCCTCGATATTACCTTTTAAGTCGTTTATTGTCTGAGGTTTATTCACAAACACCTTTTCTTTAAGATCGCCCCACAGGAAGAAATCAGGACTAGTCAGGTCTGTGGAGATCACACACTGCCCCCTGTCTTTGAAAATGACTTATTATTCCTTTAATGGCGTTTACACTTCAGGGCATCTCTGGTATTAAAATGTCGACGTGACACCGCTGGGTTTGTGAATTTGACCCATGTGACTCAAAGTACCACTGTACAATGAGGGTTCGTTCCTCGGTGCTGTGTTTGTTCATATTAATGTCGGAAGAGTCGTTCTAAATGCTCTGAAAAAATAACAGAAAAATATTTAGAAACAAAAGAGTTACTAATTTTTTTCAACTGTCAGTGACTTTTGTACAAGTATAGACATAGTGTTTCTAAACTGTTTCGAATCACTTTGAATCTGTATTGCATTACCCTATAGGAAACTTCCAAGGAGTCCCACTAGAACGTCGAAAGAAATACAAGATTTCCTCCGTCTGATGCATTCAAATCCTCAGACTATTTCAGTAAATGACATAAATGGTATCTTTACTACAGCTCTTGTGTAATACTGTTGCTGTTTGTGCTTAACTCTGTTGTGGCCATAGGGCACGCAGTAAGACACCTTTATTCATACTTGAATAGAGAACAGCGTCTATAAGTAAACAGATGTGGTGGGAACACTTCAAGTACTTCACAACACGCAGGCATAAGAGTATTATTGTTTATATAATGCATTCATTTATTTATTTATTGTAGGGATGCTGTTGTACTGTTGGAGTCTGCAGCGTTTTCCTCTCCGTATGTATATTTAGAACTTACATTTGGTCACAGTCACATTTTTATATAGCGCTTTTCCACGTTTTTGGCCCTCAAAGCTCTTTACATCAAGGAACCACTCACAGATTCATACACCACTGTACGCAGACACTGGGGCGAGGCGGGTTAAGTGTCTTGCCCAAGGACGCAACGACAGCATTCATCTGTGGGAGCTGGAATCGCACCGCCAACCTGTGGGTCAGTGGATCTACACGTTGCCCAATGACGTTTACGTCGAGAGCGTGATTAGAAATGCCAACCTTATTTACTCAAAGCAATTGTAGTTTTTTATTATTTTATCAACGCCTTTCACGATATACATTTATATTATTACGTTTTTGCTTTATATTGCACCAAAGTATCAAAGCACATTTCAAGTTCGTACATTTTCTTAGCGATAAAAACATTTTCCGATTTTCCTTGCGTTATTACATCGCCTGATTGATGAGTTAAACAACCTGCAAGGAAGCAACGGGACTCTCCTTTTTCTGGACTGTGAAATCGTCCGCGTGCCCTTTTGGACCGGGTCATCTTGGCCAGCGTAACCGTGCTCGTGTGCCAGCGCTCCCTGCTGGCCGAGTATGACATATGTCCATGCTGTCACGCACGTGGACCCGGGTGAGCACGACGACATCTGGAGCAGGCCTCTCCAGCCCCTCTTCTGGGAGCACTTTGCGGCCGGTACAGTGCTCCGATGGCCTCCAGGCTGGTTTGACAACAGTTAACCTTGAATAAATCTAACTCACTGCACAGACACACATTTGTATACCGTTCACCGCTCTCTGCTCTGTATGTTACGTGCACTCGCCGTGTTTGCCGACAGTACAGAATCCACCTCGTACAGCGGGGGCCTCCAATCATCACTTATTTACCAGCGCGTTTGAGTGCTGCAGACTTTCCAGCGAGAAGAAATCGGCTCTCCTATTTATTCTCCCCAGTTTACCGTCCCCTGGCTAGCTCGGTACTTCAAGTCCGGGAGTTGAAGGGGGAGACCCATTACATTACTTTATGACGCTACATCTGTTTAGCCATCCCTGCAAATTAAAGCTTCACCAAGCAGCCCCATCGCTCAGCACCCTCAATTAAAACCGACGCAGATACGCTTTCAATGCCACTTTTTCTTAGCGTTTAGCCGCGACGCAAGACTACAGCTCTGTGGAGCGAAAATGAAAAAAAACAACAACTAGATAAGCATGAAAGGGAAGTCATTTGTCATGGAGGTAAGTAAATTACCTTTTTATTATGTGTGTTCTGATTGCGATGTACGCGCCTAAACTGCGGGAGCGAGGATGTGAAGCAGCCGTACGCGTTTGTGTACTGTATTCCGGATAACATTGCATATTTATGGCTTGGTACGTGTTTGTGGGTGCCGCTTCCTTGTAAGATGTGATGGAAATAGTCTACATTAAAGAACTGGAGGACTGCCGTGATGTTGTGCCATTTTCCGTCACGTACATCAGAATGCATGAGTCTTTATGCAAATACAGTCCCGCTCGTAAAACGTCAGCTGATGGCGTTTTTGAAAGGCGTGATGGGATGTATTCTCCAGGAGTCTACACAAAGAAGCCTATTGAAGAGATTTTGACAGTAACTTTTAATTAGTTTTTTCATTTCTGTCAGGTTGAACCTTTGTTTTGCTGCTAAATATAGAGTTTAATGGAGAAATATTCACGTATCAGATGTCAGAGGAATATTACTTGCTGGTGGATCCAATAAAAGTGTGGGGAAGGTACACAGTTAGCTAGTCTTCCAGGTTTACTCATGAACAAGATCCTGACCAAATCCAGCTCAAAATTTGACATTGTAGAGTTGATAAAAATACAGTTTGTTGTTTTTTTTCATTCTGTAAAATAAATATATTGCCTGACACAAGTGGTTTGAATTGCACACTATATTTTAGAATCATTGATCGTTACACTGTTGCCATATTGAAGGTTTTGTATCGGAAAGATTCATTTGCAAAAAAACAGTGTATAAAAAAGTGGACTAAGAGAGTGTGACGTCACCCATAGCATTCTGCTCCAGTCAAACGAAGTTCATCGAGGCTAGAGGTTATAGGGGTGAATTTAGAGTTGGAGTTTAATATTTGGAAATCCAACTGCCAGTTTCATAGCGACCAGAGAGCCGATGTGGAGTGGAGATGTGGAAGGTTACGCCCCTTCCCACTGGTTTGGCAAAGAACGGGCGCTTGGGTAACGCTGTCAGTCAAACCTGTTGCTAACACTGGCAGGAGCGACCTCGAGGAAAGAAGGCAACTGATTTGTCTCTTATTAATGTTCATATCTTGAGTTATAGACACAGTAGCAAAATAAAAATACTAGGATCATGTAGAGAGGATCAATACAAATATTTTAAGACCAAAATGATGATATTGATGGAGCAGGAAGTGCGCCCATCATCACTTTTTATTTGGAACGCGGCGGATAGCAGGTTAGCAGCTTTGATTTATCAAATATATCAATTTTTCCCAAATGAACTCTTCTTTTATATTCAGTCAAAATCTACTTTATCTTTTCTTATTATTTCATAATTCATTTTGCGAAAATGAGTTTGTGAAATTAGTTTGCTAATGATGGCAATAATAGTTTTTCTCATTTTGATTTTCATTATGATTCTATATTGACTTCTTGCTGAATAATATGGGATCTAATCTAATGAGGCGTAACACATTTAAACAAAACGGTATTTTTCTTAAACTTTGTACATGTATTCCATCTACCTACAGGATCAGTTGCATAGTTTAAGGACAACCCACATGAAATGGATTCCCTGCCCTCCATTAACACTCACAATGCACTCATACGTTTTGATGTGGCCATTTTATAGGCTTTTGTTGTTTAGGGATTCATTTGGAGCGTGTACTGCAGCTTGCATCCTCTGCCTGAGCGCTCTCCTTCCTTTTCACAGCCTTCTGCTTTATCGAGGCTGACAACGGACACGAGCGGCATGGCAAAAAGTAATTATGAGGAAAAACTGCAGAGCGGCCCACGCAATCATCTGTGTCAGAGGCCACACAGAGAAACACAGGGCCTGCTTAAATGAGCTTGACAAGCCCAGAGAATATTCATTTTGCCTGGCGTGATTTTATCTACGCACACATACATGTGTTATTAAAGGCCACAATATGGGAATGTTGACTACTTGTCCGGAATTGGCAGTGTGGTTCATTTGGGAGTAAGGGAGTTTATCTCAGGGTCAGGTAATGATATAGTAGTATAAGTTAGATGGGTTGTTACTGGTATAGCCATAGAAGTGATACTCAAACTAGGTTTCCACTCGCCAATTTGTAAAAGTTGGAAGATTGTTAGAAGTTTTGGGAAAAATTTGGGAACACTGTTTTTAGTTTGTTTGGGTAGTACTTTACTTTGCATAACAGTAATGACAGGGCATTAGGATGATAATAGCATGGTAACAAAAATCATTGCAATTACATAGTTTTCATATCCGACATGTTAGTGCCATATGAACCATCTCACTCTGAGGACTTCAGGGACCGGCCTCCTGCTGGTCCACAGAGTCACAGTCACTAAACATGAGAAATCATGGGGAAATTTCAGTTTTATGCAGCTAAAACCTGGCACAGTCTTCCTGAAGATGTGAGACAGGCCTCTACTTTGACTATGTTTAAATCCAGGCTCCAAACGGTTCTTTTTAGCTATGCATATGAATGAATGGCTTTTATACTGCACTTTTTTCCTTTAATGTTAATCTTATGATAATTATTTGTGCTTATTTATGTTTCGATTTGTTGTATTGTGATTTTAATGTTTTTCTTATTCGGTAAAGCACTTTGAATTACCTTGTGTTACGAATTACACTATACAAATAAACTTACCTTACAGGATACATCTGCCATTCTGCTATATTGTGTGGCAGAATGATTACTGTTAACTTTAAAGAAGACCTACTGTGCTTGTGTCTGCTTTATAGTTATCACCTTTAACACACGTGGATCATTATGTTATAATTTGGACATTTTAAATCACACTATTCATCTAAAATGTCAAGTACGCTAACTTCTGTGTCAGAAAACGGCGGTACCCAATGGGAGCTGACGTCGCTGTAAACGTCGTCACAACAAAGAGCCGTGTAACCGTCAGCCGCTCCTATGAATAGCTGCACATCATGCTAGAGAGAAGCAGATTTAGTTTCTCATTTGTACCAAAATAACTACGCAACACTGCTGAATTCTAATTGTATCACTGATCAAGAAAATAAAATTGGAGAACGAAGTAAGTACAGAGCAGTGGGCGTATGCCGGTGGTGATGAAAACAGGAATTGATTGCCGATGTGGCGTCTTGAAAATAAATGCTTAAAGATTGCTCAAACATGCATGAATCACTCCAAATACAACTTTGGTGAGTAAATTGTCAGGGGAAACAACTATATCATGGTTAAAAGCTCTAAATAATAGGTCTGCTTTAACCCAGAATCAGGTTTAAGTTGCCACGAACCACATTATTAGGGTTACCGAGCCATTACTGTGTCCCAAAAGCCAAAGTTTTGTTGTCATACTAACAACATGGACATAAAGACAAGCTGGTGTTGGACCTTCCTCCAGAAAAAGTTAGAAAATGCACCATTAACTACAACCTTATTTTTTATATAGCCAACGTCATATCCTCAATCACCTAACAGGTATTTACAGATGTTTGGTTCGGTGGTTTTGTTTGAAAAAGTCAGTTGATCATCATCATAAAATTATACATTGCAATCCACAACATCCTGCCTTATTTTTTCCCCCAAAATGTCCCGTCATTACTGCAATCAAAACACAAACTATTTTAATGTATGTAATTTCTCTCCTGAAATATAACCACTCTGAATAACACATGCACGTAGACGCAGTCGACGGGAACGGTCTGATTGAGGTGCTGACCGTAATGCGACGGCAGACCCCTCCATGTCCAGAGCAGGGCACTCGGGTCCATAATAACAACCAAAAACAGGGCGAATTGGCACCAAAGCAGCAGAGCGAGAATTACAGGTTGGTACCGCTGATTGAGACCCCTCGCGGTGCTCCGGCTCGGCCTGTTCCATCAGGTACACAGCGAATCATTACGCAGTGTTCAGGACCAATCAGTGCAACTCCAGCTTTGGAAGTAACTGCCACTGCAAACCTGTAATATCACTTCTAAACTCGGAATAGTAACTTTGAGCTTGTACAGAATGTTTCCGTAATGCGGTTCAGGGCTGGAAGATGGAGGTTTGCTGACAAAAACTATGAGATAAGACCACATCAGGTTTGTGCTCCTTTTTCAGAGCAGGTGCAATTCAAAATGTTATTGTGTTTAAACGTGTGCGCTCTATGGGTCCTCTTTATTTGAGGGAGTTACTGCAGCTCGATACTCCACCCAGAGCCCTAAGATTAGCTGATGAGCTAATCTTAGGGCTCAAGACCAGAGGCGAAAGAGCCTATGTAAGACTTTGAAACAGCGTCCTCTGCCTGTCAGATCCTCACTGTTCAAGACTACACTAAAAACCCACCTCTTCTCCCTGGCATTTAACACTACTTACACAGGATATCTTGCTGTTTTATTGTTCTTTTCTCATGTATTATCGTATTATCTGTGTATTTGTTTTATGTTGACTTTTATGTGAAGCACTTTGGCCAGCTCAAGTGGCTTTAAACGTGCTGTATAAATAAACTTCCATTTGATCCAACTGCCTTCTTCAATTCAATAGATCTATTCAGTCAATGTATTTGTATTAGTCACTAACATTTGGAAATAACCGCTTCTGATTTGTTATGGCCAATAAATTGACATTTCATGACAACACACGTTAAAGTCCTATATACTTGTAGATGAAGATGAGCTGCAATAAATAAGCAGCAGAAGAAAACACTTAGTCAGTTAGTAAAAATGAGTTACTTAAACCAGCACAGCTAAAAAAATAAAGTACAAATGAAAAGTACATGCATTTGCACACTAGTATCATGATAAGTCTACCCAGAAACGCAGATATCTCCTTAGATGTGAGAGTTAAAGGCTCTGTACCTGTTTTGAACCATGAATGAAAAACATGTGTCAGATTAACCTCTAGCCTTGTGTGACCGGTGGACTTCTGCGTTGTGTTGCAAGATGCTAAGGAGCCACAAGACACAGTGAGAACTTTTGGAGACAGTCACCTTTAATATGTTCCACGAAAGTAAAAAACTTTATGAACATGCGCCGCTACATGTCAGTCCAGCCCACACGACACGAGAGAAGACAATGGACAAAGTCAACATCTCCCCGCACGTTCCCACATGAAAAAAAAACAACGAAACAACACATGAGCTCAATATTAACTTAAATACAAATAAAATATAACCACAGATGTAAACAAAAGTAAAGATAATTACAAGAGGACACTTCAAGTATTTATTGGGATGACTGACCTCTTCCTGAAGACTGACTCGCAAAGGGAAGAGGCGGGAGTCAAACCCTGAATTTATACCAGGAGCGAGGCGAAGGACACACGAAGAAGAAAGTAAAACACAGAAGAAGCGGCTGGAGGACCAAGGCCGCACATAAAATTAAACACCAAGTACGAACAAAACTGTGATAAACAAAAGCAGCATTTTGTGCAATTATACATATATGTGAACCGGTTCCACTTGCCTACACTTGTCTTATGTTGAACCATGACAGAAGAACAACTGTCTAGGTCAAGGGGAGCCAACATCTACAACATCTATAGATAAAAATGGTCTGTCCGTGGCTGGAGCTTCCTTATGGTTCTAATCCAACAAAATGCACTTTAAAACATATACGCAATATCGTTCAGTTGGATATAATGATGACCAATTTTGTCAATAATTCATAGCGAACTGGCCTGTACGTTGCTTCTGACACATTATAATTAGTGATGGGACTTTCAGCTGCTTCACGGGATCCGAATCTTTTGGATCTGTTCCTTTCAAAAAAGCCAAAAGACTGGTACTTTTTCTATTTACTTATATGACAGAAGCCAATGTGAGAACTTATTTTAATAGAAAACTAATCACAGAGAGAGACGACCAAGCCTCAGATGTGTTTAAAATGGTTCAAACTGAGAGTGGGAGTGAGTTTGCCCTTTGAAATTATGAATAACCTAAATAAAATGTTTCTCTACAATAATAATAATGTGTTTTTTTTGTGGACAAAGCTCTCACTTGTGTTGATTGCTCTGCTTCTATGCTGATTCTTGTGTTAGTTGAGCGGTAATCAGTACATAAATGCATACAAAGAAAGAAAAAGAGTCGCTTCTTTTAAAAAATGAGATCCGGTTACAACTTTTCACGTTAAGGAACCGTTCGCAAGAGCCGATTCGCTCACAAATGTCACATCACTAATTACAATCACTGTCAAACTGTTATAGTTAGAACGCTAATCCCGAAGAACTGTTCATAAAAGACTCATTCTTCATTGGTTTCTTAACTTCAGTGAATACTACACAGCTCCACTGCACTCGGATATATACTCGGAGATAGTGGGAGATCGTAATAACATGCAGTACTTTGGTTACCACGCAGGAAACCGGAGAGCACAATAATGTCTTCACGTTTAAATCTGTCAGATCTCCATACATTATCTGTACCATCCTCATGGCTCCACTCGGCACGGCGTTCCTTTGAGATTATCTATCGCAGCTGTCAATCTCTGCTGGCGGGAGGTTTACGTGTAGCTGTATCTGGCGCTATCCGGCACGCGCGCACACAAATGCAGTCGAAACCGCAAAAATATGAGATGATAAGAGACTTCCCGAGCGGCAGCAAACATGAGAGAATGGGTTCTTTCATGTGATATCACAACTGATCGCAGCGAGGGAGACCGAGCCAGAGAAACAGTGGGATACAGAGGGAAGATAGCGAGGAACATGGTGTAGCTAAAATTAATATTGAGGCGGATGCTCGAGAAGAATCAATGGGAATCTCGGGCTAACTTGTATTGACATCGGAAAACTGAGTTTCAGAAATTGCGGAGAGAGATTCTGAAGAATTTACACAAACAAAGTGAATGATTTTGATTTGATTTGGAATAAAAATGATCAGATTTCAGACTTTGAAATGTAATTAGGCCTTCTGGAATTTTGGTAGCTCTCAACGTCTGGCTTGCCACAACAAATCACTTCTAGTAAGTATCAAACTAAGAAAAAGTATTCAGTATAACCTCATTCTGTTGAGCTTAAATATTTTTGTATAATGATTTTGAGTTGCTTAAATGCACAAAATTGTAGAATATAAATATGTTAATATGTATTCCAAGATAAATAATGATGCTTTAGGTGCTATTTAGAGGTAAAAACTCCATAACGTTGGTTTGGTGGGATAGTACCTGTGAAAATATTAATTATAGGCTGTGTCCGAATGTCCACCCCAGCCCCTAACACCCATTCACTACATAGTCCCGGACTCTTTAATAGACTCACTCAGAGCCGTTCAGACACACAACTCACTACTTTCAGGTCACATGACTCAAGTCTAAAGGCTAAACTGATAAAACTTGATTTCTGTTATAAATAATAATCAAACTGCACTGGCACATAACTATTTATGGACCAACAATGACTGTACATGTTTTAGTCAAGCTGGATCTCACGTAAACAAACAAGATTTTTAAAATTTTTGGTCTGAGATGTAGAAATTATCGCGCTTTTAACAGCTCAAGTGAAGGCAAACGGCTAACACTAGCAACTTTATACAGAAACTGTTTATTTAGAGTGTTTTGCTCATAATCAGTGATCAGCAGTTCAATAAACCAGCCCTTCTATCCACCTTCATTCAGTCGTATTTTGTTTGGTTAAAGACCTGTCGCCGCTTTGTTGTTTTCTCGACTTTCGCAATGCATTGTGGTCCATATTGACTGATCTAGTGACCGCCAATGCCTATTATTTTTCAAGGTGCATTGAGGAAAATTTTGATTGCGCTACTTTTTCACTCTTTGGTCATTTGGACACCAATAAAAACGGCGTCACCCCTAAATAGTGCCCCCTCTTAAGTGGCAGTTTGTGGATAAATGTGAGGAAAAAAATAAAAAATAAAATAAATAAATAAAAATTAAAAATAAAATAATATAAAAATAAAATAATCAGTAATGTGCAAATTAGAAAGGTCCTGACCCTTGTTGACTTTATGGTTGCTAGGTAACAGCTGTACCTCTACATATGTCATATTTGCTGCCCATGTTAAACCAGGAAGTAAAATTACAAACTTTAAACTACTGCATTAAACATTTTACTGTACTTTTCAACAGCTAACAGTATTTCTAAATGGCATGATCTGATGATAAACTTAAAATAAAATCATAATTAGTGCTCCAATGAAAGTTAGTATTTTATTTTTTTATTGTAAAACCCTGGGACTGCTCTGAGATCGATGTCTCTGCTGGTGACCACGCGCTGCTATCTGCGCCAGCATGTGGAGCCGTTAGTGCAAAATAGAGGCCATTTCTCTTGGCTTATCCTTAATTATGAAAGCAGGGGTCTGGAGCTTATCCCAGCTGATTAGAGGAGGGCGAGGAGCACCCTGCCGCACCATTCAAACTCTGTGTGGACTCATAAGCTGCTTCACACTGCAACGTTTCAGTTTTTTTCACACAATCTAGAGATTTATTCCGGAGTTTTCCCTTAGGAACTGAGAACAGGGGTGATGTTATGCATTTATTAAAACGCCTACTTATATTGAAAAGTAGTGCTAGTGTTTGTGCTTGAATGAATGTGTAATTATAATGATACCTGCGCACTTTTGATGGAATATGTTGTGGGAAAGAAGCTACAAAACAGCTAGTGCTCTATTGGAATAACAATTTAGCAAGGGTGTACTACACGTTTTTTCTCCACAAAGATATTCTTATGCCATTTTGTGAAACAATCCGGGGAACATATAATATCCATAGAGACAAGCTCCAGCAAATGTGGAGTAGTGTTTGTTTATTTTTTGTCAGTAAAAAATGTATTTGTACAAATGCAAGTTTATGCCATACGTGAAACATTCCAGACAAAGTGATAACTCCAATATCTCCATGGAGAAAAAAAAGTACATATACTGCACTTTTAAACAAACGATTACAGAGAATTTTGCTTGTGTCCAAACTGAAAAGAAAAAAAAAATCTCTGAAATCACTCTATTTTGGTTACAGACTTCCATGCAACCACTTATGCAACAACATGTGTTTGTCCACAGCGGTCTTTAACAATTTCTTTGGGGAGAAACGATGGGACTCTAAAGAATAATGTTGTTCGATCATAAAATGGGTGGACAATAATCGCTCGTAAGACATTTTATATAAATCGCCAAAGAAAATCGCCATTACATCACCAGAAAGTCCAGAACAAACCCACTTCTCCCTGGCAATCTCTTCTAGATCATTGTCATTTCCACATAAGTACAGTACTACAACAGTTTAAATATTACTCAGAATATAAAAAATTATAATTATTCATATCCATTTTTAAACTGTCAGCAACTCATCGTGCAAATCATGACACAAAATTTTAATATCGTCCCATGTCTATTTGGGAGTCGGATCACTTCGTTTGCGTTGCGTTTCACCTTATGTCATTTCGTTCTCCGACCACGGCCTGATCTTGTACTTGTTTATTTAGCCCTTAAGCCTTTTAGACGTGCAGCGCGGAGGAAAGGAAACGCTACAACTATAATAAATATGAAGACTCAAAACATACAAGCTTTGGGAGATTTTCATTTATTCAGAATCCAACCAGCAATAACAACTAAATGAGGGGAATATAGCGTGCTGTATTTGCCAAACACGCAAAAAAAATACCAGATTATGGATAGCTTTGTATTGAGACTTTTTTTGCTCGCATAAATGGTACTTACTAAGAGACTTGCACTGATTATCCGAGCGTAAGTGCGTGTGATCAGTCTCCCATCTCTCAGCTCGCCAGCTTTGGACGAGTCTCACCGAGTAACTTCAGGAAATTTTTACATCATTTTCATCATTTTAGCGAGTTACAAGTTGAGCACGTTCTCGTTTAAGCGCTCATCAAATACAACAGATGGACCGATTTCAAAAACGAAGCAGTGAGAAAATGAAAAAAAGTCTAAAAATATCCATCTAAAGCAGAGGACAGAAGGAACCCAAATATTTCATCTACAGATTTCAAGTCTGATACGCAAGGCTTCTCCCATTTCAGTATTTCAGCAGAAGGGATTAATTCTCCAATCTACTTTACATCCAGAGTGTTGGAGCGGAACTGTTCAAATTTTCTCTAGTTTCCCAAAAGGGGGTTGACATTCCCTTATCAAATAAATGATTTTATATTTTAAAAAGACCCATATTACACCATTTCTGATCCATGTTGTAATGTTTCCTCATCACGAACATTCCCGGAGTTGTGTTTTGTTTCGTTCGCTCATGTTTAATACACAAACCCTGCACTTTTAGGCTGAGTTCTTCGCTCAAAAACATCCTTTGTGATGTCATGTGGTAATACAGGAAGTGCTCCACTGTGTTTTTAAACTCCATACTACCTTCACTAGAATCATTTGGAGAATTTCAGACCTGGAGTTGCCAATCTCTACTGAACTAAAGGGAAAAAAAAAAGTGAAAACTAAAAAAAAAATATGAAAACTACTGCTTCGTGACATCACAAAGTGGAACAGAGCATATTGAGCTTTTGTCAGGATTAGGGTTTTTTGTGTGTTTTTTGTGCTGTCCTTCCCCCTCCCTTCCGTGTCTCTGCCTGGAGCTGGGTGGAGACTCTGGCACCACCTCCGCACACCTGCATCTGATCAAGCAATCAAGTCTTCACCTGGGGAGTACTAAGAGGCTGACAATTCCTACACTCGGGGCCAGATCGTCTTATCATCTTCGGTATTTCCCCAAGTCGTCCTTTATGTCGTGTTCCGGCCAGATCGTCAGTGTATCCACGTGATTTTGCGCCTTGGACTATTTGTGCACCGCAGCCTCCGACCCAGCTCACCTCAACCGGTACGAACACCTCCGACTCCAACCCAGTTTGCCTCGACCGGTACGAACACCACGAACACCCCAGTGCCTGACCCCGCTATCCACGACCTGTGCCTGAACGCCCATCGCCAACCTAGCCCTCCACCACTTGCTCCGACAACGATCTTGCACATTTTTGTATCGTTAATAAACTCCGTTAAACTGTATCTTTGGTCCCTCTGGACGTTACAACAGCTTTGGAGATGTAGACAGACCAATAATAAAGGGTTACTCAGACATGGTTGATTGAAACAAAACATAACTCCAGGTATGTTTTTGAGGAGGTAACATTATGTCATGGCTAAAAGCTAAATTTTGCATAATACAGGACCTTTAAGTGCCTATTTGCATCTATAGTGCACCTTATGAATGACAATGGCTTTGAACCTGTTTATTTACATACTGTGCATTTCTGGACTATGCAAGAGTTGAGGCAGGTAGATGCTGTTGTCATAGCTTCAGTGGCTTCGGCAGAAATAATTTTACACCTGAGAAAGCTTTGAACCCAAAGGTACATTTTTACAGATTGATTCAACCAAAAATATCCTCCATTCACGTTCTGGCTTCTTCTTTGTAAAACTCGGAATAGCCCATTCTTTAAAAGCCGTCAATAGGACAGCACCTCTTTTATCTTCTTAATGAGTTTATACAAATAACTAGAAAAATATGACTCCTCGTTTGCATTACACCTTAACCGCGCACTGGATTTTAATTTTATGTAATTTTTATTGGTAAAAATGGATACAGTGATCCCTCGTTTATCGCGGGGGTTATGTTCTAAAAATAACCCGCAATAGGCGAAATTTGTGAAGTATCAGCTTTATTTTTTACAATTATTCTATATGTTTTTTGCTGTAAAACCCCTCACCTCACACTTTATACACTTTTCTCACACAGGCATTAACACTTTCTCACATTTCTCTCTTGTTTAAACTCTCTCAAAGTTCAAACCTTCGTAGGCGTCTTTGTCGGTGCAGAACGTTTCATCGACATTGTGGGTTTTGTCGGGGAGAAAACAAATTGCAAACGCACAGCACTTCAGAGTCACACTGAGATCGAACGTTTATGTAAATTTGTCTGAACACATTCTGTACTGTACAGGAGACACGGCACGGAGGAGACTGATGGACAATGGTCTACAGTCCAACAGCCAATCAGGACGCAGAACACAATGCAAACTCATACGCTGGAAAAAAAAACTGCACTAAAAAAATCCACGAAACAGCGAGACTCCGAAAGGTGAACCGTGCTATAGCAAGGGACAACTGTACACTTTTTAAAAAATCCTACATGTTTGATCTGGAGTCTAAAATATTTGAATAAACACAAGTTAGCATAGGAAAGTGGGCGGGGATAGGGGGTACTTAAAGCGCTTTACATCAAGAAACCACTCACCCATTCACACACATCCATACACCAGTGTACGCAAACACTGGGTGTGTCTTGCCCAAGAACACAACAGCAGCATTCATCTGCGAGAGCTGGAATCGCACTGCCAACACCGGTTCAATGGATCTGACCACTCAACCAATCGTGTTTACGTCGAGCGCGAGATTCGAACCGCCAACCTTCGGATCAGTGGACAAATAAACAACTGAGCTAGTGTCAAAACGGAGATTTTTAAACCGCTCAAACGTCAAATGTAGAACAACAGGATTACACAAACATGCACGAATCAACTGAAACACAAATTTGTCTATGCTAATGATTTGGGAACAACATTATAACAAGATTAAAAGCTCATACAAGTTTATTTTGGATAATATCTCCCCTTTAATATATCTCTCGTCTGTTCCCAGCCATCTTTACCATATAATCTTCCCATTTGGAGAGACAAGGCACACTTCTCTGCATGAATAGCATATCGTACACACACACAAACACACACACACGACGCGCCACGTGCTAGCTAACGTGTCCCGGGGATAGCTACACTGCTGAGCCCAAACCCAGTCAGCCCGTTCAAATGAGCCGTGACTCAAGAAGCCTGCGTCGTTTCTCTTGATGGTGTCTCAACGTCTTTTAAAGTCATTTATATAACGACGCCGATGATTCACACGGGAGGAGAGCCCAAATGGAGCAGAAAAATAGCAAATCGACTGCGAGCGGAATTATGGACCTTAATGTACAGTGAGGAATTAGTATGGTGTTAGCGGAGTGGGTTCTCATTATGGAAACCTACCGTGTGGTCGAAAAGGAGGGTGCAAGAACCCAAGTCTGCTGTTGTATGAAGGAGTTTTGATATAAATAGATATTACAGTAGCTAATATGGGTTTATGGATCATTTGAAGGGAAGTACTGCAGGAAAGATCGCCAAAAAGTCTTTTTAACGGAAGATAATTAGCCAATGCAAAAGCCAAAAGTTAAGCCTATAGCAAAGATTTCCATTATAGAGTTTGTTGTTTCAGTTTATGCAAATGTAGTTATGTATTTATCTTTATTTATACAGGAAGAGCCGAATGAGAGTACCAGATTCTCCTTTTCATTGGCGCCTTGTTCAAATACAGAAAAAAAAAAGTACATAAGGTCCATTTAAAACCTTAAAAATAGGTACAGCTGTGAGTAGAAATATGTGGTGCCCTAAATGCAATTAAATAATCTGATGACAAGCATGTCCTTCAAATATATTCCATTTTTGGGAAGCAAAATGACCAAAAGCCCCATTTCAGTTCTGGTGCAGTCAGTTTTTAGACTTATTCAATCATGACATCTTGTATTAACTGACTTTGGGGACCAGCGCAGGTAAATAAAAACTCCACAAAATAACACATTATATTGATTGACCTTTTAAGCCTTTGCCACCTGTAAAGCGCAACAGTTGAATTAACATGGCCGTATAAAACGATAATAAAACTCAGGGATGCGTCGATAGCCATGGGAGTTCCTGTTTGAGATGACAGTGCTGCTGGTGGACAAAAGAAGAACCAAATCATCACTATTTTGCGGGATTTTTATCTGGAAGTTTTGCGGAATTTGATTTGGTTGGTGATGAACGTTGGTAATAAAAAAGTAGATAATAATCAGGTTAGGGATGGGTAAAAAGTCCGTGAAAATTCCACTCTTGATGTGCTAGACACTCTTCTACTTTAAATACATGAATAATATAATGATGAAATGAATCAGTTGATGTTTTAGAAGTTTGTTTCGCAGCTTTATTAACCCAAAAACATGGACAATAGTTAAAATCCTTCAGCTAACGTAGTCCTAACCAAGCCTAGATCAAGTTCTGGAGATGGGTCCCTGGTTGTTGCGCTGCGATCACCCACAAATTCTGAAAAGCACTTAAAGAAGGGTCAAATGCAGAGGATGACATACCCGAAACCACATTACAGTGTAGCTATTTACCTTATTCCACTTCGCCCTCTTTTTCCTCTAAATGCCCCAAACCGTGCATCCAGTAAAGCGGAAACCCCATTCATTTCAATGGAGAATTCGGGAAAAGTTTTGCCTCAGAAATATGCCATAAAAGTAGGTTGATTTGTGTAACCTGTGTGTCACGCAACCAACAAGTCAACACTGCACCGATTCTCTGGGAGCCTTTAAAACGTCTTTGCAGTCCCTATAGAACTTGAACTTATTTACTGTCAAGATCGGCAGCCCCAAAATAATACAACCTTAATGACGACGCCGGCGCCCTCGGCAACTTCTGGAATAAGGTGAATAATTTTCCCATTTCCGTAACGTCTTTTCTCTGCCCTTTGTTGCACTTTAAGATCAATTAAGATGAGACAATGTATTACTAAATCATAAAAGTCCAAAGATCAGATATGACTCCTTATCGTTACAGTTTGATAAATTGACTGCAGACCATAATCACATTGACTTAGAGTTAGCGTTTAATATTTGATGCACTTCCTGGTTACTCACGTCTCTGCGGTGACGCCACGCTGTTGTCCCGTCTGACCTCTGCGCCCCTCGCCGCCCCCGCTCGCCGCCCTCTCTATCCGTACGTCCTCCTTATGCCCTTATTTCATTACCTGGTATTGTTTCCGTTGCCTTTTTGTCCCATAATTCAATGAGCAAAGTCAACCATAATGGGTGTCGTCATGCCCCCGTCCGGCTTAGCGCCCGCAGTGCACTAATCAATGGCACCGTGACAGAGGAGATTAGCCACAACGGGAGTCATGTTACCAACAGGAGGGAGGTAATAATATGTAGGCGATAAAACATTGATTATGTGTCACTAGGATAAAATTAAAGTCAAAAGGAACCAGCCTAGCGTGCCTCCAAGAATAGAACACATATTACTCTAGGTTCGTATTCTATTCATAACTAATGATAAATATGGTGAGGAAAAAAACATGTATTAGGAGCATGTGATAATTGGCCACCACTGCGGAGGCAACACATCATATGAACTAAAACAAGAACATGGAGTCAAATAATAGTCTTATAAAAGAGAATAGCAGTTTTGTAGAGTTTTGTATTTATTTCAACCAGTGTGCAGTCGTCCAAAATTATTTCTTATCTACCTTATTCCAACAACAACTAGCATGCCCTTGCAAACTGTGGATTTTAGCGCATGTACGTTTTGTTTTGTGAAAATGCTACACTCGAACACTCATGAACACTCAAACTGAAGAAGCAGCTTGGATGAGCAGCAAAACGTCTTCACTCCTACAACTTTTTGTCCAGTTGACAGATTTATCTTTGGCTTTTACTACACTCTACATGTATGTCCTGCAGTCTAACATATTTGGATAAGATTGTATAGATTGTATGTATGAGATTTATAAGAGCAGTAGCGGCCATAGTGCGGCAACTAGGGAGCCATCTTCTTATATTAAAGATGTTAATCAGGGTAACCCATGTGAAGCATGTGCTATGTGCATGGCTTATAGTGGGGGCAACCAGAGTGCACAAGGTACACAAGAAGAACATGCAAACTCCACTACTTCCAAAATAACCTGGAGTCTTTAGATGGCACACAGAGGAAATATGAATCATCTCGCACTCTTAGGACTTCAGGGACCGGCCTCCTGCTGGTGCCCAGAGTCAGGACTAAACCAGGACTAAACATGGACTAAACTAAACCTGGGCTTAACATGGACTAAATCAGGACTTAACATGGACTAAAGATGGACTAAAGATGAACTAAACCAGGACTAAACATGGACTACACATGGACTAAACCAGGACTAAAGATGGACTAAAGACGGACTAAACCAGGACTTAACATGGACTAAACCAGGACTAAAAATGGACTAAAGTGACTAAAAATGGACTAAACCAGGACTAAACATGGACTACACATGGACTAAAAATGGACTAAAGATGGACTAAACATGGACTACACATGGACTAAACATGGACTATACATGGACTTAACATGGACTAAACCAGGACTAAAGATGGACTAAAGATGGACTAAAGATGGACCAAACCAGGAGTAAACCAGGACTAAACATGGACAATCCGTTTTGTGCAGCTAAAACCTGAAACAGTCTTCCTGAAGATGTGAGACAGCCTGGATTTAAACATTGTCTAGTAGAGGCCTCAGTTCTGTCTAGCTGTGCATACGACTGAAAGTTTTTTCTTCTGCACTCTTCTCTTCTAATGTTAATTTTATGACGATTATTTATGTTTTGTTTTGTTTGCATTGTGATTTCAATGTCTTTCTTATTCCGTAAAGCACTTTGAATTACTTTGTGTACGAATCGTCGCACCGCTGCCAATATTTTAATTCTTCTTTTGCCCTTTCATAAGTTCTTTGAGACGTGTTGCCGCCATTACCGCCTTCTAACCGCTGCAATCATCACCACATTTCAAAATATCTCAGTTTCAACACCAGCTCTCCGTTCTGATTTGTCACATTGTCCATATATTTGCATTTTAGCATCTTAACATTGTTCACATCATAGTTTTAATATTTGGGCGGCGTCTGGAGAGAATCGGATGTTTCAGAGGAGAAGAGCTGCCGGCTTTATATCCATGCAAATTGAGACTGGAAAAAAATAGTAATGTGAAAACCTTATCACTTTAATTTTGCTCATTGGAATAAGCCCATGCAGTGATGTTGAAGCCTGGCTAAAGATGTCATAAAAGATAGCATTCACCTCCAGGTTGTTAATAATTATGCTGGCACAGGTCTAACGTGTTTAAGCTAAGCCCCTCCATCTCCTTCTTCTTCTTCTGCTGCTGGCCAAAAGATGAGGAAGTCTTTAATGTAGTATGTGACTGGACTAGGATTGTTAAAAGTATCAAAAATCAGGTACAAATGATGCTGAAACTAGTTATTTTCTGTATTTTCCGGAGTATAAGTCGCACTGGAGTATAAGTCGCACCAGCCAAAAAATGCATAATAATGAAGAAAAAAACATATTTCACATATAAATCGCATCTGAGTATAAGTCGCACCCCCGGAAAAACTGTGAAAAAAGTGCGATTTATAGTCCGGAAAATACGGTACTCATTTGAGCAAGCTTCAATACTAAATAAGTCACATTCACAGGACAGAAATGAACCTTTTCTGAATAGCTTTAGAATGATCTTGAGCAGCATCAGAACAAGTATAAGACCACGTAGACAAGTATACGCTCATAGACCATTATGGAACCGACCCGGACGACTGAAGGATTACACAGATATAAGTATTATGATTTAATGTTGAAAATCACATTCTATTGTCTAGACAAAGAGTGTTTTTCATTATCATTGTAGTATCGGTGATGAGTATCGAGTCTATTCCTTAGTATTGAAATAGAGTTTGAAATTTTAGTATCGTGACAACGCTAGCTTGAAATATTCATGCATTTGGAGAGGTTCCATTAGCTCCATTTTGTTGCATGTTTTAAGTTGCGTTTTATTAAAGGCAAAGGAAATAACCAACTCACCTTCGAGTCATTGGGGATTTAACTGGCTTGAGTGTATCTTTACTATGAGTCTTATGAGTCATTTTTAGTGTAATTGTGAATGTTTTCTTTTACAGCGTAAGAACGTGCATTGTGTTCTGCGTCCTGATTGGCTGTGGGACTGTAGACCATTGTCCATCAGTCTCCTCTGTGCCGTGTCTCCTGTACAGTACAGAATGTGTTCAGACAAATTTACATAAACGTTGGATCGCAGTGTGACTCTGAAGTGCTGTATGTTTGCAATTTGTTTTCTCCCCGACAAAACCCACAATGTCGATGAAACGTTCTGCACCGACAATGGCGCCTACGAAGGTTTGAACTTTGAGAGAGTTTAAACAAGAGAGAAATGTGAGAAAATGTTAATGTCTGTGTGAGAAAAGTGTATAAAGTGTGTGGTGAGGGGTTTTACAGCAAAAAACATAGAATCATTGTAAAAAATAAAGCTGATACTTCGCGGATTTCACCTATTGCGGGTTATTTTAGAACATAACCCCCGCGATAAACTACGGACCACTGTATGGGGTATTGAACTTGGCATATCTAACCTAGTGCATGTTTTTGGGAAGAAGAGAACTAGCAGTGTAAAGTACAAGCTCATATCTTTGTAAATATGACATTCATGATTTTTTTTGACAAATACTTTAGAATTTTTTGAAAGATATCATGAATTTTCCAAAGCCAGTAACACCCAACTTTTACAACCCCATTTAAAAAACCTCATAATTTCGATCGCCCCCCAAAAAAATAGACCTTCAAATCTTAAATCAATGTCCTACTTTTGTGCAGTAATGTGAGTAATCGCCGTGTCTCCGGAGAAATTTAAAAGATGCTGACAGAATCTAAATGGGCCCAGCTGTTGTAACATTAATGAGTCCTCGTTTGGAAATCAATTTTATCGAACAACAAGCTGCAATTAAAACAAAACCAGAAAAATCGGTTTGTACTTGTGTAATATTTCTTTATAATTTCATCGTATTTGGTGGTTAGGTCTCAGATACTTTAACTCTCATCTCCTTTATAATGGGTCACTCTGTTCCAATTCATATCATAAAAAAGAAAATAAGGCTAAGTACTGACAAGAACTTTTTGCACAAAACGTCTGCAACACTGTAGTTGTAGTACTGGTTATCTTATTGAAAAGACTTTTAAGGTTTAGTTTTTGTGCTATTTGGTAAACAATCCATTTTTCTAAAGATGAGGCCCAAGTTTGAACCTTGCAGGAGAAAAAGTAAAATATATTGTTTTGTGGTAAATTGATCTCTGAAAGTGCAGACAAAACCGACCCTTCAAAACACTGCAGTCTACGAATCCCTAATAACACTCAGAAAAGAAGCACCGTGTTACCAATTTGTGCTTTGAGAAAACTTTACTTCCTTTTCGTAGGTCGCCGGGGCCGTAATACTGTATGGAAAGCACGATTTTTACAGAAATATCCAAACTGAAATCCAGTGTTTAACTCTGATTAATGGCAACTGGAGCTTGTATAATTGTGTGTGAACTGAGGAGGTGTTGAACTATGTAGTAGTTTTTGTTTTATGTGTTTAGGTCTAGTAAGCGCTTTCAGAATCACCATTTCTCTTTAAGTACTACAACTGCTACTATTACTACTACAACTGTCACTACTACTCATACTACAACAACAACTTTCACCACTACTACAGCAATTTTCACTACTACTATAACAACTGTCACTACTACTACTATAACAATTGCTACAACTACTACAACAACTTTCACTACAACTACTACAACAGTCACTACTACAGCTGTAACAATTACTACTACAACAACTGTCACAACTACTACTACAACTTTCACTACAACTACTACAACTGTCAGTATTACTACTACTACTACAAATGTCACCACTACTACTACTACAAATGTCACTACTACTACTACTACTACTACAAATGTCACTACTACTACTACTACTACTACAAATGTCACTACTACTACTACTACTACTACTACTACTACTACTACAACAACAACAACTGTCACTACTACTACAACAACAACAACTGTCACTACTACTACAACAAATGTCACTACTATTGCTACAACAACTTCCACTACTACTACTACAGCAACTTTCACTCTAACTACTACTACAACTGACACTACTTCTAATACAATTGTCACTGTACTATTGCAACTGTCATTACTACAACTGCCACTACTACCATGAACTTCTACCCCAAACTTAAAATATTGTCTCTTAAAGTGAGTGAGTTGGATGTCCTGCAGCTCGCAGTCAAAACAACATCGACAAGGTAAATACATCCCCTACGGTTTTGTCTTACAAAAGGAGCCTTAGTCGTTAAAGCTTTTATTTTATTTTAGTTTTTTTGTTGCTAAAAGGTTAAGGTTAAGGTGTATTGTCCCCACAGGGAAATTTGACCTCTGCATTTGAAAGTTACATACTGTGGCTTTACTCCTTCTTGCCTTTATTATTATTAATTTCCCCTCTTTAACAGACATTACAGTAGTTTTATAATGGTACATAAATATTATTACTTATTTGTTTAACCATAAACCAGGATAAATCTCCCATCTATTCATTTGGTTAAAGCTTCTTTCATACACTTTTGTGCCTCTTTGCGCCGTGACCTCCTGTCAGGCCCGTGCCTCCTGCGGCCGCTGCACACCAGGCTGTGTAATACATCAAGGCCAAAGACGTGCCTCCGTTTGGGTCCCCCCAAGGCAGGACTCAGCTGGTCAGGGGTCACGGAGGGGTCATGATCCTAATGTCTGTCGCAACGCTAAGGTAAGTCCAGGTCTGACCAATGGTGTGACGTCAAGACAAGGTAACAGTTTGATTTTAGCCACTTGGAATGATTTTGTTGCTTGAAATGGAGATACAGTGGACACTTTTTACTTTTACTTCACTACATTTGAGAGCAGGTATCTGTACTTTCTACTCCATTACATTTTTAACTGGACTTTTCATCTGATTTCAGGGGTTCGTTTTACTATGTTCATGATAACATCTTGACTAAAGTTTTTGAGTTTAAGTTTCGGCTTTGAGCAAACAAAAATAAATACACAAAATTCATAAGAAAAAATAAGAATTTGATTTGTATTGCTGCTTTTGACCAAAAATATGTCCCATTTTAAATCAGTATCACTGCATTTAACACTTTAACAAATTAACAACACTATTAAAGTACATTTTTAAGCGGGTACTTGCATATACTTTTACTTTTGTAGATTTGCTCATGTGACACTTTTTCTTGAGTAACCTCTGTATCTGTACTTTTACTTGAGCAACAACACTGAGTACTTCATCCACCACTGCATAGGACGTAAGATTACCAACATAACTGCAATCATTGTCATTACTGTGTTTATTTAATTTCACTTTGATTGCAATCCATTCAATACCCACTTATGAAATTATGGTTTAGTTTAATGTCTGTCCTGCATGTCCTTAGCACGTGGTCAAAGTGAAAGTTCTCATCGCTTCCATTCTTTTCAGATAAAGATGTTTTATCACTACTTTTACCACAATTGCTGAAGCCGCCCTATAGGAGCAAATACCACTCGAAATGGTACAACGCTAGTAGTCTCATACGTACTTGTTTATTATTAGTTTTCCAATGAGGTTCAGCTGGTCTTCTGTCAATTTAAGGTTTCTATTGTTCACTAGCGGTTTTCCTCAGAGTGGTCACATGTCTTGGTACTCGTGGAGGAAGGACAGCGCCATCTGCAGTCCGACTTCTTCAGGACGGCTAGTATCCCAGGTGCGCGAGACTGAAAAGGCCCCTTCGTCCCGGTTTAAAGTTTCCGTATTCCGATTTCTTCCTTAATGCCTGTTGTCCTCTGTCCCAACATGTTTGCGCCGTCCCAGTCCATAATGTGGGCGTCATAGCAATATCACGTGACAACTCTGAGGACAAGCGCTAGTGAGCAGTCGAAACGGTCACGTATGAGAACAAACTACACCTTTTACTGAAAAAATAATCGATTAAAATGTATTATTAGTTGCCGCAGTAACATAAGTAAACAAATACTTATGGTAGTACTGACAGTATGGCTCAAACACTCAGTACATCTTCACCCAGCCAAGTCCCTGCGTGATTTCTGCTTTCTGTTTATGATACGTTATCTTCGGATCGCATCTCTCTACACGTCTCCCATCTTTCATTTCCATGCGGGTGGCGGGCTGGGCGTGCTCCGGGCGACCGTGGAGCGCTGCGGTGGGGTTGTGTGGAGCGGGGCGGGCGAGGGGGCGAGGAGAGGCAGATGCCGGTGACAGTGTGGGGGCAGTAATGAGGGTCCCCGCGATGTACAGACAATCAGAGAGGCCTGAACACACAGCCCACTCGACAATATGCACACGCGGGGAACAGCAAGGGAGTAATGGGCTGCCACGAGCCTCGGGCCAAAGCATCACACGCACACACACACACACGCACAATATCACACACACGCACAACATCACACAGGCTATATGGTGAATAATGAACCAGCATCAGAGAGACCACAAGGGGAAAAGAGGAAAAGGAGACTGAAGTGGAATTTGTCTTAGAAACAACAAAACAACCCAACTTAGTGAAAACTCTACGGTTACTAATGTGTGCGTTTCAGCGTGTCAGCGTTTCAGCTTCCTGGTTTCGGGATGATTCATCACTCAAAAGATAGATCTGGGTTTTGAATTGTTAAATTATATGGGAACAGTCCTTGCATTTCGTCAGTTATAGTTGTTATTATTTTTAGACTAATTGCGGAGTACGTAAATTCATAACAAGTGCTACTACTTATATTTTCTGTAAATTTTAGAGCCAGTTAGTCTCTCTTTCTTTCTGTTTTTCTTTATTTGTCAGGGATCATGTACAAATTCATTAATCTTACAAAAGAAAAGATGATTTGTACAGTTCCTCATTAACATTAGCAGTAAAATACAACACAATGTCACCATTTCCAATGCATTATGTTTCCTACAGTTTATACAAATACAAAAAATTATTACGTGCAGGTTTAGTAAAATTATTAAGATCTACAGACAGTTTGAGTCTGGAGCCGTTCCGCTGTCTGAAGGTTTGAAAAGAAAACGCCGACTGAGCAAAGGCCGAGGATCTTTTTGGAGCTGTGCAGTTTGGGTTCACAGAGGAGCCAGTGGAGCAGGGAGTTTGTAGTTTGAACAAAGTTTAATATATTTTTATAATGGAGGTGAAGCTGAAATATTAATAATTTTGGGTAAGTTTCTTGGATTTAAATACAGACATTGTCCAAACTGAGAAACTGAGCATTTGGTATTTACTGAGGATACTACAATGGTGATAACAAAGTTATCAACACACAATTTTGATTTAATAATTATTATCGCTATGGCAACAGTCATCATATTTTTATCATTCTGAAAAGCACAATAGCTGCAATCAGTCGTCCAGGTTTAGCTCTATTTTTATCCTTAGTCACAAATTCTAATTACCATTCAGTGACCATGTTATTCATAATACAAGTTTGCCTGGCAAATCCAGAATATGTGTCTGTATTTTTTTACAGATTGGTATCAGTCTGGTCCCACGTCCTCCGTTGTGTCTGAAGTCAAACGTGATTGTCCAGTCAGATCCGTTTTTTCAGTGACACATGTGAAACAAAGGAGCTCATTGGTCACCTATGATTTACAAATCAAATCACATTTCTCTGACCTCAGATAAACAGATTAGTGCTTCACTCACTGATTCTGCAGAAATCTGTGATGTTTTTCAGCCTCTTGTGATGTTTTTTTTTTCCTTTATTATTTCTGATGAGTAATAATAATACGTGTCCCTGATTGGCTAATCCACCTGTCAATCACACCCATTTGAAAACGGGGAGGTTCACCGTTGACCAGACTCACATCTTTGTAAAGTATTGCAGAAGTGTGCGTTCTGGATCCCAGGCAAATCAAAAGTGTTTTTTTTTTTGTAGTGTTTCACCCACACAAAGCAGTAAATATGAAAATACACAAGCTCAGACGCTAGTTCCAAATTTCACTTCAGATCTTTGTATATTTTCCAGCCCTCTGTGGTGTTGCCCCATGCCAGGACTGTGCACATGACATCACAGTGTGTTCCTGAGCCTTCCTCTAACACGCACGCAAAGCTTTTCAAATGCATTACCGCGCTGATGGGAGATAGCTTTATCGCTCCGGACGTTTGGGTAAGAAGGTTGGATTCACCAAAGCGAGGATGAGGAGCAGAAGGAGGCAGAGGAAAGCAAAACCAAACTGAACGGTGAGGGGCTCAGGTTGCCGCAGAGACAGAGCAGAAGTAGGATGCCACCCTCCATTATACAGGGTGGCATCCTAAAATTTACACTGGATAATGTTTCATGAAGAAGCAATGGATCCAAGTAAGAAGCAAAGTGTGGGAAGAAAAGTATGTGGCATTATATAGATCGCCAAAATAACCTATGACAATACAAAAGGTTGTGCAAATACTGAATCATGTGCTAAATAGACCTGTCATGATAATTACTATAGCAACTTATTGTTCAATATAGAAAAGCTGGAACATTTTGAGCCTCAATCTTTATCATAAGTACTTTTTATTTGCAAAAGTGGAAAGATTTTGGGTATTTTTGTTAAGCAGTAAACAATAATGTATAGACAAGTAAGTGGAATCGAAAATTAGAGTTCATTGAGCGCTAATTTTGAGTGAAAACCTCGAGAAAAAAATATCGAAAGATGGTTCAGTAGCGCCATCTAAAAAAAAAAAAAAAAAAGATTTATATTGCACCAATGGGAACCTGGCCCAGAAAAATGTCATTGTAGACAAATAGGTCATGACACAACATGTAAAAAATGATATTATGGCTCCACACTAAACCCTACAGGAAGTCGGCCATATTGGATTAAACCCAGGATTGACAAAATCACTCGGACATCAACAATTTTCATCAAAAACTCTTCAAATTTGGCTAAAAGACACAAAACCATGGTCAGATTCAGACAAACCCAATGTAGCGTCTGTGTATTTTGATGAGCTGGATAAAATAACGTGTGGATTAAAATTCTATGTTTAAAAATGGCTCTCCAGCGCCCCCTGCAACGTTACAATGAGCAGGACACTGGAAATATTGAATCACATGTCAAGCTAAGGCTCCTTTATCGCTGCTTCCGGTTTTAATTATTGATGCTTTATATTTGTTTCATTAAAAGACATGAGCTAGAACAATCTATTAAAAAAAAAAAAAAGTTTACTGGGATTATTTTGGATTATTTAAATCTTAATTAGTGACAAAGTAGTTTCAATATTATCGTTTATCGCAATATTTCTCCATAGCGATATATCAGGCTTCAAATGTGTTATAGTGAGAGGTCTAATGTCAAATGAAAACATGAAGTTATTGTGTATATTTACAAAAAACACAATGAGGCTTACTTGGACAAGTAGTGAGTCAGTAAAGGAGCGTTGAAAACATGGGATCAAGTCAATTTTGTGTCTGTCTTTTGGTGACAATAAAGTTGGAAATAATTTGTACACAGTTGTCCCTCGGTATATCGTGGTTCAACTTTCGCGGTCTCACTGTTTCTCAAATGTGTTCAGCCAAATTTACATAAATGTTGGATCGAAGTGTGACTCTGAAGTGCAAGTCTTCTCCCTGACAAAACCGACAAATTTCAGAAACGCTGAAGGTGTTTCTGTGCACGGAGAGGCGCCTCTGTGGACACCGCTAGAGCAAAGGCACGTGAACAACACATTTAAAGCGATCATCGAGGAAACGGGCTATAATACACGAAGGTTTGAACTTTTAGAGTGTTTAAACGAGAGAGAAATGTGAGAAAATGTTAATGCCTGTGTGAGAAAAGTGTATAAAGTGTGTGGTGTGGGGTTTTACAGCTGCAAACATATATAATGATTGTAAAAAATAAAGCTGATACTTCGTGGATTTCGCCTATTGTGGGTTATTTTTAGAACGTAAACCTCGCGATAAACAACGGAGCGTTATATGCGCTTGATGTCTATATATTGCAAAGCCGTTTAGTTTGAATTGAAACCTACAGACTGCAAAGTGAAAGTTTCAAGTTTCTTAGCAACATCTCAGCATTTGTATTGCACATTTCCACATTGTAAACTCAAACCGAGCAAATTCCTCACTGAGCGGGACTTGAATGAGGAGCAGCCTTGTTTAAAGCTATGCACGAGTGAGCTTGCTTACACAAACACAATGCAATCAGGGCTCTAAATCTGCACTGGACACTGCGAGTGAAAGAGATTGATTCGTATCGATCGTGTCACCAGAGGAAGTGCAAAGTCTTTATCTATCCTCCTTTAAAGTCTCTCCGATCAATGCGCCCGGCTTGATTTGGTTAAGATACCTGTCAAACGCACGACGGACAGCTCGGACAACTCTGCTCACACAAAACTACATATGCTAAAGAGCGCGAGCCGCGAGTTGTGTTTGTGTGTCTGTTTTTCACTCAACGCCGTGCATCATCGTGACCTTTGGAAATGGCTCATTATATCCAGGCTGTGGCTTTTAGCACAATGATTAACATTTGGACATTTCTGGAGTTTGAGGCTGAGCGAGTAACGCAAGCTGTTGTCATACGAGAGGAAATGTGCGTCAAAGCCAGTGCCCACAGCAACGAAAACAAATGGATAAAAAGTACAGCTGGGGTTTGGGTATGTGTGAGGTTTGGGCGATTATGACAAACTACAACAATGATATGTCTTTATAGGATTGAACCAATGATGGAGTCAGAAAATGAATAACTACATGTTTATTAGCCTTAATAAAGCATGAACAAAGACTTAATTCATAAGAGATTTTTTGAAAGAATGATTCAGGTTTACAGATTAAATAATCCTAATTCTTAAACCCATAATGATGATGTAGATGAAGAAGAAGAAGAAGAGGAGGAGAAACAAGACGGAGGAGAAGAGGATGAAGAAGTGGAAGAAGAAGAGGAAGTGGGAGAAGAAGAAGTGGCAGAAGAAGAAAAAAAGTGGAAGAAGAGGAAGAAGTGGAAGAAGCAGATGAGGAAGAAGAAGAAGGGGGAGAAAGAAGAAGAGAGGGGAGAAGAGGGAGGGGAAGAAAATGAGGGAGAAGAGGAAGAAGAAGAGGAAAAAGAAGAAGATAATGAAGAAGTAGAAGAAATAGAGATGATGCTAATGAAGTAGATTATGATGTAGACGATGAGGAAGTAGGAGGAGAAGAAGAAAATGAAGGAGGTGAAGACAAAAATGTAGAAGGAGTAGAAGAGGTGGAAAAAGAGGAAGACAATGATGATAAAGAAGATGAAAAAGGTGAACTAGAAGGTGAAGACAAAGATGTACAACAAGTAGAAGAAGAGGAAGTGGAAGAAGATGAATGCTGATGAAGAAGAAAGAAGAACATGGAGAAGATGAAGTAGCAGATGGAGTAAAAGAAGAACTAGAAGATGAAGTGAAGGTGAAGTAGACGATGACGTAGAAGAAGAAGACAACGAAGAAGTAGAATATGAAAGAGCTGTAGTAGTAGTATGATTTTAAATAAACTACTGTAGTAAAGATGTAGTTTTTATAAAGTTGTACCCAACCCAATATTATGACAAATGCTTGAAATGTGTTGAACTTGTCTGTAAAAGTATTTTTTTTTCATAGTCTCATAATAAACTCCAAAACAACAACTGTTCATTCTTTTCATTCATTATTCACTCTTCATTGTGCTGTGTGTAATTTCATTCAGTTGAAGAGTTCAGGTTGTGTGATTCAACCCAGACTCGGGGCAGCCTAAAGGGGAACCTGGTATTATCTCAGAAGACTTAGAGTGAAGCGCTGGGGAGGATGAGGCGCTTTCCCAGCTCGTGACACAATATCGCTTTATGCAGTACAAGGTTCAAATACTTCTGTACAAGAGTGATATAATTAAAGGACCTGTACCTGATTTATTCCCGTGTATTTGAGCAAAACGTGTCTAGCCCCAGTACAGATAGATTTTATTAGAAGCTCTTGAGGTCAAAATAAGTTCACTGTGTGCTGTCTGCAGCTAATTAGAAAGCAATTTATAGACTCATAATCAGGAAGTGCACGTTAGCATGGTAGTTATTGTTAGCTTTACTGCCACAACAAAACTCCAAGTGTCACTTTTTTTGTAATTTGGACCAACAAAAAGCGGTTTAAAATGAAATTGTTATATTTTTTACGTCAACTGTGTACTGTCTGCAGCTAATTAGAAAGCAATTTATTAACTCATAATCAGGAAGTGCACGTTAGCATGGTAGTTATTGTTAGCTTTACTGCCACAACAAAACTCCAAGTGTCACTTTTTTTGTAATTTGGACCAACAAAAAGCGGTTTAAAATGAAATTGTTCTATTTTTTACGTCAACTGTGTACTGTCTGCAGCTAATTAGAAAGCAATTTATTAACTCATAATCAGGAAGTGCACGTTAGCATGGTAGTTATTGTTAGCTTTACTGCCACAACAAAACTCCAAGTGTCACATTTTTTGTACTTTGGACCAACAAAAAGTGGTTTAAAATAAAATTGCTCTATATATATATTTTTTTTTTTACATTTTTTGTTTAAGCTAAATAGCCAACCGTCTTTACTTGCACCACAGCAGCACAAACATTAGCCTCCTCAGTCTATCCGATGTAAGCTCCAGGTCAAATACCTTCACAAATCAATGTTTTTCCGACTGAAGAAAAGACAACGACTAAAAAACAGCTTCCTGGATTTCAATTTTGACACAGCTCATGCAAAGTGGCCGGCTGTAGTCTGTTTGCTCAGAAAAACCCGGCATATTGCATTTGTAAACCTCCCCGTGGCCTCCTCACCGCTCCCTCGTCCTGTAGCTCCGCCGTGTACGCTGCTTAAGTGGGTGCTCCAGAGCGACAGCAGTCATTTTGAATTACCGCCACAGTTAACATTGACGTGCTTGACCCTACTGTTTATCCTGGCGTCTACCTCACGGATGTAAACAGAAACTGACAGAAACGTAGCCCCATATTCAACAAAATGTGGCTATTCCATATTTCCTACCACTGGTCCCCGCTCCCCTGAGCTGACACCGGGGACACAATTTGAAACGCTGTGTCGGTGGACGATGAGCCCTCTGCTGTAATTGGGTCCCTTGTCACCCGGCAAATTAATGTCAGCCGCGGTCACATGGGAAGCTAATCTAAATGGCATCAGTGTCCTAGTTTGTGCTAAGGCTAAGGTGGAGGGCGCTATGGGACAGGATATGGTAAGTTTGAGCAGTAAAGTGGTGAAGAGCTATATATAAACTTGTGTAGCGCTGTCATTGAGATACAATAGAACAGGGCTACAGAGAGGAGACGAGGATACAGCGGTTTGTTTTGTTTACACTGTTGTGAAGGGGATGTACAGAATACCGCGCTGTCAGGGGCTATTACTAACGGCTAATGCTACCGCTAGCAGGACAGCACATGGCTCGCGGTGTGGAGGATCGAATCACATGGCGTACTGTCAGGAGTTTGTCAGGAAAATACATCGATTTCAAATTTGAATATGGAGAGCAGGGAAAAAATAAAAGTCGTTTAGCCAAATTTTGTTTCATTTTATTAATTATCAAGCCTATGCAATTCAATAAGTGTGTAGCACAGCACAAAATTTACACTTTATTTTGCACAATTTGTTATAGCGACGTTTGAATTCTATTTAATGTAATATAAGTTCATTTTCGGGGGGTTAGATGGGTTGGGTTACCTGTTACCTGTCTTAAAATGTGAAAATGGTCACACATCGTCACAGTTATATAGCGCTTTTCCATCTTCAAGGCACTCAAAGCGCTTTACATCAAGGAACCACTCACAAAAATATTCATAAACCAGTCACCAGTCTTGCCCAATGACGCAAACGACAGCATTCATCTGTGGGAGTTGGAATCGCACTGCCAATCTGTGAATCAGTGGGACCGACCGCTCAACCATTCATGTTTTGTTTTGTTTTTTTGTGGTTTTTTTTGACAAACGCTCCACCAACTCAACTACCATCACCTGGAAAACAGAACTAGTTCATTTATACAATAATTGTTTTTTAGTGGTCCAAAGTTATTTCCCATTTACCTTATGGAGACCAGAGCAGAGTTAACAACAACTAGCATGGTAATGTGAATTTCCTGGTTAACAGAAAATAAAATGGTTTCTAATTAGATGCAGACAGCAAGTAGTGGACATACTGTACATATCGACCTCAAGAGCTGCTTATTTCGGTCAAATTCATGGGAAAAAACGGGTACTTTAATGAGGTATAGGTACATTGTAATAATGTAATGCAAAATTAAACAAAAGGTTTTCCTTCTGCACTCTTCTCTTTTAATGTTCCTTTTATGATGATTATTTATGTTTTGATTTGTTGTATTGTGATTTTAATGTCTGTCTTATTCTGTAAAGCACTTTGAGTTACTTTGTGTACGAATTGTGCTATTCAATGTGCATAAAATGTGTTCCACTGAAATTCAATATGGTAAGATTTGAGCCGTAGAAGTTTGAATTATGAACAAAATTTACACAAAGTAATTACGTAATTAAGTGTTGCATTCTGCTATTTAAATTTAAATTGTTAAAAATTGTTAAGCTGTATAAAGAGAATACTTTTTTTGAGAATAATTCTGCTTTATGGTTTGGTTCCAATATTATCGTTTATCATCCATATTTACTTCAGCAATATGTCGCACTTCAAAATGTGTTATAACAAGCCTAGACTAGTAAACCTACTCTGAGTCTGAATAACACAGACGAGTGTTTTTCCACCTCTATCGATGGCCGGGACGTTAATCTAGATTTAGGGTGAGTCTTTTAGGTTAATTTCCCTATCATTTCCCTTCAACACACACTAAATTGCACCATTATTTTTACAACATATTTAATCATCAGTGTTTCAAAGATAATAACTGGTCAGAGAACATTATGATCACGGCCACTATCCGATAATAACACGAGTCAGTGACAGCCACTCTGTTAAAAGACACAATATCAAGTGGATTTTCTTGGCAGGCTTGAATTTCATCACCAAAGTTGTGTAGATTAGCACTTAGCATGTCAGTGCGCTGTTCGGGCAAATGAATCAACAGCCCCTGAGCCAATGGCGCCAACACAGTCACCCGGGCTACAGTATAATGAATACAAATGATGCCCTTTCCTCCGGCAGCCGGCAGATGAGTGAAATGAAATATGAAGTAGAGAATATGTACTTTTCGTATATCAAAGTCATGTCTATTTACATAACAAAAGCGTGAGCAAAAATGCCAGCGTTGTTGAGCAGTCAAAGTTCGTTTTGCAAAGACGAGAAGTCAAGATATCGCACCATATTCACACTCGGGCTATTAATAAGTTGAAGTGACGCTGTGATAATAAACAAAAGGGATGATTTGGAACTGAAAGAAATGATGTTGTTAATTGTTAAAAGAATATTTCAAGGTAGAATCTTCACCGCATCAGCATTTGTAAAGAATAAATTGTATGGTTGTTGATCTAAGATATATTTTTTTGTCTTGATTACCCACAAGAGCTCAATGCAAAGTAATTAACTTTAAAACTGAACACAATGCTGCAACAGTTTGTACGAGCCCCATAAACACGTCTTGTCATATAACTGGAAGATATAAATACATGTTAATGGAAATCAAATCCGTAAGTTTGAACCGGTGTATTTTCTTGTATTTATTTATCTATTTTTTACTAAAACCAGCACAATTATACTCATGCATGGGACAACAAGAACAGCCTATGTGCACACTTCCATTGGTTCCATTATAACAATAAGCTAGTACGGCTGAAATTGACTTGTTCTTGGTCGACTAAAGATCGATTAGTCAACGAAACAGCTTTTAAAACTATTACGTATCCAAAACTGAGCTCACAAGACTACAACCACATGGGAGTTCATGCAAAAACAACTATTTATGCAGAGAAAAGTACTAGGAAATAACAAAACGTCAGATTAAATTAAGATTGTGGACCATAAATTTAATCTTTTTTTAAGCTTTTTTACATAAATACCAAAAAATACCTAATCTTCAGCTAACTTCCTCACTCACTTCTCCTTTCTGCTGTTGTCCTACATAATTCCTTATCATCTAAATAAAATGATCAGTCAGCTAATACGAGTTTTGGTCACCTAAGACTTCATCAACCCAGAGATCGACAAAGGGGGTAAAGGTCTACAGCCGAGTGTAGAGTATGAAAAACTCATGTCAAAGCGAGCGATACAAACATGATGGGAGATATTGCAGAAGAAATGGTCACTCGTCAAAGTTTACTTAAACCATCTGACATCCGTGTAGTCCCCTCAGTCGTCCAGGTAAGAGCCATAGTAAAAGAAAAATATAAAATCTGTCAATTCTTCGGTTCTGGTTAGATTACTGCTGGACATTGTGTTATATCTATCTGAAGAGAGGAGGTAACTACACTGAAACTAAAAACACACCAAGTAGGACTCAGGCAAGGTGCACAATTAGCGTAGCACAATAGACCGAGCGTACAAATAGAAACTGCAAACAACATTTAAGTAGAAGAATACGGTTTTGTACCAACTACCGCAAGCCAAACTTCAATAACTCTCAGAACTCACATATCTGCCAATGCTTTTATACGTAACCCGTCAACGTGACTGCATAAGTGTGTCCACCTGGCTGCCCACGAGCGCACAGACTGTACCGTGAGATCAAAGTCAATGCAAACTGATGGATCCTATAGAGGTATATGGGCTCTGCTATACCCCGCTACACTTACATACGCTCTTCCATTTGAAAGTTAGTAAAGTCTCGCCTGCAAATCCTGCCCGTCAAAGCTATGGGGGGCTAAGTGATGAACGAGGGAGCCACTGACACGGTAATTGTAGGCATGCCAGCTTTAACGCCGAGAAAAAGCGTGGTTTTAAGAAGAGTGGAGCAAAGAGGAATTCGGATAGGGTGGGATTTTTGAGTGAAAGATTGCAGATTAGGTGGCGACGATTAGGCGAACGGTGAAATGGTCTGCTTTGGCTCTGAATGGGGTAATAACACTTGGGGAGCATGGTCATCAGGACTAGCTTCTAAGATGGAAAAATTATAATTGGCATTCCCATAGCAGCCTTGCAATGTTACAGGCTTGTTAAACGTACTAAATACCAATTTGAGAGTGTATAAGAAATCACTCATTATAAACTTTAAACTTCACACCAACTACACAGGTTTCAGTTTTGTGTTTGTAAGCACCGTTTTGAGCAATTTTCACCCTTCAAATGATATTTTGTTTTGAATTGCTACGGCAACTGCGCTAAACCTAAGGACATGAATAAATTGAGGTTCAACTTCCATCACTGCCATTGCTACCTTGGGCAAGACATTTCATCTGCCTTACTTGCAGCCTGAGTAAAGCATAGGCTTTTAAAGATTTTCAGATGCAACAAAAGCAAAAAACTGAGTTAAATCTGTCAACTGGACAAATTGTTGTAGGAGTGAAGACGTTTTGCTGCTCATCCAAGTTGCTTCTTCAGTTCTGGTCAGATTGTTGCTGGACACTGCCTTATATCTATCTGAAGGGAGGAGCAAACTACACTGAAACTGTAAACAGATATTGTCTCCAGTTTCAGCCTTAATGACCCTATTCAACCTGTAATGGCTGCTTATTGTTCTCTTTCTTTCTGTTTGTTTTGGGTCTGAGGATGGAGTTGTAGATCGGTGAGAGATTATGTCTCAGGTCCTCATTCCTGTTTAAGGAAGGATTGTCTTTCTTAACAAAAATAGCTTCTTTAACTCCTCTCTCAAACCATTTCTTTTCTCTGGCTAAGATCTGAACCTCACTGTCTTCAAAGGAGTGGTTAGTGGCTTTGAGATGGAGATGTACAGCAGACTGGGGTCCTGAGGAGCTCTCACGACGGTGTTGGTACATCCTTTCCAATGTATCGCTTGCTGCACTTTTCACTTCACTGAATGGAGTAGACAACAATGCTTTGTTTATGGCTCGGGGTTTTGTCCTTTGTCCTTTGTCTTAAAGTGTTTGTAGGTTTGAAATAGACAGAATTCCGTCTTTTGCGATGGATCAGACCTGGACGACAACACAACCATTCCAAGATCTGTCAGCTCAGACCACTTAAATTTATTATTCGCCTCCATTTTGAGAACTGTACAGAAACAACCAGGAGACAAAACCAGGAATCAGCACGCAGCAGGTGGGATAATCTTAAATGATCAGAAGTGGAGGGAGGCTCGCGTGGAGGCCTAGGTGGGTGGTATTTGCAGTAGAAATAAATGTCAGTTGTAATAGCGATAAAAGGACCCGGAGTTGATAGAAAGATGACAAGAAAAGAGCAGTGCACCGGTCAGTCTTCAGAGGTGAATATTTTGCCGAGTGAGAAGCCGTCAGAGGCAGCGGAGGGGGGTCCAGTCTTGAGAGCCTTTTAATGGCGCAAATGAATGTGTCTGTAAGTGAGAAAACTGAGCAATTTCATTCTTTTCTTACCCTCTCTGTAAAGGGTAAAACAATTCAACAATAACTGACCCCAATTATGGACAGACTGGAGCAAATTTATTGGACAAGGCGAGTGAAGGACGAAAACGGTTTGATTTAGTGAAAAGATAAGTGAGACAAATAATGTTTACAAGAAATTTCACATTGGCATAATATACTGTAATATCATTAAAGAGCAGGAGTCAATAGATTTTAGTGTTGACAGGTCAGATATCCATTGGAACGGCTGGGAAATTCTCCTTGGATACTGGACAAATTTGTTATTAGTTCAATGATCAATTTTAAAGATTCACTACCTCCATGGAAATGTTATTGCTTTGCCTGGAATGTTCGACAGTATGGCATTAAACATATCTAGTTCCATGAAGACCAGCGGGTGATGCCATTGAAGCCCAAGTTACTGGTCAGATCTGTGGAGAAGCGAGCACAATCACTCACAAGAGAAGCCCTATAATGTGCCTATAATATCTCCAGGATTTGCGCCAATTGTGCCAGAGTAGCTGAGGTTTAAGCTGCACAAACGCTGTACAAGGCTCAAAAGTCACTGACACTTTTAAATCTTCAGTAGCTCCTATAATTCTTCAGTTATACTCACCAAATTTTAGCAGTATATAAACTGAACCTTTTGAGATTTTTGGGAATATATACGGTTAGAATTGTTCACTTACACTTGAACTTATCACTACTTAAACTAGGGGAAGTAAAAATGACCTAATTTTTAAAAATCATGATTAAGTGTCCACCATTTTCGGTTTTGCTCTGAATAGCCTGATCCAACAGACTTTGCATAACATTTGAAAGCATTTCTGGGGCTTATGGCTCTTATTTGATCTTCAATATCACACACTGCCCCCTGTCTTTGAAAATGACTTATTATTCCTTTAATGGCTTTTACTCTTGGGGCATCTCTGGTATTAAAATGTCGACGTGACACCGCTGGGTTTGTGAATTTGACCCATGTGACTCAAAGTACCACTGTACAATGAGGGTTTGTTCCTCGGTGCTGTATTTGCTCAGATTAATATCAGAAGGGTCGTTCTAAATGCTCTGAAAAAATAAAATAAAAATACTTAGAAACAAGAGAGTTATGAATTTTTTTCAACTGTCTGTGACTTTTGGACTTTTTGTGTATTTCATGTTGCAGTATTTATATCTTATTACTGTATTTTCTGGAGTATAAGTTGCACCAGCCAAAAAATGCATAATAATGAAGAAAAAAAACAAAACATATTTCACATATAAATCGCATCTGAGTATAAGTTGCACCCCGGCCAAAGTATGAAAAATCTGCGACTTACAATCCGAAAAATATGATCATCTTTACAGATATATTTAATACAAACTGTACAGCAAAAGTTCAATAATAATGGCCTAATAACTTGAGATATTTTTGAGTTGACAATAAAAAACAGCAGTGATCTAAAAGACTGAACTGTTTGCCGGGCCTGGGGTTTGATGTATGTTGATCTGAATTGTTGCTGTGAGACACTGGAGTGCGGCGTGCTTTTGTTTGCACTGCAGCAATGACCTGGTGCAGAAGGCTGTCGGCCAGTGACAAACGACTTGTACTTGTGTGGCCTTTGGAAATCATCCACCACCGGCAAGACTACGCCAACTCATATCAGCTACAAGAGAGGCGAAGAGATGGGGTGTCAGGGCTATTAGGTTAATCAATACTTCGAAAAAATAATCACTATATATAGTACGGTTATTGTATTTTTCATCGCTTTGTATCGGGCTTTGAATTGTTCGTGGATATTCTAATTGCTCTTACGGAAAGCACTTTGGTTCAGTTGTGGCCACTGTAATGCGCTCGACAAATAATTGATTGATGACTGATTTAGTAACCATGGCAACTGCAGAAGTCGCATGAAAAAAAAAAAAAAAAAGGTTGTCTCCTGTTTGTTTCTGGTGTCAATAATCATGAATATCTGTTAAAGGTCCTACGTTCCAGAAAAATGGATTCTTGTGAGTTTTATTTTATATTTTTACCACCAGCGTTTCAGTAATCCTTTAATATTCCGCGTTACATTTCCAAAGCTCAAAATGCTCCGTTCCACCTTGTGATGTCATGTAGTGATAGTTTTCAACTTAACAGCTACCTTTTTACCTGTTTGTTTAGCAGAGATTGGCAATTCTGGGCTGAAATCATCCAAATGATTCTATTAAAGGTGAATGGAGTTTAAAAAGTGCAATGGAGCACTTCCTGTATCACCACATGACATCACAAAGTGGAACAGACGTTTTTTGGGGGGGTTTTTTGAGAGAAGAACTCGGCCTAAATATGCAGGATTTGTGCGTTAAAACTTTGTGAATGAAACAAAACCAAACTCCAGGTCTGTTTTTGATGAAGACACAACATTATAACATAGATCAGAAAATAGAGCAATAAATGGCCTTGAAATTATGTTCCTTTCCACAATATCCGTAACTCTAAATTTGATATTGTTACATTCCACCAAGAGAAATCACTGGCTATTATTTCGATACTAAAAATATTAGCGTTTGGCACTTTATTCCAAGCAATATGCTGATTTGAATCCCCACAGCATCACTCCAGTATTGGAAGTGTATAAAACAGTCCTGGAAGGAGATGCGTAGTCGAGCTTATGTGTGATTTGCTCTGGCAGACGGTGCGCCTCCTCCCTCCCAGACAGATTTTCACCCAGGCGGGAGCTTGGCAGGCCGATCCTTTATCTCCAACAGGATGGATTTGATAAGAAAAAAATACAAAAGCGTCAATAGAAAGAATAAAAGATTACATAACGGTAATATGTGAAAATGTGTTGGGTGATGTGAGAACTCATTTTTGAAGATGGAGACTTTTTTTTTGTTGTATTTTGTAAAATAAATCTTATTTTCCATCTTGCATGACATCATTAAGATTTCATTTATTTTTATTTGATTTTATTTGATTTTTTTGGAATTTATTGGTGAAGGTTATTAAAAATTGCTATGTTTTATTTATTTATTTTATTTTATTTTATTTTATTTTATTTTATTTTATTTATTTTTATTTTATTTTTGCATACCCATATCCACCCTTAGTTGACATCTTATTACTGTCCTCTTGGGCATTACACTTCAGTCAACTAGATTGTAGTTTGTAGATCGCAAGAAACACAGGAAATGTTACTTCTTAAAAAAATAAAAAAAAATGTTGTGGGTGGCGAGTGGAACCAGGTGGGATTTAACTTAAAAAAAGTAACATTTTAGTTTGGTGTGGAAGTTTAGAGACTAGTTAATATAATTCCTGCAGCTGTTCACACATGGAACTCTAAAGGGAATGTTGGAAAGTTTTTCTTTTCAAACATCTGTAGGGAGTATCAACATAGCAACACTACATCTTCAGCCAGAACACGAGAAGCCATAAAATATACAAACTGAAAAATAACACTGTTTGCTACCATATCCATTGTACTTATCGATTTGGTGATTTGTATTGGTTGCTGGTGCCGGCGTGATGTGTCTGGAAACATGTTGTTGATGGATGTGTCTGCAGTGGAGCTCGGGGGGGTACGAGGGGCCAGGGGTGGTTCAGGCAATGCGGCTGCCTCAAGGTTAGCCGCCTGGCACGCTAACAGATGGATAGCCTGCGCGCTGTCGGTAATGTGTTCAACTCAATCATGCCTTCCCCTCCGTACATCTCTCTCCTTCCTGCATTGAGACAGTTGTGGATCTTGTGGTGGAATAGACCAGAAGTTTCCTAAGGTGTAAGAATTATAATGCTGGTGGTACAGAAATCAGGTGATATCTTCAAATTCGTTATCCAATCATCTGCCTTTGCTTGAAATTTTAGGTTTTTCAAGCTTATTTTATTTTAATAGATTGTGTTTTTCAGGCCAAGACTTAGTTTGTTTTCATACCTGACTGACTGAGCTCTTCTTCAGAAACATCACGTCATGTCCGGTCAGCTGATTTAAACAGGTTTTGGCAGCGTCTTCTTACTAGTGGAGGCGGGACGACAGCGCCATCTACAGTCCAGCTTCTTCAGGACAGTATCCCAGGTGTGTGGGAGTAAAAAGACCCCCTCGTCCCGGTTTAAAGTCTCTCTGACAGGACACATCACAGCAACATCACGTGACCGCTCAACTGTCAGGTATAAAAACAAACTAAACCTTGGTCTAAAAAAAAAAAATCTATTAGAATAAAGACCGGACGAACCTCATTGTTGGTTTACAAGCATGTCTCGGAGATGTTCTTGTTTTACCTGGGATGTTCCACAGTTTGGCATTAAACTGATTAATCTCTGAGACAATCAAGTGACACCATTAGGACATGTTTCTGATCAGATCTGTGGAAAGCTGAGCCCACCCACAATGAAAGTTCTGTGGCTCTAATGTCTTAAAATTAAAAGATTTTGTGCTATAATGGCACATTTTTTCAATTGTGCCACGCCATTACGACCCTGAAAACCAGTACACTCAAAATAAACATATATATTTATTGTGTGTCAGTGAAAAAGTGTGACATGTACGTAAATCGGATGAGGGACAGGTGCCTAAATGGACAAACAAAAGAGGGAGAAGCGGTCACACTATACAGAAATGGGATATTGTGAAGTTTCAAAAATGCCCGTGTCTGGCTTCAGGCATAGTTTCTGCTAATTGGCTCGAAGCACTTTGTTGCAACAGTTTGTCGTCATTTAAACCTGCCGTACAATGTCAACTCGACCCCTTAAAAGGCCAGAATTATTCAAACTACAGCTTGCAACAGCGGGAAAGAGTAATAAATGTGAAATTACTACAGAATTGCATAGTTATTTTAAATCAAAATCAGCATATTTCCACATCTAGAATCAACGTGCCAGGCTTCAATAGGTTACAACATAAAGACTTGCAGAGAACATCCTCCATCGACATTGTTGTGTCCTTGGGCAAATAATTTATAAATAACTAAACGCTGGATTTTTGTAGTTCAGACAGTCCATGGGTTTTTGAATGTAGTCTGATGAGTGACAGTGTAGCTCGCACCCGCACATCGACTGAATCATAATGAGTATTGGCTGAGATTCAAGCATCCCGAATCAATTGACTCTTGAAAAAATGAATATTGACAGGTTGGACCTATTTTTCTTCATAATAAAAAACAAAACAAAAAACAAACAAGGAAAGATGTCCTAACAAATGCCTAATCCATCATTGGGTACATCTAAATGCACTCCGAAAATCCGATCGTTATCTGATTTCTGGAGTTATCAGATTTCTGGACATGCCATATAAACAGTTCATCTGATGTGAGTGATCTGATTTATCTCTCTAAAAATAATAAATACAGTAATTAATGTGGCAAAGATTGAAATGAAAGAGGAAATGTTAAAGATTGAAAGACTTATTTTAAAATTCATTGCGCTTTGTTTCTTCCAAATACAACAGTTCATCTAAAAATCTATTAATTTACTGATGCATGTCACCAGGTAGTAATAATAATAATAGCAAGAATAATAGTAATAATAATAATAATAATAATAACATCCGTTTTATATAACACTTTCCCGCTAACTCAAAGACGATTCACAACAGAGTAACAAAAAAACAAGGATAGGACAGAGAAAACAAGAAGTGAGGAAGCAGCCACTTGTCGGGGTTATAGGCGACGAAGAAAGTGAGTTTTGAATGTTAAGTGAGTCTGGAATGTCCCATAGTAGGGCATTTAACTAATCTATCTGGCATGTATTCAACTGTAGCTGTAATTATTACCATTGATACATGTCCACTACAGACAATGCCTCTTTTTTTACAGGTAAAGACGACACGGGATCTCAAATTTAGAGGGTTCGGCCAACGATGGTGAAGCTCGATCCCTCAATGTCCGGTACTTTGTTTTCACTGTGACGGGGTTAAAGTCAGCTGATCGGAGGCGGAATAAGGGGCAATGGGGTTGGAGGTGGGGTATGGAGGGGCCTGGTTATGGAGGGCTTTGTAGGTCATCGGGAGGATCTTGAAATTGGTGCGATGTTGGACGTCGAGCCAGTGGAGTTGTTGCAGAACGAAGGCGATATGGTTTCGTGAACGTGTTTGAGTGAGGAAGCGGACGGCGGCGTTTTGAACATATTGCAGTTATTGAAGGTCAGTTGAGGCGATTGCAATAGTCGAATCTCGAGATGATGAAGCCGTGGATGAGAGTTTCAGCAGCGGAAAGGGAGGGGGAGGGTTGGAGGCGGGCAAGAAAGCAGTCTGTGGCGGATGTGTGGTCTGAAGGACGAGGTTGTGGTCGAAGATGACGAATCCGAGGTTTCTGATCTGATTGAGTGACTGTGCGGCCATCAACGGTGAGCGTGAAATTCTGCGTGGAGTGGAGGAGTGATTCGGGACCGATGATTTCAGATTGGTTGCAAACGAGCTTGAGAAGGTTGGCGGTCATCCAGGATTTTATGGCCGAGCGGCAGTTTGAGTGAGAGGCAGGAACGACGGCTTTGATGGAGTGTCATCGGCGTAGCAATGACGGATTTCTTTTGTGCTTGTAAACACACGACAATAATCAGATCTTATCATTGGGTTATCTTATTATTCGAGCGTCCAGTGGCGTGTTTCGATCCATTATGAAAAAACACAAAGCTAAAATATTAAACAGGATCGTTTTTTTCGCCAAAGTCTGTTATTGACACTAATGATGAGTTACTCCTCCCGTTGTCCCCTCCATCGTTGTACAGTCTCACATTGGCCTGGGGCTGTGGAGTCGGGCTAAGCTGCGTACACCCAATTATAGCGAGCCTCTGACACATCGATTGACACAAGCGGCGTCCAGTCTTATCACAGTGACATGATGCAGTGGCCGCTCAGCTCCATTACCCCCATCAGCCAATAGGGACGCAGTGCGCTCTGACCCCCGGAGGCTCGGACGCGCATCTGTGGTTTTAATACAGACATCATAAAGACAACAAGAGCCAATCGTGAAGAGACGGAGGAATGATTATATATGCCTGCGAGGGACGAGATTAAGTTTCCATCGGGTGAACCGGTTATAGGCAATGGGTGATATATAGTCTGCAAGTAAAAGATGATGATAGAAACCTTACCTTTCTATGGGGCTATTTAAAAGTTCTTGCCAGTTCAATGGCAAATTTTAATTGAAAGTAATTAGTTAGCACAACTGCAATACCATTTTCAATTCAACATTTCAAAAAGCTTACACCAGCAGCCAATGATATGCAAAAACAGTCCCTTCGTTGCCATAGCAGTTAAGCAATTTAGATGAAAATGTATCTTTTGAATGGGGAAAGGTCGCCTCAAAAATATCAAAGAAATATGTACGTTTCTTATATAATAGTTACTGTATTTTCTGGAGTAGAAGTCACACTAGAGTATAAGTCGCAACAGCTAAAAAATGCATAATAATGAAGAAAATAACACATACATTTCACCTATAAATCGCATCTGAGTATAAGTCGTACCCAGGGCCAAACTATGAAAAAAAAGAGCAACTTATAGTTCGGAAAAAAATGGTACATACAATTCTAGTTTGATCACTTCAAGTTTTTAAAGTTTGGTTTTCATTTTGACCAAGAAAGGTTGCTCTATAGCGTTGAACTACTAAATATTTTCCCACTTTCCAATATTTTACCCCTCACCTCTGATCAGCCTGACCACGGTCCCTCTTGTACGTCTCCAGTCTGAACATTCTCTGGTGCCTCCTCTGTAACAGTAAAGGCGTTTGGGGACAAAATGAACTCATCTGTGGAGGTTTGGGAGGTTTGGGTAGTGCCTCGAGGACCGCAGTGTTCAGTAGATGTATCTTTTGGCCCATTTCTTCTTCTACCTGAGGCATTTATAGAACACTGCGCTTAGACCATTTTGCTCCACTTTTAAAACCCTCTTAGCCCAAAATGCACTTTCGGATACTAAATAAAAAATCAGAGTTAACTTTGGTGGAGAATATCATCGGTTTCTTAAAAGGTTTGGCAAAATACAACTTCGCCAGTAGGTTTTGTTCAAAAACATTTCGAAAAAAAACAGTTTCATTTAAAAGATGGGGTAAGGGGTTAATATTTTGTTTTGGATTGGTGCAACTTTTTGGATTGGTGCAACTTTTTGGATTGGCGCAACTTTTTACTCATGGATAGTTGGAGATGGAGGATATTGTGGTAGAATTTGTATTTCTAATTAAGATAAGGACCGTAGCCGCCATTTTGTGCTTTTAAACAGCCACACTGAGCGACAGGCAATGCGCTTACACTGCAGAACAAAGACGTAATCCATCTCTAGTCCATTGAATGAAGCAAAATCAAACAATCTCCAACAACAACAAGTAGGAAATCCATAATCTCCCATACTTGACTCAACTCGTGATGCGTGATGATGTCATGCCTGCGTCTACAAAGCGACCAATTCCACTACAGATGACTATTCGGGATTTCTTGGATGGTATTTCTGAGCAATTCTCAAATCCTAAATGAATCATAACATTAATCGTGAGAGCAACAACATGGCACTGCTCCAGCCCACTCCCCCTCTCCGTGTTTCCCTGAGTGTACTCCAGAGCCAGTCCCTTTACGGAACACCTGCTGCACTCTCTCCGCCAGATATTCCCGTTTAACCCCATTTACACTCCGCGAGGTTAAATTACTCATTGTTCCACTCAAAATCCAACATCTATACTTATCTTCTCATATCTACTTCTTGCAGCTGTTCAGTGTTGGCTTGTGTATTTTAAAACTTTCAAGTCATGTATTGGTGAGCGGAGGTATTGTTTTTCCGGCCTTTCTTTCTCCATCTTTTACAGAAGGGAGCAGACGCTGTCAATAGGACGAAAAATTCTGCTATTATTGTTGATTTTGAACACAGGAAACGCAGTGAAGTACAACTATTTGTTCCCTCAGTCTAAAAAATGTAGAGAGGTCGTAATAAGGTGACTATATAAGATGTTGTTTGGTGGTAGACAAAGCTTTCTTGGGTTTTATTTTGAGATTTAAGACGATGGAGTGGCCAGGAGTAACTTAAGGACACTGTAAATAATCATAAAAAGGTGAAGACAGATACGTTTAATGCCATACTGTGGAACATCCCAAGCAAAACGATACCACCTCCTTTAGTTTTAATTGTAATTACCGTATTTTACATCATGCCAGACAAAAAATGCATAATAATGAAGAAAAAAACATATTATAAGCCGCCAAACTAAAACAAAATACGGTAGTCACCAATCTGGGCAAACCTTAAAATATCCACATGTGTCAAACTCAAGGCTCATGGGCCAAATGTAGCCCGCCACGTCATTTTATGTGGCCGCGACAAAGTAAATTAAAAGGTATGTCTGTCTTAAAATATCAGTGTATCAGGAGACACACAGTTACACAACTATTTTTTCATATCTATGCTTATTTGTCAACTGAATAAGTAATAAATATAGAAACAGTTAATTAACAAGATCAAAAAGTAGTTGCATATATTTTACATTACATTTAGTTACATTTGGCCCTTTGAGAGCAGCCATTTTGTGGATGTGTCCCTCTGCGAAAATGAGTTTGACACCCCTGGCCTACACGGACAGATGCTGGTTTTATTTATTCAAAATCATAAATAAATATTATAACACGAAAATTATTACTCCCAGTTGAATTGCTTTTTTTTACCCATGTTAACTCCAACTAAAATATGATTTGAGATTTTATTTTGTTGTCTGGTTTATTTGGCAAATTGGTTCAGTTGGCTTCATAAAGTGTTTTGCATGAAAAATATCAGACCAATCGTGCCATTTGTATTGAACTGAATGCAGGTCTGTACAAGTGACTTTGAGAGATCCACTGCAAACTCACTAAAACAAATTACCGACGTCATCTGAGGCTTCACAAACTCATTCAGAGCTGCAGCCTTTCTTCTGTTGCTCTTGGCGTCTCGCGGAGGAACAAAGGAGCGACCGTCCCTGATAATTCTATTACGTAAGTCCGGGTAATTACTGTAAATGTGGAAGGGAGCCGTATGCAGGGAAAACCACAATCTGAGTCTTTGTGTCCTTGAATGCAAAATGAAATTATATTGTATTTGAAGGCGTATATAGTGGTAGTAGCACTGAGCCATCGGGCGGGATGCAGAATACGCTTTTCTTATATTTTGCTGATATAAGTACGGTCACCAGTGAATATCAGATGGCAAAGTTAAGTCAAGTCAAATGTATTTTTAAAGCACATTTTAAAACAACCACCGCTGCCCAAGGTGCTGTAACAATATAAAGTGCAATCTTATAAAACAAAACATGCAAAAATACAATAGAACACAACAAACACAAGGCTGCAAACAAAGAAGAAAGAAAGAAATATGTCACAGGAGACTGAAAAACATCACTTTTTTCTCCAGAAGCAACAAGCAAAGCACTAAACGGTGTTAATCTGAGGCGAGATAAATCTGATTTTATTTGTAAATCACAGATAACCAATACGCTCCTTCATTTCACATGTGTTACTGAAATAAACAAATACTGTCTGAACCTGTCTCGAGGCACAACAGATGGAATGGTTACCAGACTGATATCCCTTTGTATAAAAAGAAAAAAAATACCCGAAAGATATAATTCTGGATGTGCCAGGCGAAAAAGCCCAGAGAGGATGAAGAAGAGGAATGAATATGGTAAGACAGGGAGAAGGAGAGGACAAAATGTGGAGCCTGAATCGAGCGGAGGGCTATAAAAAGAGCGCGTTCCTACCCCCTCTGCTCTCAGCTATGTGGGGCAAGATGGGCACCTCCAGAAGACGTAATGGGACAAAGAGGACCACGGATATGAAGGTTCAAGCTGCAGGTGTAACTATTACGTAAATGCATGCGTAGAGCACATTACATTGTTAATGGAGATGGCGTAGCATTGTGCGAAATCAGCTCATTGTGTTCGGCAGTTTATTTCATCTACAAAGTCTTTAAGAAACGTAGTCGTAGTCAAGTTCTCGATTATGTAAAGCAAATGGATTTTACGCGCTATGTATTTGTAGAGCTTTTTACGCTTGTGTAAAAGGTACAGTCGCCTCTTTAGCTTGATTTGTCTTCCGTTTTCGTGAAAGAGAACTAAGTCTGCAGAAAGGGTTAGGGTCCACCAAGACAAATTAAGAAACCATCCCTGTACGTATATCAACAATATCGATTTTGCATGGAAATTAGCACATTACGTGAACAGTTTTCCATAAAAAGACAAGGAATTGGGGAGTAAGCGACGATTCTTCCTCGAAAAAGCTTTAGTTTTATGTATTAGCAAATATTTACTGTCATTTTGCAGTTCATGCATTAACAATTTATCTCAATATTTAACTCCGAGACCAGATTTACACGGACAACCCCCAGATTCGACTGAGTTACTGCAAGTATGAGTGCCAGTAGATCCCCATTTGACCGCATGAATTTGCAGAGAGAGCCAGCCAGTGCTTTACAATTTCAGGAAAGAAAAACATTGAGGGGCTTCACTAGCAGCCATGTTCACTTAGTTGGACTTTTCTTCATTTGTGCAATGACTGGGCGAGCGCTTCAGAGGAGCACACAATTACTGATATTTGCTGACAGCTATCAGAGAGAAAGAGAGAGAGAGAGAGACGGAGGAACACAGAGCTGCTACAAGGCTCCACTCCCACCATTTAATTAGACCGTACCTCAAAATGCATGAATAAAAAGCGACCGAAAGCTGTTCCACTATCACCACTGGACAATAAAGATACCACAATACTGCTATGATCCATAACTTTAGCATCAACGAGTATGTGTAAGGGTAAGATGGAGAAAGGTTGAAGTAGCAAAGCATTGGGGGAAAAATAGCACTGAAGCTGATTTCACGCTTCAGGGATTGCATCTCATTTTGTAGAAGGACTGTGGTGGTGTTCAGTTCATGCGTTTACTGCCACCTGCTGGACAACGGCGATATCGTCACAGCAACTCAACCCTGGGGGACATTAAAAGCCTTCAAAGTCAAACGAAAGAGTTCCTTATCTCGAAATGGTGGTGTCATGTATTCTGGTGAGGGCTTTTGGCTGAAATTTAAGAACGCCTTGTTAAAACCGCACTCCTCGTCTCCTCTTTAGCTCTTTTATTGTCTCTTTTTCTGTCTTATCTCGACTTTGCGTAAATGGAGGGCGGGAAATGGAGAGAACTTGCTTGATAGAGTTGAAAATCAGCTGCAAAATTCTCATTAAGCAGCAATAGGGTCCAGTTAAGAATGCCATTAAACGCATGGGCGGAGAAGTCAATATAGGCAAAGCATCCGTCTCCGAAAAGCAGAAATAAGCTCGAAACCTGCAATGTCATGAAAGTGTTGGGGTAAGTTACTGTCTGAGCACCTGCACGGTTCAACTGAATATATGCGTGCGTCGATATGAAATCAATAGGAGTTGGCCCTCGTCATCCCAGGCAGCACGGCGAAGGTAATTAATGGAGGCTTTCTCATCACTAATTAACACATAAACACAGCACTTCCCATCCACGTAAGTCTTTGTCAAGGCAACATCAAGGTTTTACAAAGATGTTTTAATGAGCTATCAAACAATTATGTAAGGAAATAAAGAGGTTTCTTTAATGTCTATGTTAGTTTACTGAGACACAGTTATTTATATTACATGTATTGAAGTACCCACGTTTTTATTGCTAAAAGTATACCTCAAAAAAGCATGCATTCTTGCTGGGAACGAGCTTGCCACTTCACAGATCTGCCCTGTAACATAGAAAGAAGCTATCTCTTGACCGTTTTCATGTTGAATGCCGTAATGAAGGCTGACCCTGCACCAAAATGTTCCACCTTTAAGTTAATGAAATCTTTGGAAAAAATGTTGACCTGGCTCTTTCAGTTTCATGTGGAATACTTGGGCTGGATAAATGTCTCCCTCTGCTGGAAATCTTGGGGAATGGAGAATGTTGGAATGGCCAATTAGCAGCACAAGCATTACCGACATAACGCTAACAGATATGAGCTAGACATTCAAGAAAATTTTGCCTCCTGAGACCCGAGCTCTTGCATGACATACTTTATTAATTTCTCTTTGTTATTTAGGCTGATTGGACCTGATGAGAAAAATTAGGTACACATATGAGGACATTCATTCTACTTTTTGATCATTTTGATAGAACATTTGAAAAATGATTTGCAAAAACTATTAAGTGCCTGAACACAACAACATTTGTCCTGAATGTAAAAACAATTGTGCCTCTTGGAATAATGTGGCTTATTTGAAGTGCTGCTGACAGGTGCAGGAAGACATACGCCTTTACAAAAATGAATAAATAAATAAAATAAATAAAAATTAAATTAAATTAAATATGATAAAAAATAACTAAATAAATATTCTGAACATTCTAAACTCTTAAAATATTCTATATTGAACATTTTTTTCCTCTGTTGCCGATTTTGTATGCTGTTCTTCTTCTAAAAATTTGCATTGTGGCCTAGAAAACCCAAAATCTGTCCCAGTAAATTAAGTAATGAAACAATCCAAACCAGCTGAATATATAAGCAAACATGTAAGAATGCAAGGGAACAGTTTTCTCATGGTTCAGTGCTTATCCCAATAGGTGGGATGCTACACTGATAACATGTTAATACGTTTTAGGCCTGAAAAAAAAGAAAAACATCTCCTTCTCTTTTACTGTATAATTTAAGCCTGTCTGGAGCCTCAGTATCTGTAAAACTGCAGCACGATAATGGCGTAGCAGTCACACGAGGGTTATTTTGAACAATTTGATATTATACTGTATTGTAACATCCCTTTCACATTTTGAAGAGGCAGCGTATAAACCTTTAAACAAGACCAGTTTACTCTCTCTTCACTTTGAGAGCACCGTAAACATTTCACAGCACATAAAATGATGATTTGAGAGATATAAAGTCGCAGACAGTATCCGGGATGTGCACGATTAGCGTCTGGCAGCGTTCACGTCGAGCGGCCCTTCTAACAGCCTCTGCACCTCATTAGTCTAACCCAGCACCGGCATGCCCCCACTATTAACCGCTAAATGAAAGACCTCCGAGCGCGATTACTGGAGGGAAGTCCCCTGTCGTCATGGGGATAACTGACTACACACACGCGCGCACACAAATACAGCCTTTCACGATAGCCATTTGAAGGGCGTTTATGAAAAGTGGCTATTTAACACTTCATTTGGCAGGATTCAAAAGCCTCCGACATAAAAGTCTTGGAATGTAACCTATGAGGACAAAATGAGACGCCAAATAACCAACAACCCCATTTTGAAGATCACAGTAAAAGCAGCGTTTCTGTCAAGCGCAAAACATCTGATAAATACTTGAAAGTAATGGAAATGTTGAAAAATTCTCGCCAAGGATAGCATCAATAGACTGTCTCCTATAGAATGAGTATGTGCCGCGATTGGCCGCTTCGCTTCTCATAGTGCGGTGAAAATGTGTGTGTAGAATGCAGATTTGAATACATAAAAGGAGCCGTCCAACAATAACGTCTCACAACTGCCAATAAATGTAATTAGCTCTGAGATTCTGGCTTAAGGAAGGATAGTATGCACGTTTTTCAGCCATTTTGAGCACTTTTCATCACTATAAAGGTTCAATATTTCGTAAATTGTTAATTACTATGGCGATTAATGACGATTTAATCACACTGAAAGCTCATAAATAGCTGTTTAGGTGTTGTTTTGGATATTGTTGGATGGCTTCTTCTGTGCAAAACCATAAAGCACAGGGTTCCACTTCATTTTATGATTTTCTATCAAGCCAAGTCCGTCCAGCAGAACAATTTATCCACTCTATGACAATGGGATGTGGAAGAAAAGACAATTACACAAGACGCCCAAACGTGTTTTGTGAAAGCTCAACACAAAAAGCTAAACGCAAACAGTGTGTGAATCAGATGTAACAATAAAACCATTGTACTCGCCTTCACTACGATTAAACGCACAGTAAAGGGATGTTAACGCGAGGGATGAGTATCTATAGGGGGAAAGTGACACTGTAGGGGCTTTTGAGTTACATAAAATTAATGCAAATGTACGTTTTCGTTTTAGTTTTTTTCTTTAAGTTGAACAAAGTTGAGTTTCTTCCAGATACAAAAACGCATCGCATCTACGGAATTGTTCCTTTACCTGGAAAGTTCGACCGTATGAGATTAAATTCATCGCACGGGGACAAGAAGGTGAAGCCACAAGGTCAAATTAGAAATTCACTCACTAAGAATCAATGTTTTTCAGGTTTTGCAAAGAACATATGGAATTAAATACATGCAAATTAGGTGATATAGTTAATTCCGTACTGGGGAACATTCCAAGTAAAGGAATAACATATGTTTGGAGAGAAGCAGGTAACAGACTCTCCATTAGATAAGTTACAAAGAGGACCTATACGACGTCAGAAAAGTAAAAGTTTTAGTTGTAATTTGTCGCCAATGTCTGTGATTTTAGGACCAAGTCAATTCAAATCTGCTGTTTATTTATTAAGTTACCAAAGAGCCACTTTCGCCCGTAGATCCTCACCCCTCTAAAGACACTCCGCCGTCTTTTCGTGGAAACCCTGTCTGAACGTAAAGTCTGTACTCACGGTCGTTGCAGTGTGTGCCCGTGTAGGAGGTCATGGTGCAGTCGCAGGTGAAGTTCTCCCACTGTTGGATGCACACGCCCATGTTGGCACAAGAGTCCTCCTGGCACGTGGTACTGGGGCCTGAAGCGGAACACAGGTGCACTGTTAAACTCTGCGGAGGGTGGTGCTGAGTCAGGAGAGAACCGGTGTCATGCACGAGAAGAATGCACTCCAACAGATACGCTGGATACTTTATTAGATACACATGTTTTAATGCTTCAGTATGTAAAAAAATAGGACAAATGGACATGATACTGGACATTAGTGAAATTTAGACCAAGCATCGGTATGGAGCCAAGTTAAGGTAAGGTACAGTTTATTGTTCTCTTGGTGTACCGTCTGCATTTGACCCATGCTTCAGTGCTGCTGGGGCAAACTGTCAGGAGCAATGGAGGAGAATTTGTGGATGTAATATAAGTGGTATTGGGTGTAGCAGAAAATTCTGGTCCCTGGATACAAACCATGTTGGTGAGGTTGCACTGCATAGTCATAGTGGGGGGTCTTTGACACTCCTGGAAGTGGAAGTAGAAGTATTATTTATTTATATTTTATGGTTTTAAATGATACATGAAAGAAGGAATATATTGTATTTAAATATTTTATGTTATCTTCATTCCTATCAGTAATTCACCACACAACAAAAGCACGCGGTTTCAAAAGTTACATCTTATTTCCCATTTTGAGGCTTGGTCTAAACTTCAGACGATTTATCTAGAAAAGTTACTGCGATGTCATTTGTCAAACTTTTATTACATTTAGAAGCATTTTAACAGCTACATATCTAATAATAAGGCAGTTGAGCGTATGTACATAATGTGTACAAGGAGGAGACAGTGTCACAGGACGTCCAGAGTAAAGCCAATGGCCGATGTGTAATTCACTGCACAGAGATATACACTAACACATCATTGTGAAACAGGAGAAGTAGAAATAACCTGGATTAATTTATTTTACACAAGCACAGCTCCTGAAACTGGCCCTGTGGTTCTTAGAGCTTCCTCTGACTCCAGTAGTGACACTGTCTTTATCCTTTCATCCAGTGTGTAATGTGGACATGCAGGATGTTTCATTCCAACATGGACGAGTTTTATCAGAGTCAAACTTGAGACGCTGCATTCCCTCTGTGGATAAACACAAAGAGCCTCAGCCTGGCCAGCCATCGTAGCCATGTGCTTTGGTATGGAAAGAACTGGTGTGATTCAATGGAATTGTAACTATGTCACTTTCAAATGAAAGTCCACCACCTGCTTGTACCTAATGAGATGTTATTGCTTTGTCTGTCATGTTCCACAGTATGACATTAAGCATGTCCATTTCCACAGAGACAACCAGGTGACGCCATTAGGCCAAGTTGCATGGAATAAAATATCTGTATTTGAATAAATTCAATAATAAAAGTGTAATATTTCAGGCAAATCAATAACATCTCCATGGAGACAAGCCGGTGGTGCACCGTCCACCAGAAAAGTTACACAGAGCAACTTTATCAAAAGTCTGAATGTTTGTTACACTTCTGACCTCATATCCTTGTCTGAATGAATGCTGTTAATATTTATTCTTTTACAGTTAAAGTTGACCCATGTCAGTGTCTTTAGGGAAATGGCTTTGGTTGGCCAGACAAGACATGAAACATTTGACCTGCTATAAAAATACATAGATGGACACTGAAAAGACTAAACATATATATATGAATTATATATATAAAACTCAGTCAGTGCATGTGGTGAATGCACTTAGGAGTATGAGGGAATGCAGAAACAGACTTAAGTGCACGGCATAGATAATGATAAACAACCCCCCTGGTGTACAGTATATGGACAGGGACTAACTGAAACCCACCTGAGAAACTAAATCATAAATAAAATACAAATTAAAAAAATATAATGATAGACAACTAAGCAAAAGCAAGTCTAGTGCAAGACGAAGCCACGGAAAGACATAAAAAGTTGTACGGATTTGCTGACTGAAAGAGAGGCTTGTGTGCAACGCATGAGGCAGAGTGGAGCAGGTCAGCTTCTCATCAGGAGGACGGAGGAAACCCACGCTCTGAATAAGACACTTTACTCTGTCTAAATTACTAATGAGGAGAAACTTGATGGGTCTAAGCGTGTGAGTTTTGTTCATGTACCAGACCTTCTCCAGACGCATATAGTGGATAACAGACAAAAGTCCAGATGTTTCTTTGTACTACAACTTGTTTTGTCCAAAGATGCTGGGAGGATAAACCTACTATTTCCTTAGAGTAAGTAACTGTCCCATTAAGAAAATCTGCCCTGCAAATGTGTCCCATCAACTGAAGTACAGGGGCACATCTCCTGATCCTGAGAAGATGTTGGATAGAAGTCTTATTTTTTTAAAGGCAAGTGTGACCAAAAATGTTATGTACAATACTTTAAAAGAGAAAGTTTCTGTTAAGAAGACAACTTGGCGCAGATATGAGTCTAAAAACAATGAATTTGCGGACTGGGACACACTTTGCACAGAGAATAGGCTGAAGATTTTGCTTAGAAAGATGAGAAGTAAGACGGTTTGTGTTTGTCTGTACCCATTTGGAGTAAGAACTGCACGTTTTAAATCTACAGGTTTGAAAAATGAGACCCCTGGACACTTAAAATATGAGCCTATTGTGCGTTACATGTTTTAGTTTGGTTTCAGTAGGTTTATTTTGCATTAAAAGTGTTTTGAAATGTTCCAGATGTACTTCACGTTCGAATCTCGTTGGCAAAGCTCGCTCAGAGTAAATTCCTTCTATATACTTTCATAGAGATCTCTCTTAATGGATTATGACTCATCTGACTAGTACAGAAGATCAACACTAACAATGAGAATCTAACCTCCGGATCCAGCTTCAAACTCCAGCTTCCTGCTACATTAAAGCCAATTGAACATAATGAGACTTGTGTGACTTTGTTCCTGCAGTGCTGATGTCTCCATTGAAGAACACACTCCTCCCACACACTGATCACAAAGCCAGTCTCCTGTCTACCTTTCCACATATTTACACAAACATCAGTCATTTGTCTGTTCTGCTGCTACTTAATTACCATCCACTCAACTCTGTTTGTTCCAGTATTGCACGCCCACATTAGCAGTAATTTTCACTGGGAACACACCACGAGCTTCTCTTAATGAAAGAAACATTTGGTGTATTGAAATTTCTTGCATAAAGTTGCTACATTAAGAGACCCTGTACATTTTTGTTAGTTTTTTTTCATGTATTCGAGCAAAATCCTTGCCCCAGCACAGATATATTGTATAAACAGCTCTTGAGATCAAAATAAATCCACTGTGTCCTGTCTGTATAAACAGTTGTCCCTCGCTATATCGCGGTTCACCTTTCGCGGTCTCGCTGATTTTTTTGGTGCAATTTTATATGCTTTATTAGAGAGTATGATCGTGCATTGTGTTCTGCGTCCTGATTGGCTAAGGGACTGTAGACCATTGTCCATCAGTCTCCTCCGTGCCGTGTCTCCTGTACAGTACAGAATGTGTTCAGACTTTAGAATTTACATAAACGTTGGATCGCAGTGTGACTCTGAAGTGCTGTATGTTTGCAAGTTTTCTCCCCGACAAAACCCACATGAAACGTTCTGCACCGACAAAGACGCCTACGAAGGTTTGAACTTTGAGAGAGTTTAAACGAGAGAGAAATGTGAGAAAATGTTAATGCCTGTGTGAGAAAAGTGTATAAAGTGTGTGGAGAGGGGTTTTACAGCAAAAAACATATAGAATAATTGTAAAAAATAAAGCTGATACTTTATGGATTTCGCTTATTGCAGGTTATTTTTAGAATGTAACCCCCACGATAAACGAGGGTCCACTGTAATTAGAAAGAGCTTGAATGTCAGAGAATCTGGAAGTGTGCAGTTAGCATGTTAGTTGTTATTAGCTTTGCCAAATTATCTTAATGTTGAATAAAACGCTTGCAAACTAACTTGTAAATAGTGAATAAATAGGTCGCTCAGAATGCATAAGATAAGTGTGGAGTAACTCTGCATCACTGCAAAATGAACTAGTTCTGTTTTCCGTGTGTTTAGGACAGTAAAAATCTGGTACTATAATGAAATAGCTTGCTGACGGTTGCTCAGTTCTAGCCATTTGTCTTTTCAGAGAGCGGGTAACCTCAGCTGCACCAGGGGACACTGTCACCATAGCGACACCCATAGCGATGCATTGCACACGGCAGACTTTCAGACGAGCAGGCCTCTCGGGGCGGAGTTTAACCCTCTACCTTGAAGGTTGGCTTTGGTGAAACCAACTTTGTTAGCGCCGAAAGTAAACAAACACAACACAGAAAAGCGGAAAAGAAGAGGAGAGGTTAGTGAGGGGACAGCATTGTTAGTGCTTCCGGGAATTCTTAAACTTTGTGACCGTGGAGAAATACCTAAAACTTTAAATGATAATTGGGTTCTTACTGAAATATGTGTAAGAATATGGGTTCTAAAGATGTTTTGTTTTTTTTGTACCAAATGAGCCAATCTTGTATAAAATTAGCTAACCCTAGACAACTAACCCACTACAACGTGTAATAATTTGGATCAAACTGTAGTAATTAAAATTAATAATTATTAAAATGCCATTGGTCAACTGAAAGACTAAACGTAAACTATTAGCAACTATCATTAGCTTTATGACCTCACCATATATATAAGTATATTTTGAGCTGCAAATTAGTATCATAATTGCAATAGAATATGTTGGCTATGTGATTTCTTTGGTCTGATTCAGTCTAGAGAGCTGCAGCACTTTTATCCTAATGCTATGCTGCCATCTAGTGGTGCTGTGTGGACCTCCAATCCACCCTCCAAAACAATAACAAGCAAAACAGTACAGAAAAACGGGCTTGAAATTATTAGGATATAAGAGCAAAGTATAAAGGCAAAACCGAGTAGGATATGTTTAAGAAGTTTGTGCAGAGTAAAATGTGAGATAGAATCAATGCAAGATGTATATACACTTTATTTTATTTATTTTGTTACTACAATCTCTGTTGATTTAGAATTGGCTATGGTTACTTTTATTAAAATCTGAAAAAACAGCCTATTAAAATTGAAATAAATTCAAATAAAGCATAAGCAATTATTGTTATATGCAGAATACTTCAATTTGTGGTGTAATATTTATTAAGCCTCAAAATTAGCATTAGTTTTAGCATTTTAGCATTTATCTATGTAGGTTTTAACATGTTGTCAGTGACATCCACACACAGGCCTCTGTCCACGGCCTGATCTTTAAATATTTATTAATTTTAGCAGGACTTGGCAAAAAAGTCATAGAGATAAAACTGGACAGGAAGTAGTGACGCTAACAGTGAGGTCGCCGGGTGATTTTGTGCACAGAGTCGATTTCCGTTTAGAATTTCTGCACATATTTGTCCACAATGTTTGGAATAAATTGAAGCTAATGTTATACGATATATGTAAAATTATGTAATAGTAATGTTCAAGGCCCCATTGAAACATATACTAAGGCTAATCAATGTACAATCATATATTTAGCGTTTTGTTTGGGGGTGTTACCTTCACAGCCCCTCTCGATCTGCCCGCTGCGGAAGAGGGCGTCACTGATGAGGTCCGGCAGTCTTCCGTTGAGGTCGACCGAGGCCAAGCATCCCTGGAAGCCCTCACGGGACACCACCAGCTTGGGCAGGTTGTGGTACATGTTGGGTCCCAAGCCGCCAATGAACAAGTCGCCTGCAGAGACGTAGAGACGAGGTAAAACATATTGAAATTTCGATGAGATTCCTTTTTTTTACAAGCTCGTTCTATTAATAACAGTATCCCGTTTTATCCTCGCTTTTCTCATCTTGTCTTAATAGATGTAGTGTTGAAATAAGGATCAGTCTAGGAACAGTAGTTAAGCTGTCAGACTCGCCGAGGTATTAAGAAAATCTCCAGACACTTGTTAATTTTTAAAATGCCAGATGTAATAAAAGACTTTAGTAGAGTGATAAAACAGGAAAACTTCAACGTTGTACATGTCAGCGGTGCTACAGATAGCTACTTTGCCACTGTTGGACATGTTGGATAGCTCAAACTTTATTTTTATTTCTGTTTTGGTTTCAGTTTACATGCCTTTACTATAACATTTCTCAGAATGCATTAAAATAAATGATTAGAGCAGCAATATGGTGGGAAAGGGACGTCAAACCACAGCCTATAACTTAGAACATTTGTTTGTCTACATGGAGATGGTATTGTTTTGCCTGAGATGTTCCACAGTATGGCATTAAATGTTCTTTCTTTGTACATGTAGACAAGCAGGTTAAGGCACCACTAGGTCAGATCTGTGGAGAGACGACTCCACTTGCAGTAAGAATACATGTTTTTCAGGGTATTTTTGAGTAATAAAAACACAGAATGCTTGTTCTTCACGGTATTTTTGAATAGTAAAAACACAGAATATATGTTTTCAGGGTATTTTTGAATAATAAAAACACAGAATGCATGTTTTTCAGGGTATTTTTGAATAATAAAAACACAGAATACATGTTTTTCTGGGTATTTTTGAACAATAAAAACACAGGTAGATAAATAAACATGATACCATACTGTGTACATTTCAGATTTCAGGCAAAGCAATGGCATCTCCATGGAAACCACTACAAAAATTACATAGAACACCTTCAAATGTCCATTTACATAAGGATTTTTATCGTGAAAGAAGCATTACTAACCACTGTACACCATTTTGTATCTGATGGATTACAGCCCGGTTACACGACTGTCACGGACTAAACCAATCCATTTTGCCCACTCTAACCTCCTTTTATAACGACACGGGCGGTTTTACCTTTGAGGTCGAGGTTCTTGGCCCCGTTCACGTTCTGAGTGACAGATTTGGCGTCCACTTTGAGCGTGTGGGTGTTGGAGGCATCTCGGGTGATGACCACATTGTGCCACTGGTTATCGTTGAGAGGGCTGTCGCTGTTCCCCTTCAGCAGACTCGGACCGTTGCCCAGGTCAAACACGTAGTGGATGAATCTGTCGCCATGGGAACAACAAAAGCGGGTAGTTGGTACACAGGGTAGAATGTTTTATCGTCCGGGCTTATTGGATTACAAAGTTTTATGAGGATGTTTCACTCATGGTAATAAAAGTTGACAATGAAATGTTTTGGCGTAGCTCAAGAAGGATTGCGTTCCAACGAGGTTACAAAATGGAGGTATGGAGATCAATACTCGCTGATAGGTAATAAACTACATCTTACAAAACGCATTAATATTACATATATAACGACATAAACACGCACGTTTCTGTTGATAAAAATACAAAAGAAATTAGAAATCCAGATAATGATGATGAAGTTAATTATTGTTTTGTTTTGTAATTCAGTTTTTTAGTTGGGTTTAAAAATTTTTGAACAAAGGGGGTCGAAACAAAGCGCTCGACTAAACTAACTTAAGAATTAAATAATGAACTAATGAATGAAGTAGTAAACAATGAACGAGGCATCAAGACTTGCAAATGAAATCATAGTTTTAATGGTTGTAATTAGCAAAGACTATAATTATCTACATAACTTCCTACATAAACTAAAGTAAATATGGTGTTTTGAAACAGAAAACCTGTAAACTCTGTATTGGTACTTACAGTTGAAACCAGAAGTTTACATGCATGATATAAAAAGATACATCTGCTTTTTTTTCCTCACTGTCTGCCATGAAATCAGACTAAACTTTTACTGTTTTAGGTGAATTAGGATTACCAAAATTATTTCTATTTGCGAAATGCCAGAATAATGAGAATTTTTTTGACAAGTCAGATATTTACATATATTTCATTAATATTTGGTACCAAAGGTGTGTCAGGTATGTCTCAAATGAACTCAAATATTGTCAAAAACCTATCAGAAGCTTCCAAAGACATGACGTCCTTATCCGGGCTTTCCCAAATTGTTTAAATGCATAGAAATCTTACTGTATGACTTCTGACTTTGAACAATGCAAAGAAAAACTGATGTAAAACAGGAAAGTTTTGTCTGATCATGTCGAACAGTGAGAAAAAAAGTGTATGTGTCTTTTAATATATTTTATGTAAACGTCTGATTCAGCTGTACAACATCTGCAAACATGTTTAGCAGTTCATATATTAAACACTTCCAGGGGCATTATTATATGAATGAAGATTGAATATATGAACTGCTAAACAAGAATCCTACTGTTAACAAATAAAACAGAAATCTTATCAGTATTTTTCAGACTTAATAACTGTCAAGAATGTTCAGTGACATTAACTAGCCAAATAAATGTATAGTTATGCTAAATATGTCTGAGTAATCCTGCAGTTGTCCAGGTTGGTTCCATCCATAGATTGTATAAATAAGTTTACTAAGGGAGTGTGATGTGACCCATAGCGTTCGACAGCCAGATGAAGCTCGTTGAGGCTAGCAGTTATAGGCGAATTTGGAGGCAAGTTCCATATTAGGAATCACAGCAACCAAAGAGCCAATCCAAAGTGAGGCTGTTGAAGGTAACACCCCTTTCTGTCCATTTTCTGCCCACTTCCTGCTAAACCAACGGTACAGGCTTGGCAACCCTCCTTGGATGAGCGGGGAAATGTATACACTCTCAAAAACATGTGTCAGTGTGTATTCAACCTCTCACCCTTTGACCAGCTCTACGGCGATGAAATCATTCCCGTCTCCGCTGTTGAAGATGATGAAGCCGTCGGAGGAGGTGGTTTTGAACTGGAAGAACAGGTGCATGGTGGTGTAGGCCTGCAGCGTGGCCAGGCCCAGGTAGCTGCCCTTGGTCTTAAAGGTCACGGGGTCAGCGATGATGGCGCGCATGCCGAACCGAGCGTTGAGTTCACAGAAGTCGATGTCTCCGTTCTTACACATGTCGATGTACTGCATGCCGTTGAACTTCAGGCTCTGAGGGAGAATACAGATTATCAGGAAGTACGGTACGGTATTGGAAAGTACACATTAGTGGTCTTCAGACAAAATTAGCTAAAATTGCTGCTATAATGGCTAAAATTATTTTTTTTCTGAGTCAGGTTTCACTTAAATTATTGCACAATAGTCTATTCCTACCATGTTTGAATTATTGTGTAGAAATCTGGGGTAAAAATGTATTAATCTAACATAAAATACATTTTTCTACTCCAAAAGAAGGTCATTAGAATAGTTAACCAAGCAGATGATCTCGCACCAAGAAATACTATTTTTGTTAAGTTAAAACTAGTAAAATTGTCTGATCTTGTTGATTTGAGCACAGCCGTAATGATGTACAGTATAAGGCGTATAATCATAAGCTCAGCCCCTTGTTTACAGATCTTAATCGAACAGAGACAGTCAATATCATCTTACACGAACAAGAATATTCAAAAAAAGGAAGACTAGAACCAGTAAAAAGCATCATCATGTTTCTGTTCGAGGGGATAAGTGTGTGGAACAACCTCGATGATAAATTAAAACGCTCCTACACAATAGAAACATTTAAAAAGAGGCACAGTATAAAACATAACTTTTTGAAAATTACAAGACTCAGGAATGATTTATGTGAACTGCTGTGGTTTGTAGTTTTTCTTTTGTTTAAATATTGAGTCACTTGTTGTAGAACTGATGCTGCTTTTCTTGGAATTATTGTGCGTTATTATTAAATCGGGTTAGGCATTATAAGTCATTTTTACTTCAGCCTAAACCTGTTAGATCATGATAGAAATGTTATGTACGACCTTATACAAGTTGAATAATGTTTGTTTTTTAATGTAATGGCCAAATAAAATAAATACTACCAAAAAAACAACAAAAAAAACAACTAAAATAAATAAATACTACTATTTTTTTAGCTCTGTATTCAACTGAAGAAATTCTTGGTCGACTAAAGACAATCGAGTAGTTTCTGAAAAAGGGGGCATGGAAAAAGCTCCAAAAATATTACCGATCTCTATGTATCTGACCCAAACTGCTCTCATAAGACACAACTTTTTATATAAAAATACCAAATCTTCAGTTAACTCACTCAATAACTTCTCTTCTTTACTGTTGTCCCACATAAATCCTTCTAATCCAACTAAAATGACTTGTCTCCTATTACAAATTTCGTTCGACTAAGACACCATCAACCCATTAATCAACTAAATAAGCTAATATTTTTCCCTTTAGGTTTTCTATTTTTGGTTTGTCACTCAAACCTCCTGCCTCTGACTAAACTGCGCTGATATTGCAGTACTATCACTTTGGATTACGCACAATTTTATCAAGCACATCAGGTTTTGAATATGTGACACCATTTTAAGCAGCACATGGGACCGCACATGTTTTCTGCAGTGATGGAGCAGTGCTGTACTCATCTATTTACAGTATTTATTGATATTTACCTGAAGGTGTCCAATGAAAGGAGAGGGTGTAGACGAGATAAAGCGTTTTTCTGTCAGGATTCCTAACTCCACGTTGTTGAACTCCAGGCGAGTGTGATCACCCGCCATTTGACCTGAGGAAAGTAAGACGCAGTGAGAGATAAAACAAGGAAAGACTTTAAGGAAGTTACTTGGATATTTGAGAGACTGAAGTGAGCGAAGTTTGTTTTGGGTCTGGTGGAGTTTGTAAAGCAGAAAGGAAATATTATTAAGATATTTGATGCATTGGTCAATTAACACAAACCATATTCACGCCTTTGCACAGTTTACTGTTTATCAGCTTTACGTCAGTTTGTACTAATTATTTTACCACCACAATCCAGTGTGTAGAAATTCTGATCTCGTTTCAGACACATTTCCAAGAGATTTGATGAGGCACCTGAGGCTTCTTCCAGGCCCTTGAAATAGTGCTACATCAACAAAAGGTATACAGCACCGCATAGTGGCAGGATGTGCAAATGACACATAGAAGACATAAAGAAAAGCTCCAAAGGGTTTAACTCTACATCCAACTTAAAACATAAAAAATAAAATGCCGGTGACAGAAAAGGAAAAAACTGAAAAAAAAACAACAACAAAAAAACATGCTGTGTATCGGCTTATGGCTTGTACCTTCTGCCATGTCGTCGTCCACAGTGAGTTTGAAGTTCTTCCCACGGCGCAGCACCCTCACAGAGTGCCACTCGTTATCGTTGAGTTTCTGCCCGGCATAAAGCACCTCAGGGCCTTTGCCTGAAGAGGAGGGGGAGTTAGTGGAGGGAGGGGAGGGACAGGCACGCACAGATCTACTCCTACTACAGGTTAAGTCAGATACATCATTAAATCAGTGGTAAGTAAGAAGTAATTTTCCTTGTTTATATAGTTTTCTAAGGTTTGTTAAAGTTAAACTAAACAATATTATTTGAGGATTCAACTGTGAACATCTGTGGGATTTCCAAATCTGACCACTAGAGGGCAATACTGCTCCACACATCACTTCTCAGTTTGTGAACTAAACTGGATGAAAAAAGTACACATGCACATTTAGTTCATATTTAAGTAGTACAATCTAAAAAAATTCTTATTATCTTCTGTTACCAGCACCTTGCATTTATATATAGATGTAAGGCCTGTTATTTGGTGGCTTTTACTATCAATAACCTCTGTTCTCTCTGTTTTCTCTGTTTTTTTTTTGTTGTTTTTGCATTATAAGTATGTACTGCTAATAGAGTTCCATATTTAGTACATGCTGGATATTAATGGGCACATACTGTATATACTAACTAAAACAAAACACAGAAATAAAATCACTTATGCAAATGAACAAACTAATCCCTCAAACATGCACACTGAAAGTAAGCACATATTAGTATTAGTATTTGAAGTGCCAATTAGAACCCACAATCAGGAAAGCGGTCATTTTCCAATCTTTCAAGTATTTTCAGTTGTATTTGCATAACTTTGATTACTTCTTCTACTGTTATCATGGAAATCCTCTTATCTGCTCACTACATGCGCACACTGCTAGCACAAGGCTGAATCAAAGAGTGATTGAAGAAGAGAGTAGACTTACTGGAGTTACAGTTTATCCTGACACAGTCTAGATGGGAGGGAGAATAAGTGACAGATGAAATCGCATCCTTCAAGGTTACAGCTGCAGACAACCAAGAGCATAAAGCCACCTTCCGGGGACGGTCACATGCTGCTGGGCGACCATTTTACTTCGTCCTTGTGCTTACACTCAAAATCCAATTCGGGTTTATCTTTGTTTATGTTAAAAGCAAAGTATTTGTGCTTCCTTTTGATGCAATACTAGCACGGACTGCGTATAAGTGTGTAAAATGGTCGCTTACTTTGGCCACAGTGATTTTGCAACTGGACAATCGAAGTCAAATGATACTAGAGCTATACAAAATGTGAAATTAGTCGCATAATTACACAACTTGTAATGATAAACTGTTGCTATGCAGTGTTGTTTATTTAAATTGGAAGCAGAATAGCTAATTTTGAGCAATGCACAGAACACTGAACACAGATGGGCAGTATAGAAAGATCTGGCAAATCTTATCGACTTATAAATAGTATATAAAACGCCATCTTGTGCAATTTTGTCACCGATCCTGCAAATCTCTTAAAAAAGAGCTGCCTTCTTGTATCATATTAGAACGCATTGAATGTATTTGACTACATTTTCACACTTTTTTGGTCCGAGTTAAAATCTATGTGACCAGGCGAGTCATGTGCCGTCAACCGCAACAGAAAAGTGGAAGCAAACAGCCTCGAGCCACCAAGCACCTTCACCTATCAAAGTCTATACGCCCAGTTTGTACAATGGGACAAGTTCACATCGTTTCTATGTTTTAGTGATATATATTCGTAGTGTTTTTTGTTTTATCTAGCCTCTGGAGAGTGTAAGGTGCTGTGGCGTCGCGCTGTTTGCTGACGGGCCGCAGACTCTGGGCCTTTGAAGGGGTGAGTGCCATCTTTGAACAGGCGTGAGGGATGTCAGCTACAGTCCCGGGGTTACTAATGGACGGAGAGGAACATGGAGCTACTATAATGATCACAAAAAAATTGAAAAAAATTGAAAAAAAAGCATTCCATTGAGAAAAAATGTTCAAATGCCTTAACAGATAGCAGAAGAATTTTTAAAAATGCATCTTCGGCTATTAGTGCCATGTGGTATGTGTCAGAATGTCCGAAGTAATGAATATGAGCGATGGCGGGTTCAAAGGGGGCGCTGTTGAAAATGGAAGTATTGGTTAAATGTTCGAATAATGGATTTAGAAAGTACAAAACATCTCAGCATAAGCCAGAAAACTCCAATCCAGGCAAAACAGAGCATGCATACACAGACGAGGTAACAGTTTGATAGCTACCATGTTAGCTAAGACTGAAACGGATAACAAATAATTAAAGAGGCTGTACCCAATTTTTGTTTTTCCAAAGTTTAGCCAATTTAGTTCTGCCCTGGTACAGATATATCATAAAAGCAGCTCTTAACATAAAACTTAGACCACTGTGTAATGTCTGCATCTAATTATTAAGCATTATAAACAGGACGTGAGCTATTAGCATGCTATTTGTTGATCCCAAAGTTTGCTCTGGCTCCTGAAAGCTGTGAAACGAGCTTATAAAATTGTCTAGCTCAGGGCTGTCCAAACTACGGCCCCGGGGCCAAATGCGGCCCTCAGACCAATTTTTGTCGGCCCTCACGCCTCCTCCTAAACTGGCCCAGTTGATCAGGAAGTATTTTTTAGTACAAATTGACTCTATAACCTGAATCACATCACATTGCATTGTGATACAGACCTCAAAATAATCTTCCAAGTCTTATTAAAGGTACAATAACTCCCTGTATCGACACTGGTCTGTGGTTCTCCACTTCAAATATGAAAAAAGTTTGGACACCCCTGGTCTAGGTGAATAATTAGGATGCTAAGATTAGGTAATTGAGGAATAACATTGGACAGTTTTTCCCGTTTTTTAAGACAGTAAAAATCAGGTACAGCCGCTTTAATAATAATAAATCAAAATAAATGAGTATTTTCGTCGGGCCCACGTAAGGACGGCTGATACGATACCCAGGTTGACGGTGAGTTTGACCCGCCCGCTGTCCAGCTCCAGCCGCAGAGTGTCAGCAGAGTCCCGGGACGTGGCGGCCATCAGGAGCCCGAATGCACGCTGGGACATGAAGCGCAGGGAGACGTCCTCGGCCTCAGTGTGCATCACGTGAGGGATCACCACCTTCATGTACATGCTGCCGTCGAAGGACAGGGTGGACGACTCTGCGAGGAGAAGACAAAAGAGACGGTCAGTGATGGTGTCGGTTGATAATGCGAGAAGAAAATATTTTATCTATCGAATGGTTAAAAGTCCTCAATATGGCACCTATAACAGGAAGCTGAATGTGACAGTAGGTGGTGGAACAAAAGTGATGACATAACGCAGATCAGGCCTAAACTATGTATGTTTTTTACTGTTAATGAGACACACCAAGAAGTAGACTTGATATTTTTAGTACCTTCTAAAACTTAAACAAACCCAAACCATTTTTTGAACCTTAACCTTGTTCATAAACCTTTTCAAATCTTACTCTAACTGTTCCTAGACCAGTGGCGGAGCTTAACAAAGTAAAAGTAGTAAAGTACATGCACATTTTAGGTATCTGTACTCTACTTAAGTACATTTTAAAGTGGATATTTTTACTTTTACTGCATTTAACAGCATATATCTGTACTTTTTATTCCACCACATTTTTGAACAGGACTGAAAAGTAAAAGTTTTCATTATTGTTTGAGATCTGCTGAAAAGGCTGAGGGTTTATTTTTAACACATTCACAGTTTGAGCAAACAAAAATATACAAATAAAAACAGCTAGAAAGAATAAGTATTGATTCAAATGTTTCTCTTCAGCAAAATTCAGCACAAATCTGTATCAAAATAACTACATTTGACGTTTTATAAGACCTCAACATATCTGCAAAATGCTTTTACTTTTTACTCTTTAAGTACATTTTTAAACAGATACTTTAATACTTGTACTTAAGTAGATGTTTTCATGTGATACTTTTACTTGAGTGTGTGTTTTTTTGTTTGTTTGTTTTTTTGCCCCAGTATCTGTACTTTTACTTAACTAACAAAACTGAGTACCACCTTCCACCACTGTTCCTAAACTCACTTTGACTGACCAATCACAGCAGACCATCCAATCAAACTGACCCTCCTGAATAGGGTCCATCACCAAATACATAAATTGGTAGCAGTTAATTCCTTTGTTATCTTGTTTTGATGCTAAATGCAATATTCAAAGTCAAATATAAGTAGTTAAAGGTCCTATATTGCACAAAACAGACTCTTGTAGAGCTTTTAGTCATGTCAAAACATTGCTACATCCTCAAAAACACACCTGGAGTTGTGTTTTGTTTCATTCACACCTTTTGTTATTAGTCTGTACATCTCTGTTCCACCTTGTGATGTCATGAAGAGGTAGTTTCCAAGTCAACAGCTACCATTTACCTTGTTTTTTTAGTAGAGATTGTAAATTTCATGACCGATATCATCCTAATGTTTCTAGTGAAGGCGTAAGTAGTTTCAAAACACAGCGAAGCACTTCCTGTATTACCAGATGACATCACAAGGTGGAACTGAGCATTTTCTGTCTGAGAGAAGACCTCAGCCTAACATCAGCCTTACATTACGCTTGGGTTTGTGTTTTAAACATGTGCGAATGAAACAAAACACAACTCTAGGCATGTTCGTGATGAGGAAACAACATTATAACACAGATCAGACAATAGCGTAATACGGGCTCTTTAAACAAACAATTATCCATGACACTTTTATTATTTTGTTTTATGGTATAAATTAGCATGTTTACATCACTGTCTGCCACTCAAACCCACGTCTCTACCCGCGCATTTAAAAACATGAAATCCTATCCTTTCACGCGTTAGTGATCACCATGTCAACGTGATGTCCTCTAATGATGCGCCTATGTCATGATGGTTCCCTTAGATATGCATCATAGGAGAGATAATGTACAGTGTAGACATCTGCTTGTTATTCTCCTGCCTGACACGAGCCTAAACTCCGCACTTGTAATATATGTACCACATTACTGTACTGCGTGCCGTCGGGAGGTGTGTGTATGCGCGTCCCATATGGCCACTCACAGCTGCAGTCATCATACAGTGACAGGTACAAGCGTGGAATCACAGGCTGCTCACTGTGCAGAAAATTAAATCATCAAAACCACATCATGAACGCAGCTCTCCGCTGATCTAGGCTTTTGGTTTATATGCGCCTACAATCCAAATCCAAATACAGGCGTGTGGCATACAGGACACATGGAAGTTAAAGGTCAGAGTGTGTAAGCACGGGTTCGCTGGGCTATGGTAATGTTTATGTCGTTGGAATGGTTGTCTAGTTTTTAAATTATGTTAACACAGAGAGGAAAGAAAGAGAATAGTAATGTTTCAGTACTGTATTAAAAAACGGTTATTGTGTTTGTCTCGTATATATCTGTGTAATCCCTCAGTCGTCCAGGTATGATCCGTAGTAAAAGAATTCAGATCTGTCAACTGGACAAAAAGTTGTAGGAGTGAAGACGTTTCATTGCTCATCCAAGTTTCTTCAGTTACTAGCGGTCTAGTATACAGTTGTCCCTCACTATAACGCGGTTCATCTTTCACGGTCTCGCTGTTTCACCGATTTTTTTAGTGCAGTTTTACATGCTTTTTACAAAGTATGCGCGTGCATTGTGTTCTGCGTCCTGATTGGCTAAGAGACTGTAGACCATTGTCCATCAGTCTCCTCCGTGCTGTGTCTCCTGTACAGTACAGAATGAGTTCAGACAAATTTACATAAATGTTGGATCGCAGTGTGACTCTGAAGTGCTGTACGTTTGCAATTTGTTTTCTCCCCGACAAAACCCACAATGTCGATGAAACGTTCTGAACCGACAAAGACGCCTACGAAGGATTGAACTTTGAGAGAGTTAAACAAGAGTGAGAAAATGTTCATCTCTGTGTTAAAAAAAATGTATAAAGTGTGTGGTGAGGGGGTTTTACGGCAAAAAACATAGAATAATTGTAAAAAATAAAGCTGATACTTCTCCTATTGTGGGTTATTTTTAGAATGTGACCCACACGATAAACGAGGGACCATTGTATAGTTATAATCTATGACATACATGGATCATAATCATAATTTGCACATTTTGAAATAGTAATATTCTAAAATTGATCTAGAACGGATTAATAAAAGAAACAAATCAGGTGACTTCCGTGTTAGAAAACAGCAGTGCCCAATGGAGGCTGACGTCGCCGTAAACATCATCACAACAAAGAGTCGGCACCATTGATAGATAGCTGCAGAAGCTAGCTAGCATTTACACCAAAATGCTGCCGAATCCTACTCATATCATCGATTAAGAAATAAAATTGGAGAAGGAAATAAGTAGAGGGCAGTGGGCGTATGCTGGGGGCAGTGAAAACGGAGGTTGACCAGGAATATGGCGTCTACGAATCACGAATCATCCCAAATACAACTTTGGATGAGTAAATGGCGAGGCGAGCAGTGATATAAGATGGAGAATGGACTTTTTACTTGTGCAAAAGTCTAAGAGCAGTGGAGCAGGAGAGGCAGGGAGCATCAGCGGGCCTGCCTTCTCCTGGGAACCACGGCAGATTAAAATGTGTATTCGACCATGAAATACCTGCTTTGACACTTCGCCTTCTAGAGGAAAAAATAGCCCCGCGGCCCCAAAAATGTCCTGGGAAATATATGGTAAAAACTGAAGGCGGTGGTTGCAAAGCACGCTTTTTTTTTTTTTTTTTTACTGTAAACGATAAATCTCTTTTCCGATGGTTTGGAAATCGATTTGTGAAACATTTACTAATAAAATCATAATGAAACAATTGCTGCGTTTCAGATTGCATGGTATATGGTCACATTTTTATATAGTGCTTTTCCACCTTCTAGACACTCAAAGCACTTTATATCAAGGAATCAAATGTCTTGCCCAAGGACACAACAACACAACATTCATCTGTGGAAGCCAGAATTGCATTGCTAACCTGTGAGTCGGTGGATCTGACCACTCAACCGATGATGTTTATGTCGAGAGCGGGATTTGAACCGCCAACCTTCAGATCAGTGGACAAACATTCGACCAACTGAGCTACTGTTGCCCCTCAATGTCATAACGGACACAATAAAGGTGGGGGCAGCTAAAACGGATACAGTATTGCCAAAATTCAAGCAGTTTTAGGGTCTAGTCACTGATGGAAATCATCAGGGTCAACATCTGGGAATTTAGGTTTTGGATATTTTATGACAAAGTACAGAGTAATCAATAGGCCCCCCCATCTGAGAGTATGGCATCATCACATTATAGAATCTGAAAACCACCAATAATTAGTGGAGTTTGACTTACTAAATGCTGAAGTACAGAAAAGTACAATCTATAAAGCTGTGTAAAGTCAGAGTAGCATTCAACTTCTACTATATTTCAATACAATTCATCTTTATTCCAGATTCATGGCCCATTTTAAAACAGACAAGGACAATGATATTACAAACAATAACATTAAAGAGTCCATTTACATATATGTTGGATCGCAGTGTGACTCTGAAGTGCTGTATGTTTGCAAGTTTTCTCCCCGACAAAACCCACAATGTCGATGAAACGTTCTGCACCGACAAAGGCGCCTACGAAGGTTTGAACTTTGAGAGAGTTTAAACGAGAGAGAAATGTGAGAAAACTGGACTTGTGGTAGAAATTGTAGTCAATATACACTGCAAGAAGTGTTAAAAGCCATACTAGTCTTTGTCAAATCCTTTAGTCTCACTGGAAGGCTATATGTAACTTTGAGTTTTCCATTTACATGTCTGCTGTTTTATTTCATATGTCGGTTGTTCGATCATCCTTAACTGTTCTCAAACATCCAGCCAGACTGACCTAAATGCAAATCGTACTTGGGGAAGGGCTTGGACCCCATTGCTCTGGGCCCACTGCAGCAGAAACTCTGTCTCTATTGGGCTTTGTTTACCGGTGCAAACGTAATAAATCAACAAAGACAGTCTTCTTCTATGTTCTGGTGTTGTTTTACAGAAAATTCCCACGACAGACTGATACCGGATTGCACTGAATCTTACGTTTGTGAGTGACATTATTATTTAATTTTCTGACTCAGCCTGCAAATAAAACCGTACTATAGCTGGAGTGTACCATGGATTAAAGCAGATCTGTTACGCAAAATGGACTTTTCAGAGCTTTTAACCATGTGATAGTCATTTCCCCTTCGCATTTCCCCTCTCGAAGTTGTTTTGGGAATGATTCGAGGATGTTTAAGCAATCTTTAATCGCTTATTTTCAAGACGCCATATTGCAAATCAATCTTCGTTTTCACCGCCATCGGCATACGCCTACTGCTCTGTACTCACTTTGTTCTTCAACTGTACTTTCTTAGTCGATAATACGCACAGGATTCGGCAGCGCTTGCGTAGTCGTTTTGGTGCAAATGCCATAGATTATAACTATGCTTCAGTTGTAAAAGACCTTGAACTTCTTGTAACTTCACACAACAGGAATATTCACATGTAACAAAGGTGAAATTGAAGTAGTGAAAATGGAAGTACAAAGGTGTCTGAGTGTCTGAGTCGTCAACGTTGGAATGGCTGAAGATGTTAAGACCACGTACGTAGGTGTGAGAGTCTTTTTAAATGACTATTCCAGGAGATATGTATATTTTTTTTACTTCCAATAATTAAAGCTAAACCGCTCCAACAGTGCAGAGTGGTTCAAACTAGTCATGTAGTGCATTTAGATTATGTATAATTTCCAAACGGTAGACGCACACCCACTCTCTGTTTGAACTATTTAATGAAATCAAACTAATCACAGAGAGAATTTACAAAGGCTATGCGAAAAAAATGAGTTATGACATTGGCTTCTGTCATATAAATACAAATAAAAAGAGCCATTCTTTTGAACGGCTCTTTGAAACGAACAGATCCAAAAGATTCTGATGCCATGAAAGAGCTCAAAGTCACATCAAGTTCAAACAATGTTGAAAATATTAGCTGCCAGCTTCAGGGTTGAGATGTGTGGAGAGTTTTTGGCATTAAAAACACCCAGAATTAAATAAATGGAAGATGGATTAGTTAAATGCAATACTGTGTAACACTCCAGACAAACTACTGACACAGTATCACATTTTCACTTCATAAACAAGTCTATATTGTACTGATGTGGTATTTAAAGGTCCTATATTATGAAAAATTGACTCTTGTGAAGTTTAAATCATGTTATAATATTGTTACCTCATTAAAACAGACCTGGAGTTGTTTTGTTTCATTCATACATGTTTGAGTAACACTTCCTTACTAGTCTGTTTACATCTCCCAAACTCAAAATGCTCTGTTCCACCTTGTGATGTCATGAAGCGCTAGTTTTCAAGTTAGCAGCTACGTTTTACCTTTATTTCAGTCGAGATTGGCAATTCCAAATGATTCTAGTGAAGGTGTCTGGAGTTTAAAAACACAGTGGAGCATTTCGTGTATTACCACATGACATCACAAGGTGGAACAGAGTGTTTTCGGTTTGACAGAAGAACACTGCCTAAATATAAAAAGTTTGTGTGTTAAACATGTGTGAAACAAAAAACAACTCTGGGTATGTTAGTGATGAAAAAGCAACGTTATAACACACTGTATGGACAGACCTGCGAGTAAATCGGCCACAAACTTGGCTCAGTTACACCAGTTCTGTGAGAAGAAATCGGCCAAAATTCCTGCCAATTACTGTGAGAAGCTTGTGGAAAGATATGCAAAACGTTTAACCCAAGTCGTACAGTTTAAAGGCAATGGTACCGAATACTAATGAAATGTGTGTAAACGTGACTGTGAAAAAAGTGATGAAAAATTGTCTTTAAAAAATTCTTCTCTCATTATTCTGGCATTTATCAAATAGAAATAATTTTGGTAATCCTAATTGACCAAAAACAGTTGACGTTTAGTCCGATTTCATGTCAAACAGTGAGTAAAAAAAGCATGTGTGCGGTTTTATATAGCGTATGTAAACTTCTGGTTTCAGCTGATCAGAAAATAGCGTAATATGGGCCCTATAAAATGACATCGCACCAAGTCTCTCAAACTATCTTTTCTGTCATTTTGAAGGGTAATGTTTTTGATGGTGCACAAAGCTGTTTTGTGGGCTGTCAGTGATCAGTCTCAGAAGTGTTCCAGTCAAATGCTGTTTTCTCCACTTAGAAAAGAGCTGGAGGTTTTTTGCTTGACTGCAGCCTGATGTAATTTATTCCCATTGCGTGTCTCTTTCCAGTTTGAGTGACAGAAAAGTCCAAACACGGAAATGGAGGGTTTATTTGGAAGATGCACCCGGTTAATTTGAACCCACTGAGGCTAGCTTTAAGGAAGGAGAAGTCTCATCTTTCCTAAATAACTAGAATTGAGTGACAGCAAGCAAATATATGGATGCACGGTGAAAGTAAATATAGCACGTTTGCATCTTTGACGGATTTGAAACAGGGTTATAGATGCGGACTGAAAATGCTGGTCTTGGACTATAGTGACAAATCAAAACAGGTAACAGGACAAGGCAATGACAGTCATGGGAACTATAATGTAGAGCAGTGCTACAGTGCCGCTGTTGGTGGTCTCATTTTGATAGTCCAGTTCTTTCGGTGGAACAAACTGTAGGCGGAAGATTGCATGAAATAATAGGTACAAATATGAATTCTGGTGGATATGCCTCCTCTATCCCCAGCAGCAGGACAACAGCCACCACTACCTTTCCACTTCTGCACCAGGATCAGTGTCTAGACTTCCTTCTTTGAATTGCTGGCTGTAGTACGAGCGCATATGTTCGATCACTTCTTTTACTAGCAAAGACCACACCACAACAACGGTATACAGTAAAGATATTAATGGATGATATGGATAGATGTGAAGGCTGGGAGGGAGGGGTCCAGAGAGCGGAGAGAGACAGTGTTGCCGGGATACACTCGCGTAAATAGGGCTTCTGGGTAATTAAAGGAGTGGTTGAGGTGAGCTGTGGTTCGCTGGAGAGGAACAGAAGGAGGCTGAGGCGTGGTCCTGCTCCTGAATCTTAGTTAATCATATTAAAATCCATGTTGGTCCATGCTTTTTACATTACATTGACTTTTGATTGATCCTAATAATATTAATAGCACATTTTACATTGAAGCACCTTTCAAAACACCCAAGGATACTGTATAGAAGTCCCCCAGCAGTAGGACAACAGCGACTTCAGCCTCTCCACTCTTCTCCACTCCAGCATCAGTGTTTAGACTTCCTTATTTGAACTGCTGACATTCTGTACTAGGAGCATATACAGTATGTTCATACTTGCTCAGTCATTTATGTTGGGCCATACCTCTTTACATTACAATGACTTGAGACTGATCCTAACCTGAAGTATCGTTGCTACTTGCCATAACTTAACCTAAATCCTAACTTTGACTGATATTAACCTGTGCATGAACTTTAAATCATGTTGTTAATATATAGGGTTGACATGTTTTTTGTCCCCAGAAAGGAGGCAGGTCCCAGTGAATTGAGTGTTCGTCCACTGAAGGTCGAATCCCGCTCTCAACATAAACATCATCAGTAGAGAGGTCCGATCCATTGATGCACAGGTTGACGAAGCAATTCCAGCTTCCACAGATGAACACTGTTGTTGTGTCCTTGGGCAAGACACTTCCCCCCCAGTGTCTGCGTACACTGGTGTGTGAATGTGTGTGTCAAAGTGCTCTGAATTCCTTAAAAAAGGAAAAGCGTTACATAAAAATCTGAATATTCACTATTTACCATCAAATTTGGGACTAAACTGAAACTAAACTCAGAAATCTGTCTAATCCCTCAGTCGTCCAGGTCTGATCCTTGGCAAAAGACGAAATTTTAATCTGTCAACTGGACCAATCGTTGTAGCAGTGAAGACGTTTTGCTGCTCATCCAAGCTGCTTCTTCAGTTCTGGTCAGATTGCTGGTGGATACTGCCTTATCTGAAGAGAGGAGCTAACTACACTGAAACTGTAAACAGCTATTGTCTCCAATTTCTGTCTTAACAACCCAATTCAACCTCCTATTGTTCTCTTTGTTTCGTTTTGTTTGCTTTGGGTCTGAGGATGGAATCATACAACCATACATGAGCGATTATGTCTCAGGCCCCCATTCCTATTTAAGGAAGGATTGTCTTTCCTAACAAAAATAGCTTCTTTAACTCCCCAGAAATGACAAAAAACATTTCTACATCAACACTAAACTGAGCACAAGCTGAGCCCAAACCAGAACGCACCCTAAAGTCATTTCAGCGAAAACTATATACGCTGTAGACCACTATAGAATTCATATCATGTACCCAAACAACCCAAACTAGTATGTTTTCACACCCACTCCAGCACTTTCCTGCTAAGAGTAAGCCTGTTTGGGGATCACATAGAAAACTTAAGCAGACAGTGCAAAGCGTTAGAGGGGACCAAAGCCGCCCTGATCTTAACAGGATCAAACTTTAGAACTTTCACAGTGGAAGACCGCCATGTTTCCTCTCTGTAAACATACGACTATGAGCAGTTGCTACAAAACACAGTGAAATACACTACCAGTCAAAAGTTTGGACACACCAGCTCATTCAGTCATCACATGGAAGACATCGAATATATGAAGTAAGATATATGGAATTATGAAGCAATGAAAAAGGTAAAAAACTCAACTTTTTTCATATTTTATATTCAAATCCTCAAAGTAGCCATGCTTTGCTGTGTTGAAAAGATATTTAGTGGATTTATTATTTTTTTAAACTATATAATTCCATATATCTTATTTTGTATATATATATAAAATGTAGAAATGTGTAATAATAATAATAATAATAATAATAAATGCATAAAAAAATGAATGAGATGATGTATCCAAACTTTTGAGTGCTAGTATATTTGTGGAGCAAATAAGAATGTACACAAAAATCCAACCCTTTGCCACCTGCGCACCACCTCTTTGTCACAATAATTCTATAACACATTTAAAGTTGCATTGCGTAACTTTTGTGGTATAGTACTAAACACATCTACCTTGCATTTATTGAATTATGAGTGTTTTTATTATCACACTACCTTGATAAGCACACACCCTCACTGTAATCTGCCTTTCCATGAAAACAGATACATTTAAAGCATCTCTATCGCACATTCCAGACAAAGCCAGCAAGAACGTTTCCATGCATATAAACAGGCTGCACGCCCACCACCACAGAAATTACACAGTGCGGCTTTAATCTGAAAAGTGGAGGCATCAAACATCTATGACCTTTCAGCTGTTCAGCACCCCACCCATATCCAAACAACATACCCACCACTTAAAATGACTGGTAAATCAATTCTGAGGCTTGATTCGAGACACAAACATGATTCTGCATTTGTAAAGAGCCAACCACGAGACGACGCAGATGTGATTATAGTTATTCAAACGACAGAATGCTAACGCCGCCGCTAACGCAGGTGCTCCGTCTGCCTGCCTTCAATGTGTCCCATTCAGACACCGCCATATTTTTAAGAGCGATATCAGGCCGCAGCGAAGACTTCATTTCGGATGGTAATTAAGCCGGTACTTGTCAGTCTTGCGCGTGTGTGGGTATTTGTGTGTTTTCCATCGAGCCCGGCACTTTACATAATTAGCAGTCCAATTGAAGGCGAAGATGGAGGAGGAGGGGAAGCCATTAGGAGCGAGGCTGCACAAACATCGAGGGCAGAAACAAGTTCCTTTCAATAAACTGGCAGATACCAACACGCCTGGCCCGTTCAAATCTGTTTCCCTCTCTAGACTTTGATTGCAGTTGGGCGGCCATTGTTTTTCTGACCTCAGCAGAAACAGAGGAGGATTATCTAATCTTTTCCCAGAGAGTGACAGTTCTTTGTTATTCCGGCTTTGTTTCAACTCCATCCAGGCTTCCTGAGGAAACTAATTATGTTGCTTGGAACAAGATAACAAACTTGGCTAAAGCAACAATGATTTTGTTTAAAGTCAAGTTTGACAAAAATTTAATCATACAAGATAACAACCAATGCCACTGTAAAACATAATCCCTCACGAAAGACCAAAACTAGCAATTGTTACAGTGGTTACTTTGTGGATTAGATGAGTTATTATATTTGAATCTATCTAGGACCCGCAATGTGAGTTGGATGGAAGAATGGCCAGTTCTGAATGAAAACTGCAGCCATAATGTGCTCATGTGTTGCGTGTTCATGCCTTTATGTCCTGTACTGATGATAAATAAACTTATCCTGCATTAGACATACAGAGTTAGCTTCTCTTAACAACTCTTAGGCATCTTAGTGAAGGGCTGGTCATTACCGAAATATTTAGGCAATATTTGGATTCTCATGCAAACATATTATAGAGTTCTGGTGTAAGGAAACACGCCAAATCTCACCTGGTTGTTTATTTTCTGAAAACAAGAGCTATCGCAGGCCGTAACCCACGTCAAAACAACAGCAAAACAACAGCTCACTAGAGTCGGTCTCCAAAACAAAGTAGTACCTTTACATCAACTTGTCGGCAGAGCAACCAAGTGTCCCATATGAAAGCAGTTACATTAACAACAAAAAGTGTCAACTCCGAGGTAAACACTCAGATCATTACAATATATACACAGTTTTTAATCAAATTCATATCAATTTAAAACAAATGCATGCTCTCTTTCTGCTCTACTTAATGGATAATGGATCGAACAAAAAATGAACAAGAAATGCCCATCACTACTTGAAATAATTCCACAATAAATAGGACTTAAGGATTAATGTATGCATGTTTGACTATTCTACAAAATATAATGCAAAGGCAATCAGTGAAACCCATTATTTTCTCAAATGAAGTAGGCATACAGTTGGTCGTGAAGCTTGAACTCTAGTTATAACTATATGTACAAATCTGTTCGAATGTATCTACCTGCATGGAATAATACAGAACTGAACCATTGTTTACTTGGCAGTGTCTGCATTGGATTATCTCATGTTTTCTTCTCGTTCCATGTGAGTGACGGGTCTTTGTTCGTGATAAACAAAGCAACAAGGCTGGAACTGCCATAGTGCCTCTTCATGTGGATATCTGTCAAGTCACTCCGGGGCCCTTCTGTCGGCAGTCTTTAGAGTTCAAAAATGGTCTGGTTTAAACCCACACCATCAGGATAAGGGACAGTGATGGAGGAACCTTGCAGGCGCTCAGCTTGACCGCGCCGCCTTGTATTTAAGTGTGCGGGGACAGTGGGTGTACTCAGAGGCTGCAGTGTTGAAGTCAGAGCTCCGCGCAAGAGGCTCTTGGCAGTGGACATTATCCGCTCTAATCCTCTCCATGTGATTCACTGCAGAGAGGCCACAACGCACACATACACATGCATACACACACACACACATACACACATACACGCACACACAAGCAGGTCACATGACGCAGTGAGATTTAGAACGACCAAAAATATCCCAAAGAGACAGATTTGGAAAAACTCTCTCTAAATGGAGTTGAAATTGCAGTCGGTGCAGTTTACGTTTACTAATTGATTTAAACCATGACCAGATGAAACGGGGATTGATCTGCAATATGGCATCCTGAAAATAAGCGATTAAACATTGGTCAAACGTGCACAAAATGACTATAACGTTTGACGATTTTGCATAGGTCTGCTTTAAAGAGTGATCAATGGCACAGATTGGCAGCCTCGCGTTCATAAGTCTGCCGCAGGACTGCTGTGGTTAGTGTCATTAGCGTACAATCACAATTAATAAATTAATAACGGGCATATACGGTATTTTCTAGCAGTGTAGCACCACATCAAGCTGTTATCTTGATTTACTAATGCAAAGATAAATAACACGTGTCCACCAGGGGGGTGCAGACCTATGGAATGACCTGTGGAAGATGTTGTGCAGACCAGCGTGGGCCTTATGAAGACGCAGTGCGGATTAGAAGAAGGACCCTCCTTACACCCACACATACAGACACACACACATTGGGGACCATATAAAAGCTGTCACATGCACATCTCAGGACTCTCTTCTATCCTTTCCTGAGAGTCTGTTTACCTGTGTGGAACTCATTAAACCCTTCTAACTTTATGTTTCAGTCTCTTGGTCCTCTTTGACGCTTACACCCTTACACCATTCTTACACAATTGCCAAGCGACACTGAGCAACTGGAAAAGGGCTATAACACTAAAGCGGTGTTTTGATTAGTATGAATGCATGTCTGTGTAATCCCTCAGTTGTCCAGGTATGATCCATAGTAAAAGAAAAATTAAAATCTGTCAACTGGAGAAAACGTTGTAGGAGTGAAGATGTTTTGATGCTCAGAAGTGACTTGGATGAGCAGCGAAATATCTTAAGTCCTACAACTTTTTGTCCAGTTGGCAGACTTGAATTTAACTTTAACTAGAGTTGGTAGGTTTGGTGGATGCCAGGATGCTTTCAGAAAACGATTACCCTACTACCAACACACACCAATGCAACAGCAATATATAATCCAGGAATGTTACCAAATCCATAAACTGAGCCACCACACAATGTTAGTGCTCTTATCCTCATGATGTCGCCAGAAATTATACATCTTCTCTTTCACTGGCAGTATTAACCACACCAGCCATCTTTTTTTCCCTTTTTTTGAAATTACAGGGGATGGATTTGAAACCAATCACTGTTTTCTCCATGAAAAAGTGGGTTGGCCATCACTGTCTGTTAGAAGAGAACAGCACGACAGCAAAAATAGCCTACACTTTGAGGAAAAAAAACAACAACTGGGTATGTTAGTGACACAATCGCAATTTAATAATCTGGTAATGATGTTTTATACACACACCTACACCTGTTTTTCATGTTTTATATGGACTTTTACACTTTCCTTTTGTAAATAAAGATAAAGAAACAAACAAAGAAACCAGGGAATTGGTAGTTTTGGTGGATACCGGGATGCTTCCAGAAACTTTTACCCTACAACCAAAACACACCAATACAAAAGCAATATATAGCAAATTAGGTGTGGTTAGTGCTCTTATCCTAACGCTAAATTTCTTCTTCTTCTTCACTGGGAGTGCTAACCACCAGCCACCATTTTGTGTTTTAATTAGCAAGCTCTACGCGAAACTGGTTTGTTTGCGGAGCACCGTTAATTGGTCTAAAATCCTCACCCTGCTTGACCCTCCGCAACTTAGGCACATTGGACAAAGTGAAGCCGTTTCGTAAAGCCAGAGCACACAGCGTAGGTCGACTTCATTACATGGGGATTACTGGCCGATGCCTCACAGGAGCGCCCAACAAACAAATCCTTTAAACACAATATTTGGATTGGGATTAGAGTCCGAGTGACCTCAAACATGTCTGCAGGTTTCATGACTTTTTCGCCTGCAACTGTGAGTGATGCTTAACCCAAGAACAGTACGACCAGATACTTGAGCGTAGTTTAAAATGTGCAAACCCAAGCAGTTATAACAGAGGCAGTTGATTAGATTTCACGATTTTCTCCACGACTTTGTTAACACTACACAACCTTTTCTGCAAAATTAAGAACAGTACAACAGCCACCAACATTTAACCCTCAAACCTTAACCCTTATCAGCGTGTTTATGAATTTACTGATTTAAATGTAGTACAGAAATCACCAAAGCATGATTTGGGAAAAGGACGTAGCACACAGCGATTAGATTTGCGATCAATGCGATAATAATGAGATTCTGTTCAAAGTCCCTGAAGAGTTGGCGAAGAGATTGAAAAATGAACTGACAAACTAAACGGGAAACTTCAGCCTTTGTGATATGCTAATTTCGTCCATTTAAACCGCAGTTGTGTGGATTAAGTGAGTCAGTGTGACGTCACCCATAGCGCTCAGCTCCAGTCAAATGAAGCTCGTCGAGGCTAGCGGTTATGCGGGTGAATTTGGAGCTTCATATTCCGACCATGAATATCATAGCAACCGAAGAGCCAATCCGGAGTGAGCCTGTTCAAGGTAGCGCCTCTTGGTTTAGAAGGGAGTGGGCACTGAGCAACGCTGTCAATCAAATCTGTGGTTAACGCTAGCGGGAGCAACAATAGCAAAATAAAAATACCAAAATCATGAAGACCAAAAAGACCAAAATGATGCGCCTGACAGCAGCAGTTACGCAAAGAGGAACAATGTTTTTGTGAATTGGAGCCAGAACTGCTAGCATGTTAGCTATGTCCATTTCTATATACAGTCTATGGGCTTAATGGCTGACATCTGAACTAGTCCAAATCACCCCGATTTCTTCCTAAATCTCATAGTAGCAGCGGAAATACAAGCTGAAAGTCCATAATCGTATCTAAAACTGATATGCAAAGATTTTTTTCTGCCCCATATCGTATAAGCAGTTTAGTATCTGTGAACGCCATATAGTATTTCTCATTCTTTCCATCTGGATACTTATAAAACGATGTGTTATCTCATGCACTTCGGAGCAGTTTCCTCTGTGGCGATGTGGCTCCTGCAGTCATCCCACTGTGAGCTAATCATGTCTGAACGCCGCGTCCTTGTTCTAATGCGGACACAACAAAGCGCCGTCGTCTTCTGCATTCCATTTCATCTCCGCTCACAGACAAGCTCAGAGCTGCACTCCTTCAAAAGCTCCAAAAAAGACCAAGACAAGAAGAAAAATACATATATATATATCGCCGAATGTAAAACACACTTCTGTAGCACCCATTCAGAAAATAGCTCTATATACCAAGCGCTTTGGAGAATGACGGGGCTTATGAAAGGTCAGCTGTGTCAAGACTTTAAATATTTTATCTTCTTTTACCTAAGGTTATGGGAAATGTGAATAGGCAGCTGTTATGGGATGAACAACGTTACAGCTTTACGTTCACTTTGCAGTCAAAATCCTTTATTACGGAACATTATTTTTACTTCAGATTCAGCCGTATTATGTAAAAAATAAATCCCACATTGGCTAATAAGAGATACTCCTTTTTGTAAACGACTATGGTGTATTAGTTTCTATGTAGTTAACTCCTCCCTCCCAAAACGTATTCACTCATCAGTTGAAATTGAGCTATTTATTCATTCAAAATATTAATAAATACAGTTGAAATACATAAGTCAGACATCTAAATATTATCGAAATATTGTAATAAGGACATGACAATAATGCATATAGGTCAAAAGGGAAAAAAAAAATGGAAAAAAAGTGAAAAAATTAAGTTAAATTAAAATGATACTAGAAAAAATGAAATGAAACAGTGATGGCGAAACATAATATTGGTGACTTAAAGTAATGACTTAAAGTGTTATTAATAATGGGGGGAAAAAGAGAAAGAAAAGAACAAAAAAAGGAGGAGAGAGGGCATGCTGTACAACCACTATTACTGATTTTTCTATTTTATTTTTATTTATTTTTTTTTGCTTTTTGTTTTTATCTATTTGCTTGTTTTTGTGTTATGTTTATTTATTTATTTATTTATTTATTTTGTGTATTTGGGGAAAAGGGGCGGGGTCAGGGGATTCCGACCTATGTTGTTTTATGTTTTAGGTATTTGTGTCTTGTTTTTATGTTTGTAACTATTGTATTGTTTCATGTTTTATTTTATTGTCCTTAATAAAAGAAAAATTCCAATTTCCCCCCTTAGATTATACTGTAAACGCAGCACTATAACAAAAATCATACCAATCTACATGTAACTGTAAAACACAGGTTAGAAAACTGCAAGAAAGAGAAGTGCACATCTCTATATAACACTTGGGATGAGGCTTGTTAGCGCCGCACGAAAAAGCTATTCTAAAAAATCCTACTTGTGAATGTGTGCCAAACAGTTTCTGGGAAGAATGCATTAGAAAGATATTTAAACGCCTCCTTTCACAGTTTCTTCAGTTTTAACAGTACATTAGTGCAATCAAAAATACAAAGTGACATTCCTAAGGAGTTTTTGTGCGATTACACGCCACAAACGGGATTATTCAAAGCAAACTGCTGCTGTTTAACCTGGAGCTTGTGATTTATGATGATTTATGGACTGCCTCAAAGCTACGCGCAGCCAGGCAGTCAAATTTGATTCCTTCTTCTTTCCTGGGATAAACAGTCCGTGGTTAAAATGGACAATTGCTGCAAGCCTTATGTCCTTCAGATCCGAAAGGGAGGAATTTCCGGTCAGATCCACCAATCAAACTTTTTAAATTATTGGGGCAACAGTAGCTCCGTTGGATGTTCGAATCCCATTCTCAACGTAAACATCGTTAGTCGTGCGGTCAGAGCCACTGACCCACAGATTGGCGGTGCTAATATTTGGAAAATAAAAAGTTGTCAGGCAAAAAGTCGATAATGATCTGATTTTGTGTGCATGTAACAGTATCACTTCAAAAACAATGCACCAAAACACAAAATTACACAAATTAACCACCAAGCAGTAAAACAATAGCTCCCGCTTTTTGCTATCAATCCCTATGCTAATGGTGTCAAACAATAAAACAATAGCTACCTCTCCACGCTAACACTCTCTATGCTAACACTCTCTATGCTAACACTCTCTATGCTAACACTCTCTATGCAAACAGTACCAAAACAATAAAACAACTACCTCTCTTTGCTAACACTCTTTATGCTAACAGTAAAAAACAATAAAACAATAGTTCCCTCTCTACGCTAACACTCTCTATACAAACATTCTTTACTCTCCACGCTAACACTCTCTATGCTAACACTCTCTATGCAAACAGTATCAAACAGAACCAAACTCACTATACTAACACTCTCTACTCTCAATGCTAACACTCTCTATGCTAACACTCTATGCAAACAGTACTAAAACAATAAAACAATAACTACCTCACTTTGCTAACACTCTCTATGCTAACACTCTATGCAAACAGTACCAAAACAATAAAACAATAACTACCTCTCTTTGCTAACACGCTTTATGCTAACAGAACAAAACAATAAAACAATAGTTCCCTCTCTACGCTAACACTCTTTAAACAAACACTCTTTACTCTCTATGCCAACACTCTCTATGCTAACAGTACCAAATAATACAACAATAGCTCTCTCTATGCTAACACTCTCAATGCTAACACTCTACGCTAACAGTACCAAACAAAACAATAGTTTCCTCTCAAAACTAACACTTTCTATTCTAAAATGCTCTATGCTAACAGTACTAAACAATAAAACAATAGCTCCCTCTCTATGCTAATATGCTCTATGCTAACACTCTATATGCTAACAGTACCAAACAATAAAACAATAGCTCGAGCTCTACGCTAACACTTTCGATGATAACAGTACCCTGTAAAGTTTTGAGTACCTTGAAGGTGGAAAAGCAAGACAATGGAAGGCACAAAAATCACAATACAAACAAATCAAAACATAAATAATCATCATAAAATTAACATTAAAAGAGAAGAGAGCAGAATAAACACCTCTGAGACATAGCACAGGTAACACAACCATTTGGAGCCTGGATTTAAACATCGTCAAAAGGTTATTTAAAACGTGACCATTTACCGTTTACCGTCATTCTTCCACAACATTGGACTTTATTTCAGATTAATTCCACCAACTATCTGGCAGCCATATTTGATTTTTACTACCTACATAGCGTAATGGACCTTTTAATAAGTTGTCAAACAAACACCGAGCCTGTACGGCACTAAAACTAATCAGATGCGCTGTGGTTTCCTGAGTGTGCAGATTACATTAACAAGACTCAAGAGGAACATAATGTAGCAGTAGCAATTATCTAATGCAACCCCACCGCTTCAATACAACAAACATATTTAGTTGTACCTCCCTGTGCAGATTGCCACTCTCACCCAACAACAGGGAAGAACCAGGCAAAATAACGCAGCTGGTGCAAATACGGTAGATACAATTTGTCTCAAAGGAATTAGGATGGATCAGAAACACCTGGAATTGCTCTTTACACCAATGGAATCGCTGCACAGATCAATAACAAGTATATTTGTTGAGAATATAAATAAGTAGTACCATCAAAAGTACTGAATATACTGATTATAAGTGCAATAAATGGTCAGATTTTTATATAAAGTGATCATGCGGATCAGTGGATCTGACCGCTCAATTAATGATGTTTATGTCAAGATTACGTCGGGATTCGAACCGCCAACGTTTAGATCAATGGAGAAACGCTCTACCACTACTACTGCCACTACTACTAGTACTACTGTCACTCCTACTAATCGTAAGAGTAATGCTTCAAATTTGTGTAGTGCTTTCGAAAAGGCAAACAAGAAAACAATACACATAATAAAGATGGAAATCAGTGAAGTTTTCAGCAGTAATCTGAAGTTATCTAATGAGTGGATACTACAATTTATTTCTCAGCTCAAAATTTGTCTGGAATGTGAGCCTGTTAGACAAACTGCCAATAAGGTAAACAAACAAACCAGTGGTGGAATGTACAAAGTTAATGTAGTAAAGTACTGTATTTAAGAAACACATTTTAAGTATCTGTGCTTTACTTGAGTATATTTTTAAGTGGATACTTAAAAATATACTCAAGTGCATACAACTTTACTGTTACTTGACTACATTTGAGAGCCGTATCTGTACATTCTACTCCACTACAGTTTTGAACAGGACTAAAAAATATAAAAAGTAGTTTTAATACTTTAATATCTTTTCTTAAGTAGGTTCGTTCATGTGATATTTCTACTTTGACTTCAGTTTTTTGTTTTGTTTTTTTGCTTTGGTATCTGTACTAGTATTTATTTATTTTTATTTTTATTTTATTTTAATATTATTTATTAATTAATTGTATGTATTTATTTTTATTATTATTTTAACAACATTGAGTTCTTCTTCCATCACTGAATGTAACCAGATAAATACAGAAGTCCTAAACATACCCTGAACTGAAAGTAATGCCTTAAAAAAGTATTACTACAAACATAGGGCTGATTTTTTATTCTATTTGATTTTGTCTTTTGAACAAATAAAAACAACCTTCAACATTAATTTTGTGAACATAAATAAGACTTAAAAAAAGACTGAATCCTAATCCCAATTAATATTTGAATAATCGCACAAACAAGGAACTAAATGTCAACTCCTTATGTAAAACATGTAGGTCAGGCCATCACCATTAGGGGGCAGCCAAGTCACACAACTGCTACTGTCACCGGCTGCTCACAAGACACTAAGGACATGAAGAAGGGAATTTCCCACTCGCCACGGCAAAGTATTTATCCACAACAGTAGAAGTACCCCAAACTTTTCAAAAAAACACCTCCCGATTATGCTGTTATGAACTCAACCTGATGACGCATAGCTGCAAAAGTTCAGCTGTATAAAGTCAGTTAGATTCCACCCTCAGCTTCCAGAGTCTTCAGTGGTTTTTTTGCAGCCTTATCCTAAAAGCTCTCCATGGGAACTGTCTGCGAGAGGCCCAGAGACTTGTCAATTTCTCAGCTGGGCGAACACGGCAGGCTTGAGTTCCTCAGCGGATTCTCCCTATCTGCGCGCTGACTGGAGAGCCGGGTCAGGAGGGAACTGCATACAGATTGGAGATTTTGCATTGAGACATAAAATACAGAGGAAAGAAAGAAGGAGACGGGGTAATAGAGCTTGGATAACACGTTCGAAAGCACATAATTAACTGAAACTGCGGCGCAACTCTGGATTTGGTCAAATGAAGGTTAAAAGGTGCACTGTGTAACCTTTTTTCTAGTAATGAGTTCGCTACCTGTTTCGGAATCAGCTCATTACGATGTTTTAATGAAAGGTCCAATATGTAACTTTCTGGTGGAGGGTTCACAACATCCTTGTCATTATGGAGATGTTATTGCCTTGTCCAAAATGCTCCACAGTATAGCGTTAGACATTTTGGATTTATTCAAATACATATGTAAAAACAAAACCCTGGACCCTGAAAGCCCTGGACCAGAAAACCCCTGGACCCTGAAAGCCCTAGACCCTAAAAGCCCTGGACCAGAAAACCCCTGGACCCTGAAAGCCCTGGACCCTGAAAACCTTGGATCCTAAAAGCCCTAGACCCTAAAAGCTCTGGACCCTAAAAGCCCTGGACTAGAAAACCCCTAGACCCTAAAAGCCCTGGACCCTAAAAACCCTGGACCCTAAAAGCCCTGGACCCTGAAAGCCCTAGACCCTGAAAACCCTGGACCCTGAAAACCTTGGACCCTGAAAACCTTGGATCCTGAAAACCCTGGACCAGAAAAGTTACATATTGAACCTTTCAGAGATTCACTCACATTCACAAGACTCACTCAGACCCAAAAATTTCAGCACATTTCATCAACAGGCAGACCGGAGTGAGCTCATGTGTCACTGTTTATAAAACCGTCTACGTCATAATAATTGAGGCATGAAAGAAAAAGCATTATTTTTATAGAGGTAAATGTGTTAGCCTTACCCTGTGACTCCTAATGACAGCTCTGTCAACACTCAAATAAGGCACATCATGATTAATTGTTTTGCAGATGAAAATAAGCAGTTTGGGTTTCGTTCATCACTGTGATTTATAAGCAGATCCTGTGGCAGTAAAAGCACAGTTCAGATTTTGGAGGAAAAAAATCTACTTTTACTAACTGCAGTGTCTGTACTTTAATAAATAACAATAACAATAATACGGTATTAGATTATGCCCAGGCTCAAAACGGTTCTGTTTAGCTGTGCATATGACTGAAAGGTTTTTGTTCTGCACTCTTCTCTATGAATGTTAATTTTATTATGATTATTTATGTTTTATTTTATTGGTAATGTGATTTTAATGTCTTTCTTATTCTGTAAAGCATTTTGCATTACTTTATATACCAATTGTGCTATACAAATAAACTTGCCTTGCCTCTACAGTGATTGGGGCGAGAGTGATTGGTAGCTCAGTTGGTAGAGCGTCCTCATTGGTTGAGTGGTCAGATCCACTGATTCACAGTTTGGTGGTGCGATTCCAGCTCCCACAGATATTGTATACTTGTTCTTACCACTGTTGGTATCTTTTTCTTTCTGTTGCAATTTAGAAACGCCACGTTACTTATAGTAACACTGTACATCTAAATGTACGTATGTGTGTGCATGTATGTGTGTGTATATGGTATACCTATGTGTGTATGTATATGTGTGTATATGTATATGTGTATATGTATATAGCTTAAACAAAACATTTCATTTATATCCTAATGGAAGATAGGGGTGGGATTTAATAAGTTTTCTTCTTCCCACTTCTTTTCGAGCTTAAATATGAACAAATTTGTGAGATGCGCTTTAAGTATACCTGATAAAAGTGCTTGATACATGTCCTTGCGCAAGACACTTAATCCACCTCGCCCCCGGTGTCTGTGTACACTGGTGTATGAATGTGTGTGTGAATGGGTGAGTGGTTCCTTGATGTGGTTGTGAGCTACTATTGCAGCCGCATTTGCCCTGGGCTACACTGACAGAACCAAGGCTGCCAATCTGCACCATCTCCGACCACCATCAACACGAGAACACACACACTGCATTCATTAGATAAGATAAGCCTTTTATTGTCTCATTTTCATACCAAGCACGGTGAGTGAAGTGTCTTGCCCAAGAACGCAACAGTCGGTCCGAGGGAGAATCGATCATCTGACCTTCAGATCAGAGCACCACAGCTCCACCGAGTCTCTGTCGCCTCTTTAGTCTCATATCATTTATCAGTATCCTTTTTAACATATTACTGACAAGCAAGCCAGGGACCTAGCAGGGCATCAGGTTTCATTGTGCAGACAGCTTACTCCAGCAGGAATACCTTTAAACTTTGCAGTAGGTGAATGTTTTTGCATCACTTATATAGTTGGACTAAATCTATAATTTGTATTTCACATTTGCATGAAAGTGCAGGAGACTCCATCTTTAACAGCATAGGAGGACAGCACACGACTCACTCCTCTTCAGGGAAATCAGTCACAACTGGCATAGAAAAATAAATTAAAATTCAATCTGCATGGCGTCCAATCTCTTCTTGCAATGGCAGCTTCTCAACATACTGTCAAATCAACACATTTCACTGTTTTTACCGCACGAAAATACCCCTCTCTTCAGTCGCGGTGCCCACAACTTGAGCACACATAACCCACTCGATAATAAGAACAGATAGCAAACTCATTTTACTGCTCAATTCTGCGTTGATGCAATGGTGGAACGCTGATAAGTGTTGAAAGACAAACAGAACAAAGCCGAGAGAAAGAGCGCAGTGAGGAGATGGAAAAATGCAGCACAGCCATTTTTCCACTACAGGCACAATGGTTTGGGATGGTTAAGGAGTGGGATTCGTTTAGCATGTTACCCCAGGGAATACAGCCGCTCCAATACAACTTTAGGACTTATCTGTGCTGGCATTTGACCGTGCAGTGGAGGCTGGAGGAATACATTGCTGTCATACATAAAACCTAAAAGTAATAACAGCAGTGATGTGATAGTTTTGGTTTCTAGGGTTAGCAAGTGCATACGACAGCTTAGAGTGATTTTTTTGCTTTGTTTTTTTGACTAAACCAGTGTTAGCATCATTATATTTAAGATTTTAGCAAATATAGTTCCTTGTTTTGTCTATAGCAAAAGACAAAATGAAATCTGTCAACTGGACAAATCGTTTTGTCTATGTCTTTTTTTTTTTTACTTCTTGGTTGGACATGGGCAACAGATACGACATATGTAAAGGTGATTCCATAATAATGATTATGTGATTCCAATAACGTTGACAATGGTCAAAACTAAACTAAACAGTGTTAACATCATTATATTTAAGATTTTAGTTAAAAATTTTACCTAGTTTTGTCTATATCTTTTTTATTTTGATAGTGAAGTCTATAATTTTACTTCCTGGATGTACTTTGAGGTAATTCCGTAACGGTTACCTAGCAACCATAATGTTTACAAGGGTCATAACATAGGCTGTATATATAAATGGACATAGCTAACGTACTAGTCCCCGTGTTTCAAATAGGAAGTGCTCATGGGCGCGCTTCTGGCTCCATCAACTCCATTTCACGTTACATTGAAAAATTGCCCTTGTATTAATCTGCTCTATGATCTTGATGTTTTTAATTCACTATTTTATCCATTAATCAAGATATGAACATTAATAACAAACAAATCAAGATATGAACATTAATAACAAACAAATCAGGTGCCTTTTTTCCCCGAGGTCACACCCGATAGCGTTAGCACCAGCTTTGATTGACAGTGTTGCTAAGTGCCCGTTCCCTGTTAAACCAGTGGTGTAGGTGGGAAGGGGCATTACCTTCAACAGGTTTGCTCTGGATTGGCTCTTTGGTTGCTATGATACTCGCGGTCGAAATTCCTAACGCTTCCGAACGCTGTGGGTGGCGTCACACTCACTTAGTCCACTTCTTTATACAGTCTATGAGGCAAAATCTTTCTAGATAGCCCTATAGTTATGATTAGACTATTGAATATACATTCTAACATCTTTACTTTGTTATTTGAGTATTTAGACGGGCCAGGAAATGTGTTGTGCGTAAACTGTCCCTGCATTTTGGATTGGATTTTCAGTTTGATGATGAACGTAGAGGTATTCCATTTTAGAACTCAACATTACTTCCTGTATTTATGCACTTTTCCTCTCAATCTTTTTCCACACACGCTGACACTTAAGTGTGATAAATATGTCCCACAAGTACTATCTCACCAAACAAAGTCATAATTAGAAAAAAACATAAACACCTGTCCTATCCCCTTTAAATGCACGGTGAATTGAATTATTACTAAATAACAAAAGAGACACTATGTAACTTTTTGGTGGGGGTTGTGCTGCCTACTTTGCCTGGAATGTTCCACAGTATGTGATTAAACTTATCTGTCTTGCATTTATGACGTGTGTTTTTATGGTAGTGAAACTTCCTTGTCAAAGCCTGATCTCGTCAGATCTCAGAGGCTAAGCAAGGCCGGGGCTGGTTGGTATTTGGATGGGAGACCGCTTGGAATTCCAGGTGCCACAGTGGGGCGCCATTGGAAAAAAAAACAAAAAAACATGTCACCCACATTTCCCAGTATGTATGTGGTGTGTGAATCTTGGTGATGGTTGAAGGGGCTAATAGTGCAGATTAGCAGCCTCATTTCCACCGGTCTGTCCCCAGGCAGCTGTGGAGTGAATGCAGAATGCACAAGATTGTAACGCGACTTTGAGTGTCTGAAAAAGTGCTATATGAGACTAAGGCATTATTATTGTTGTTGTTACTGTTTTGTTCTTACTGTTGTATTTGTTGTTACTATTGTTATTATTGTTGTTGTTGTTACTGATGGTGTTAATGTTGTTGTCGTTGTCACTGTTATTGTTGTCACTGTTGTTATTGTTGCTGTCATCACTGTTACTGTTGTTGTCACTGTTGTTGTTACTGTTGTTGTCGTCTTTGTCATTGTCGTTGTCACTGTTACTGTTGTCACTGTTGTTGTTGCTCTCGTCACTGTTAGTGTTGTCACTGTTGTTGTCGTCGTGGTTACTGTTGTTTTCGTCGTTGTTAGTTACTGCTGTTGTCGTTGTCGTTTCTGTTGGTGTCGTCTTTGTCGTCGTTACTGTTGTTGCCGTCTTTGTCATTGTCGTTACTGTCATTGTTACTGTTGTTGTCGTCTTTACTGTTGTTTTCCTCGTTGTCATCGTTGTCTTCATCATCATCATTATTATTATTATTATTATTATTATTATCGTTCAAACATACCTTATAAAACATGCCTCCTCATTGTGAGCGACAGATTTGCAGGTGGCAGTTGCAGCATCAGAAAAGTTACTACAAAATACTGCATCTTTACTGACATGACAGTTATGTTACATCACTAATTTAACTGCAAATGGATCGAGTAAAAGGTGATAGCATTTATGCATTTGTAGATTTGAGCAAACTATCTAGAAATTAAAGTGAGGAGTCATAACACACAGACAAGTCTACACTGTTCTAAACATGTCTCGGCACTTACTTTGTCGAATGGCTCCTGAAAATCCTTCCACACTCTTTTGAAAGCACTTTTATGGTGCAATTTGCCTCGTCATACTGCTGATATTTTTATATAGCTGCCACTTCCAGACTAGAAATGCAGGCGTCAAAACATAAGCTAAGATGTATTGCACGGTGAAAGGAGGGCCATTAGCGTGGGTGATATCTGTTACAGTTGTGATGGTGTGAAAGCTGCCGAGCTCACTGGAGACTCCACACTGGCACATGAGCTAAACGAAGCATCGCAAACCCCCGACCGGTCAGCTGTACTTCACACTGAGAGCTGCTAATGCCAAACACGGCTGTATGGAGTCATGTGGCAGCCGTGGTAGTCGAAGAACTCCATTTTGTTAAGTAAAAGTACAGATACTGGAGCAAACCTGATCTCATCACCTGAAAAAAATCAACTGAAGTAAAAGGAGTCAAGTATCTGTTTAAAAATCTAATTAAAGAGTAAAAAGTAAAAGTATTTTGCGGAGATTTTGAGGTTTTGTAAAGCTTCAAATGTAGTGATTTTGATAAAGATTTGTGCTGAATGTTGCTCAACAGACTCAACTAAATCGATATTTTTTTCTCTAGCTCTAAAAATAAACCCCTCAGCCTCATAAAACTTTTACTTTTCAGCCCTGCTCTCAAATGTAGTGAAGTAAAAGTAAAAAGTCTCCAGTTTATGTAAACTATAGATACCTAAAATTTGTACTTTACTACTTTTACTTTGTTACGTTCCACCAGTGTGTATCCGTGCACAGAATAGTGGGATAGTGCAAAGTAGGGTTTTCGCTAATATAATAAATGTGTTTATTTGAAGTTTGAGGATTTAAAACTGCACATACACATTTTTAAGTGCACTTTGTAACTTTGCCATTTATCTCCAGGGAAATGTTGTTGCTTTGCAGATAATGTTCCAAAATACGGAATTAAACTTATCTCAATGGAGACAATGATGACTCCAAGCCAAATTGCAGGTCAGTAAATGGACACAGTGTACACAAACATTGGGCCCGAGGAGCGTTAAGTGTCTTGCCGACAGACACAACAACAGTATGCACGTGTGAGAGCTGGGTCTGTGGATCTGATCTGCTCTACCAACTTATGCTTATTCGGGCGGGATTTGAACTGGCAACCTTTGAATCAGGGGGAGCGTTAAAGAACTGAAGTGAGACAATAGGTGAACCCTTTTGACTTCCATACATGAACCATTTTAAGACGTAAAATGAAGAAATGCCTGGATTTAACTAAGCAAATAGGTCCGAGCCTCCTGCAGTTGGTCCGGTCTAGGTTCAGCAACAGTCTGTGCTCAAAGAGGTCAGCTGACACCTGAATATACTGAATGACCAGGTTATTCCATCAATGGATTTTTTCTTCCCTGATGGCACGGGCGTATTCCAAGATGACAATGCCAGGATTCATCAGGCTCAAATTGTGAAAGAGTGGTTCAGGGAGCATGATCAACAACGGTCCAACGATATATTAGAGGTTGTGACCTTTTTTTGTCCAGGCAGTGTATAAATCCTTCAGAATGACGGTTTTCATATATTGAGCTAAATCTAAGACATATTTGTTATCAATGTAAGTGCTCAAAATATAAGTGAAATCATTTATAATACGTCATTGGCATTTAAATGTTTATATCTTTCCCTTTTGGCTTTTCTACCCCGTAATGATTGACACGTTGGCATTAGTGTAGTTGTGGGCATTGGTTTTATAACTGTTCTGATACAACCTACACAATTTATCTGGGCTTGGCGCCAGGACAAAAAGTAAAGTGTCTCCCTTTGGCTGAGATAAGGGCGTCTGCATATTTTGGGAGTTTTCTTATTACAAAAGCCACAGAGGAAACATATTTAAAAGTAAGAAGTTCATTTATAATTTAGTGTAAAAGTGTTTCATGCCCAAATGGAATCCAGCAGAATGGGGATAATGAAGCCATTGCTACGAACAAGAACTGTTGAAGCAGGATTCGATTTTTGACCATTTGTCTAAAGTTGTACTGTGTAACTTTTCTGGTAGAAGATCCCCTACCTGCTTCTCCATGGAGATGTAATTGCGTTCCCTGAAATGTTCCAAAATACGGCAGTGAAATTATCAATCTTGCATTATCACTATTTCATAATTCAGTGTTGTAGAGCTAAAAAATCTCTTAAAAACATGTGTTCATTCTGTAAGCGTGGTCCCCTCTCCACAGATCTGACCTGTAACTTGGCTTGTTGGCACGCTTGTAGATAGATGAGTGTAATGCAATGCTGTGGAACATTCTAGCCATTGGAATAGCATCTTTGTTTCAGAACAGGTGATGAATTTAAAACCTATCAGTGTACACTATGGAAAAGTCAAAGCCATCGCTGTCTGTCAGAAGAGAACAACATTGTATAAAAGTGTATGGGGAAAGTCTGAGTATCTCACTTGTTTGTTGAACTTTGATAGGAGAGCTTTTAATGTAAGATCTCATGATAGTCTTTGTCTGAAAACTGGCTGCACTAGAACTGAAATGGGGAAAAAAACTGTGGAAAATGGAATATTTTTCAAGGACATGCAAAACTGGATACAAATACAATGCACCTTAATAATCTGGTGCTAAATATTTTTTTTATATTATATTATAATAATATATTATTATCATCTTTTTTTATTATGGAATCACAGTATATCCATACAAAATTTACAGATCACAATTTTTCCTTTACATTTTTCTAATTATTAAACCCACCATCTTAACAATAAATGTCAAATCCAGATATTATCAAAAACGAAATAAAGGCAAACAATTAAAATAAAGTAAAATCTAATTTTAAAAAGGGTAAAGAGATCGCAGAAGAGAAAAAAGAACTGAATAGGAAAGCAGGAGGGGGCTTCAGTGATTTGCAGTATTCCATAAAAGTTCAAATTTTTCTTCACTGGCCTTAGTTGCAGTATTTATCTTTTCCAATTTTAAAAAATCCCAAGACATTACGGAACCACTGGGATATTAAAGCAACTGCACCAGATTTCCAAAGAAGCAAATATTACGGGTAGAGATAAGTGATGTAAAGGCTAGTATTTTGGAATGAGCAGTGTCAATTAGCAAGATATTAGCTGGGAGACCAAATATAGAAAGAAGAGCATCATTTTAAGAGCATCTGAAAGCATTTCCTCGTATTATCTCCAGTAGCTAAGTGGTTTCGGGCACAAAAATAACATGTGACTCAGGTTAAATGGGCCGGCATGACGTCACTTGCATTGGTCTACTACCTGCAGGTACATACAGTATTTGAATAATGAACTCTATAGAATACTTCAAACTGAATAACCTGCAATCTGCTGGTCTGAAAAAGATATTCCTACTTCCCGTTTCCTTCCGATCTTCACTGTTGAGTGCACATCTGTTTATATATTACAGATATAATTGATGTTTTGTCAGACTTTAAGGATAACAAGTCCTCCCATGGTCGAGCAGCTGGAAGAGAGGACACACAATGACGCATCCGAAAGTAACAAAACAAATGAGTAGCTGGAAGATTGTATTTTTGTGAATCCAAACAGGGCGGCCATGAAAAGTACAGTCTGAGTGCTCTCTGTCCCTGTATAAATAAAGATAAATGAAAAATGCAAATGCGAAACCGGAAAAAATGACAGACCCTCCGCCAGAAAAGTTACATAACACACCTTTAAAAACACCAAATTGGCATAACAAAGCAAAACGCAGCAATATTCCTCCACTCGTGCTCCTTATTATGATGAGGTTATCCGGGGGTAAGGATGAGCCCGTCACATAATATGGTCTCAAGTATCAAGTCCCAGGACATAAATAACATTAGATTATTAATGACGGAACACAGAGGGAGACAGGCCATAAACGCGACAGAAACAAGAACTCCACAGCTCACTCTGGCACAAAGTGAGAAATATGAGCTGGACTGTAAATCAAAACCCTATTAGCATGTACCTCAGTTTTAAGCTGGATGCCCTTCCTGCGTAATATTGTTTTCCTTAACTAGTATAAGACTGTAATGTTTCTTGTTCCAGGGGGTAGTGCAATTCCTGATGTTGAACAATGCAAAACAAATGTTAAAAGATTGTAATTCAAAACTTTCTTAGCTTTTCTCTCTGTTATGTATTCCTCAAATATGTTTTAAGCTGGATGCCCTTCCAACACAATATTCTAACTGTATTCACGCTTGAGACTTGTGATTTTTCTTATTATATGTCCAGATGTTGAACAATGCAGAATATTAATCAATGAAACCATATTTTCCCTCTTTGTTACGTGTCACATCACAAACCTTTAAGATGGATGCCCTTCTTACATAATGCTACAGAACAGTAATGCCCCAATAGGTAATTTCCAGCTGTGGAACAATGAGGATAGAATATAAACAGATAATAAATCAAACCCATGTTGGCTTCTCCTTCTTTCGTATATGTTCCACCACAAATCAGTCCTAGGTCCTGTATTACGCAAAATGGACTCTTGTGAGCTTAACGTCATGTTATAATGTAGTTCTTCATCAAAAATATACCTGGAGTTTTGTTTTGTTTCATTCACACACATCTCGATAATCCTTTGACTATTGAATTATTTATTTATTTTATGACTTTATTACTTATTTATTATGTATTCATTTTATTTAATTATTTATTACTTATTACTATTATTATATTTATTATTTATTACTGATTTAATTGTATTATGTATTTATTTTAATTTATTATTTATTACTATTACTTTATTTATTATGTATTACTTATTTATTCTATTGTATTATTTATTACTTTATTGCGTATTTATTTTATTACAATTTTATGTATTATTTTTAGTCTGGTTGCATCCCCAAAGCTCAAAATGCTCTGTTCCACCTTGTGATGTCATGAAGTGGTAGTTTTCAAGTTAAAATCTACCTTTTACCTTTTGTTGAGTAGGAACTGGCAATTCTAGAAGTGAAATTATCCAAATGATTCTAGTGAAGGTGTACGGAGTTTAAAAACACAGTGGAGCACTTCCTGTTTTACCACATGACATCACAAGGTGGAACAGAGTGTTTTCCGTTTGAGAAGAGAACTGAATATGCAGGTTTTGCGTGTTAAACATGTGTGAACGAAACAAAACATAACTCAATATATGCTTTTGAGGAAACATTATTGTAACATAGATCAGAAAACAGCGCAATATGGACCCTTTAAGCTGGATGCCCTACCTAAAAAAAACTTCTAATCTTGTCTTAAACAGCAAATCGCAAAAAATTTCAGTTACCAGAAGCTCAGTCCATTTCCAGATGTTGAACAAAACGGTTTGAACATCAACAAAAGCCGATAGGTATCTCATATCAGCGTAAAATCCCATGTAATGCCCTTGTTCACGTTGTAAGTTCTTTGACATTGAGTTCTCTGGTTTTCAAGCCTCATTGGTCTCCACCCTCTGATACTCTCTCTCCTGCTTCATCCTTTTCAGACGCTCATTATTCCTACTACACGTCTCCTCATTGTCTTGTCCTATTCCCAAAGCACCGGCCCTGCGTAGACCCCCTAACCCCTCCTCCATCTGCGCAATCTCAACCCCATCCCGCTTCTCTCAGGGCAAACCTTGAGGTGTCATTTTAGCAGCGATTCAAGTTATTTGTCGTCTAGTAAGTCACTAACCTCAAATTATTTATGACGTGTTAATGGGCCTGTTCATTGAGGCGGTATTATGAAGTTTTATTCCGCTAACAAATATAATTTAGACAACCTAACTACTAGATATCGCTTGTTTAACTTGACCCAATATTCAAGCCAGCACATCATTTCAAATCTTGATGAATTCTTGCTCTTGGCTCTTTTCACACAGATGCCCCGAAGCTATGTGGCATCCAATTACTGCCCATGGTCTCGCCGAAACTACCCGTCAATCACTTATGCATCGTATCGTATCCTTAAATATACCGTTGCACCCAAGAACACAACGATAAAACTGGGATTCAACTGCCAACCTTCCCCGATTTACATTTGAAAACACAGAAACAAGCCAAGACAGTTATTCGACTTTTATGTGACAACGATGTGAGAAAGTATCATTCCAAAGACATAGTTTCATGTACATTTTACGTGTACATTTTAAGGTGCGCAAAGTAAGTTTTCTGGTGGAGGATACGTCATGAGCTTGTCTTCACGGAGATGTGCATAGTGTTCCATGGTATTCTGTTCTAAAAATAACCCGCAATAGGCAAAATCCACGAATTAGCTTTATGTTTTACACTTATGTATGTTTTAAAGCTGTAAAACCCCTCTCCACACACTTTATACACTTTTCTCACACAGGCATTAACATTTTCTCACATTTCTCTCTTGTTTAAACTCTCTCAAAGTTCAAACCTTCGTAGGCGTCTTTGTCGGTGCAGAACGTTTCATCGACATTGTGGGTTTTGTCGGGGAGAAAACAAATTGCAAATGTACAGCACTTCAGAGTCACACTGCGATCCAACGTTTATGTAAATTTGTCTGAACACATTCTGTACTGTACAGGAGACACGGCACGGAGGAGACTGGTGGACAATGGGCTACAGTCCAACAGCCAATCAGGACGCAGAACACAATGTACGCTCATACACTGTAAAAAAAAAAAGCATAGAAAATTGCACTAAAAAAACCTACAAAACAGCAAGACCGCAAAAGGTGAACCGTGTTATAGTGAGGGACCTCCATTTATTCAATTTAACGCTGTCACAATAATTCTTTCAAAGTGAATTTCAATACTAAGGAATAGACTCCATACTCAATACTGATTTCGAGACCACAAGGATAAGAAAAACACTATCTTTAGACGATAGTATGTGACTTTAAACAGATACTTTCTATTTTATTACCATTTAATGTTATATCTGTGTAATCTAGTCTGTGTGGTCTTACCCTTGTTCTGATACAGCTCAAAATCATTCTAAAGCTGTTCAGGAAAGGTTCATTTCTGACTTGTGAATGTTACTTTTTTCATATAGATAGCTGTTCAAGGTAGTATCTAGCTTCAATACCAGTTTTAGCATCAACTAATACCTGATTTTTGATTCTTTTGACAGTCCTAATTCGATTACTGTATTTTCTGGAGTAAAAGTTGCACTGGAGTATAAGTCGCACCAACCAAAAAATGCACAATAATGAAGAAAAAAACATATATTTCACGTATAAATTGCATCTGAGTACAAGTCGCACCCCCGGACAAACTATGAAAAACTGCGATTCATAGTCCAGAAAATACGATACCTTAAAAACATTCATTCTTGTCATGAGCAGGGTTGCCTCTCCATAGATCTGGCCTTGTTACTTCGTTGGGGCATTACCCGCTAGTCTGCGTGGAGATATAAAAGATAAACGCAAAACAAAATGGTGGAATATCCCAGGCAAAGCAGTAATATCTCCGGTTTAGAGTTGATAAAGTCTTTCAGGTGGCATGCCCTCCACCAGGAAAATGTACACAGTGAACTTTCCGGAAGCACTGATAGTAGAGGGCAGATTTTTTTGCTGTATCATCAAGTGGGACGACTTTGACCGGGCAGTCCTGGTATCGCGCTCTGCTGTAAACGCCGCTGCTCAGGCTAACGGTTATGGACTACAGCGGTGCTTACACTATAACCTGCCAGCTCCTATGTCTGCTACAAGGTGAGAAGGCTGCGGTCTGATTCCATCTCACTCTCCGATAATGGCTTCCTCCAAATGCCAACCGCTAAAGTGGAGAAAAAAAAATATGAATAGCCACGGAAAGGTGAGTGGCTGCGAGAATCACTCAGACGGATATCAACCTTGGAGAGATGTTCTTTTATTCGAACTAAATCGCCGGCCGCTGTATCGCACTGTTATGCCTAAACAGACAAATGACCTTGACAACTGATACTCCAAGACTAATTTCAACCTATTCCACGCTGAGAGAGAACGCTTTTGTTACTGTTTTTGTCAGAAAATATCACAGAGCATAATGCGTGTTGAATGTCACCTTTAGCAGTATTTAAAGAGCTGAGAATTGGAGCGGCTTAGTACCTCTACGCTTGGAATTGTTATGTCGATTTAAATGCGCTTTCAAAGATAGCACATTATTGGCTACGCGTTTTTGGATCCCATAAGAGTTCTCTGTACTTCGCGGTAAGTATTCCGAAAGCTTCATCATCTATGACTGAGAGAGCGAGGGCGCGGAGATGGCAGATGTCATTACTCTCCACCTCTGTGAAGACAAGTAGAAGATTCCACCCGTGCAAGTTACACGTAAGATCTTTGGAGTGGCGACCTCGCTCACGGTAAGAATGCATGTTTTTCAAGGTCGTTTTGAGCAATAATAAAAGAAATATAATAATTAAAGAAATATAAGTTTAATGTCACACTGCGGAACATCTCAGGCAAAGCAATCGCGTCTACATGGAGACAGGCAGATGGCAGATGCTGGTGTTGTAAAGGTCATGGATGGGAGACAGCTGGGAATGCTGCTGGGAATACCGATGGGAACACTGCTGGGAATACCGATGGGGATACCGTTAGGGATACCGGGAATAACGATGGGAATACCGATGGGAATACTGCTGGAAATACCGATGGGGATACCGTTAGGGATACCGTTGGGGATACCGGGAATAACGATGGGAATACCGATGGGAATACCGATGGGAATACTGCTGGAAATACCACTGGGAACACCGATGGGAATACTGCTGGGAATACCGATGGGAATACCGATGGGAATACTGCTGGGAATACAGATGGGAATACTGCTGGAAATACCGCTGGGAATACCATATGCCAACTGTTGTTGTGACCTTAGGCAAGATACTTCACTTAGGCAAGTTTATTTGTAGAGCACAATTAGTACACAAGGTAATTCAAAGTGCTTTACAGAATGGAAAAGACATTAAAATTACAATACAACAAACTGAATCCTCCAGCTCCTCCGGTGGGACTCCAAGGCGTTCCCAGGCCAGTCGAGAGACATAGTCCCTCCGGCATGTCCTGGGTCTTCTCCGGGGTCTCCTTCTGGTGGGACATGCCCGGAACACCTCCCTATTATTTTACTATCATTATTATTATTATAGTTATGATATTGAAACTAGTGTTGCTCAAAGGTTGGCGGTGCGATTAAAGCTTTCCCAAATGAATGCTGTCGTGTGTGAGTGGGTGAGCTGTTCGTTGACATAAAACGCTTTGACTGCCTTGAAAGTGGAAAAGCTGTATATAAAACTGTGGCCACAATACAAATAAATGCAGAAATTGTGGTTTCAAATATATATATAGAGGTCTGGATTAGTGCAGGCTTCACTACAATGCTGTCAGATACTAGACTTGAAAGGGCATCAGCAAATACTCCGATGAACCCAAAGGTCTACAATATAAGACTGTCCGTATAGACTCGACCGTGACCCGGCTTTGTGACAATAACTAGTGATGATTAAACTGTAAAGCCACTTGGCAGCCCATTATTGCCCTGCCACTGCACGTGAACATGAGGGAGCAGAGCAGGTAATTGGCCAGCGTCTGTTCATGGCTTTCAGTCTGGAGGAGAACCAATCAAACCAATGTAATTAAGATGTGTGTAGATACGCCAAAGGAATGACCAAGGGGAACAGGAGGGCGCCAGCAGCATTTTCAAGTGGCTTTCAGTGCAAAATACAAGTGTACAAGACTGTAGTAAGGCCATACTTTCATGTAATGGGGACACGGGAAGAACGTGATCAGGAGGTTTGAGTCAGAATGAAATTTGAGATGAATTTTTGGTGCAACTTTTGTCAAAATAGACCACAAATTTGTCTCTTTTTACCCGAAGAAAGGCCACAAATGTATATGGCAAAGTAATTAGAAAAATAAATAAGGATTATGAAGATTCAAGACATAATACTTTTAAATGCAACTCTTTAAATAACATTAAAACAGGTGTATTTGTTTTTATTTTGGGGGGAAGGAGGGCCCATTGTCTGCTGTTTCCATAGAGATGTCACTGCTTTGCCTGGAATATTACACACTATTACAACGCCTTAAACTCACTGCATCTATTTCCACGACGACAAGTGGGTGGCATCATCGTTATCAGGAATACGTGGTAGAACATTTGAGGTAAAGCAAACGCATATCCATGGAGACAAGTACTAGAAAAGTTACACAGACCACTTTTAACAACTGGTTAGGTCTTTGTTTGGGATGATTTGTTCCAGAGTAGTGTCAAACTCATTTTCACAGAGGGCCACATCAATAAAATGGTTGCTCTCAAAGGCCCAGATGTAAGATAAACGATAAATGTAACCAAATGTAATGTAAAATAAACACAACTACTTTTTAATCTTGTTAATTAACTGTTTCTATATTTATTACTTATTCAAGTTACAAATATTGCATATGGATTTGCATGGATATGAAAAAATGTCTGTGTAACTGTGTATCTCCTGATAAACTGATATTTTAAGAAAGTCATACCTTTAATTTACCTTGTCTTGGGCCACATAAAATGACATGGCGGGCCACATTTGGCACACGGGCCTTGAGTTTGACACATATGCACTAGTCTAATGAGGTTTGTCTGGTCTTCTGTTAATTTATTTTAATAGATAATTTTTCTAAACCAAAGAATCGTTTGTTTCTGACAGTTTCAAGTGCTCACTAGCGGTCTTCCTCAGAGTGGTCATGTGATCTGCAATGCCGTCTGCAGTCCGACTTCTTTGGCCACGCACCTGGGATACCGTCCTGAAGAAGCCGGACTGCAGATGGCGCTGTCGTCGTGCCTCCAGCAGTAAGAAGACAGCGCCAAAACCTGTTTAAATCAGCTGACCAGACACGTCAACATCATGCAACATCACGTGACCACTCTGAGGAAGACGCTAGTGAGCAATCGAAACAGTCAGGTATGAAAACAAACTAAACCTTGGTCTGAAAAACAAACCTATTAAAATAAATTGTTCTGTTGCCACGGTTTTGATGGCTTATTTGACATAAATCTGCGCATTTAGTTTGTACAATTTCATGGCTGTATTCTCCACTTCAGGAAAACAAACCCTAATGTTCCAAAGTGACAGAAGATCAATACCATATACTCCATGTTTTCCTTATTTCAAACACGGCACTTTAAAAGGTAAAACTTGATCATGGACGGTGATTAGTTTTCTTTGGAGTCTCAAACAATACCCGTCCTGGACACATTGGCTGCATAAACTGGGGCCCGGAGCCATCATCGACAGCTGGGGAATACACAAGCTCCTACAGCACGGGGGCGGTGGCAAGTTGTCAGGGAAAACGCAATATGCATTAGACACAATCCAATCTGTCTCGTGGGTTTGTGTGTGTGTGTGTTCGATGTGCTGGTGGTTGTGAAAGCAGAAAGTGGATAGTCTCAGAGGGAATGCTCAGTGTTAGACTGGCACAGCGTCAGGCAAACCGATTTCATTACAGGCCTGTTTACCTGATTAACTCCACTACTTCATCAGCTGCAACATGCAACTATCACCGAGATGCAGAGTACCCATCTGATTTGGGTTTCAATTAAATGTGCACTAGGTAACTTTTCTGGATAATGCATACGCTAATGCAGCTTTGTCTCTATTTGAGATGTTGTTGCTTCACCTGGAATGTTCAACAGTATTGCATTTAACTAGAAATTATTTATTATGAATATACTCAAAATATTTTGAAACATCAATTAAAGGTGCACTATGTAACTTTTCTGGATAATACATACGCTAATGCAAATTTATCTCCATGGTGATATTATTGCTTCACCTCGAAAGTTCAACAGTATTGCATTTAACTAGCATTTCTCGTGTTTTTATTGCTCAAAATACCTTGAAATATGAATTAAAAGTGCACTATGTAACTTTTCTGGTTAATGGGTATGCCACATTGTCTCCATGGAGATGTTACTGTTTCACCTGGAATGTTCCACTGTACAGCATTAAACGTTTATTCAATTACAGGTGTTTTTATCACTCAAAATCCTTGAAAAACATTCATTCTTACTGTGAGCAGGGCTGCCTCTCCACAGACGTGACTTATAATTTGGCCTAGTGGCATCACTGGCTTGCCTCCATGAAAATAGATTCCAGACAAAACAAAAACATCTCCATGGAGACATATTTGGGACAGCAGCATAGAGCAGCAAATAGACAAATAGTCCAGTAAATGATTCTGCTAAATTATTGAAATTGCAATCCATGGATTTTGGAAAGATGAAAATGTAGGACCATTGCCATAGTAATTAACAATTTAAAACAAAATGATTAGAGCAGAGACAATAAGTGAAATCGAGTCTGATGTATTGAAGTATTTACCCCAAGTAAATTAACACATATCACTAGTTGGACTCGAACAAGAAAAACTACTCTTAAATTAGTTGAAACTATTTACAAAAAACACTCGAGGTATTAGACAAAAAGCCCACCAATTATCATTACTGCAGAATCCTTGACAAATGTCTTAATTGGGACGACACAATCAAATATGCAAATTTAATTACACAGTTTTTAAAAATTCAAACCAGACAAAAGCAGGTTCTAGAGGTGGCTGCTCTGTGCCGTTTAAGAAAAGTGCGTTTGGACAGTTTTCTTTTGCGTGTGGAGCAGGTCAGACGTGGAACACACTGGTCCTCGTGTACGACAGATTTAAACACACAGAGTTTTAAAGCTTCAAAACTGTGATTATTCAAGGGTCAATTATGTCACGATCACAAACTAATGACATTTTTATACTGAGGGGTTTTCCTGCCTTCAGATTAACTGTTCTTATAAATGTGCGTATGAGTGTGTATAATGAGTGTGTTGTGTGTATAATGAGTGTGTTGTGTGTTGTGTGTGTAAAGTGAGTGTGTTGTATGTATAGCGAACGTGTTATGTGTGCTGTGTGTATAGTGAGTGTGTTGTGTGTGTATAGTGGGTGTGTTGTGTGTGTATAGTGAGTATAGTGAGTGTGTTGTGTGTGTATAGTGAACATGTTATATCTGTTGTATGCATAGTGAGTGTGTTGTGTGCATAGTGAGCATGTTGTGTGTGTATAGTGAGCGTGTTGTATGCATAGTGAGCGTGTTGTGTGTATAGTGAGCGTGTTGTATGCATAGTGAGCGTGTTGTGTGTGTATAATGGGTGTGTTGTGTGTGTATAATGAACATGTTATATCTGTTGTATGTATAGTGAGCACGTTGTATGCATAGTGAGTGTGTTGTGTTTATAGTGAGCGTGTTGTGTGTATAGTGAGTTTGTTGTGTGTATAGTGAGCGTGTTGTATGCATAGCGAGCGTGTTGTGTGTATTGTGAGCGTGTTGTGTGCATAGTGAGTGCATTGTATGTATAGTGAGTGTGTGGTGTATTTACTTTTGTGTGCTTGTTGTTGTTCTTTTCCTTGTCCTGTTGACTGTTTGACATGTTGACTATAATCTTTATATATTTTCATTGTAAATGTTCATTAAATATGAGCTGTGTCTTTACAAATAAATAAAATAAGAAAGTAAGTATAGACCATAGACTGTATATATAAATGGACATAGCTAACCTGCTAGCCGCCATGTTCCAAATGGCTCCAATTCACTTTCTATTGAAAAAACTGTCACCTCTCTTTCCGTAACTGCCGCTGTCAGACTCATCATTTTGCCAGTTCTACATGACCCTGGTATTTGTATTTCGTTATAGTGTCCGTAAATCAAGATATGAACATTAATAATAGACAAATCAGGCACTTAGTTTTCCCGAGGTCACTCCCACTAGCCTTAGCAACAGGTTTGAGCCAGTTTTCTTCAACAACCTCACTCCAGATTGGCTCTTTGGTTGCTATGAAACTTGCGGTTGGAAATCCAAATGTATCGGCTCCAAATTCGCTTCTAAAACAGCTAGTCTCGATGAGCTTTATTTGACTGAAGCTGAACGCCGTGGGTGACGTCACACTCCCTTAGTCCGCTTCTTTATAAAGTCTATGGTATGGACTGGCTGCTTGAATGAGTGCACAGTTTGTAACACAGCACCCGAGCGACGGCCGTATGATGTTCTGTTCCACCACCGTCTCCAGATGACATCAAATACATCTCCCCGCAGTCCTGAAATAGTCAACTCTCACAACTTCCTCAGACACGACTTGAATAATTTTTGCACCGGGCGTTTCCTTATAGGGGAGCAACATTTGGCTAACCTTTTGTGCAATGGGATGTTACAATCAAAATGAAATCAAGCCTCCAGCAGTCTGTAAAAGAGGAGACAAAGGAGTGAGCCCACCTTCAAACATGAGTAATACGAGAGGTAATGATTTCCTACTTCTTTTGTTGGAATCTGACTGCAGGCGATCATTCTGTGCATAACTTTGAAATGAAACCAGACTAAAGTTGTATGCCTGACTCAACCTAATTAGACAGAACTGAGACGATGCAACAAATCACAATGACTTTAACAACTTTACCACTGATACCGGCAGGGACAATATAACATTATTAAAATACAACATTGGGAAATCGTAAGGATGTATTCAATAGTTTGTTTTGTTGTATTATTTAAGTGTATTATTGGGCGACAGTAGCTCAGTTGGTGTTTTTTTCCAATGATTCGAAGGTTGGCGGATCGAATCTCGCTCTCGATACAAGCGTCATCGTTCGAGCGGTCAGATCTACCGGCCCACGCGTCGTCGGTGTGATTCCAGCTCCCACAAATTAATGCTTTCGTTACATCCTTGGGCAAGACACTTAACCCATACATTTATACACTACATATATTGGTGTATAAATGTATGTGTCAATGAGGAGTGGTTCCTTGAATAGTCTCCTGATTCCTGTTACTTGTTTTTTTAAAGAGATTTTTTTTAATACCTTCCATCCAAGAATGAGTTAATCATTTTTGATATTACAACTGAACTGAGTCAATATCTCTCAAGAGTCCAAAGACCAACAGGACTCCTCAACCCTCGAAGTGTCCACAGGAGAGCTGCCTCCATCATCAAGGACCCCACTATTCACGCTCCTGCCTTCAGGTTGGAGGTACAGATGCTTGAAATGCAGGACAACCAGACTCAAGAACGCTTTCTTTCCAACAGCCACCAGACTCTAGAACTGTTGAGCAATAGCCCGCCCCACTAGACATCGACTTACACCTTGTACATAATAATTTGTACTATTATTTATTTGATTATATTTTTTTAAGATTGCTCTCTTTATATTATTATTTATCTATTTTATACCTAATTTTCTCTTTACTTTGGCACCCAGTGTGGTCAGCAAACTAAGAATTTCACTGTATAGGGCAGAGGTGTCCAAACTTTTCTCATTAAGGGCCACATCTGAAAACACAAACAAAGATGAACGCCGATTGAGGGCCATAGACTGGTCAAAAATACAGTGAATACTTCAAATCTGCGTTGTTATGACAAGTTAGACATGATCCACTAGACCTTTGTTCATGCTTACATCCTCAATGGACCACACTAAATATTTTATATGAGCTTGAGTAGATTTTCAGTAAAAAGTACTGTTAGATAATAGGGCCAATTCACCTGGAAGCTTGAGGGCCAAGAAAAATTGGCCTGAGGGCCGTATTTGGCCCCGGGCCACAGTTTGGGCATGCCTAGTACATGGAAATGTGTTTCAGTAAAAGCTTTGAATCTTTGAATCTCTGAATCTTGAAGAGTCAATGAAGATTCTGCATTTAAAGGTGTACTATGTAAGTTTCTGGTGGAGGGTTGTGTTTTTGCTTAGAATGTTCCACTGTATGGTTTTAAACATATTCATTTTCAGAATTGAATTTGCAGGCATTGCTTTAATAATAATAAAAAATAAATAAATAAATACAAAAAAAAACTTGATCTGGGAGTGAAAGCCTGCATTGTCTCCATAGAAATAAATACATTTTATGCCATGCTGTGGAATATTCCCAGCTCATATCAAGCCCTTTATACTGAGCGTTGATATGAGTTGGGAATATTCCACAAATGCACTGAATGTCAGTGCATTTGACAAACACAAAGAGAATTCTCAGACGAATTCTCAAATGTGTCAAAATACTGATTTAAATTATTTCTTTCTAAGGTAAACATTAATTTACATCATTCAACATTCACTTTTAAAACATTTACCTATGTATTTGAACGAGCCTAAAAAGGTATATTTTACCTACATCCTCCTGTTTTTTGGCCCACATAAATCCTCGCTGCACGCTGTGTTCAATCAAACAATGGTCGCGCATTTCCAAAAGCAGAGCCTGTTGGGGCCACTCCGAGCCAAGCTGCTCCATTTGAATTCAGATCACAGGCAAACCAGTTTTGGCAAGGGCCGCGCTCCCAGCCACCACCTCCACACGAGGGGTCTATCTGGGCCAGCACCCCCGAATCGCACACCTGCAAAACGGGCACTGGCTCTGCTCCGCTGGCTCCAAACTCGCCCGTGGAGTCAACTTTGTGCAGGCTGAGCGAACGTGTAAAGGGTCTGGACAGAGGAGCAAAATGAATGAATGATGATGATGGGTTGTAATTAGTCTCGTAGCGTAGAGGCGTATCTGTAGAAGGCACAGACACAGAGAGGTTGGATCCACGCTATGGCAGCCTCACTTACGATCACAGGTGTTGTCTGGTCTACTGCTTCGGGTCAAAAACAGCACGGCGGGAAGAGAGAGGGATTGTGGGTAAAAGTGCTAACAAATGTGGCGAGGTAGAAAGAAAGAGAGAAGAAAGTCGCATCTAATCGAGTAGTTTGCACGTAAGTTTGAATCATAGGCTGTGTATTTGAATGGACATAGCTAACCTGCTTTCCGCTGCTTTCCGGCTCTATCGACTCTGTCTCCAATTCACTTTCTATTGAAAAACTCTTGCCTCTCTCTCTCTAACTGCTGCTGTCAGACTCATCCTTCTGACCTTAAAACATTCATATTAACTCACTCTTTGTGTTTTTATTTCGCTATTGTTTCCATAAATCAAAACATGAACATTAATAACAGACAAATAAGACACCTTCTTTCCCCAAGGTCGCTCCTGCTAGTGTTAGCAACAGGTTTGATTAGTGGTGTTGCTTAGCACCCGCTTCGTGTTAAAGCAGAGGTGCAGGCGGGAAGGAGCGTTACCTTCAACAGCCTCACTCCAGATTAGCTCTTTGGTTGCTATGATACTAGTAGCCTGAATTTCAATACATGCTCAAATATAATTAAATGTATACAAACAACAAATGAGCTACTAGCATTTGTGATATTCAGCAGTATACGTGTTGAAGTTACACCTCTTCAGCACGTTTTACATTAATTTTTGACAATAAAATCCAACTAAAGTTCAGAAAGCAGTTATAGAAATACTGTATAAAAGCAAATCTCACACATTTGTTAATATATGGTTATGATATCCACTCAGAATCGTTGCCTTGCGTTTATAAGCCATGCTAAGACCTCTACACCTTTATTTGTTCTTCAATACGGAAATTCCAGTGCTGCAATACAAAGTTCAAAAACAGTAGGAGAATAAATGCAATCAAAAGTAAAGATTGATAACTATTAACTAATATACTTAAAGGGCTCACATTATTCTATTTTCTGGTCTGTTGTAATGTTGTTTCCTCATCACAAACAGACCTGGAGTTGTGCTTTGTTTCATTCACATAAATCCTGCATATTTAGGCTGAGTTCTTCTCTCAAACAGAAAACGTTCTGTTCCACCTTGAGATGTCATGTGGTAATACAGGAAGTGCTCCACTGTGTTTTTAAACTCTATACACCTTCACTAGAATCATGTTGAGGATTTCAGCCCTGGAATTGCCCATTTCAACTGAATAAAAGGTAAAAGGTAAATAAGTAATAAATAAAATAATATAATCAAATAAATGCAATAGAAAATTAAATAAGTAATAAAGTAATAAATATAATAATAGTAATAAGTAACACATAAAAAATTAAAATAAATAAGTAATAAAGGACTGATTTGTGGAACACATAAGAAAGAAGGAGAAGCATACATGGGTTTGATTTATTATCTATTTACCTTTTACTTTTACTAGCTTTGGAGATGTAGACAGACTAAAAGTGCACAGTTTCTCAAACATGTGTGAATGAAAAAAAACACAACTCCTGATATATTTTTGATAAGGTCACAACATTATAACATGGCGTACAATTCACAGGAGTCACTTCAGTGCAATTTTGGACTTTTAAATCTAACCAACCAGAATTTTAGATACAAAATGAAAACAAAAAAAATAAAAAATAAAAGGCTACAAAACTATAAAGTACAGCCCAGTGTGTAGATATAATATAAATAAGTGAATGGTACCCGTGGTGATTCTCATTATATTACAACAATGGAAAAAAGTGGCAGAGGAAACATCCTGCACATATTTCACACTTCCAATGGTGTGAACTATTACACGCAGAAAACCTGCCCTGCGGGTCAACTGCTCATTTCCAAGTGGCATGAATGGGCATACTCTGAATCAGCGCCTGATTGGTCTGCTATTAATGTTCATATCTTGAGTTACAGACACAATAGCGAAATAAAAACACCAGGATCACGTACAACAGATTAAAACGGACATTTTACGACCAAAATGACGAACCTGACGGAGTTATGGCAGTTACAGAGAGAGGGGCGACAGTTTTCCAATGTAAAGTGAATTGGAGTCAGAGTCGATGGAGCCGGAAACGCGCCCATTGTCACTTCCTACCTGGAACGCGGCGGCTAGCAGGTTAGCTATGTCTATGGTTCAAGTTATAAAGAAATTGTCCTCACACATCCTATAAGACACAACGGCATAATACAATATGGTCAGAGTGGTGTTCGAACTGCGAACACTGAGTCGGTAGATGAGAAATGCAACCCCAAATCCGCTGTCACCTTTTTTCCCCATTATAAATTACCTTAAACAAAATGCCAGCAATACACATGCGTAGGTTTGTGTTCTACAGAAATCCTAACTTGTTCCCGGGTAACTTCCCTGGATCAGTCTGGCATCACGCTGGCTCTCCATCTGCCATGTGATACTGGAGTTGACCTCAGATCAGGTGCTGTCAGGTCTGCTGCTCCGGGTCAAAAATAACACGCTAAAAATGTGAGAGAGAAAAATAGTGCCAAGTGACGCAGCAGACAGGATGCAGCATGTGCTAAAGCTAGCTGCCAACGCACACGGGAGCTGTCAGGGAGTTGTCGTACCGCGCAATCTCTGATCCTCTCAAACATTCCCCAAAATCAGGTTGCATTTTTCGCCTGTAAACAAACAAGAAAATTGCTACTGTGTTTATTTTAGGTCCCGGTGGAAGAGAGAGAATTACAAAGCAATGTGATGTGTTCAATACAAATTATCAGGAGGCCCTCGCTTTGGATGATTCCATTATTCCAGGGGTAAAAATAGCAGCAAGGCAAAATGTGCTGAGACTACTTGAGTTTTCACAGGGATTAGGGCTAGGTAAGTGGGAAAACCAACAAGCAGAACTCAGGAGTGGATTTTGTATTCAGACACTAATACAGTCAATAGAGCATTACCAAATGTGTTTTTTGACACTGCCAGCTGTCTAACTGCTTTTGTACAGTTATAGGAGTTTTACATGTTCACACTGCAGATGGAAATGAGCCCAGAGTCCAGTACAAAGCATGTCTTTAATGTGTCTTTGACGAATGCTCCTGTGTGTGGTCCCTGTAAAATAAATGAAATACAGTTGTTCCTCACTATAATGCAGTTCACCTTATGCGATCTCGCTGTTTCGTGTTTTTTTTAGTACAATTTTGCATGTTTGGTTTTTTTACAGCAAATGATTGTGCATCGTGTTCTACGTCCTGATTGGCTGTTGGACTGTAGACCATTGTCCATCAATCTCCTCCGTGCCGTGTCTCCTGTACAGTACAGAATGTGTTCAGACAAATTTACATAAATGTTGGATCGCAGTGTGACTCTGAAGTGCTGTATGTTTGAAATTTGTTTTCTCCCCGACAAAACCCACAATGTCGATGAAACGTTCTGCACCGACAAAGACGCCTACGAAGGTTTGAACTTCGAGAGTGTTTAAACAAGAGAGAAATGAGAGAAAATGTTAATGCCTGTGTGAGAAAAGTGTATAAAGTGTGTGGAGAGGGGTTTTACAGCAAAAAACATATAGAATAATTGTAAAAAAAAAATAAAGCTGATACTTCGCGGATTTCGCCTATTGTGGGTTATTTTTAGAACGTAACCCAAGGGTCCACTGTAAATGAAATATTTTATTGTTACTCACATCGATGACTTTGTTTGGCAATATAGCTTTCTTAAAATGTAAAAAAACAAAACAAACGGATTGAACCCATTTGGCATGAAACATTGGACATGCAAAAACATCCAAGATTAGGCCCATATACTTGCTATTCTTTTTTTATTTATTTTTTTCAATATTTTACCAGGTACGGCAACTGAAAACGCCTTCGCATTTGCACTGAAAACCTGGCCAAGACGCAGCATAAAACAGCACAAATATAATACACATAATGTCAAACAGTGAATCAGAACATGAGACAGTAAAATATTTTCAGATTAAAGATATAAAAGTGTTAACAGCATCTGCACTGAGCCTGTAAAATACTCTGGATTGAGTTTGTAAAAGTCGACAGAGGTAAAAACGAACTAAGTTTTAAAGTCTGCTGTAGGTGGTTCCAGTCACTTGCTGCAGAGAAATGAAATGAAGAGCGGCCAAAAGCTGTGCGGGCTTTAGGACGGACCGGGGTGATGTGGCTGTTGGAGCATGCGGCTGGAGCTGTGAATGTTTAGTAGTGAGTTGAGGCGGGACGGGGTTTTACCGATTAAAAATGTGTGTTTGTTGGGTTTGATGTTCATAACCTCAGGCAGTAATTGATAATCGGAGTCTCTGAACCGTCCAAGGACACCATTTTGTTTGAGTTCGGTGTGTGAAAGGGGCATCATTTTATTATTTACATCTATATTAACTGTAATAACATGTTTTTTTACTAACTGAACATTGCGTTACATCAGTGTGGCATGTGCTGGAGATTGGCAGCCTCTCTTCTGTCAGTCTACCCCAGGGCCGCTGTGGCTATAAGCAGCTTACCACCACCGACTACTGAATAAATAACGCACTATAAACCGCTTTGAGTAGTTTGAACGGCGCTATGTGAATCCAAGACATTCTCGTCCCTTTTATCCTTGTTTTCGCCCATGCCTTGTTCTGTCAACGTGTCTAAAACCGGTTGGCGTCTAATTTCTTTATCAGGCCCCGAGACGCCCCAGAAGCCGAATACGCGGCGATTATCAGTTATTACCATCAATTGTACATTTTCATCCTTCAGAAATGGAAAAAAAAAAGTCGGAATGATGTATGCATTCGAAAGCTCCATGAATCATACAGAACATCACTCCTCCAAGGGCATGTAGTCTGCGTCCCTATGGCATAATGTTCCCACAGTCGTAAAACACCGTCTTATCCATGCATCACCACATTTATATTCCCTCTCCTCTACACTACAGACGCATCCTTCAAAAACTCCGGATCAAGTAAATCGGAAAACTCAAACAAAAGAGCTTATTTACATTCCGAGGCAAAGTCAGCTCTGTCGGTAAAGGCCAATTATTGTAATGTAAATGGTCCACCTTTGTTCCACTGGCGGGTAAGAGTAGATCCCTATCGCGTTCCCTCCCTGTCTCCGCGGTAAACTGGAGTGAGGGTGGATCAATAGCAGAGGCCATGTGTGAATACTTCTCAGTGGTTGTGTGATATTGTCGCCGGGAGCTCCAGGGAAGGCTTAAAAGCACAGACCAGAATAAAGGCGCCATAGCAGTAGTACTAAAACACCTCCTATTGTTTCGCGCGGTGGCGAGAACGAGGCAGCGTTTTCAACCATTTTATCTTAAGGCTTTGAAGTCAAACGTGGAAAGTGAGGTGTAAATAAGTAATGATGGTGATTCCTCTAAATTCGACATGGAGTTTGTGTTAACTTGGTCTAGAGGATAAGGAAAAAAAGAAGTTATCATATATATAGGTTGTTTTGTTTTTTTTCTTAATAGTGAAAGTTTTTTTCTATTAATCCAAAAACTGTTTGTCAATGCTGAAATCATGAGCACAAACAACAAAGTCTTTACCCTGAGTGCCTTTACTGACAGAGGACTGACGGTAAACCTCTTATTTTCTTATTTTATTTATGTGTAAAGGGACCACACATATTAATGAACATTTAAAATGTAAATATGTAAAGATTATAGCCAACGATGCTATTTTTTTTAAAAATAAACAACAACCATAAATAATTTAAAAAATGCATTATTTCAACTGGACAAACATTTTAAAGTCAAAATTTTTCACTGCTCATCCAAGGGAACTGCTGGTGGACACTTCCTTTATATTTGACTGAAGGGAGGAGCTAACGACACTGAAACTAACAACCTATAACCTATTTGTTTACAGTTTCTGTTTGTTAGCTAGGTCTATTGAACAACACTAAGTGAGAGCTGTGCCTGAGTCACTTTTTGCATAATGGTTTCAGTCCCTAATGGCTGCTCTCACACCTATTAGCGTAACGGGGAAGCGCTGTCGTCTTCTTTGTTTGGGCAGATTGGTGTCCTGAGCTGCTCTTGTTGCTACATTCTCTTATGGAGCGGCTGTTTTGTTTCTCCAGTGTAACGCTCACTGCCGTCTTCACTGAAAGGAGTAGACCGCATTGTTTTGTTTGTGAATCAGGGTTTTGTCCTTTGGGTGAACCAGTTTCTGACCAGAACTGAAGAAGATAGATGGATATAAATAATACCCAAATATCATTACATTGTTTAATTCCTCACACTGTGGTGGTTAAAGACAAGTTTCATAGCTGCCCTGGGGTGAACTGATAGAAATGTGGCTGCCATTTTACAACAGTGTCTTCTCTGATCATCACAAATGACTCACACGCATTGCCCAGGTATTAATTATTGTGTACGTCTTGCTCAAGGACACAACAGTACGAATCAAAGATAATAGATATATTTTTCGATCTGAGCTGTCTAAGTGTACTGGGATGTGTTTATTCCTTGCTTCTCTTGGCAAAGTATTAGGCCTCGCTGGTTGTGAAATGCTTCTTTGTATCTACTGTTGCCACAAACACGGATTTACAAGATTTCTACTTATCCAAAAAATAAGTACTGGCAGCAGATTAGCATTTTGAATACTTGATTAAATTGTAATTAATTGCACATGCAGACAGATGTACAACTATGAGGTTTCAATCACACCATGTTTTTTGGGAAACTATTTCGTTCTACGTGAAGCCATCCAACTCTCTGCTCTTTCATTGATCTTAAGTCTTTGCCCAGTGCTAAACAAACAAATAAAACATAAACATGAAAAAATATGTTGCAATTTGGCAAAAGTATCAGTCTAGACTTGCATCCAAGAATGTTTTGCAAATGTTTTTTCTGATTTATCTTCTTTTGCATCAGCCACTGGTCCTTCTCCAATAGTCAGTTAACAAAAACAACACCATTGGTAAAAACCCTTCTAAATATCAGTAGTGTGCGGTGACTTTTATTGGGGCAGACATCAAAATTTAGTCGATAACAATTTAATGACACCACTTTTTATACAAACTGCATTGCAAAATAACACATTTATTTAATTGATATAATATTTTGGACTGTATTTGACCCTAGTCTGTTTGTTTCTTCAGATTTGTCCTACTTCTACACTTCATTTAAGCAGCTGAGCCTTAAGTACTAGTGTTATCTACGTAATTATCATCATGAAACTAACTCACTATTTGATTAAATGACTGTCTGTTCAGTGGTCCCTCGCTAAATCGCGGTTCGCCCTTCGCATATTGCCGTTTCGCGGATTTTTCCAGTGCACTTCCACACGCTTTTTTACAGCGAATGAACACGCATTTTGTTCTGCGTCCCGACCGGCCACGGAACTACAGACCGCCGCCAATCGATCTCCCGCACAGCACAGGATGCGTTCAGCCGAATTTACATAAATGTTCGATCGACACTACAGCGGAACAGCGCCAGGACGAAGAGGCATGATCAGACGAACTGTTTAATACACGTGAGTCACTATTAATTAATTAAACATGAGATAAATGTAAGAAAATGTTAATGCCTGAGTGAGAAAAGTGTATAAAGTGTGTGGTGAGGGGTTTTACAGCAGCAAAACATATAGAATAATTGTAAAAAATAAAGCTGACTATTTAGCAGATTTTGCCTATTGTGGGTTATTTTTGGAATGTAACCCCAGCGATAAACAAGGAATAAACCAGTGTATTACACAATCAATACAAACGTGAAACTACAAGTGATTTATTAGCGTCACTTGTGTTGAAAGTTGGTGCTACTGTCGTCTCCAAATCTCCTCAGGTGTTCGATTCGTTCATGGGTTTATCATGGGGTTTATTCAGCGTTGTTTGAGCCCTTAATACGCATTTGCAAGCCTCTAAAACAACCTGTCGTCTTCTCCGGTTGTAAAAGCACATGTTGAGAGTAGCATCGGACAACGACACAAGCTAATGAGACGTTTGGAACCGCGGTTACTGCAGTTTGCTCTGTGTCCAGTAGGGTGTACTAAAGGACACAGTGACTTCAAACATTCTTCTAACAGAGAAAAGTGAAGGGAAAACAGGATTTTTTGGATATAATTCTAATATAATAACTTTCTAATTATACTTTTTACATGCAATGATTTTAGATTTTACTAGTCAAGCACTGCTGGTCTTGATTGCCCTGACCGCACACCACTGCTAAATATGCAACACACCTCACTGAACACCTCCCTAGAAAAGTAGTAAATACAGTTTGTTGCACATCTGAGGTGCAGTCCCCTGGGTGACCACTACCTGCTCCAACGGCACTAAAGATAGAGACGCGTTTGTATATTTATCTACAATGTGTGAGTATGTAACAGATGCCAAAACACTCGTGCTGATCATTTCTACCATAAAAAGTCACACCTGGGACCCGTGAGGCTAAATTAAGACAATGAAAACTCTCCACCTTTTAGTGAGTTGATGCTTGTACAGCTCAGAAGTGTAACAGTTTTAAATTATGTAATAGGAATATGCATTTGTATTTGTATTTGTATTTGTTGGAGATTTGTTTTTCGGGGAGACATGAGGTCTTGTAGTGAGTGGAGTGGAGGGTTCTGTAGTAGGAGTAGTTGTAATAGTAGTTGTGGTAGTAATAGTAGTACATCCAAAGTATTATGCATTATGTCATGCAGTAAGTGGATGTTCGGGACTGCTTGGTAGTAGTGGTAGTAATAGTAGTTGTTGTTGTAGTAGTAGTAGTAGTAGTAGTAGTTGTAGTAGTAGTTGTAGTAGTAGTTGTAGTAGTTGTAGTAGTAGTAGTTGTAGTAGTAGTAGTTGTAGTAGTAGTAGTAGTAGTTGTAGTAGTAGTAGTAGTAGTAGTTGTAGTAGTAGTTGTAGTAGTAGTAGTTGTTGTAGTAGTAGTTGTTGTAGTAGTAGTTGTAGTAGTAGTAGTAGTAGTAGTAGTAGGGTTGTAGTAGTTGTTGTAGTAGTAGTTGTTATAGTTGTAGTAGTAGTTGTAGTGGTCATAGTAGTAGTTGTTATAGTTGTTATACTTGTAGTAGTAGTAGTAGTAGTAGCAGTAGTAGTAGTAGTAGTTGTTGCTGTAGTTGTAGTAGTAGTGGTCATAGTAGTAGTTGTTGTAGTAGTAGTAGTTGTAGTAGTAGTAGTAGTGGTAGTAGTGGTAGTAGTAGTTGTTGTAGTAGTAGTTGTTATAGTTGTAGTAGTAGTTGTTATAGTAGTTATACTTGTAGTAGTGGTAGTTGTTGCTGTAGTTGTAGTAGTAGTGGTCATAGTAGTAGTTTTTGTAGTTGTTATAATTGCAGTAGTAGTTGTTGTAGTTGTAGTAGTAGTTCTTGTTGTTATCATAGTTGTAGTAGTAGTAGTAGTCATAGTACATCCAAAGTATTATCAACAGCAATTGTGAATCACATGAGGTTTTGTAGTGGGTGTAATATTCTGGACTGCTTGTAGTAGTAGTGGTAATAGAAGTAAAAGTAGTGGTAGTAGTAGTACATCCAAAGCATTATCAACAGCAATTGTGAATCACTCAATACACTCATAATACTAGAGAAAGGAGAGGAATTTGATGATATATAAATACGTATATGTAGCAAATATCACAGGACAAACCTTGGCCCTGTAAAATACAACAACCAGTCTTGGTCTTTGGTCAGTTTTCAAACACAAACAACATCTAGCTGACTTGCATTACCGTTATATTCTGTGCCATGTGTACGTTGTAAGTTAATTATTTTCCACAAAGCTGAGAACAAGTTTGAAAGATCGTGAGGAGGTCGAGGTATTCAGAAGGTCACAGTGCTATTCAGAATCACAGCTGATAATACAGACAGAAGTGAAGCCGAGCACGCAGCAGACAAGTAGTCAAGGGACATACGGTACAACGGCCCAATGCCATTTGTCAGCTGCTGTATCGTGAGCACAGAATGTAGCTGATGAAAAGTGTGTGGATGTAAAGGTTATACGGGTGGAGGTTAGTGAGGTGAACTGTGTCGTTGTGCTGCTCAAACATCTGCATCTGCTTCCATTTTAATGCACAGGACATGATCTAAGTGCTGCTAAAGAGCACACAGATGTCAAAATGAGACACGCCTGGATTCACCCTGCAAACTCCTGTTCATTCATAACTCTACTCCAGCTCGGCCACGGCGAAAGCTTAGGGTTTACATGAGTTAGTCACTTTAATATTAAATAATGACATTTTTTTGTTTGTTTCATGCTAAATAAACTGTCCATAAAAGTACAAATTTCTGTCAACTTATTAAAAGGTACACTACATAGTTTTTCTACTGAATGATCTGCCACTGGCTCGTTTCCATGGAGATGCTACACCCTTATACCTGACTTGCTCTACAGCACATGTGTCAAACTGAAGGCCCGAGGGCCAAATGCGGCTCGCCACGTCATCTTATGTGGCCCGCGACGAGGTAAATTAAAATGTATGACAGGAGATACGCAGTTAGTCATATTTTTTTCATCTAAACACATATGCAATGTTTGTAGTCAAGTAATAAGTTAAAAAAGCAGTTACATTTATTTTACATTACATTCAGTTACATTTATACGGTTTTACAGTTACATCTGGCCCATTTTGCTGATGTGGCCCTCAGTGAACTTGAGTTTGACACCCCTGCTCTACAATATTGACCTTATTCCACTCCGCCCATTTTTTTCGTAAATGCAACTACACCGTGCTTTCTTTGTAGTAGCGCTTCCGGTTAAGTAGAAATCCCGTTCCTTTCAATGGAGAATTTGGAGAAAGTTTCTGCGCTAAAATGTTATATAAAGTAGGTTAGTCTGTGTCAAATGTTCAACGGTTATGTGCATCAACAAGTCAACGCTGCACCGATTCTCTGGAGGCTTTAAAACGCCTCTGTTGTCCCTATAGAACTTATTTGCTGTCACGATCGGCAGCTCCAAACAAAATAATACAATGACAAATGACGATGGTGGCGCCAGAATAAAGTGAACTGGATGAAACATATGTGCCGTGTCCTTGAAGACAAGCTGTGGATGCTACTAAACCAAGTTACAGGTCGGATCTGTGGACATGCAACCCCGCTCTCAGTAAGAATATGTTTTTCAATGTATTTATTTATTTACTTATTTAGCTATTTATTTAGCTATTTATTTACTTATTTATTTACCTATTTATTTATTTAGTTATTTATTATTTATTTACCTATTTATTTATTTATTTGCCTATTTATTTATTTATTTACCTATTTATTTACTTTTATTTTATAATAATTAAGAAAAAAACACGGTTGTCAGGTTGTCCATGTGACCGTAACAAAGATGTGAAATTATATACTCAGATGTGACTTATATTCCACATATAAGTCACACCTGAGTATAAGTCGCACCCCCGGAAACAATGAAAATATTAAAAAGTGCGACTAATAGACCAGAAAATAAGGTACTTCTTTTTAGTGGTAAGGGAAACCGGAGGAAACTTAATGCAGGCACAGTGAGAACATGCAAATTCCACACAGAAAGGGCCCGTTTTGCCTCAGAATCAAACCCAGGACCTCTCGTTGTGCCACTGTGCCACCGCTCCACCCCCGAAAAAAGTTCATTACCTTTAATTATGGGAAATATTTAGAAATTTCAAAAATCTAAGCCAGTCATACTACAAAAAAAGATTAATTTTGTGATTTAAAGACATTTTGAACGCAGATGTAGACACTCATTTTTGCTGTGCAGTCCTCTCGCAGTTCAGACATGCTCCTTTTCGCTTCTATTCCTATCATTCGTGTTACTCAGCGAGGCACAAAATGATCAAATTCCTTTAATGCATACAATAATATTTCTTCAAAGCAAAGGTACACGGCGAGTCCTGCTCCAAATCTCTGGTCTTTTTAAGAATCAATAACACATTATGATGTCTCTGCCTTCTCCCGTCACGCTAACTGCCACCACTACAAACAAGCTCTCCTCCAGACGCTCATTATTCTGACCAAACTATGCTCACAAGCACCAAAGCACAATTTTTTTTTAAAAATCCACAGCTCAGAATGTCCTCAGCTGTTGCTTTTAACGAAAACTTTCCGCAGTATTAACAAAGGTACAATTTTCCAGAGCTTTTTTTCCAGCATAAACTGATTTTTGAAAGGTAGCTTATTTGAAGTCCAAATAAACCTTTCACAACGGCTTCATGTAGAGAAATAAATTGCAATCAAAGTGGCTATCGACAGTTTTCAGAATAAGAAAGAAATAGCACTGTTACCATGGCAATTATCTATTCAAAACAGCACATTTTATCTTTTGAATTGGTTCAAAAATCTCAAAATGCCACCCATAAACAGGCTGAAATCCATCGTTTAAGCAGTCGTACATGTTTTATGGTTGGATTTACTATTACTCTTATATAATATTTTGTCCTGCCTGATGGACGATATGTTTTTAATTAATGTGCCAATCAAATTTTGCATTTATTTTAGCTCACCACAAATTATCTAGACCTCCAATGATATTAACTTCTATGAGATTTAGACAAATTTTAATTGAAGAATGCGACACAACCAACTCTTAGACAAGTTCTTGCAAAGCTGGACAACTGTTTCCCCAAAAGTAGACATCACCCTAGCAATCTGCAGTACAATACAATAGTGAAATAATGTGATATTTAGTGTATTCTGTGTTAAGTTCATAGCTGACACCTTTTGCTGTTCTTATAACTGTTTGTGTTGCTGATAAAGACCCTATATTACGCAAAATTGAGTCTTGTGAGCTTTAAACCATGTTATAATGCTATTACCTCATCAAAAACATACCCAGAGTTGTGTTTTGTTTCATTTACACATGTTTGAGTAACCATTTATTGTTAGTCTGTCTACATCTCCCAAGCTCAAAATACTCCGTTCCACCTTGTGATGTCATGAAGCTGTAGTTTTCAAGCTACGTCTCACCTTTAGTTCAGTCGGGATCGCCAATTTCAGCGCTGAAATGATCCAAATAAACAAAACACAACTCTAAGTATGATTTTGACATGGAAACAAGATTATAACATAGATCAGAAAATAGGGTAATATGAGCTCTTTGATGCTATGCCGACGAGTTGACGTGAAGGTTTTATTTGTCAGTTACTGGTCTGCTTTGGAGACTGGCTCTAGTGAGTTGAGACTGCTGCTGGTTTGCTCTTGTTTTGACGTGGGTTACGGCCTGCAGTAGCCCTTGTGCTCAGAAAATAAACAACCAGAAGAAACTTGTCTTGTTTCCTTACACCAGAACGCTGCAATGTGTCTGCAAGTGTCATAGAATAGTTATATCCTTGTTTACATTTTAAAAATTCCAAAACATTTCTCCTTTTTCCTGACCAGATCAATTAGAAACGCTAGTATCTTTTGTAATTTGTATTTTGACTTCGGTTTCTCACTTTGGTCTTTATAAAAACACTGCAACCCAAAGCTGGCCCTCGCCCACTGACTAAACACTTGCTTAACTGCCCTTGTCACTTCACTTTTAGCACAAACTAATATAAATCCCAACACAACAACAACAACACCAACAATATAGCTTACCCGAGTCTATAACTCTTGGATCATTTTCACAGCAATGCGGCACCTCACCCTTTTAAAAGCTCTGTTAGCAAGCAATCAATAGTCCCCGTGCCAATGCCAATAATACACACGAGAGGGTAGAAGTCTTACCTTTCTCACAAGTGCTGTCCCAGTAGCCGGTCCCGGTGCAATCACACACATAGCGATTCCAACCTTCCTTACACTGGCCGTTGTTTTTGCATGGGTTACTGTCGCACATTTTCCCGCTGACTTTGGTGCACGTCGGCTTGATTCCGGTCACGTTTTGGGCCTGCGCGATCTGCCGGATGTCCTTGCTACGTCCGTCGATGAAGAGATCGCGGATGCAGCCCACGTAGCCGTAGTTGAGCATGGCGGTCCACAGCTCGGTCGGGAGTACCAGGCCCACGCGGTTATCGGGTAAACCGCCCAGATAAAGATCCCCCTCCAGGTCCAGGATCTCGTTCTCACCGGAGGCTGTGAAGGGCGTGCGGCGGCTGTTTACAGAAATAATGCCTGGAAGAAGCAGAGGACGTGTTTAAATGTCAGGGGTATCGGTGGGGTTGAGACTGTAGAATGTGAGGATGTTCTAGGCTCAAATGGGAGGCAAGACCAAGCTTTTCTTATTGATTAAATTGTACTTTGCCATGAAATTTCCAAACCAGCGCAAAAAAAACTGCTTCTTTTCGTGCTGTGTCCAATTAAAAACCTGTTGCGCGCTGTGGTTTTTCCAATTCACGCAATGCATCGTCGTCTACATTGACTAGCCAAGTGACCACCGATGCCCACTACTTTTAAAGGTGCATTGTGGGAAATTTCGAGTGCATTCGGACACCACTAAAAACGGCATGACCCCTAAATAGCGCCCCCTGTATGGAATAGTATTGACATTCAGACATTAGCCGTTTTTTTCCTATTGATTACATTCTACTTTACCGTAAAATATCCAAAAGGTAAAGTTACAAATGTTGAACCTGGTCGTTTTTGTTAGTGACTAGAATCAAAACTTTACAGTAATACCAAAAAAAAACCTCTAGTATTTTCAATAATTTTCATAATAACTTAAAGACCAACTTTTACTCTCGGACTTTAGGCGCCATGTTGTGTTGAGTTGTGTAGTCCTTCGTGTATTTCATTGCATTTATTTTATTCCTTTGTAAGATTTTATAGTTTTTTTTTATATTTTATTTCATATTTTTATAGTGTTTAATTAGTATTTATTATGATTCTTATTTGGTTTAAAGTTGTGTATTTTCTTAATAACCGCTTGGAGCTTAATAGAGAATTTTGTTTTATGTGAACCACTGTGCAGCATTTTGTGAACTGTTTTATGCTTAGATAATGAGCTATATAAATAAAGTGGATTTGGATTTACAAGTCCCACAATGAAATGTCAGTGGGCAAAAAAAAATAAAAAGTATCAAATATATCTCTTGTATTATTAGATTATGGCTTTTCAATTGTAGGCTACAGGCCAGTTTCGCTTCATATTAAGAGATACTATGAGTAAGATTATTAATTACTAAATAGTGTAGAAAGAATGTTAATAAAAAAAAGAAGTAACTGCACTTATGATCGATAAAAATGACTATGGCTGTGTCCAAATGTCCACCCTAGCCCCTCATTCACAGAGCAGTTCGGACGTTTAGCTCACTACTTTCTATTCACGTGATTCTGACGTCTTGGTAAAAAAAACAAAGTCTAAAGGCTAACCTCTGATAAAACTTGAATTCTGTCATAAATAATGATCAGATTCAAAATTGGAGCACAACTATTTATGGACTAATAGTAACCATAGCACATTTTTGTCAAGCTGGATCTCACATAAACAGACTGGATTATAAGAGATGTATAGTAAAAGAAAAATCAAATCTGTCAACTGGACAAAAAGTTGTAGGAGTGAAGATGTTTCGCTGCTCGTCCAAGCCGCTTCTCCAGTTCTGGTCAGATTACTGATGGACACTGCCTTATATCTGTCTGAAGGGCGGAGCTAACTACACTGAAACTAACACCTGTTTGTCTGCAGTTTCTGTTTTTTAGCAAGGTCTAAGTGTGAACTGTGCCTGAGTCATACTTAACATTCAGGTCCATAATGTTCAAGTCCCTAATGGGTGCTTTCGTAGCAATTAGTGCTATTGTTTTCATTGTTTAGATTTAGGTCTGAGGATGGAGGTATAAATATGGGATAGATGATGACGGACGCCCTCATTCCCCCACTCCATTCCCTTAACTCCCCTCTCAAACCATTTCTGTATCTTACTATCTTCAAAAGAGAGTTTAGTGGCTTTGAGTCAGTTGAGATGTACAGCAGACTGGGGTCCGAGGAGCTCTTGCAGCGGTGTTGGTACATTATTGTATGGAGTGGCTGCTCTGTTTCTCCAATTGAAAAGATGTCTGTGTAATCCCTCAGTCGTCCAGACCTGACCAAAACTTAAGAAGCGTCTTGGATGAGCAGTGAAACGTCTTCACTCCTACAACTTTTTGTCCAGTTTGAACTTTTCTTTTACTATGGATCATACCTGGATGACTGAGGGATTACACAGAAATCTTAGATGTGGAAATTATCGCTCTGTTCACAGCTCAAGCTAAGGTAAGTGGCTAACGCTAGTGACTTTACACAGCTATAATATATTTACGAGTATAATCAGCGATAAACCAGCGCTTCTATCTGCTTTCATTCAGTCGTGTTGTGTCCCGTTAAAAACCCGTCGCCGCGCTCTTGTTTTCCCAACTCTCGCAATGTATTGTGGTCTACATTGATCGGTCCAGTGACCACTGATGCCCACTACTTTTCAAGGTGCATTATGGCAAACTCTGAAAGCACTATTTTCTCACCAACTGGACATTCGGACTCCACTAAAAATGTCGTGACCTAGATAGAGCTCTAACTAGGGAATAGTGTGGGCATCCGGACACAGCCTATGACAGGGCTTATGTGCAGGAAAACTGGCAGATTTTTGGGCGTACATTAAACAGATGGCACTGACTGAGCTGCTCTTGAAGACTCAGGTTCTCTCACTTTAACTGTTCACCTTTGTGTCTGGAGGGGAGAGTGTTTTCCTGTCATATACTTCATTGCCAAGTCTCTCTGATGTGTAGTAGTTTGTATCTAGTGGCAAAAAGTTCAATTTTTTTCTGGCGTAAAGTGACAGAACGCAGTATTACCCCGTCGAATGTTTTTGTAATACTCGTTGACGTCTTGTTTAGGCAAAGACAAACATTGCTCTTCATTATGTGGGGCTGGAACAGAATTAGGCTGTGGCATTTGTCTTGGCAGCATCACAAAAAAGTGCTGGAGTTTACGCGCATATTGTTTGTGTAAAGGTGAGGACGGAGGTGAAACGCATTACAATGACAAATGCATTATGGTCATTTCCAATTGTTTCACAGTAAAACCCATTAGCGGGGTGATATAAAAGAGTCAGATGGGATAAGCCCTAATGTATTGTTTCCAAAATAATGATGTTTTATTGAAAGCACAATCAAGCCTGCTTTTGTGTTCATTTCGGTTGATTATGTTTCCCATTAGAGATACATTTTCAACAACTTTTCTGTTTATTCAAGCATTTAAGTAATAATAACATGCACTTGCTCAAACTAATTCGTAAATTAATTCATAGTTTTTATGGCTTGTATTTAATCTGATTCTAATTGAGACAAAGATGACCACGAAGATGCCCACTGTTGTACAAGAAGGATCGATAATTTAATAAAATGGTCTATGCTTTTGGGATTATCATTTTTCACATTTAACACATTCCCAGTGGCATAAATTTAAATCTGTTACTGTCCTAATACATGTAAATCAACCACTGTATAAAATCATGTAAATGGTCACAAGTTTATATAGCGCTTTTCCACGTTCAACACACTCAAAACGCTTTACAGTGGCCCCTCGCTGTATCGCGGTTCACCTTTTGCAGATTGTTTTTGTCCAATTTTACATGCTTTTTTTTAACAGTATATGAGCGTGCATTGTGTTCTGCGTCCGGATTGGCTGAGGGACTGTAGACCGTTGTCCATCAGTCTCCTCCGTCCCGTGTCTCCTGTACAGTACAGAATGTGTTCAGACAAATTTACATAAATGTTGGATCGCAGTGTGACTCTGAAGTGCTGTACGTTTGCAAGTTTCCCTGACAAAACCCACAATGTCGATGAAACGTTCTGCACCGACAAAGACGCCTACGAAGGTTTGAACTTTGAGAGAGTTTAAACGAGAGAGAAATGTGAGAAAATGTTAATGCCTGTGTGAGAAAAGTGTATAAAGTGTGTGGTGAGGGGTTTTACAGCAAAAAACATAGTGAATAACTGTAAAAAATAAAGCTAGAGATTTCGCCTGTTGCACGTTATTTGTAGAACGTAACCCCCCACAAAAAACGAGGGACCACTGTACATCAAGGAACCACTTAGGGGCAAGGTGGGGGTAAGTGCCTTGCCCAAGGACACAACGACAGCATTCATTTTTGGGGACTGGAATCACACTGGCAACTATGTTTATGTCGAGAGCGAACCGCTAACCTTCGGATCAGTGGACAAACATTCTACCAACTCAGCTATTGTCGCCCCTAACCATTGGGTAGCAATTCAAACTCTCAAATTTGTAGTACCCCAAATCTACAGCAATATAGTCTTACTTTTCAAGACCTGACTGTCTCAATGAGCCTGCCTTTGTCGGTAAATGAGTTGTTCTACAGATGTTTTAAAACTGTACATCTATGATCCTCCTTATATTTGTTCGGTTCCTGTCAGGGCTGCAAGATACGTCACAATCAAATCGAAATCGCAATTAGCAAAGACCAGGATTTGTTCCGCAATATAATTCAATCTGCAAACAACAGAATAAAACCTCTAATTGTGTATAAAACATGCTAAGTGTGTATTTAGACTTCAACAAACACATTCTGTCCTTCAGTCTTCTCTCAAGTATGAAATGCTTTGAAAAGAATCCTACAAAAGACATAACATCAAATCTAAACCCAATGCAACCAGAAAAATCCCTATTATATTTTTTCCCCAAAATCATGCAGCAACTTCCCACATTTCCACCGTTAACATCACTAAGTCCTCCACCCGGACAAGAAACTGAGTTCACTTTCGTCCCCCCATTAACATTTCACTAAGCCACAAGTGCTAATACCTGTTCTTAACCATCTTGGCGTCTGGTATCCACATATCTGTCTCATTCCTTTTTTTTCCCCTTTGAAAATCCAACACCCCTCTCCACTATCACACCGGGGGCCGTGCTGGTGATTAATCAAAACGGCGCGCACTGACACACGGCTAAATTGGCTGCTCTAACCTGATATATAACACAGACATGGCGCCCCCACCAACTCGCACTTTTCTCGGAGGATCGCAGCTAATGCCGAGATTGCGCTGGTTTTGCTGCTCAAGGCAACACAAGTTTCTAACCCTTAGTCTCTAATAGAATCTCAGGCCGGTACTTGGGCCGTGTTTTGGGGTCATTGGACATACACAGGGGGAGATGAGAGGTTGTATCTCTATAAAGCGTAATATGAGTTTGTGCAAGTCGTAGATCATGTCTGAAATGAATGTATTGAGGATGCCCAAAGCTGCAGTGTGGATACAAACAATTTCGTGATTATATTCTCAGTGTTTGGACCATTTCAAGGTCATTTTAATACACCATTTTCTAGGATACAAAATATAATTCTAGCTTAGTAGAGGTACAGTCCATGTCCGATTTACTCACACATTCATACACCAGTGTACACAGACACTGGGGGCGGGGTGGGTTAAGTGTCTTGCCCAAGGACGCAGCGACAGCATTCATCTGTGGGAATGAGAATTGCACTGCCAACCTTCGAATCAGCGTCAAACACTCGAAGTAAGTAAGCTACTGTCGCCTGTCCATCTCTGATTTGAGCTTCTCTATATCTGGGGATAATTAATACAATGTCATGATTCCGGTCAGTCCTGACTCGTTTGTTGTCCTTTCCCCCTCCCTCACGTGTCTGAGTCTGGAGCTGGGCGGAGATCTTGGCTCCTCCCATGCACACCTGGAGGCAATTACAATCAACTGTACCTGCGGTGGATAAGAGGAGCCAGGACCCGACACTCGGCGCCAGATCATCCTCATGTTCATGTGAATATACCTTGATTGGCTCTGTCCATGTTTTTCCCTGCTTTGTACGTTGCTTACCGGATTACCTTTGCTCCTCACCAGATCCCACTCCTTGGACCAGCTCAGCACTCCCGTCTTCGACCCTGCTTCCCTGTACCGGTACTGTTCTCATCTCAGATTCAGCTCCTCACGTTTTCCCTTGGACCACGGCTAACTCCCCGCTCCCGACACACCGTCTGATCTACTGTCATTTGCCTATCTACACTTTGTACATAAACACTGTTAAAACTTCGCCGAGTTCTGTATTTTTGGTCCCTCGTGCCTAATGTTACGACATACAAATATATCCTGAAAAAACACCTGTTGAATGTCGAATTTGTTGGAATAATGTTACAGTTTTGGTAATCATTTTTGCACTGTATTTTAAATGTGCAATTTTACAACTCAAAACTGCTTTCCAAAACTAGTTTCCATTAAATAATTGTTCAAAAAGTGGACCAATATGAATGAATTTGCAGTTTGTCCACTGATCCAAAGGTTGGTGGTTCAAATTTCGCTTTCAACCTAAAAACATCTTTGGTTGAGCGGTCAGATTCACTTTTTTGTGTACACTGGTATATGAATGTGTGTGTGTGTGTGTGAATGGGCGATCGGTTCTTTAATGTAAAGCGCTATATAAAAATGTGACAATTTACCATATTTTTTGTCAGTATAAAAAACAGTCCAATTCATTCCACTACATCTGATAAATGACTATATCCTCAAACCTGTTGAATGTTATTGGTTCCTTATAAAATAATGTCCCCATTTTTAAAAGTTGAACACTACAACTCAAATCCAACAAATTACTATTCACAACTACTTCCTGTTAAATAACTGTTCAGAGAGTTAATGGACCATCATAATCCATGTAATGTTATTTCCAATTGCGAAGAAAAACATCAGCCAAAATTGAGGGTGAAGCACTTTAAGGGGCTTTGGACATTACTATGCTTAATATATAGTGTAATTTCTATTTCAAATGTCTGGGCACATTGAGCATTCATCCAGTATGTGATGTTGGTACTAAATTGCATCTATAATTAATCCCACATAAAGGATTTCTAAAGGATTCTGCCTCGTCAGCCTTGCTCCGGACCCGGTACATTAATGCGCAACGGCTCAAGGGGACATGTTTTGAATTGAAGCAGGACTTGTACGTTCTGGTATAAGTCATATGACAGTATATTTGTGGATATGTTGGAAAAGTAAAAATGAACGACAGCTTGGTGCCTCCCCTGGACACCAGAGGGCAGCGGTATAAATGAAGTGTGAGCAAAGACCCATAAATCTAACAGTGAGTCCAAGACCTGACACAAGACTCGAATGCACAAGTGACCTCCAGTATAAAACTGTGAATTTTGTTTCTGGCTGACAATAAATGATGAGAAATGCTAATAACGCTATCGATTTTTGTGTTAAATATCACACCAATTGCGGGAACATTACAAATCATTGTGGCTGATGGAGTTACGGTCAGTCAGCGATAGCAGAACGACGTACTCTTATCTGGGCTGAAAATAATCCAAAATGGCCGTTCACATGTTTATAACGCATTTTCGTTTATAGATAATATTTTTTTTCTGTTCAACACCATTTACCATTTTAAATAATCCCCAAAAGTGCAGGTTACCCAAGAAGGTTTCACAAATGTATTATGCTTCATTGTGACTTGACCTTTCATCGACATAAAGGTTAATGCGATTCACTTCTATGACTTCTTTTGAGTTTTATTTTCAGCGCATATGCCTTTTTTATTGGAGTATTGGAGGGTATTTTTAATAATGAAACTCCTTCATAATTTTCCATATGAATCTATTTTTGGCTGTTGGAATCTAGACAATGTCATACAGCCAATATTCAAAAGGACAATCCACAAAATTGGTCTTTTATATTAATAAGGCCTGCGAAATCCCTATTACTACACAAATGTGAATATTTACAACATACTTTTTTGTTTCCTTCAATATACTGTTTCTACCAGATGTGCCACCAGCTTGTCTCCATGGAGATTTGACTACTTTACCTGAATTGTTCCACAGTATGACATTAAGCATATCTATCTCCACTGAGAAGACACCACCAAGTCAGATCTGTAGAACGGCAAACTATCACAGAATGCGTTGAATTTTTCCAAGGCATTTTTTCCAACCAAAGAAATAACATCTCCATGGAAACAAACAGGTGGTTAACCCTCACCAAAAATGTTACATAGTGCACCTTTAGGTCTTCTAGAGCTTTAATCGAACCCATCAATAAAGTCTACATCTCCTCACCTGATCTCCCGTCTCTCTGGATGTCCACGTGGTGCCAGTTCCCATCGTTGACCTTTGCCTGCGTCGCTTTCACTTTGATGGTCCCAGAGCCCATATCCAGCAGCAGGAACAACCCTCCGTCCAACAACTCCACGGCGAAGAAGTCCACCTTGGTGTTCTTCTGACCTTTGGCGTCCCTCCTGTCCTGAGCTTTGCCCTGGGTGAAGAGGATGAGCCCGTTGGGTTCGGAGGTGCGGAAGTCGAAAGAGATCGATCCCACTCGTTTGGTGTTCCACTTGGGCAGAGACAACGAAGACTCCGGACTCTCGAAGCTGATGGGGTCCAAAGTGGGAACGTTCTCGCACTTAAAGACAATGTCGCCCTGAAGTTTCATTTTGGGGTCGACGATGCGGGCCAGACGAGACAGCTCCAGGCGGATGTCGTTGTTCTTGTACACCACCTGGACAAGAAACAGATGAAAACAGTGAGAAAAAGACGCTTTAAATGTAGAGCTTATATTTTAGTTTGCTTAAAATCTGCAATCCCTAGATATGGGCGAGTGAAGCTGAAGAGGAAAATGGATCAGAAGGACGGTGAATTTCCCACAATTACGGTCACACCTGTTAAGATATCCATAAAAATAAACTCCCTCCATCCCTGCCTTGAGTGAAGTTTTGATTCTTCATTGAACCTTAGTCACTAGTATAGTATAATAACATGAAAAGTCTGAAGAGGTGAACTATTTGGGAACGTACAATTTTTAGAGCTTAAATTGTATTCCAGATGTGACCTTTCTGTTTCTCTCTGTCTGGATCACAGACAGTATATATAAATGGACATAGCTAATGTGCTAGCCGTCGTGTTCCAAATACAAAGTGATCATGGGCATGCTTTCAACGCCATCGACTCTTTCTTCAATTGACTTTAAATTGACCTCTTCCTGTGTAATTGCCGCTCTGAGCCTCGTCATTTGGGTCTTAAAATGTTCATGTTAACCCGCTGTACATTTTATTTCACTATTTTGTCTGTGATTAAAGATATGAACATTAATAACAGACAAATCAGGCGCCTTCTTTCCCCGAGGCCCGATAGCGTTAGCAACAGGTTTGATTGACAGCGTTGCTAAGCATTCACTCCCTGCTCTTTGGTTGCAGTCTTCAGAATTCGAAATGTGATGCTCGGCTCCAAATTTGCCTCAGTAACTGCTTCATTTGATTGGAGCAGAACGCTACGGGTAACATCACATCCCTTAGTCCACTTCTACAGTCGAGTAGGCACTGCAGTTTTCCTCTTTACCATCCAAAAACATGCACAACAGGTAACATCCTCCTGCTAAGATAATCCTGACTCAAGATCTAGAGTTGGGTCCATCGTCTGCTCCCTTAGTGGCATTACAGAGGACAAATTTCTTACAGGGACAGTAAAAAATACTGTATACCATCGCACAAACATAATACTCTAATTTAAAGTACATCCACTCATAAACAGGGAACAACAATAAGTGCAAAAACACAAGAGCGCATCCACAAAAGAACCATGATTGCTGGACTGCATCAGTATGAAAGCGAACTTGGCATATTACGGACTTGCAGCTCCTGTAAATTCTCAAGTGGTCATTTGATGAATACCGTGCTTCATTACAAAATGCGATATGATGGCTCTATAACTGATGAAAGCACATTGCCAATTCAAAGCAAGATCAATAAAACTAATATATTTTTCTGGCGTGTGTGGAGCGTGCACGGGGCCATTTGTGTCTCGCTTATTTTCAACATCAACTTCAATTTCTCCGTGATGAAAGACGCAATACGGTCCAACTCTACATTTCTATTTGATTGAGCATGTGCCGAGTTAAGGCAGCGGTACAATTAGGAGAAAGGCGTTTTGTATAGAGTTCAAAAAGCTACAGTGAAATCCCTCGGAGTACGTAGTAGTAACCCAGAGAGAATAGATCCAGGAACACAGCTATTTACCAAATGTACATTCACCCTACTTCTGTTTTTGAGTAGAACGCCCATAGCCTGTACAATCATGTAGCACAAAAAAAGACTCTAGGGGAGCATTGTCCATCGAGAAGCACTGATGCTGAAAATTAATGTCTTTTCTTCATTGTAGTGATTTTTTTCCTTGCGCTATAGGGCTTTGTGTGTGTGTGTATGTTGTTCGAGAAGGCACAGCTGCTGTCGGCACACGGATTTCGCTGCTTTTGGGATTACCGATAATCTGGTCAGATTTCACGATAAATCAACACAGGTGACCACAGAGCTGAGGCGACCCTGACAAGTGGAGTGAGAGGAAAGAGAGAGGTGGAGATAAAGGGCAGTCGCAAAGAAGTGGAAAAATATATGTCAAGAGGTAAAAAAAACCAGGTTCAAAGTTCACTGCACAGTTTATCTGCTGCATCGTACGCCTTTTGCTGGTATCCATGTTAGTGTTTTGCCTTGAATGTTCCACAGTATGGCATTAGAATGAGCTAACTATGTGGAGACAAGAGTGTAGTACATCCAGGCTAAGTTACAAGTCAGATCTGTGGAGAAATAATCCTGCGCATGGGTAATATGGTTTTGAATGTATTTTGTATGTATTTGCTGGTATCCATGTTAGTGTTTTGCCTTGAATGTTCCACAGTATGGCATTAGAATGGTCTAACTCTGTGGAGACAAGCTTGTAGTATCTCCAGGCCCAGTTACACGTCAGATCTGTGGAGAAATAATCCTGCGCATGGGTAATATGGTTTTGAATGTATTTTGTATGTATTTGCTGGTATCCATGTTAGTGTTTTGTCTTGAATGTTCCACAGTATGGCATTAGAATGGTCTAACTCTGTGGAGACAAGAGTGTAGTACATCCAGGCTAAGTTACAAGTCAGATCTGTGGAGAGGTGATCCTGCTCATGGGTAATATGGTTTTGAATGTATTTTTTAGCATTAAAAACATCTGTAATATCATAAATGCTACATAGATACTGTATGTTTAATGTCATACTGTGGAATATTTCTGGTAAAGCATGAACACTCTCCATTAGAAAGTTAACATAGATCAGCTTCAAATACGTAGCTGTTGACACGTTTAGCCAATTTGTATTTTGGATTTCGTCAGCAAAAGCAAATTGTAGTTTATTTACCTGCAAACAACTCCTTAGCTGACATGGAATGGACAATAGTCGATTTGACCAAGTAGATTAAAGAAGACATATTGTGCTTGTCCGTGGATCATTTTGTTATAATTTGCACATTTTAAATTGCGATATTCATCTAAAATAACTTAATAAAAGAAACAAGTCCGCTGACCACCGCGTTAGAAAATTGCGGTGCCCAATGGGAGCTGACATCGCCGTAAACGTCAACCCAGCACCTCCGATCGATAGCTGCACATTACACTTGCAAGAAGCAGATTTTTTTTCCCCCATTTCTACCAAACTGACTACGCAACGCTGCTGAATCCTGCGCATATCACCAATTAAAAAAAACAAAACTGGAGAACGAAGTAAGTACAGAGCAGTGGGCGTACGCTGGGGGCGGCGTAAACATGGATTGATCGGCAAAAATAAGCGATTAAACATTGCTCAAACATTCGCAAATCGCTCCACGTACAACTTCGGGTGAGTAAATGGTGAGGGGAAACAACTATAACGCGTTTAAAAGCTGTGAAAAGTCAATTTGGAATATCGATAGATGGTAGATGAAGTGAACACAGTCATTGCGGTAGAAGAACAAGTCTGCAGCGGCGCATTCAAAGTAGTTGGACAGACTTCGGGGAAAAATAAACAACACGGGTGACGTACAAGACCGGGCAAAGCACTTGACCAAAGGCTTCAATAAAGTGAGCTGTGAAAAGCAATCCTGCACTTGTTAGAGCTGCCATACTGGAGTCTGCCGCTGTAGTCCCTTTGGCTTCAATTATCATCTCTATTTTGTTCTTTGTGTTATATCTTTGTAATCTCAGTAATATCAATATCAAACAACTAGACGCCACTATATCTATGTTTAAAGCGAGGTATTCACAAATGAGGGCAAAATATTCATCTTTATAAGGATTAATAAGATCCTAGACTAAGTGAGGGAAGAAAAAACATGTTGTCTTTCACACTATATGCTTTAGAACTTCTCTGGGGTGAAAGAACACACTGAACTTGACATGAAAAAGACGAAGAAGAAGAAACATATGCTTGAAAAGTTTTAATTTGCAACTTGTTTAAAAGTACGAGCGAGATCACTGTCTAGTTATTAGATGTACTGTCTCAGAGTCTGTCACGGTGGCGGAGGGGATATTTTTTCAACCAAATTAGTTGCAGAGAGCAGAAGTTTGTGAAGTATTTGATGACTGACGAAAAGATTTGGGCTGCACTGATGTTTCAAAAGCATTGCTCTCTGGTAACAACTCAAGACAAAAGTGGTATTCTCATTTGTTGTTGGAGTTTGGGGATGAGGAAGGGCCTGGAACGTTTAATCTTAGTGGTTGATACAGTAGTTAAAGTTGCACCAATCTTTTTGCTGCTTAAATGGGCACTATGGAACTTTTCTGGTCTGTCACTTGTTTGTACGTGGTTATGGTTTAAAAAAAAAAAAAAAAAAAAAACTCATAGGAAATGCTTTGCTGATCTACTTTGTGACAGTAGCTCAGTTGGTAGAGTGTGGCCTAGCACCAAGACTAAACCAGGGCTAAATTAGGACTAAACCAGGGCTAAACCAGGACTAAACCGGGGCTAAACCAGGACTAAACCAGGGCTAAACCAGGACTAAACCGGGGCTAAACCGGGGCTAAACCAGGACTAAACTGGGGCTAAACTGGGGCTAAACCGGGGCTAAACCGGGGCTAAACCAGGACTAAACCAGGACTAAACCAGGACTAAACCAGGGCTAAACCAGGGCTAAACTGGGACTAAACCAGGGCTAAACCAGGGCTAAACCAGGGCTAAACCAGGACTAAACCGGTGCTAAACCAGGACTAAACCAGGACTAAACTGGAGCTAAACCAGGACTAAACCGAGACTAAACCAAGACTAAAACAGGACTAAACCAGGGCTAATCATGGGGAATTTCAGTTTTATGCACCTAAAACCTAGAACAGTTTTCCTGAAGATGAGACAGGCCTCTACTTTGACGATGTTTAAATTCAGGCTCAAAACGATTGTTTAGCTGTGCATATGACTGAAAGGGTTTTATTGCACTTTTCTCTGCTAATCTTACGATGATTATTTATGTTTTGATTTGTTGTATTGTGATTTTAATGTATTTTTAAAATTCTTTAAAGCACTTTGAACTACCTTGTGTACCAACTGTGCTGTACAAATAAACTTGTCTTGCTTTTCCTTTGTCCACTGATCTGAAGGTTGACGGTTCGACTCTCACTCTTGACATAAACATTAGTCGAGCGGTCAGATCCACTGACCCACATGTTGACAATGCGATACACAGATAAATACTGTTGTTGTGTCCTTTGGCAAGACACCACCTTGCCCCAAATGTCTGCGTACACTGGTGTATGAATGTGTGTGTGATTGGGTGAGGTTTTCTTGGATAAAGTGCTTTGAGTGACTTGAAAGTGGAAATGCTCTATAACAAAATTCTACAGTTTTAATTTTTCCACCCAGCACACAGGCGTAACCGTTTTTTGGGTGTATCTGCCTCCCTAGCTTTAATGATTAAACAGCTCTTTATTTTATTGCGTAAGTGCTAAGTTAAAGTCACTGAGTTTTATGCTATTAAAATCTTTACTTGTTTATTTTCAAAGGTTTGCAGTGGTCCAACGTTATTCCTCACTTGCATCTTAATTATTCACCGCAATGAGTTTATAAGCGTATTTCTCAAGGAAAATTTTACTGTCATAGTAATGCAAAAATAACTAGCATTCTAACTGAACATTTCCTGATACTCGGGCGATAAAACGACTTACAAACGACTTGACCTGATCTGCTTAAAACACACCTTTACAGAGGCAAGACAAATTGGATACAGCCACATTGATTCCATGGCTAAAACCCCATCCCATCTTCATTTGCAAATAATTCCAGACTCAGTAACTAACTAAAGAAAACAACCTTGTATCAGTTTGCGGGGCATTGTCTCGGCCTTCGCAACTTTTCACCTCGGGGGACGCACTAATCTTACACCAACGATCTGTTTTGAGAGTATGATTTTGACTCTTTCGGGGGGGATCAATTCTCAAATCGAAATGATGTTATGAGAGAGGAAGTGACTGGGGCCGCGGCAACGAGTTATACTACGCTATCTTTTCGCCCTATCAACAGTCTTATGGGGCCCATCCATAATGCAGGCACGGGGGGGCTGTAACCACTCCATAAAGCCCGCATCCTCCATCTCTTTTCGGGATGGTGTATTGATCGCGTGGTGCTGCGATGGGGGGCAAGGGGAGACTCAGACACGCAGGTCTAATCTATTTCAGATCAGTGCTTCTGTCCTCCTGGCCCCGGACACAGCTGCCGTCAGGGTCTGATTTAGCCGCGGTGCTAATGAAGAAGAGAGGTAATTCTGTTCAAGTGGAGCAAGGGCACACACGCCGCACACAGCTAGCACTCAGGAGACCTCCGGAAGGGACACTGGACGGCTTTAGCGGACAGTGGGAAACAATACAATTAATTATGAGCTTAATAACAAGGTAGTTAGGGGCAGAACTGTGTCAGGCTTGTGTTGTGGCGTCGTTAGCTGGATTAGGATGAAAAATGAATGTTTAATCAAGTGGTTGCGGAGGCTATACGAAGCAAAGAAGCGCGCTAACAAGTCCGACGCTTTAATAATTCTACAATCTGCATAGAAAACAACAGAAAGACAGTCTTTAATCGTGATCTTTGAGGAAATAACGTCAGAAATTTGTACCGCTAGCTGCTCAGTTCTTGTTATCAGAAGGTATAATACTCCCTACAACAGAAGCGTGCCTTGAATGTACAACAGCGGGTAACAGCAGTTGGTAGAGCGTTTGTCGACTGATTGGCGGTTTGAATCCCGCTCTCAAAGTAAATATTATTGGTTGAGCGGCCAGATCCAAAGACTCACAGGTTGTCGGTGCAATTCCAGCTCCTACAGATGAATGATGTCGTTGGGGAGTGGTTTCTTGACGTAAAACGCTTTGAGTGCCCTGAAAGTGGAAAAGCGCTACACCATAACGGTTTTAAAGTTTGCTCTAAACGATAAAAGTTGGCTTCTATTCTGTATTTTAATTATAAGCAGCAGATGAGCGGCTATGACGAACATTTTTATAAGAAGGATTAGTCTGAAGACCTCCATGTTTCAAGTTGTAACGTAGCGGTGTCAAACACATTTTCACCGATGGCCACATGTAAAATAGATGTAACTACCATTTTAAAATAGTTAATTAACTGTGTCTGTATTCATTACTCAACTTACTTTACAAATATTACATATGCATTTGCCTAGATTTAAAATGTGGCTGTGTAACTGCGCGTCTCGTGAAAAAGTGACATTTCAAGACAATCATACCTTTTAATTTACCCCGTTGAGGGCCATATAAAATGATGTGGAGGGCCGCATTTAGCCCGCAGGCCTCGAGTTTGACACACGTGTTGTAACGGCTAACTCCTCACCAAAGTAAACAAGGCTAAACCCGTGTCATGTAGAGATCGCTGTTGGTTAAATACTGATTTTAAACCGGTGTCACCATCATTCTTTTCCTGTAAACAAACTATGTCCTGGCGTCACGAACCTGCCCCCGGAGGCCAAAAGTGAGAGGTGCGGCCATCCCATTAGAGAGTGTGGACACATCCATCCATCACTGGTCCCGCTTCTAAAGGACACTTAAACAACACTAGAGGACAGGCTGGCATTTGCATTTGGATTAGAAGCTAAATACTGTTTGTTCATTCTACTACGAGGAGAAGTACTCAGCACTGTTAAAATACAAAGTGTAAAATTACTTCTGCTTTAACTACTACGATGTGGATATTCATAAAACTATCACTTCAGCTACTTCAAACACTTCAAGCTCTTACTACGACAAACAATAATACAATATCAAATACCCCTACAGATACTACTTCTATGGATAATGTTGAGAATATTCTGTCAAGGAGGATGCAAAAATATTTCTTTTCCACGGAAATAGATTTGGCTTCCGAAAACACTGCTATACCAAATTGAAAGGAGCACTGTGAAACATGGTGGGGGATGCTCCGTCTGCTTGTCTCCATGGAGATGTTATTACACTTGTATATCTTGTGCTTATTCCATTACACATATTTTTATTGCTGGTTGAAATACCTGTACAAATGTGTATTCTTACTGTAAGCCACACGGGTTCGCCACTCCACAGATCATCAGCTACAGGTTATCTCCTGTGATTTAGGTCAGTTTGACTGGACTGTGGGACATTCCAGGCAAAGCAATAAGTTCTCCATGGAAACAAGATACTGTAGTGTATGTGGTTAATACATGTCTGAACTTAGTGAAAATAAAAGACGATTAAAAAAATCTGATGCAAGTAGGATCAAATTAGGACTACTACTACTACTACTACCACTACTACTAATACCACAACTACTACTACCACTACTACTAATACCACAACTATTACTACTACTACTAATACTACTACTACCACAACTATTACTACTACTACTACTACCACAACTATTACTACTACCACTACTACTAATACCACAACTATTACTACTACTACTACTACTAATACTACTACCACAACTATTACTACTACCACTACTACTAATACCACAACTATTACTACTACTACTACTACTAATACTACTACCACAACTATTACTGCTACTACTGCTACTACCAAAACTACTAATACCACAACTATTACTACTAATACTACTACCACTGCTACTAATACTAATGCCACAACTACTACTACCACTACTACTACTACTACTTCTCCTGCTATTACTACTACTACCGCTACTACTAATACAATAACCACTAATACCACTACTTCTCCTGCTACTACTTCTACTACTAATACCACAACTACTACTACCACTACTTCTCCTGCTACTACTACTACTCCTACTAATACCACTACTACTACCACAACTACTACTACTTCTCCTGCTGTTACTACTACTACCACTACAGCTACTATTAATACCACAACTACTACTACTACCATTACCACTACCACTAATACTACCACTGCTACCACCACTACTAATACTACCACTGCTACTACTAAAAAAAAAATACCACAGTGAAGTTATGCTGCTACTTTCTACTCTACGCTGTGACTAACACCTGACTTATCGTGTGCGTAAACATTCTTCTTCTAACTTCACAGACTCATCCTCGCCCTGGCCTCTCTCCGTCTGTCCCGGCTGACCCTCCTTTACTCCTCCTACGCCCTGGTCCTTTTTACCGTTACTCCTCCTCCTCCTCCAGCTCTGGACCTCCAGCACCACCCCTGTCACGCTCTCACCTCTCACCCAAGAAGAAGCCTCTCCTCTGGGTGTGACTGAGTGCTCCGCGGCCGCCCACACACACTGACAGAAGCTGGCATTACTCCGCGGTACTTTACGGAGCAGTGAAGAAAGACTGGGATAGTGTAGATTACGCTGGTACAGACTAGAGACAACGTGTACTCTTTAATCTTAATGGCTTAGTGTTGCTAAAAGAACTCAGCTATAATTAATACATAGAACCAGGCAGCGTGAATCATCTGTCTCAGAGTGCAGGGCTTATGCATATTGAAAAACACACTGGTTTAGGTAACGCTACAACTACGCGTCAAGAGTTTGTGCAAAACAACTGCAGAAAAAAGTACTACGCAGCAAATACGTGTTAAAATTTGATTAGATTTGACCCTCTATGAGTCATTTCCTGTTTAGTTTCACTCCCGTTTGTCATTTAGTGGGGGGTTAGTGAAGGATTTTCCTAATTTAACTCTCAGTGAGCGGCCTAAGAATTACTACTACACCTTTTCAGAGGGATTACGCACAAAAGCACGTGTTTGTGGTTTATCGGACAGGCGTTTCGCAGTGACTGAGGTGGCGTCGGGGCTCAGACAGTGTGTGGATACAGGTTTTGGACTTTGTAAATCGTTAAGTGCGTGTAGACTTTGTTGTTGTATTTATTTCAGTAAGAAAAAGGAAAACAAAAGAAAAAGGAGATAACGTTTTTATATCGACGTTAGCGAGACAACTTCAATGGTCGACCTCATGATACTTTGTGCCGATGTGACATAAACTACCGGAGATTTAGTTGCTTTAAACCAGGGGCGTCAAACTCATTTTCACTGAGGGCCACATCAGTAAAACGGCCGCCATCAAGGGCCAGATGTAACTGTGAGGCAGTTTAAATGTCACTACATGTAACCAAATGTCATGTAAAATAAATGTAACTACTTTTTAACTTGCTAAATAACTGTTTCTGTGTTTATTACTTATTCAAGTTGCAAATATTACATGTCTGTGTAACTGCGTATCTCCTGATAAACTGACATTTTTAAAAGTGTGTTTCGGGCTTGAAGGCTAACTTTTGAATACTTTTTAACTCCATGTTTGGTGTCTCTGCCTCGTAACACAAAAAATATACAGGTTTCTCTCCTTGAAGCACAAACTTGTATTCACCTTCACCTTTCTTGAAACTGCCCTCCGTGCCAACAATTTTCCTCTTCCTGAACATTTTGGGATCATTATTTGCAAATATTTTAGTTCCACTTGTTGGGAAAATCTCATTAGTTTATGGTTAATGTACACATTCATTAAAGCAGCATAGATTTATTTTAAAATGACAGTTATGCCTTTTAATTTACCTTCTCGCGGGCCACATAAAACAAAGTGGCGAATCACATTTGGCCCCCGGGCCTTGAGTTTGACCGTAGATCGCTGGTTGATATAAACACATAAGTTAGGTTTTTAAAAGCTGTTAACTTCGTGCTATCATGCTTACGTAACTGCAGAGCTAAACATCCCATCAAAAGTTTTAAAAGTACATCAAGATCTAATGCGTATTAAATGCAGATGTAATCATGACTTATTTCTCAAAATGCACAATTTATACTATTCTATTTTAAACATCAGACTGTGTCCCTTTTACCCTCAGTAAAGTCAAGTTGCGACTAATTTATTTAGGCCTATTTCATTTTTTTTTTACAGAATAATACAATGCATCAAGGTTATTTTTAACAATAGGCCTCAATCTTTTCATGTAGAAGTTAAATCCTGACTGCTACAACAGCGAGTATAATTGGTTGGTGGGATTATGTACATTAATTGACTCATTTGCATGTTCACAATGTGATTTATTTCAGAAAATGCAGATTAGGGTGGAATATGTAGGGTTTTATATTCATCAAAGTCAGAATATTGGGGGATGATCTGATCTCTGCTTCACGCTCCCCTGATACGCCTGGATTAATAAGTATGTAAATGATATTATTACATTAACAATATCGCTTTAAATGCAAACTAACTATTTATTAATCATATCAGTCTTTTTTTAGATGATTCTCAATATCTACGTCAATGAGATGTAGAGCCATCTTGGACTGAGCGTGGCTTGTTTACCAGTACTTTTACCCACATTTAAGTACATGCAGTACATTTGTGAGTGAAACAGGCTTTACTGACCTTTGCTGTGTATATCTGTTATTATAATAGAGACAGTGATGTTTTCTCTCTGCTTCTACCTCTCCAGCTTCTTCCACCAACACCAAGAAGATCAGAGAAGATGGTCAAGATTATCTCAGCTCAGGCAGATGAACGTCTCTTCAAATTTAGAAAATGAGTCAACTTTTAGCTTTTATCACGTAAGCAGAGGCATTCGTGATTAGCTATTAAACTCAGGCTCAGAGTTAGCTTTGATGCAGTTTAGTCAAGGGCTTTTCCTCTTTTTTATATTAAATTTGGTAGGAAAGTACTCGTGATACACACAAAAAAATCTTGTTTTACAGCTCAAATTCTGATTTGTGAAGAAAATGTGAGTAAAAAATAAGATAAAATAACAAGAAGTGCTGAGTTCTAACACATCTGCAGCTCATCATTAACCAGAAAACTCAACTAAACTGTAAATCTATGTACTATTAGTACATGTGAAGTGAGTTGTCCTTCCTGTAACCAGGACTAAACCAAGACTAAACCAGGACTAAACCAAGAAAAAAACAGGACTACACCAGGACAAAACCAGGACAAAACCAAGAAAAAAAACAGGACTACACCAGGACAAAACCAAGCTTAAACCAGGAGAAAACCAGGACTAAACCAGGACTAAACCAGGACTAAACCAGGACTAAACCAGGACTAAACCAGATCAAAAGCAGGACTAAACCAAGAAAAAAAAAACAGGACTACACCAGGACAAAAACAGAATTAAAACAGGACTAAAACAAGACTAAATTAGGACTAAACCAGGACTAAACCAGGACTAAACCAAGATTAAACCAGGAGAAAACCAGGACTAAACCAGATCAAAACCAGGACTAAACCAAGACTAAACCAGGACTAAACCAAGAAAAAAAACAGGACTACACCAGGACAAAACCAGAATTAAAATAGGACTAAAACAAGACTAAATTGGGACTAAACCAGGACTAAACCAGGACTAAACCAGGACTAAACCAGGACTAAACCAGGACTAAACATGGGGGATCAGTGTTTCTGTTTTATGCAGCAAAAACCTGGAACAGTTCCTAAAGATGTGAGACAGACCTCGACTTTGACAATGTTTAAATCCAGGCTCAAAACAGTTTGTTATATCGTGATTTTAAAGTCTTTCTTATTCCGCTAAACACTTTGAATTACTTGTGTACGATTTGTGCTGTACAAATAATCTTGCTTTGTCTTACTGCTGCTACAAAGCTCATAGTGAATTAATAAGAACATGAACAGTCTCGAATTTACTAATCTAATCACGAAAGAGCGAAAGGCTGCAGTCAACCCCATTGAGAAAGTATGAGAAAAATACTATGGAGACAAGCGGGCGATGCCTCAAGAGAAATTTACAGGTCACAACTGTGGAGAGGCAAGCCTGCTTACAGTTTCATAGCAATGCAAACACTTAACACTGACTAAATGCAAAATACTAGACTAGTTTAATGCCATACAGTGGGAAGTTTCTGGCAAAACACTGGCATTTCCATGGAGACAAGCAGATGTTGGAACTCGAATTGTAAACAAACCAAAACTGATCAATAGAGAAGAAATATCAAGTCAGAAGAAGCTGAGAAGACAATCGAACAGAATAAATGTCACGTATATAATTTCCAAATTCAAATGAAAATATAATCCTAATTTGTACAGAAAACTCTCATCCCATGAAATATCCACTAAATTAAACTAATCTGAGTCTTTATAATGTGTGAGTTACTTCCACCTCTGCAAATAAAGTGATTCATTTCACCCAAAATCCACAGTGGATTAGAGCAGCGGGCCAAAGCTGGCAGAATTACTCTCTCATTATCTGTGGCTAGTGAATTCAAAAGAGGAGGTGGTGTGTGTAGAAATAATAAATCAGGTGCAGACGAGCGGAGGGAGGCAAAGACAAATAGTCAAAACATGTAGCGTATGTAGGTGAGCAAAGCCACAACCACAACTCACATCGCGGTACAAGTCGTCAGGATCCCAAGACTCTTCTCATTACTAAGCAAAATATACACAGCTGCCTGACTTCTACTGTATACGTGAAGTTTGTTTGCAATCTAGGTCAGGGTATTTATAATGCACTGCACATGGAGGGATCTATTATTTAACAAAAACAAAGAATTCGATTGGCTTTGTGAGTCCAGATGCAAAGTTATGGCCAACATAAATCTTGTCAGTGCAACGTTCTCACCAGAATCTCTTAAAAAAAAAAAAAAATCCACAACATTGCTCAGTGTCTAGTTAAAAAAGCAAAAAAAAAAAGCATTAATCTTATATAGTATTTTTACAGCTACTCTGACGCAGCACTTTTGGGAGTATTTTTAATCACGCTTGGCAATGGTGAGCAATTTATTTTTAAGGGCACTGCTGCTACTGTGGCTGCCAATCTGAGAAGTCGGGCCTATAAGATACAACTGCGATATAAAATGTTATTATCATTTTAAGTTAAAGATCAAATTTCCATTCAAGTAGTGCCATGTGTTGCAAGTTCTTGGGACATTTTGCCACAGCATATTTATGGAGTTGGATAATTAAGTCCGCTGGTATAGTGCCGATTTGCATTTGCGAGTCACTCTGAAACTCTGAACGCTGTCAGTCCACGGAATGATCCTGTAAAATTCACGCACGGTCCACTGGGGTGCGTCATGTCCGAGCCCATGCGTCGTGTCTAATGGAGTGGGCAGATTCAGGGATCAAGGCAGAACAACCATGGAGCGTCCTGCCCCTGTCCACATGGAGGCTGCTCCTCTCAAAATGAACCATGAATACAGGATAAATATCAGGGATGGAACAATATCACGTGTCGCCAGATCTCGCAGGATAAAGTTGACAGAAGATTTTGCACAAGTGAGAGAAATGTACTCATCAGATGGTTCTTCTTTGTGTTTATGTTTGCTCTGGACAAAAAGAAAAGCTTACCAACGAAAGTATTTGATTGTGGTAATATGTTTTTTTGTGCCCTCAAGAGAACTGTGTGGGAGTACTGTGTAGGAGTACTGCATGGGAGTACTCTGTGGCAGTACTGTGTGGGAATACTATGTGTGAGTACTGTGTAAGAGTACTGTGTGGGAGTATTGTGTGGGAGTATTGTGTGTGAGTACTCTGTGGCAGTACTATGTGGAAGTACTCTGTGGCAGTACCGTGTGGGAGTACTCTGTAGCAGTACTGTGTGGGAATACTGTGTGGGATTACCCTGTGGCAGTACTGTGTGTGAGTATTGTGTGTGAGTACTGTGTGGGACTACTGTGTGGAAGTACTCTGTAGCAGTACTGTGTGGCAGTACTGTGTGTGAGTATTGTGTGTCAGTACTGTGCAGGAGTACTGTGTGGGAGTACTGTGTGGGAGTACTGTGTGGGAGTACTGTGTGGGAGTATTGTGTGTGAGTACTCTGTGGCAGTACTCTGTGGCAGTACCGTGTGGGAGTACTCTGTAGCAGTACTGTGTGGGAATACTGTGTGGGATTACCCTGTGGCAGTACTGTGTGCGAGTATTGTGTGTGAGTACTGTGTGGGACTACTGTGTGGAAGTACTCTGTAGCAGTACTGTGTGGCAGTACTGTGCAGGAGTACTGTGTGGGAGTACTGTGTGGGAGTACTGTGTGGGAGTACTGCGTGGGAGTTTGTAGTGTGAAAACTCTAACTTTCAATACTGTGCATCCTGCTGTCTCCATCTTTATACATTTAAACATTAGAAAATACATAGACATTGGTGAGTACAAATCTTTCTGAAATACCCCCTGGGTATGACATCTAAAAATATATTTTACAATAAAGGATAAGGAATAGCAGAGACATTTATTTATATATTCCAGTATGCCAAAAAATCAATAGTAAGTAAAAGTAAACTCCCTTAAAGCAGCACAATGCGACATTCACCTTGGCCTCCACTTGGCAGACAGAGCCGGCTTTGTCTCTGGAGGAAAGGGCCAGCTGTAAATAATCAAATGCCTTATAACAAACTGCACTGTACTTAGCCTCGTGTGTGTGTGTATATGTACGTGTGTGTGTGTATGTATGTGTGTGTATATATGTGGGGGGGGGGTGCGCGTGTGTGTTGGTTCATTATCACACATGAATACACCAGCACGGTGGCAATGACTTTGAAAACACCTGTGCTTCCCTTTACTGCAGAAAAGTACACAACTGAAGAGCATTTAAGCTGGGATAAACATCACACTGTGCTCACACTATCAGACAAATATTTTTGATTCACATTTTATCAGTACATGCCTCATTTGCTGTTATGCAATCCAACGCTGTTACAAGGATATGAAACTATCAATACCTGTCTCTTGTCACCATAAATGTAAGAGGAATTATCATCAAATGCAATAAAACTTAAAAGCCCGTCTCCAGAAAACACGGGATCAAGACAGCAGACTTATCCAGACTTAACAGATTGAGGGGCCACAGCTGTTGTCTGGCCGGACAAGACTAAACACTGAATGTTTGGGATCATTTTGTGTCTCTACAAATTTCCGTTGGCATTATTGACAGGCAGATTAACCAATCAGAGAAACAAATGGTCCATTTGTGTCATAACAAACATGGCGGCTTAAAAAAGAGAACACAAATAACAAAGTACTGAGAAATCTAAGGGAAAACAAGATGCTGTATGGTCTAAGATAAAAATTTAACTTGAATGAATTACTAGTACTAGCATTCTCCTCTACTGCTCTCACCGTAAGTCCTCCAAAATCACAGAAATATCACACATGTGCACACACACACATGTTGTGTCTTGGAGTGTCTTGGAGTGTGTTGGAGTGTGTTGGAGTGTGTTGGAGTGTGTTGGAGTGTCTCGGTGTGTCTCGATGTGGCTTGGTGTGTCTGTGTCTTGGTGTGTCTTGGTGTGCCTTGATGTGTCTTGATGTGTCTTGATGTGTCTTGGTGTGTCTTGGTGTGCCTTGGTGTGTCTTGGTGTGTCTTGGTGTGTCTTGGTGTGTCTTGGTGTGTCTTGGTGTGTCTTGGTGTGCCTTGATGTGTCTTGATGTGTCTTGATGTGTCTTGGTGTGTCTTGGTGTGCCTTGGTGTGTCTTGATGTGTCTTGGTGTGTCTTGGTGTGTCTTGGTGTGTCTTGGTGTGTCTTGGTGTGTCTTGGTGTGTCTTGGTGTGTCTTGGTGTGTCTTGGTGTGTCTTGGTGTGTCTTGATGTGTCTTGGTGTGTCTTGGTGTGTCTTGGTGTGTCTTGGTGTGTTTTGGTGTGTCTTGGTGTGTTTTGTCTTGGTGTGCCTTGGTATGTCTTACCTTGGTGTGTAGTGTCTTAGTGCATCTTGATGTGTCTTGGTGTGTCTTGGTGTGTCTTGGTGTGTCTTGGAGTGTCTTGGAGTGTCTTGGTGTGTCTTGGTGTGTAGTATCTTGGTGTATCTATGTGTGTCTTGGTGTGTCTTGGTGTGTCTTGGTATGGCTAATCTTGGTGTGTAGTGTCTTGCTGTGCCTTACTATGTCTTGTCTGTCTTGTATTAAATTAAAAAAAAGAAAAAAAATTGAATCTGGTATCTGCCTGATAACGTCTGAAAAAGTATTCAATATTTTTAGTACATTAACAGTGTTCAGTTGCAACGATACCTCAATCTCCTGCCTGGAATTTACCACAACACAGACAAGGTGACTCTCCCAAAAACTGGAAAAGCATTAATGAAAAATAAGCCGTCAGAGGCTGTATTTCAGGCCAAAAACATGCGGGAAGAAAAAGGGTGCAGTGGACTGATGAAAACGCTCACATAAATGAAAGCCTCACTGGAAAGTGTGAGCCTGAGCCTGGCAACACATCAGTGGATTATACTGGGGCTTGTCAAAAATCAGGAAGTCTACGATAGAACGACAAACAGCCAGGACTGAGGGAGGGGAGCCAGACGCTGCACTGCTTCAGTACTAAAACTGCGCTTAAACCCTTTTCGTCTTGTAATTATGTTAAGTTTAGCATTTTAACACTGCGGCATGTGGTTCAGAGCAAATCATTTTTATTCTACCTGAGGTGCCTCGCAAACGGACTAGCATCTGTTGTGTTGTTTGATATGCGATACAAACATTGCTTTCTTCAGGGGGAGAGAAAAACAGGGATCGATTAATCACCCAAGTGTTAAATATCCCATTTTATACGATGCATCTGTTGCCGAACGCCAAGACAAACAAAAACAAATGCCTAATTAGCTTCCTTATATCAAACTGCTGTCAAAGCATTGTCGTATTTTCCCTCAAGCTAATTTTATCGGTTTCCTTCACCCGTTGGCCATCGGGGATTTTTAACCCACTAACAGGTTTACCAAGACACAGCTGAATACTAAATTTATACATGTTCTTTCTTTCCGCAGGGTTGGTGTCTTGAACAAAAAAACAAAACATATACATAGAAAGTGGAGTCGTAATGCTTCCAGGGCATACTGCTGTTGTTGTGTCCTTAAGCAAAACACGTTATCCACAACAGCCCAAGACAAAAGATGTTAAATCCTCCAGCTATGGTAGTCCTGACCAAGTCTATAGCTCAAAATATGGGTCCACGAGCGCAGTACTGTGGCGGCATTTAAGATTTTTAACCGACTAACAGGCTTGCTAAGACACCTGAATACAAAATGTATACATAATTTGTTTTTCAGGGTTTGTATCTTCAAAAACAAACGAGAATATACATAGATAGTGGAGCGGTAGTGATTCCAGGGCATATTGTTGTTGTTGTGTCCTTAAGCAAAACATGTCACACACAACAGCCCAAGACAAAACAGGTCAAATCCTCCAGCTATGGTAGTATTGACCAAGTCTATAGCTCAAAATATGGGTCCGTGGGAGTAGTACTGTGGTGGCATTTAAGCTTTTTAACCGACTAACATATTTACGAAGACACACCTGAATACAAAATGGATACATAAATTTTTTTCAGGGTTGGTATCTTGAAAAACAAACAAGAATATACATAGATTGTGGAGTGGTAGTGGTTCCAGGGCATAGTGTTGTTGTTGTGTCCTTAAGCAAGACACAACCCAAGCCAAAACACGCGCAACAGGTCAAATCTTCCAGCTGCGGTAGTCCTGACCAAGTCTATACCTCGAAATATGAGTCCACGAGCGCAGTACTGTGGCGGCATTTAAGCTTTTTAACCGACTTAACAGGCTTGCTAAGACACACCTGAATACAACATTTATACATGCATTTTTTTCAGGGTTGGTATCTTGGTACCTGAGGAAGGTCAGAGCGACCGAAACGTTGTAAGAATAAAACTGAATCAAGAGTGAGACCGTGTGCGGGAGTTTCCTTAACCTTTCAGACCAAGTGCTTCTCCTCCTACGCACCTGTTGTTCAGGCAGGTGTGCAGAGTCTACACAGAAACGAGAACAGGCTTGGCATCTTCAAAAACAAACAAGGATATACACAGATTGTAGAGCGGTAGTGGTTTCAGGGTGTACTGTTGTGGGGCAGTTAAGGAAGACACAAACCCTTCCAACAGCCTGAGCCAAAACATATGCAACGGTAGTCCTGAACAAGTCCATAGCTCAAAAATGTAGAGATGGGTCTACTGGGTCCACTGTGCCAGCATTTATGGATGGGTCAATTTCAGAGAATAAATTACTCTATGGGACAATAAAGTGTACCATTACCTTAACGTTGCCTAGTATGAATAGATGCGAGTCATGGTCAAAATCGATGTCGCAGATCGGCAGCCTCGCTTTCATCAACTCTTCTACCCCTGGGGCAGCTGCAGCTACAATATGAACTTACCACCACCGAGTATGGAGTGAATTAATAATGCAACGTAAAGCAATTTGGATGCCTTGAAAGGTGCTGTATAAATCCAGTGCATTAGTGTGGACAAATACTTTTATAGTATATGCTTGGTAATTACTATTGGGCCCAGTTGGCTTTAGGGATAGTGAGAACAAAGTGAGTAAATCACTGTTGGAGCTGATGTATTTATACAAGTTGGTAACAATAAGAATATAGTTTTAATTATTTATCTTTTTTATTTATCTATTACAAGTTCATGCAAATGTAAATCGACGGATCCATCTGTTGCAGTAATGACTTTTACTTCACAGTTTCACTTAAAGCAAATCTATTCTGCAAAATGGACTTTTCAGAGCTTTTGCCCATGTTATAGTTGTTTTTGATTCTCATGTACCTTCTCAAAGTCGCTTTTGGAGTGATTTGGGCATGTTTTTAGCCATTTTTAATCGGTTATTTTCAAGACACCATATTGTTTATCAATCGTTTTAACCATCATTGGAATAAGCCGCTGCTCTGTACTTACTTCGTTCTCCAATTTAATTTTCTTAATCGGTGATACACGCACGATTCAGCAGTGTTTTGTAGTAATTTTGGTACAAATGGAAAAAAAATGAAACAAAACTGTAGCTTGCTAAGGTGATGTGCAGCTGTCCATAGGAGGAGCCAACAGCTACATGGCTCTGTTATGGCTCTGTCTTTACCCTAACTCTTTACTTGTGTTGTTATGGATCTCTTTAACCCACCCTTCGTAATGCCATCTGTTGTTATGCGCAGGTGGATCTCTTTTTGTTCACCCATGGAGCCTACGGGAAGATGCGTCCAGCGGCCTCGAGCCACTTGGACTAGACTAAACTGGTCCTATTGTCAGCTGATGGTGAGATGAGACTATAGAGTTTTTGATTCAAGACAATTTCTCTGTTGATTTTATAGTTTTAAGGTTTTTAATGTTAGAAATTCCACAACAGGTCTTTGTTGTGATGCCATTTCCCAACACAAAAATCAGCGGACTTGTTTCTTTTATTAAGTCATTTTAGATGAATATTGTGATTTAAAATGTGCACCATATTTATAACATAATGATCCACGGGTGTCAAAGATAATAACTATATAGCAGATTCAAGCACAGTATGTCTTCTTTAAGTGTTCAGTCAAGTACTGCAACTTTCTTTATATCCAAAACATTCACTTTCACTTTAATATCAATGAGAACAATACGTCTATATTCTGAAATGGCCAAAACATGCAAAACATGCACCGAAAAACAAAGGAGATTTATCATTTACAATTTACAAAAACAGCCTCTGTCAAAATCTAACACGAGCAAAATGTATAGTAATTGTTTGTATATTGCAATTTTAAAAAGTATAATTTTACATCTACTGAGTCTCTACAGATTGGTCTATTTCTCATCACTTTTTATTTTCTACACCCTAGCCCACCCTATACGGTGATAACTTACTGGGGACAAAGTAATTGAGGAAGATGTAAATATCAGGCTGCTTAATAAACTTGGAGAGCCAGAAAACAGCATTATAAATGTCTCTAAAGAACTGGGGCATTAAAAAAGTCATGTGCAAATATTTCATTCCAGCTTGGGCCTGTTGGGAGGTCTGCACACGAGCTGATGCCGCAAATTATATGTGACAGAAGCAATTTTGGGTTATTTTTCTCCCACACAAACTGCACTAAGTGATATGAATTAGATTAAATCAGTGGATATTGAAAGCCATATATTTCCTGTGCCAAGTCAGCAGCTTTAATTGATAATGCAATTTTAGTTTACTTCCACATTTAACTTCCTCCCATGCAACATAAATAGCACACAATCAGTTAATGTACAAACATTAGTGGTAATGGGAACTTGATAAGTAGGTCTTAACTGAGCGTTTTAACTCAGCGCCAAGTAGCACTTAGTGAACACTATAAATGTGAAAGTAATATCCATGTCTGTTGAAGTTCATATAGTTGAACCCTGAATATTGAATCATTTAAAGCAAACCTATTATCCAAAATAAACTTTTCAGAGCTTTTAACTATGTTTTAGTTGTTTCCCTTCTCATTTACTCTCTCAAAGTTGTGTCTGGGGTGATTCTGAGTAATCTTCAATCGCTTATTTTGAAGACACCATATTGCCGATCAACTTCATTTTTCACCAGCATACACCCACCTCGCTGTACTTACGTCTTTATCTAATTTTATTTTCTTCATCAGTGATACTTGTAGGATTCGCCAGCGTTGCATAATCATTTTGGTACAAATGGGGAAAAAAAAAATCTGTTCTCCCTAGCGTGATGTGCTGCTATCCATCGAAGGTGCAAACAACTTCACTGGCCTTTGTTGTGAAAACATGTACGGCGTCAGGTCCCAATAGCAACACAGTTTTCTAGCACGGAAGTCAACGGAGCTGTTTTTTTATTAAAGTGTTATAGTGAATATTGCGAATGCTCAAATCATGACATAATGATCCACGGATGTCAGATTACAACTAGACATCAGGCTCAAGCACAATACGTCTTATTTACATACGTAATATAAGGTTTAGGTATATATTATTGTCTCACTTTACCCATACATTTATGCCACTGGACCAGCCTATCTGAAGCAGTAGGCAGCGTACTGAGAGAGGCCAGGAAACCATCTCCAGATCTAGGATTATGTAGAACAATGTAAGGAAACCGATCCAAACACGGGAAGAACAAGCAAACTGCACACAGAAAGGCCCCACTTGACCTAGGATTCTTTTACTACACTTTTGGCTAATACTGCACATGTTTTTGATGAAAAATGTGACTTTAATTTGTAAAGACAACCTGCTGAACATGAGAAAATGCAAAGTTATGTGTAAACTCATTGTGTAAAACGCTATATCAGCACTACAAATTGTTTCCATAAGTGTCTCCAATACAAACTATCCATACGTTTCAGGCAAATGGTTGGGACTTTGGGAGAACTTTTTGCCAGTGAAGAGATATAATAATTTGATTTGGATTGCTTAGCTGCTATGGCGATGAAGGACCGTTGCCACAGCTTGAAACGCATGAATATACATAACCACTGGAATATGTATTTGTGTCTATGAATATGTGGAATATGTCTTAAAGCATCACTCTACCATCCACCACTAACTCCAACAAAAACCTCCTCACAAAAAAAGTCTTTAGCCGAACTGCGCCAGAATCCGACCACGTTCACTCGCCTTTACTTCAAACACCCCTCACCGCTAAAATCATACCCAAGTTATACTCCATTGTACTTCTGAATAGTCCTTACCTCTCTTAGGCAGCCCATGAAATTGTTGCTGACTGGAGATCCCGGTAGGTCTGCTGTGCTCGGGCTCCCACCCACGTAGAAGAAATCATCCGAGCCCAGCATGGTGTAGTCTTCCTGGGTATACCCGGTGGTGGTGAGGATGCCATCCACTGAGATAGTCACCTGTTAGGAGGCAACACATAGCCAAAGCCAGACCATTACATTCTTGAATTCGACTTTGCACCATTATAAAAAACACACCTCCATCTTCCTTGGTCTGCATTCAAAGTGGTCAAAGTTATTTCGACTTTTTTTTTTTTTTTTTTAGTTCGTTGGAGCAATTGTTTTGGACAGTTTATTTGGTTTTAGAATGGAATTTTAGCCATAGGATCCACAGGACAGGTAAAGAAAATATGACAGTACGTATATTTTCTTTATCTTTGATGGGGGTAAGAGAATGGATTTCCTACATTCTGGAAGTTTCAGGTTGGGGGGTAGGGTTAGTACAATGTTCAAACCAAGGACAAATTGATCGTACTTGTCTTAGGTTTCGGGATTTTTCTACTTACTGCAGACATTAACAGCACACGCACAACACGCTATCAGACGCCCGCACACTCTCCCCTCTCTCACAGACAATACATCTAACATATCCACGCAACATGCAAAACAAAGGGAAAAGGATTCTCACACCGACATAATGTGCAAACCAAGGCCGTCACTGTTTCGAAGGCAAATTAAAGACACGTAATTGAACATGGGAGGGAGTAAGTGGATCGATGGTGCCATACGAAGCCGTGAGCAGCCAGTGTGCAGAGGACCGTGCTCAAGCGATATCCAAAAGCCCATTTTCATGTACACCCTCGGAATTGCTTACGCCGATCTGATCAGGTTTAGCTTCAGTGACTTATTTACGTGTCGATTGTGACGCTTATTCAGTTTGTATTAGCTACTGAAATTACTAATTTTCCATAAGCTAATGTATTGTTCATGTCTGAGTACAGGATATGAGATCTAACTCCTTGAAATACGTCTTGAAAATTAGCTTGAGAAACTGTTTACATTGCATTCAACGCTATTCTACACTTACCAAAAGAATAACATATAAGAGGACATAATCTAGGCCTGTTCTCTATCTTTTTAAATATTTTTATGCCTATGTGAGTTGGCGAATGTGTCTTTGATAATAGCCAGCTGTAGAGGCATTACTAAACATATTCTGAAAAGCTTAAACGCCTCACATGACGCATTACAAACTCTTGAGATATTTGGATTAGCCTAGTTGCCTATAGTGTCTTGACATTTAGCTCTAAGACATGCTAGCTGTGGCTGATGCTGTTTACATTTATACTTTATTTCCGGTGTCACTTTCAGGAAGGTCTGTCATCACTGAACAAACAATTCGAGATCGGCAAGCGTATTCGTCGAAGTGTAATGAATATGAGCTGCAGGGTTGGTAGCGGTTAACACACCATAGTCACAAACATGCCACAAAACACACAGGGAGGCAGTGAGGGTGGGTGAACATGGAGGTGAGTGGATTAGAGTGTTAGTGGTTACTGTGGTAACGGGGTCACATGGTGGATGGAAGCGTGGGCATGCCATGCGCCATAGTGAGTTGGAAACAACTGTCAGAGCTCCCGCAATGAACTTTTAAGGGTTGCCATTTGTTGAAGTTTTCGTGGTTGAGAACCTCGTTTGAATTGTGGCAAGCTTCTGTCAGTTTTGGAACGACAGTCCTCACAAAAAATGGGGACTTTTAGTGTGAAAAAAAATCAAAAAATAAAAAGTAATTGCCCTGGAGTTGGTAAATTTCAATTGTTTTGTAGTTACTTGTTGGTAATCTGCAGTTATGTGGAAGAAAGAAAGTAGAAAAAAGTAAAGTGATAAAAAGGATGGGGGATCGTGGGGTAAAAGAGGTCGTTGGCAGGTCAGGAGGGTAGGAAATTGAGAAGAAGCGAAGAAAGAATTGCCTGGTAATACAAACCCATCTCCTCATTTTTTGATAAGAGTGTCTAGGATGGAACTCAAAAGAGAACGTATAAAATAAAAGAAGAGAGGGGGAGGGGACACACGGCAAACCCAAAAAAAAGACAATAAGAATGATATCTACCAGACAATGTAGTTTGTTTACCATAGCGTGTCCAATGCCTGATTGCTTTCCGGAAAAAGGGGAAGAAAGGAAATCAAAAGAATAGTGAACAAAAAAAGGTTGTTAATAATAATGGTCGAAATTAAAACCAAAGATGAAGAAGTAGGATGTTAGTTAGTACATTAGTTGGTTAGATATTGTTAGTATAAAAAAATGAATGAGTTAGTGGCAAAGAAACACTACAAAATCTGTACTGAGGTCTACGTTGCCATGCTAGTCAAATTTTATCCAAGACGTCTTACAGCTAAGAACTTGGAAGAATTTGTTTAGGATGGCGAAAGGCCCCAACAAAACTTGTAGTGTTTGGTTCACCTCGATCTATCAATGTGCCTTTCAAATATAAAATGATCGACGTGAAAGAAGTGTGTAAAGGAATAGAGAGAAAGCAGGGAAGCAGCCCCTGGTTCTGAGCCTCTAACCTGCTAAACTGTGTTATCCTGTTGGGATGTGGAACTCTTTACTAACCTGTGAGGCGACATCTTACTGCGAGAAGGGTCAGAAAATCACCACTTACTTGTTGTGCTGCACAGAGTAACAATCAGAGCTGTGTCTCGCTTTGCAGACCAAACTAAAGGTTCACGCTGCTTTTGTACAACCGCCAAGCAGCTATATGTGGTATTTTTATATGGCTTGCCTTCACTATAAAGATACAAGTGTCCACCGAGTGTTACAGAACAGGTCGAGTCAACAAAACTGGGGTGTATACTACGCCATGAAGAGCAATGCTATCGAAAATGTTATACGTTTTCTGAAAATGCCAGAAAGGCCAAAACTAGGGCTACAACTTTTGAAGTACCATAACGTTCTCCACAAACAACTATATATTCTGTCTCATTCAGCGTAAAAAAAACTGCTAACGCTGCAGTTTAGATCTGTCCAAACATGTACTGAATGAGTTTCTTGTGGTAGTTTGTGAGTTCTTTTTTTCGTTTTTGTCAATTCTTCGGGACATGTTTATAATATAGATTTGAGATTTACACTACCAGTCAACAGTTTGGACACACCCTCTCATTCAATGTTTTTTATTTATTTTTATTGCGTTCTACATTTTATATACATACAGAAGACAACAAATATAAAAAATAAGATATATGGAATTATGTAGCAAAGAAAGTCTACTTAATAATAATAATAATAAATAAAAATAATAAAATAATAATAATAATAATAATAATAATAATAATAATAATTATTATTATTATTATTATTATTATTATTATTATTATTATTATTAGATTAGATTTGATTTATTTTAGTTTTAAATATTTTTGTACTTACATTTTTTTTTATATTTAAATCCTGTTTTGTCAAGAAATATTTAGTAAATTTATTTAACTTTTAATTTTTTCCCTACATAATTCCCTATATCTTATCTTTTGTACGTCTCTATTTAGGGTGTGTCCAAATTTTGGCTGGTAGTGTATATTTTAATAATACAATTCAGTTCAAAGTTTACGCACAATGTTTCGATATTTTTACCAAATCATTGAGCCCTAACCAAAACCCATAAAACAAATTACATTTTTGATTAATTTACCATTCAATATTCTGCTTTTGAGTCACATTTGAAAAGCTGTTTTGGATGATCAGTGCATATTTTTCCTACATTTGTGTTGTCAATGTTTGAACAAGAGAAACTTAATTAGACACAAGATTTGTTCACATTCAATTTTTAGTCAAATCACTTTTTTTCTGTGGCTGGGACCTTGCCAGATCAAATGAAACAAAAAGATCTTGTTGTTCCTCTTTTTTTGGAGGTCATGCTTTGAAAATGTGTGGTAATGTGACTGGCAACCACAAATATGGACGTAAACATGTTCTCCTTAGTGGATATATCAAAGTTGGTATATTTAATCAACATACTATTTACATTATTTGCCATTATCGTCCAATCATCAACAGTCAATGCTTACAAGTGCTTTTTGTTGAAGCAGACCTATTCTGCAAAATCAACTTTTACAGAGCTTTTAACCATGTTGTAATTGTTCTCTTCTCATTTATCTTCTCGAGGTTGCACTGGTAGCGATTTGCACATGTTTGAGCAATCTTTAATCGCTTATTTCCTTGATCAATCCTTGTTTTCGCCATCACCAGCTCCAATAAAACTCCAATTTTATTTTCTTAATCGGAGATACACGTAGGATTCAGCAGCGTTGCACACTCAAAGAACAACGTGATCTACAACTCCACGTCTCTTTATTGTGATGACGTTTTCGGCGATGTCAGCTCCCGTTGGGCACCGCGGTTTTCGTAAAGCGGAACCCAGCTAGCAAGTTTCTTTTATTAACTCGTTTTAGATGAAAATTACGATTTAAAAAGTGCAAATTATAACAAAATGATCCACCGGTGTTGTAGATTATAACGACATCTCAACATGTTCTTTAAATTTGACACGACCTGTGCTGCAACATCACGGCAGAAACCAGACCTAAACATGCTAATGCCAAACTACATTTATGATAAACATCTTAATCAAATAACTCTTGGCCCTGGCGGATATATTAGACATTTTAAAAACAAGAGACAAGCATGAAAAGCAACTTGCGTGATCTGTACTACCATAAATACAGCATCACTAATAGACAGCTCAAAGTCAGAATGTTTCCATCTCTGCTTTCAAGTCTATATTCTCCACGAGCATTCAAATACTGTTTAGGGGATAGTGTCAGCGACTAATGGAAACGTCAGCTTAGAAGAGTGTGAAGCAGAGAAATCACTGGATAACTTTAGGACACAGAGATATATATACGTAAGAAGACATGACCTTGTGTAATTCAACATAGTCTACCAATCACATGCTGCAGAACTGCTTTGCCCTGCCGACGTAAAGATAAAATTAAAATGACAATAAAGAATTTCATGTAAAAAACAATAAAACGATGATCGGTTTTCCTTAAAATGTTTTATAACCGTGGCGATGAAATGAGAACTCATCATGTGACTGTTTTAGTAATGGCAGCTGTCTTTCAAAGCTTTCAGAAGCAGCTACTCTAGAGTCAAAACTATCCATTTAACGGTCCACTATGGGTCTGCAACTGCGCCCCCTGTTTACCTGTCGGAGATTGCGGGTCACTTTGATGTCGTGCCAGGAGTTATCATTGAATTTTCCATTGACTGGCTCCACGATGGCTTCGAACGCCCCGGAGCCCAGGTTGATGACAAGGGAAACTGCTCCGTCTTTGAGCGCCAGGTTGACGTAGTCGGCGGATTTCCCAGTGTGGAGCAGGAGGCCGTTGCGTTGCCAGGTTTTGAAGGACAAAGTTATCTCGTCACTGCTGCTCTGGATGGGGTTCTGGGACAGGTCGTAACAGAAGTATTCGGACCCGCGGAAGGTGGCAACGTTTTCTTCTCTTGCTGCAAAGACAAAGGGGAAAAAAATACTATTAAAATCTGTGAAAACAAGTTAAATGGTCACGTTTTTGTATACCGTTTTCTACCTTTAAGGCTCTCAAAGCACTTTACATCAAGGAAACACTCACCCATTCACACACACATTCATACACCAGTGTACACAGACTCCGGGGTAAGGTAGGTCAGTGTTTTGCCCAAGGACACAACAACAGCATTCCTCTGTGGGAGCTGGAAACACACCCCCAACTTGTGGATCAAGTCTAACCACTCAAACGACGATGTTTATGTTGAAAGCAGGACTCCGACCGCCAAATCAGTGGACAGACACTCAAGAAGGCTCTGCAAATGATTGCGAGTTTGTTGTAATATACACTGTCCAGCCAAAAAAAAAAAAAAAGACGCCACCAGGATTTAACTAAGCCAATAGGTCTGAGCCTCCTGCAGTTGGTCCAGTCTAGGTTCAGCAACAGAATGAGGTCAGCTGACACCTGAATATACTGAATGACCAGGTTATTCCATCAATGGATTTGTTCTTCCCTGATGGCACGGGCATATTCCAAGACGACAATGCCAGGATTCATCGGGCTCAGATTGTGAAAGAGTGATTCAGGAGCATGAGACAACATTTTCACACATGGATTGTCCACCACAGAGTCCAGACCTTAACCCCATTGAGAATCTTTGGGATGTGTTGGAGAAGCTTTGTGCAGCGTCAGACTCTACAATCATCAATGCAACATCTTGGTGAAGAATTAATGCAACACTGGATGGAAATAAATCTTGTGACATTACAGAAGCGAAATCGAAGCAATGCCACGTGCTATAATCAAAGCTAAAGGCGGTTCAACGAAATATTAGAGTGTGTGACCTTTTTTTTTGGCCAGGCAGTGTATAAACTATAGTAAAAAAGGCATGCAAGTCTAAGAATACAATACACTTAAATCCCAAAAAAACTCAGTGTATATAACTGACCATTATCTACAGAAATTCAGTTATTCATAGAGACCCACTTCAAAGTCCAAAAATAGATCAGTAGTATTATCCACGCTTTGAATTCATCTGGAAAGTTTGACTAAAACACATAACTCCATTACATTAAAAGTCTAGACTGCAAACCCAAATAACCTCCAATAAATTCTAACCTATTTTTATAGCGCGGCCGCCCACGCTCACACTAAACTACTCAATTCTGTATCGTTTTTGTGGATCATACAGAGGAATGCACTTTGACCGTTGTTCATATTTCTGAAGTAACATCGGTCAGAGGAGTAATGGAGCCTTTTTATATAACTGAGGATCCAACATAAAAATAACTAAAAAACTAAAAACTTATAAGTGCTGTACCTGATTTTTATCGTCTTTAAACATGAAAAACTAGTTAATTTTAACCGTTTTGGTCCAAAGTTATTAGTCATTTATCTTATGCATTCTGTGTATCCTGCTTATTTACCGTGCTGAGTTTATAAGCATGGTAAAGCTAACGACAACTTGCATGCAAACAGCGCACTTCCTGATGATCGGACAATACTTTTTTTTCCTAATAAGATGCAGACAGCACAAAGTCGACATATTTTGACCTTAACCCTTTAAGGACTGAGCACATTATAGACCATTATCGCTCGCCTAGACTTTTATTATTTTTTTAGCCACAAAAATCATGTTAAAGGAAGTACCAGCATGTACCTTTGCCTTTTTTCACACAACTACCTCTATTTTACATATCCATCCTTATTTTTCCTTTGACATATTGAATAACTGACTAGGAGAATCCCGATGGTGGCACCTACGCTCTGATTGGTCGTCTTCGAGGGACTACGTAAGCACATTACCGTAATGACAGTAACATATTTAAAGAGCCCCATGCCTCTGCTTTGAGACGCCGTTTGAATTTGCACGATAGCACAATTGGTTGCGGAGTTACGGTAATGGAAAGTCCGCACCGTGAGTCCATCGGCGGCGATAACATCCGACCCTATTGGGTTAAAAGCTGCTTACACAATATGTATTTAGGAAAGACAAATTTTGCTCATAGGCTACATGGGGAAAGATGGATACAGAGGCTTTGAACATTGTTGTCAAGATTTGCAAAACATTTTATTATTATTAATGTTATTGTATTATTTTTTTATTTTATTTATTTATTATTATTAATTAATTGTTTTATTTATTTTATTTTTTATTATTTATTTATTTTTCTTTCTTTTTTTTCTTCCCATCTATATTCTTTATACCTTCCTTTCTCACTTGACTAGTACTTTCCTCTCCCATCTTCACCTTACCCCCCAAAATCATGGAAATGTCACACACACAGGTACACACAACACAGACTTGTCACATACAATTGTCACTATGTATGTATGTTTTGCATTAAATAAATAAATAAAAATAAAAAAAAGATTTAGACATACATTCTCTACGACAACACAAAAAGCCATGGAACAACCCCACAAACTGATGGCTTCTACTGATAAATACATTTATCACTATAGTGTCTGAATACTTTAAATGAATACTAAGTGTAGTACACATCTCCGAATCTAGATTGATTTAACACGGGGCTAATTGGATGAATTTTATATGTATCAACACAATCCAATCTCTTTGACTTCTATGCCATCTGCTGCAACTCTTAATGTCATTCTACATTGTCCACTGAGAATAAAATAATTATACCCAAGTATGCTAATTTGGAAACCAACTACAGAACCTTATGTCCTTATGTGCTCCTCTGTTTACCAGGCAATCCATCCCTTTTGCACTGAATAAAAGCCACAGCATAAAACAGCATCTGTGTTTATACTTGCATCCATCAAAATAGTAGTAAATTCAACTAGCCCCCCTACATGAGTTTAAAGCAAGCCTATCCGTAATTACAGCTATGAAAATCCTATCCTTCAGCCCACATCATAAACTGCTGTCTGCGTGACCGGCGGCTTGGGTTTCACGTTTGGCCCGGGACAGACCAGACAGGCTACTTATGATGGAACACTATTCCCCGCTAATGGTGCGCATAAATCAAGACTTTTGCCTGATTTTAAGACTCGATACCACTGCGGTGTTGCAAAGTGACTTCAGTTCATTTTTTTTTTTTTCCTTCGATGGACACAGATAGTAAGTAAGGTGAGACCGCTCCGAAAGTGACAGCAACCCAGGGACACGGAGAAAAAGCAGAAAATAAAACCGAAGAGGAGGAGGACAAGATAGATTTTTACAAGACTGCAGTGTATCCGAAGAGACAGCTCCGTCTTGTAATACGTGAGCAAATAATTGACATTTTTCCCACTTTGGAAGAGGTGGGCTGACACGTGGCTATAGCGCTGGTTCCGGGGATGCGGTCAGGAGACAAGGTCAGACTCACGGTCAATTATTTTTCCACAAAACGCGAAGGAAACTAGGGTCGCAGTCATTCAAAGGGGAAGCTGGAGAATTCCCCCAGAACACAAGAGGTGTCTCAAACTATTGGAGAGTTCGTAACCTTTGAGTAACAATTGAGTGCTGTGAGCAGAGTGGCTAAAAGTGCCCCCACGGATATAAACTGGAGATTTTAATTTTTATTATTTATTCGTTTTTACACTTCTGGACAAGGGTTGTAAAAAAAATAGCTCATTTGAAGTGTCAATAGTGGAAAAATCACATAAATGACAGGTTTGAACATTTCTTGAATAGTGTTAGAATTTTCTTGGTAGATACAGTACCACAAATTAAAATATTAATAAAGAAACTACTATTACTTTCTGGTGAAAATGACATGCTAAGTGTTAAAGGTACAATATGTAACCTTCTGGAGAACATGACACATTAGCTGCTAGATTCCATGGAAATAGGAAGTTAAAACCGAACTTCAGAACAATCTTCCTAAGGAACAACCATAAGGAACAACATTTCCATAGTGACAAGGCAGAGGAGGCCCTTCAGGTTTAGAATAACTGTTTTTTTTTTAAGTCTAAAAAGTTACATGCTGTTGCTTTAAAGTAAAATTATGTTAAAATAAAATTCAGGTCTCATTTTAGTATCAAAATCAAAATTAAGTATCAAGCTGTAGTACAATTGTCCCTCACTATATCGCGGTTCACCTTTCGCGGTCTCGTTTCACAGATATTTTTGGTGCAATTTTCCAGCGTACGAACGTGCATTGTGTTCTGCGTCTTGATTGGCTGTTGGACTGTAGACCATTGTCCATCAGTCTCCTCTGTGCCGTGTCTCCTGTACAGTACAGAATGTGTTCAGACAAATTTACATAAACGTTGGATCGCAGTGTGACTCTGAAGTGCTGTATGTTCGCAATTTGTGAACTTTGAGAGTCTTTAAACGAGAGAGAAATGTGCGGAAATGTTAATGCCTGTGTGAGAAAAGTGTATAAAGTGTGTGGTGAGGGGTTTTACAGCTGCAAAACATATAGAATAAATGTAAAAAATAAAGCAGATACTTCACGGATTTCGCTTATTGTGGGTTATTTTTAGAACATAACCCGCACGATAAACGAGGGACCACTGCATCAGAATGAATTAAAAGTGTCTTTAAAGCACTAAATGAGCCCACAAATACAATACAAATATGTGCAAGCTATAGGGATGATCTTGTATCTGTATCATTGCTTAACATATTTAAAAAGTACAGCTCATAAGACACAAAATCTTGCTAAGAAAAAAAAAAAGTCTACATTCGATCTTATCCGTCACATCAGTCAGCCATTTTATCCTCTCTGATCCTATACTTTTGTAAAAATGTTTTGTTGGTAACATAAACTCGGCAGTCAAGACACCCTACAACTATAAAATGCTGAAATCACTATGTGGCACCCTCAAGGTTTCGAAAAAATTGCACCCTTTCAAAATGGCCCCTCCAACATACCCTTAGCAGGAACAACTCAGGCACTTGCAAGCATATCATTACCTTCTCCCTGTGCCATTTTGACACAGCATTTTATCGCGTAGTCTAACAAAAAGTGTCACGAGGCCAAAACACAAAGTATCCTGTATTCATAAAAGCGTTCGGAGAAAAGAAAGTAAATGGCTGGAGGCTTACAGTTTGGGATTGTTACTTGAGATGAGGTTCTATGTAAACATGAGGGTGCACTGCAGAGATTTTGACAGAAAGACGATAAAGGTAGGGAAAATTTGACAGGAAAGAAAACAAAATGGAACAGAAATACAGGATTCGGCGATGAAAGCGGTCATGGAAGAAGTCTCCCCCCGGCATCAAAATAAGCAACGCGGAGCAAGCAGGAAATAGTCTGGGAAACAACAAAGCCCAGTACAAAGCCTTTACGCACGTGACAGGCGAAAAATATAAAACTATAATTACAGAACGACAGGGCCATATGCAACACAGGAACTGCATTTGAGCACCAATTATGTGTCGTTTCAGATTCAATATAGCAAAGTTTGTATCCAGACAGAAAATGTACTGTTATTTCTTTCAGTTAGGCCATATGTGTCAAACTCAAGGCCCGTGGGCTAAATGTGGCCCTCCACATCATTTCATGTGGCCGTCAACGGGGTAAATTAAAAGGTATGATGGTCTTAAAATGTTGTTTTATCAGGAGATACGCAGTTACAGAGCCATATTTTTACATCTTTGCAAATGCATGTGCAATATTTGTAACTTGAATAAATAATAAATACAGAAACAGTTAATTAACAAGTTTAAAAAGTTGCTACATTTATTTGACTTCGGCAGTCATTTTGCTGATGTAGCCCTTGGAGAAAATGTGTTTGACACCCCTGAGTTAGGCAAAGGCGTTGAAATATGCTGTCAAAATAACTGTGATTATAAATTATATCACAATAATTGTTAAAGTTGCTGACAGCGTAAACATGTTCTGGATATGAATATTTAGAATCTTAATATGAGTAAGTTCCATGTTTAAACTGTTATAATATTGGACTTTGTTATTGGTAGTTTTCAGATTCAGTAGTGTGATAATGTCATACTCCCAGATGGGGGCAAGAGGCAGTTTTCCTTATTGATTATATCGCACTTTGCCGTGAAATATCTGAAAAGTGAATTCACAAATGCTGAATCTGATCATTTCTATTAGTAGAACGGTGGTGAAACATGCACTCTAGCTAATCCTCCGACTAACGCCAAGCTCAAGATCTGCAGATGGGTCCCTGAGTGCAGTGTGCCAGGTTGCTCTTGTGGTGCTGAGTGATGGATGGGTCAAATGCAGAGAATTATTTTCAGTATCTCTTTGTATTTATGGTTGAAAATGCAAAATACAGCCTCTGCATTTGACCAATCCTTCAGCGCTTCTGCAGGTTATTTAGGTTCTGCAGGTTGTCGATGCGATTCCAGCTCCCACAGATGAATGCTGTAATTGTGTCCTTGGGCAAGACACTTAACATTGTGTACAAATGTGTGTGTGAATGGGTGAGTGATGTAAAGCGCTTTGAGGGTCTTTAACCTCCTGGGACCTGGCATCACATTTTGGGATGTCTAGGCCACGATGCAAATTTATAGAAGAAGAAGAAGAAGAAGAGCATACAAGAATAGCAACAATGCAAAAAGGTTCAATTTAGAATATTTTTAAGAGTTTAGAATGCTTAGAATATTTATTTATGTATTTATTTATTTACGTATTTATTTATTTATTTAATTGTAAAGCCATATGTCTTCCTGCACTTGTCAGGAACAGTTCAAATGAGCCACGCTGTTCCAAGAGACAGTTGGAGTTGTTTCTACATTCAGGGCAAATGTTGCTGTGTTCAGGCCCTTATTAGTTTTTGCAAATCATTATTCAAATATTTTATCAAAATTATCAAAACGTAGAATGAATGTCCTCATTTATGGACATAATTTTTCTCAGAAACTACATAATGTAAAAAGATAATTCTTTGTATTTAGACTCATCAGGCCCCAATCAGCCCAAATAACAAAGAGAAATTAATAAAGCAGGTCACGCAAGAGGTCGGGTGTCAGGAGGCTATGGTGGAAAAGCGCCGTGCAAAAATGTGACTATTTACCCGGCTACATGAAGGACAAGCCAACTCCAAAGTCATGGAAATTGAACCCAAGACCTTTATATATTTGTCCCTGTGCTGCCAAACCCCCCCCCCCCCCCCAAAAAAAAAAAACAAAAAAAAACAAAAACAACAATCTACTGGATGGAAAAGTCAATCAACCACCGCATCTCCCCCAAAAAGTATAAGTCTAAAACAGACCTTACTCAGTTCTCATTACCCTTTGCGATCTAGTAGCATAAGAGCGTTTATTAGCATGCTAATGGGCACCAGTGAAGGTCTATAATAATACTGTAATCTGAAGGCGAGAACATCTGTCTGGCACCCTTGTAATTGCCTATCAATGCAGAAAGTCTATCCCTGGTAAAATCAATGTGTTTAGTATTACCTCCAAAAGCATAACCCAATCCCATCACTCTTTGTCTGTTCCTTGTAATCCTATATATTTTAAAACGAATCCACGAAAACCTGGCCTTTCCAAATGTGTTCGAATTATACCGATGTAATTACAAAGTCGCCACAGCGCTGTAGAGGCTATCAACATAACAGTCCTATGAATAATAGAGAAAGTATATTGACATAATGTAATATTTGTGCACCTCAGCAATATCAAACCTGTGGTAAGTGTATACGGATCCATTAAAACCAAAATGGGGAATATATTGCCTGTTGAGACATGTGCTGCTCAGTTCTGTGGCTTTCATATCGATCATACAGAGCGGGTCATTTTCTCTTATTTTCGCCACGGTCATCAATATTCCATTTGTGCTCAGCCCGGCCCGGCGCAAAGGGGCCACGGGTTCGATATCAAAATCCACTGGAAGCAATTAGCTCCTTCATTACCATCTCCCTTTCTCCTAACACACCTTGCAGCTGTCTGACCCGATCTTGACTTGACCCCACGGGGACTCCGGACTCTAGCGTTGTCACCTTTTCGAGCAACCTCCAACCTCTCTTAGATCACCTCCAGATAAAGGAATTCGCAGGCTAAACGCTGGGATTAAGATGGAAGACGTGGTGTTAATCAAAGCGGTAAGAGCAATAGCGGCGTGTGTGGAAGATATAGCCAGGCTGCTAACCTCAAGCTAATCCCTCGGAGACACTTCAGGAGTCAACAGAAATCAATCAAGGGTATTACAAAGCAGGTTTTCTCTTCCACCGCTCACAAAGAGGCTACTTTAAGGCTAAACATTGGAAGAAGGTAAGTGCTGTTTGCCTATAAACCTTCCCACCAACTAGTAGGTAATCTAGTGCTTGTCGATGCAAAAAGCTAATAGCAATTGGCAGGAAGAAAACAGCATTACTGACATGGTATTAACAAAGTATTTCACTCCAAATCAACACCGCAACCTCTGCCACCACATTATTCTGTTGATTATTTTTAATATTTAGTTATTTAAATAGTCAGTACCCAATTTTTCCCATGCATTTGAGCAACGTTTGTCTTGCAGCAGTCGAATAAGGAGCTCTCGAGGTCAAAATAACTCAGCTGTACTCTCTGCGTTTAATTAGAAAGCATTTTATCGACCAATAATCTGGAAGTGTGCATATGCTAGTTGCTGTTAGCTTTACCATCCTGACAAAATACTACAATAGTCACTGAGATTGGTGGATTTATTTGGGTAATTGACATGTATAAGAGAAGTGAGGACTAACTATGGACCACTGCAAACCATTGAACTAGTACGAAGACAGGAAAAATGAAGTCCAAACCTTTAAATTTGTACTTTTAATAGCCATAATACTAGAAAACAAAACAAACAACACACCGCATGAGTTTCTATATGTATATTTTACATACACGAGACTGAATGTAATGTAGATTGTATACTGTATGTCCACCAGACTCATATATATGCCTAAAAACTGTAGCATTTTCATATTTCTAATCTCCTATATGGCAGTAAATATAAGCAGAGAAACATAAAGGAAAGCCTCTTGAAACATCTCCAGAAAAGAGATCACAACCTCAGCAGCCTCAACTCCAGTGTACAACATTATTTAAAGCGCATTCAGTGTATTTAATGTTGTGAAATGGTAAATATTCATGCATCAGTGTACAGAGACACCGGGAGCGAGAGGTTTAAGTGTCTTGCCCAAAGATGCAACAGCAGCATTCATCTGTGGAAGTTAGAATTGCACCGCAAACTTGTAGGTCAATGGATCTCACTGCTCAACCAATGATATTGACTTTGAGAACGGGAATCAGATCAGTGGACAGACACTCTGACTGTCACTTCCCAACATAACCAACTGATAAAACCATTTATTCACAATCAATAAATATATAGACTTTCATAGCTTTTCTGTTCATTTGATCTTGAACATGTCTTTCAATTAGAGATCACAATAATAAAGGTGTTCGCTTAAGTCCATAAAGGTATAAGCCAGAAATCCTAAAGCCAAGCGTAATGGATCCATGGACACACTGTTCATTTTCTATTGACAGGTTGCAGCAGTGGGGCTCTCAGTTTGGCCCAAATCCATCACACGTCAGAGGTATTTAGAGACTAACAGATAATGTGTTCCATCAGAAGCAGCAGCCGTGTGAAACAGGTTTGTAACACGGGTAGAAACGGCGCAATGTGTTTCACTGCGACCACAAAGCACAGAGGTAGAGCTGTATACACGTCTGATCCTGGTGACGGATGGTACGTGGTATTTGTGATCTAGCAGCATCTGAAACTGGATTCTTACAAATACACTACCAGTCAAAAGTTTGGACACGACGTCTCATTCAATGTTTTTTTTTTTTTTTAACTACTTTTACATTTTATATATATACAGAAGACATCAAATATATGAAGTAAGATATATGGAATTACGTAGCAAAGAAAAAAGTACACAATTTGATTTTATATTTTATATTCAAATCCTCAAAGTATCCACCCTTTGCTTTGTCAAAAAATATTTAATAGTTATTTTACTTTTTTTTCTTTACTTCATAATTCCATATATTTTGCTTCATATATTTAATGTCTTCTGTAAAACAGACATGGGAAAACTACGGCCCTGGGGCCACACACGGCCCTTTGATCTCATCAACCCGGCCCGTCAAATATGACCAAATTCTATTAAAATAGGTAAGGGTTATGCTGTGTTTATTTAACTGAAATTGAATAAGTTAATTATTAATTTAATGAATGCATTTGGAAAACTATTTGTACAATGAGCCTTGTATATTTATGCTTCGCTACATGTTATATCCTGGCCTGGCCCCTCTGTCAAATTTTATAACCCACTGTGGCCTGTGTGTCAAGAAGTTTGCCCACCTCTGATCTAAAACGTAGAATGTAGTAAAAATAAAGAAACTTCCATATATATATATTCCATTGTATACAGCAGCTCAGTCAGTAGAGCATTTGCCCAGTGATCCGACATGAAAGTCATTGGTTGAGAGGTTAGATCCACTGACCCACAGGTTGCCGGTACGTTTCCAGCTCCCACTGATGAACACTGTCATTGTGTCCTTGGGCAACACACTTAACCCACCTCGCCTCCAGTGTCCGCGTACACCGGTGTGTGAATGTGTGCGTGAATGGGTGAGTGGTTCCTTGATGTAAAGCGCTTTGAGTTCCTTGAAACTGGACAAGCGCCATTTCGAAAAACACGAGCATTTACCATTTTGACCATGTATTTTTGAATCATATTTTGTGTGTTAAAGGCCAAAAATGCCTGGAAACGCAAAACCAAACAGTGACTCAACATCAGACCTTTCATGCTTCCTCGGAGTCACAACTGATCTGCGTGTCGTCGCCATGACAATTTCCAACATGTCAGCGCGGGTTTGTGAAGGAGAGGGAGAGACTGACACTTGTGCTCTCGTCTCCTGTTCCTCGTGTTTAACCTTGTGAAGGCGCAGTGAGAGACCCGTCTGTCTGCTCTGTCACCGCTCCTCTGATATCGCACGGGGCTGACGACCGAGTGGAAATGACAAAGGCTGAGACGAGCAAAAACACAAGTGACATCAGGGCTTCCACAGAGTAAAGGAGAGAAACAGAGATGGAAGGAGACAGGAGGAAGAATGGTGGAATATTTTTAAAGCGCCCGTATTACGCAATTTCCTGGTCTATGTTATAATGTTGTTTTCTCGTCACAAACAGACCCGGAGTTGTGTTTTGTTTCTTCGCACATGTTTAACACACACACCCTGCATATATAGGCTGAGTTTTTCTCTCAAACTGAAAACACTCTGTTCCACTTTGTGATGTCATGTGGCGATACAGGAAGTGCTCCGCTGTGTTTTTAAACTCCACACACCTTCATTCGAATCACTTGGATAATTTCAGCTCTGGAATTGCTAATTTCTACTGAACGAAAGGTAAAAATGTAGCTATTAACGTGAAAACTACCACTTTGTGACATCACAACGAGGAACTGAGCATTTTGAGCGTTGGAGATGTAGACAGACTAATAATAAAGTGTTACTCAAACATGTGTAAATGCAACAAAACGCAACTCCAGGTTTGTTTTTGATGAGGTAACAACATTATAAGGTGACTTAAACCTCACAAGAATCAATTTAGCCAAAAAAATTATCTCTCCACGCTGTCACTCCCCGCTCAGAGTGCTATCACAACCCAATCCATGTACATTTCTCTAATCAGAAATAATCAGATCAGAAGACTTTTATTGCCATAGTCTGTGAACACAGTTCACAAACTAGGAACTTGATACGGTGAAAAAGTGCAACATAAACACACTGAATAAATACAAATACAAATAAGATGAAACTAATGAAACTACTCCAAATTGCGTCAGGTTTGTGACATTGTAATGTATTGTTTTGTATGATTATTTTGTATATTTATGTAAAAGGGCTGTGCAGGCGGGTGGGATGAGTCTTCAGGACAGGATTGTACTGTGTATTGTGCTAACCGTAAGGAGGGTTCAAATAGGGCCAAGGGGAGATCACTAAATTACTCAAACATGCATTGAAATAAAACACTTCAGGCATAATTTTGATGAGGGGAGAACATTATAACATGGTAGACAGCTCCAAAAAGAGGAAAGAAGAAGAAAAATTACACCAAAACTAAATCTAAGCCTATCTTCTGCATGGTTGAAGGTCCTCAAAATGTTGCATATTTCAAATTCCTGTTTATTGGCAACCTTTTGTGGACTTTTAAACATTCAAAGGACATAATATCTTGTTTTAAATCATCAATTAAATCAGAAACAGTCTAAAATGAATAGAAATTGCTAGATGCATTGGTCTTTCCACAGTATTACGGTATTAAGCTTGTGCTGAAACTTGAACAGAATCTTTTTTTTTTCCCCCTTTTGCTTCTCCACTTCCAGCCACTGTACGGACTCTAAACCTTTCTAACTGTATTTCTCAAGTTATGGATTAGATTTCAGCCACAATCACGTATTCCAATTTGTCACTAATGTATGTATTTATTCATTTATATGGAGTTAATATGAGATTCAGGACCAGGACCACGCCTCAACCTCCTCCTTCTGCTCCTCTTCAGCGAACCACAGCTCACCTCAACCCCACCTCCGATCACCCAGAAGCCAATCCCGACAACACCATCTGTCTCCGCTCTCTCGACCTCTCCCTCCCACCTCATGTCTCTTGTTCATGTTTCAGCGCAAAGACCTCAACATCTACAGAGAGGAGGGGTCCCGAACCAGCTGGACTAAAGCGCCTCAGACAAACCCCCCATTTCGAGTGTCTACACAGCGTCCACATCTATCCATATCACCCAGAAATATCTTTATCGTATACGGTACCACGGTCTTTCTTATTCTGTAAAACACTTTGAATTACCTTGCGTACGAACTGTGCTATACAAAATAACTTGCCTTGCCTTCTTGACCTGGAATGATTAGAAAAAAATCGCTCGCTTTTTTATTTCACAATAGACTTACGCATGCGTAGGTCAAGGCCCACCTCCATAGTGCATTCCAGTACAACATGAAAAGAACACATAGATACACCAAAGAAAGGAACAGAACGGGTACATATACTTTGAAAATCTCTCTGAAATAACAAACCGACACCACAGATGAGCCTTATTACCAGGTCTGACAACACAGGACCCCTATTCAAACTCTATTATTGAGCCCATCTTTCATGTTTAGGCATTTCTATCAACTCAGATTGAGACAGAAAAACAAAGGTGGGAGTTAGAGTCTGGGCAAAAACGTCTGATTTATAATTTGGAGGTAATAGGTGTTTTCAAAGAGGAGACTGCAAAAAATGTAAAAAATGAAATCATATCTGATGGAGCGGTGCAAGAAAAACAAATGTTGACATAAATTAGTATTGTTAATGTAAAGTTTCGTATAAGAAGTTTAAGACTAGGCTGAAAACCACCCTCTTCTCCCTGGCATTTAATACAATCTAGACAGGATATCGTGTTATCTGTATATTTGGATTTTTTTTTTTGGGGGGGGGGGGGGGGGTTTGGTGATTTTTTTCTTTTATATTAAGCATTTTGGTCAGCAGAAGTAGTTTTAAACGTGCCATATAAATAAACTTAAATCATGTTGATGACATGGCCAAAAGAACGGAGGAAGGAGACATGAAAGAATGCAGGGTCCAGACTGCGACAGACTGACTCACAAGTCTATTCTACACAATGAGCAATCAGCGGGGCTCGTGTTTGTGTGACGGAGTCTTGGAGTGGAAAATGGTATCAACCAAAATGCGAAACAGGTGGGCATTCGGTATTTATACTTGATTTTTTGACATATTTCGACCTCACGAGCTGCTTATAGACTAGATGTGTACTGTGGCCTGACAAATTTTGCTCAAATTCATGAAAAAAAAAAAACGGTTACAGGGACTTATACACAATTTATTTGATGTATTAGCAATATTTACGCACTGTAGCCAGTTAGATTAGTTAATATAGCTGAATTTAGGATTACTTTTTGAAAATATACAGGTTGGATTGTTGGAAAACCATGCGGAAAGTCATAGGAAGAGCTTGGCTAGCACAAGTACAGATAAAAATCTCTGTTCCAATTGTGCTTTGGGCCCAAACCAAAGCAGAAGATCTTGACCTGGCAGAGGAGGAGGAGCTGCTGACGTGAGCGCAGTGGTTTATTTTACACCGATACACTACACTGCTGTGGAAGGATCTGAAAGCCTTTCCCAGACCTCGGACAGGTGGATGTCGGAGTCACATTAGTACATGACCATAGGCTCCCTCAGGGCAGAATGTGCATGTAGCTAACGCTTCATGTTGACTGCTAATGCTATGGCAGCTCGGGTTGTCAATGTTTATGAGCTTTTTCGAATTTCAAAAAATTGATTTGCTTTAAAAGGGCAGTTAGTGCATCTCTAGATCTAGTTGTAGTAAAAACTGAAATTGTCAGAGGAACATTTACATCCAAATAACACCAGTATTTGCAGTAACAGTAGCAATATGAAGAATAAGCAGTGAGTAGTGGCATTAAAGCGGCACTATAGAACTTTTCTTGTAAAGGATCCACCACCACGGAGATGTTATATGTTCCACAATACAGCGTTAAATGTGTCTACGACTTGCAATGGGGTCGTTTTTTCACAGCTTTGACTTGTAACTAGTGTCACCTGCTTGTCGCCATGGAGATAGATGTTTTAAAGAACATCTATTGTGCTTGTGTCTGCTATATAATTATAATCTATGACACCCGTGGAAAATAAAATTGGAGAACGAACTAAGTACAGAGCGGTGGGCGTACGCTGGGGGTGGTGAAAACGGGACTGATTGGCAATATGGTGTCTCGAAAAATAAGTGATTAAAGATTGCTCAAACATGCACGAATCACTCCAAATTAATAGTCAGTTTTGCATAATAGGGCTGCTTTAAAGCTGTACTGTCGAACATTCCAGGCAAGCAATAAGATCTCCATGGAGACAAGCAGTTTACATATCCATCCATCCATCTATCCATTTTCTTCCACTTATCCGAAGCCGGGTCACGGAGGCATCAGTCTAAGCAGGAACTCCCAGACTTCCCTCACCCCAGACACGTCCCCCAGCTCCTCCAGTAGGACCCCAAGGCGTTCCCAGGCCAGCCGAGAGACATAGTCCCTCCAGCGTGTATTGGGTCTTCCATGGGGCCTCCTCCTGGTGGGACATGCCCGGAATACCTCCCCAGAAAGGCGTCCAGGGGGAATCCTGAACAGATGCCCGAGCCACCTCAACTGGTTTGTCTTGACACGGAGGAGCAGTGGCTTTACTCCAAGCTCCTCACCCTTTCTCTAAGGGAAATAGTGTACTGCATACATAGAGTTTCTTTAAGTAGTATTCAGATTATTTCTAATTTTTGTTATATAATAGAAATATCACATCTGCTTTCCAACCTGCCTGTTGTTGGGTAACTTCTTTTGGGCTTGTGATGGTTCTGTGCAGTGAGTGATGAGGTGCACACTGACAGAGTGGGGGAGGTAAACGTGTGTGTGTGTGTGTGGAGGAGGAGGAGGAGGAAGGGGGTGCATGGAACGATGGAGGGATGGAGCCTGTCTGAAGAATGGGGCCAGCCGCCTGAGGTCCAATCCCATCAACCGAGGCAATTGTGCGGAGCGAATACTGGGGCGAGGAGGCGGGAGGCGGAGGGGGGAGTTCTCCGTGAGGGATATAGATGTACTCAATGCACTTCTATCACCAAAAAAAAAAAAACGCACAATTAGGTAACGTTTAGACACACAGAGTCAAGGTTAAACAACATCTCTGGAGGCCCACGCTGGGTTGTGTGTTTTGAAAGGAAAATAGGTCGATTTTTATGTGGGGTTTTGCGAACGACTGAGATGGGAAAGATCTGTCAGTGTATGTCCTCTGAGCTTTGGCATCAAGGTCCAACAGGTTTAGATCCGTTTATTCCAGGCACAAAATGGATGTCAAGGGCTTTTATTGTGCTATTATGGTATTGTGTAAAAAACTAAAATAAAAAAGTAAAAATATAATAGATAATATAATAGATAATAAATAAATAAATAAATACTGGGTTACTTTGAAAAAAAAACAAAAAACTATTTCATAATATTTACATGCAAAATACCAAAAGTCTGATATCATTTTTCAGAGTCTTGAAATGCAGTGGCGGAACAATGTTGATACTAAAGTAAAATGTAGAGCAAAAATAAATAAATAAATAATAAAAACAATTTAAATAAGTGTTAAAGTATCTGTTTAAAAATGCACTTAAAGAGTAAAACGTAAAAGTATTCCACGCCGATTTTGAGGTCTCATAAAGCTTCAAATGTAGTGATTTTTTGTAGTGATGTAGAAGATTTGTGCTGAATTCTGTTCAACAAAAACATGTGAATCATAGTGTTTTTCTTGCTTTTTTTATTTATATATTTTTGCTCAAATTATGAACTGGATAAAAATAAACGCTCAGCCTTTTCAGCAGGTCTCAAACAGTAAGAAAAAATACTTTTACTTTTCAGTCCTCTTCAAAAATGTAGTGGAGTTGAAAGTACAGATACCTGCTCTCAAATGTAGTAAAGTAAAAATACTCACTTAAAAATGTACTCAATTAAAATACAGACACCTAAAATGTATACATAAGCGCAATACTTTACTACTTCTACTCTGTTACGTTCCACCACGGTTGAAATGTCATGTAAACTGATTTCTCTGGTTGTTCACACCTGTGCAGGTTTTCCCAAGAGAAGCAATACAAAAAAGATCAAACTATAGAGGCAAAGACAAAAACAGAAACATTGTTTTTAAATTCACTGTCTCTTTATCTTTCAAATACAACTGTAACTCTAAAAATACATTGAGCAACTGACATAAGGTACCTGATGATTTTTGACAACAGCATTTTTTTTTTTTGGCATGTAGACGTAATTTTATGTGGCCCGCGACAAAGTAAATTAAAAGGTATGACTGTTTATCATTAGATACACAGTTAAACAGCCATTTTTTTCATATCTATGTAAATCCATATTCAATATTTGTAACTTGAATAAGTAATAAATATAGAAACGCTTAATTAACAAGATAAAAACGTATTAACATTTATCTTACAGTTACATCTGGCCCTTTGAGAGCAAACATTTTGTTGATGTGGCCCTTTGTAAAAATGAGTTTGACACCCATGATATAGATGATAAATGATTATACTGAATGCCATTATGCCACAGACACGATCATCCTAAAATAGGATTTCCCCAAAAAAGTATTCTATATTTGCAGTATTTTTAATGAAAGTGAGCTGCAATTGGGTTATCAGACTGTTCTAGTATCATATTTTTACTGGCCCTGTAAATATATCCACTGCCACATAGAAAACTGCAATCAACTTGTATAAGGAAAAGTAAACTACAGGTTTGCTAACATTGTTCAGCCTAATTATTACATTTTCATAAAAGCACCTTAAAAAAATATTCCCCCACCTCTCATTACCTCCGGCCTCTGTGTTATTTCAGTGAGGATGCAAATGTAAAGTGCAATTGAAAAATGTAATGTTTCACAGTGGGAGATTTTAAGGGCAGGTTTGTGTGTACAAAACAGAACTCTCCATTTGCTTCTCCAATCTGCATGAAATTATCATCTGATTTACAAAAGCAGGCTGTGCCTCTGAGGCGCCGTCTCTAAGTGGAACAGAACTGTGCAGTTTAGACACAGAAAGGCTCAAGAACGAGAGATTTCAAACTGAAGGATTATTTGGGGTAAATTTATAGATGATCTTTTGACACATTTGTTCACTGATTGACACGTGCACTGTAGTTATTACACATGTGAATTGTACTTTAAGTCCTTTCAAAGTCGACTGTAAGAAAAGTGTTCAGTCGTGTTCTAAACATGAAACATTAATTGAAAAACTTTTGGTGATGTCAGTCAGATATTTGTCAGTCAGACGTCAGAGGTTTGAAATGTAAATTGTTATGCATGTTTATCACTATTTTGTCATATTATTCATTGTAAACTGTCAAATTGGTCTAAAGTTTCACCAGAGCAGATTTATATCTACATTTTTAACCCTATGTGTGTATGAACAGGTGTCTATAGTTTAAGTAAGTACAGAATAGTGGGAGATGGGGGTAGGTGAATACACAAAAGGACAATACAGCATTACTCAAACCTGCATCAGCTGAAACAGAGTTATGAGGGAAAACCATTTTAAACTCATTATAAACTCATACAGGTTGAAGTTGCTAATATGTCTCCTTTAGTAACTTGTTGAGAGGACTTGAATTAGTTTATAAAATGTTCTTTCATTTATTTTATGAATGAAAAGGTCCTCATATGGCCTTGTAAATGCTGCAGAGTGATCTACAGGGGGCTTCTTCAGTCTCCACTGCTGCACTGGTTGTCAGTCAGAGCCAACACACTTTCTAACCAATCGCTCCCACATCATTCAATGTATATTATTGTGTCTTCCTCAAGGACACAATAACATACATTCACTCTACTCGATGCATTTGACTGCGGTACAAAACATAAACATCCCGTACACTGGGATTACATCACTGCTCGTTCCATGGCCTGGTCTTCAGTTGTCGATGTCTATGTCAGATATTGATTGTGTACGTTGCAGACACAGACTTCATAAATCTTGAAGTGGTTTCCTCTTTATAGGCCTGTGAGAGCGGGTTACATTGTTATGGAGTCATCCCAAGTCACTTTTATTTCCATTAAGAATCAAACCTCCTTTGACAGTGTGTCTGAGCAGAGCTGAGTGTTGCATCAGGGTGACAGCTGCCACGTCGGGCAGAGATGGGAGAGACGGCAGAGAGGCTGCTGTTGGTTTGGCTTCGTACCACTGTGCTAAAAGAAGGACTTAAAGACGACTTACAAGAGGCATTTATCTATCAGTAAGATTATACATACAATAGTTTTGCCTTATATTTTATATTGGCGTTTGTCGTTGTCTTTAGTCTATAACCTCTATATGTCAGGTTGCTCTAGGGGTATTGAAGGTTGGGTCAAATGCAGATGATGAATTTGCACGAGGATCAACCAAGTACAGCTTAAACATAACTCTTTTATTGATTTGTTCCTATTGATTTTATTTGCTTGTTTTATTTGATTTTATTGGTAATTGTTTTATTGCTTTTATATACATGTTTATTATTTTAATTTTGCTATTTGATTCTAGTCTAATTGATTTACTTAATTAGTTGTTTTTATTTATAATGTATTTGTGCAGCACTTTGGAAACTGCAATTGTTTGTGAAATGTGCTATATAAATAAAGTGGATTGGATTGGATAACTTGGCAAAAGCTACAATTCTGTTAATACATTTTCAAAAACGACTTAAAAAATTGCTGGGTTTCAGATGACATCGCTGCATTATTTATTAAAGATGAGGGCAGCTCAAATTAATATTGTTAAAATGCAGATTTCTGTTTAAATATAGCGACTTCTTGGGTCTACTCAAACTTGCATAGATCCAACATTTACCAGAATTTACTTTTTGGATATTTCATGGCAAAATACAGTGTAATCTTTAGCGAAATGTTGTTCTTGCCCCCATCTGGGAGTATGACGTCATCCCATCCCATCTAAAAACCATCATAAAAGAATGAACGAGTACCCGCACGGTGCCAATCCAAATCAGCATGTTTCTCCACAGCGCCACAAATCTCGGAGTGGGCGGGGCTTCCTACAGCCTGTCAATCATCTGGAGTGGCGGCGCCTTATTGGCCATTATCTGCGCTGTCAGAAACCCAGCCGCGCCTCCACCTCTGCACATCCGTCTGTGTCAGCCTCACGCCGAGCGCCAACAGAGCCGTGGCGCAGGAGCAGCAGGCCTCGATTATCATTACATTTAGTCCATCAGCTAATACGCCATTTATCTCAGGCTTTTCACCATTACGTACTGTGACACGGCCTCTGCGCTCATCTTGTCGCACATCAAAACACTGTGTAACTGCGTCGATGCGATGTCAAAACGTGGATAATTTAAGTACGACACATAGAAAAATGACCTTAGAATATACAAAACGCAACTCCTGGTATGTTTGTGATTAGAAAACAACATTATAACATGGATAGAAGATAGCGTAACATGGGCCGTTTAACGTTTATGTATTTATGCATGTATTTACTGCACGTTCACAGCAGTATATTTATGACTAGCTCTCCCTAAGTAGCCTATAAGACGTTCTATCTTAACGTAGCATCGTCATTAGCATATCGTTCCCAGTAGTCATTTTAAATCTCTTAGTTCATTCCATAAGGAACTCGGAAGTCATTTATATTTTCAAAAAGGCAGATTGTTCTTATAGTGGAGAATTCAATATATTGTTGTTGCTTGTTGTGTTCAGTCGGTGTGTAAATTAGTAAAACCACATGAGAGTGGAGAGCAAGCCAGGACAAAAACATTATAAATACTAGAGTGAGGTTGTGAGGGAGGGAATCCAGATATAATACTGTGCAATGTGGTACGAATGTGTTAAAAGGGCTAAAATAACACTATAACCTTCATAATACACACTTTTCTTTGGTTGGTTAAATATATATACAACATTTTTTTAAATAACACGGGACAAAAATCAAAATCTAAAATCTCTTGAGAGTCATTTTAACGCTGAACTAGTGTCATGGCGGCTGTTGTGACTGTGTATGTTTAGTTTTGCTTTCTTTATTTGACTCTGTGTTGCCTAACTCTGTGTATTAACCCTAGACTGTAAATAAATGGACATAGCTAACACACTAGCCGCTGCGTTCCAAATAGGAAGTGATCGTGGGCGCGCTTCCGGCTCCATCGACTCTGGCTCCAATTCACTTTGCATTGAAAAATAGAAGGCTGTCGGGCTCGTCATTTTGGTCTTAAAATGTTCATATTAACCCTCTCTACGTGACTCTGGTGTTTATTATTTCACTATTGTGTCCATAAATCAAGATATGAACATTAATAACAGACAAATCAGGCGCCGTCTTTCCCCAAGGTCGCTCCTGCTTTCATTGGCCATGTTGTTAAACGCTAAACTCCCTCTGAATTGGCTGTTTGGTTGCTATGATACTCGCAGTCCAAACATGAAACTCTGCTCCAAATTACTACTAGCCCGCGCCAGCCAAGTGAGCCAAACTCTCTCCTTTAGTTCACTTCTTTATATACTCTATAGCAGGGGTGTCCAAACTTTTCTCATTAAGGGCCACGTATAAAAACACAAACAAAGCTGAGGGCCGATTGAGGGCCATAGACTGGTCGCCAATACAGTGAACACTTCAAATCTTCGTTATTATTCCAAGTTAGACTGAACCACTAGACTTTTATTCATGCTTACATTCTCAGTGGGACACATTAAATATTTGATATGGGCTTGTTAAAGTAGATTTTCAGAAATGTACTGTAAAAAGTACTGTTCAGGTAATATGGGCCGATTCACCTGGAAGCTTGAGGGCCGAGAAAAATTGGTCTGAGGGCCGCATTTGGACCCCGGGCCACAGTTTGGGCAGATGGTATTAACACTAACACTGGGAAAAATTTGACTCTGACGTAACAAACCTGATGAGTGTTTAATTACTGAAGAGTTAATATTGTTTTAACTCTTGAGAATTTATTTTACACACTTGAAATTACATGTTCATTGTTTTAATAGTTGTATCATACTCAACGTTGTAAACTCAGTGTAAAGATTCTCAGACTAACATCATCGTTACAAATCGCCATTTTATGCAGTGACTGTAAAATTGCATATCTGATACATTACACTGTGTAAATCTTTGTGAAGCCGCTATATTTATATTCCTAGCTAGCGAAACATGTGCCATAAGATATCATTTGATCTTCTTGGGCCTGACTAATGTCTGTGGAACGAATATGCTTTCTACTAAATCAACACTGTAAGCCCTTCCTTATTTTAGCAATCGCCCGCTGTGAGTTATCAAAGCTCACATCATAAAAAAGCGTTCGCTGCAGAAAACCTAACATATGACACAAAATATTACTCATTTAGGATCACCGGTATAATTCGTTTTGTTTGTGCCTGCATATTTAAAGAGTGTATCCTAATGAAGGTGCTGGAGATGCCAGGTCCCTCCCGTGCACTTGAAACGGGTTAGCGCGCATTCACGGAGGAAGCTGAAGACATCTAATATTTATTGCCGGGATAAGTTGGTCTCCGTGCGCCGGCCGAACATTTAGCAGCGCGCGGAGAGGCGAGGGGGTTAAAAGGCGAACAGCGGTGCCATAAAAGGGACAATGAAATAAACATGACTCGCTGCCAAAGAGCCCTTAAAGCCAATATAATGTGGATGGGCTGAGAGAGTGCGCGCGATGTGAGAAGGAGCTTAGCAACAAGGTACGCGTAAACTTTGACTTCTCCTAAATAACCCAAGAGTGATTAACGACTTTGAAGTTATTGGTTTATTTAAAAGTGACTGGTTAAATCTTGATGAGTTAGCTACATTTATTTTAATACATTCTTTTTGGCGGTGCCCATGGGACTTTAAACTGGGACGAGCTTAGCAACAAGGTACACGTAAACTTTGACTTCTCCTAAATAACCTAAGAGTGATTAACGACTTAGAAGTTATTGGTTTATTTAAAAGTGACTGAAGTGGCTAAATGTTGATGAGTTAGCTACATTTATTTTAATAGATTCTTTTTGGTGCTGTCTTCCCACGGGACTTTAAATCAGGACGAGGGGGCTTTTTTACTATCGCACACCTGGGATACCTGAAGAAGTCGGACTGCAGGTGGCGCTGTCGTCCTGCCTCGAACCGGTAGGAAGACAGCGCCAAAACCTGTTTAAATCAGCTGACCGGACACGTCACAGCAACAGCTCGTGACCACTTAGCAACAAGGTACATGTAAACTTTGACTTCTCCTAAATAACCCAAGAGTGATTAACGACTTAGAAGTTATTGGTTTATTTAAAAGTGACTGGTTAAATGTTGATGAGGTTTGTAGATTCTTTTTAGCGCTGTCTTTTTACCGTTGGGGGACTTTAAACCGGGATGAGGGGGCATTTTTACTCTCGCACAGCTGTCCCGAAGAAGTCGGGCTGCAGGTGGCGCTGTCATCTTGCCTTCACCGGTAGCAAGACAGCGCCAAAACCTGTTTAAACCAGTTGACCGGACATGTCACCACAACATCACGTGACTACTTTGAGGTATGAAAACAAACTAAACCTTGATTTGAAAAAAGTATGAACCGTGCTGGACGAGTTAGCTACATATTTGCGTGAGACATTTCAGAATTAAGTTAACTTTTCAGGAATATATGGTCATTCTTAGCTTAGAAAGTTCCACAGTATGGCGTTTAACTCATCTACATGGAGAGGAGCCGATGATACCACCAGACTAACAGGTCAGATCTATGGGGAGATGACTCCGCTCATAGTAAAAATGCTTTTCAAGGTTTTTTTAGCAATTAAAATGCCAGTGGTTTAATAAATGCAAGATAGATGTATTTAATGTTATGTTGTGGACCAGTAGATAAAGCAATAACATGGAGATAATGACGGACCGTCCAACAGAAACATTACATAGCGCACCTTAAAAACTAAAATGAGCAACAATTAGTGATTTTTTTTCAATATTACTACAGTAAAAGCCGTGGTATCAGCCATAGACTGTATATATAAATGGACATAGCTAACCTGCTAGCCGTTACGTTCCAAATAGGAAGTTTATGCTTTTCTGGCTCCATCGACTTCAATTCACTTCATACTCATCATTTTGGTCTTAAAATGTTTATATTGCCCCGCTTTACATGATCTTAGTGTTTTTATTTCGCCATTTTGTCCATAAATCAAGATATGAACGTTAATAACAGACAAATCAGGCGCCTTCTTTCCCCGAGGTTCTTCCCACTAGCATTAGCAACAGTTTTGATTGCTAAGCGCCGTCTTCCTGCTAATCCAGCGGCGCAGGCGGGCGGGAAGGGGCGTTACCTTCAACAGCCTGGCTCCGGATTGGCTCTTTGGTTGCTATGATACTGGATGACATCACACTCACTTAGTCTTCATTCAGTCTATGGTATTGGCAGATTAAAGCTACAGAAATAAGAGCTGAAATAGAGCCAGAACTTAACATTAAATTCTGCATAAACTGAAGCATCGTGCCATTCTGTGTAAACATCAATAACAAGAATAAATAGTTTGTTTAGCAGCATTGTCACCGTACCAACTGTTCATTAACAGGAGCTGCCATTGTGTGCGGGCTCAGTGTATATGTGCTCCGAAAAACACAACAGTCTACCACCCAGAAGATGCATAAATCAATGTCTAATTAACCAACGACTGCAAAGTCCTAAATATGTTTACTACACGTCCTCCTAAATGTGGCTGATGAAAAGAACACACTGAGTCACGGCCAAATTATGCAGGATTTTGTCCTGTACATTTTTTGTATAAAACAAGACAGAACTTTTAAGCTTGAAGGAGAGGAAAAGTTAAAATGCAACACGCAAATTATGTAGAATTTGGCATAAAGGTAAAGGTTTTAATGAAGTGAAAGTCAGTATTCTGCAAATGTCGGAAAATAACTTTCTGCTTCTATGTTTTTCATTCATGTATATACGATATATTTTAGAATTTTATGTATATATATCTTATGTTTCATATTTTTTCGTATCTCATATCTATACCTTTGAATAGATAAAGCCCAAGTCCATAAATCTTGTATATTTACCTTAAAAAAGTCAAACTATCTGTCACCAAAATATAACAGGGTAAAACAAAACTTTAGACTTTAAATGAAACACAAAAATTATGTAGAATTTGGCATGAATATATAGTTTTTAATGAAGCAAAAATCCGTATTCTGCAACGCCCTACGTCTGTAAATATGTTTTTTTCTCCAAATCAAAACTATTTCAATATCATCTCGTGGACGATGTATTCTCCACGTTTGCATAAAGACAAGTCCATAAAGCTTGTGTATGTATCTTATAAGTCATACCATCTCACACCAAAATATACAGTAATAGTGTATATATTTTAGCATGTGCATCACTTTATACTGTCAGAATAGTTTTGACTCAACGCTAAATTTGAAGTTTTACATCTTCACTGGCTTTACAAAAATTCTGATGACGTGTGACGAAGCAAACCTGAGCTCTATATTACTGATTCCAAAAAAAAAAAGAGCAAAAACACACATTACACAATTATTTTTAGTGTCCAAACATAAAACCCTGGTTCCTCACATGCAACACTGAGCTTAAGAGCACATTACAAACACTGTGTGCCGTGGCTTTAAATCCAGCTGGAACCAGTTGTAGCCTGTAGCCAAAACAATATGTGACTCTCAGTTTGTGCGCGCCCGGCTGTGCACGAGCTGTGTGTGCTAGCGTTAGTGTGTGCGTTCTAGCGTGTGTGTGAATGTGTGCTAGCTTGTGTTGCGCAGCCTCTTTCCACCATGTGCTTCAATAGCAGATAAGAGCCACGATGGATTACTCTCACCTCTGCACCGTTCTCCTTTTAACCTTTAATGCCGGGCCTGATTGCAAATGTTACACATGCAAATAAACCTGCGCTGACAGCGTGTTATAACTGCACTGCATCATCAGCATATGGACAACACAGAGCGGAGGGAGAAGTATAACGGGAAAGTCATCTTCAAAATACAGTAAGACAGGGTATGGTGGTAATAAGAACAGTTTGCATAGTAGTAGTGGTAGTAGTGGTGGTAGAAGTGGTAGAAGTGTTAGTTGTGGTGGTAGTGGTAGTAGTAGTGGTGGTAGTCATAGTAGTCGTAGTGGTAGTGGTAGTAGTGGTGGTGGTATTTGTGGTAGTAGTCATAGTAGTGGTAGTAGTAGTGGTGGTAGTAGTGGTATTGGTGGTAGTCATAGTAGTGGTAGTAGTGGTAGTAGTGGTGGTGGTATTGGTGGTAGTAGTCATAGTAGTGGTAGTAGTAGTGGTGGTAGTGGTAGTAGTGGTATTGGTGGTAGTCGTAGTAGTGGTATTAGTGCTGGTAGTACTGGTGGTAGTGGTAGTAGTCGTAGTGGTAGTAGTGATGGTAGTAGTGGTAGTAGTCATAGTAGTGGTAGTAGTAGTGATGGTGGTAGTAGTAGCAGTAGTAGTAGTGGGTGATAGTAGCTCAGTTGATTGAGTGTTTGTCCACTGATCTGAAAGCTGGCGTCTTGAATCCCGCTCTCAACCTAAAGAAACATCATGTGTCATTGTGTCTTTGGGCAAGACACTTAATCCAACTAGTGTCTGTGTACATTGGTGTATAAATGTCTGAATGGGTGAGTGGTTCCTTGATGTAAAGAGCTTTGAGTCCCTTGAAGGTGAAAAAGTGCTATATAGAAATGTGACAATTTACCATTTAGTAGTAGTATTAGTAGTAGTATAAAGGTTGTTGTCGTAGCAGCAATAGTATTAGTGACAGTAGTAGTAGTAGCAGTTTGGATAGTAGTAATAGGGCAAATAGTGCTAGCAGTAGTAGTACATTAGCAGCATATCAGTGGCTCCTCTATAAAAAGTACCTCTTTCCGTACATACTTGGGTACTATCACATGGATACACTGACTTGAGCATCCACACACGTTAAGCCGACATTTTGCAATCCATAATTAAATCCAACCTATTCCGCTTACACAGATCGCCAGTACGCGAGCAAGTTTCCCACACATCTTTGCAGTATGACTATTACAACTTACAGCTACTATGCAAAGTGCCTGCAGAGCTCGGGGGGTAAGCGAGATTTAAGTCTGGGTTAGTTTAAACTGGATTCAGCAACCCCAGCGCTCCCCTGTCGCCTTCAGCTTTGGCTAAAATTAGCAAAGGAACCGCAGCGTCCCCTGAGATATGCCGCGACGTCTTGTGGAGTCATCGAGCTCTTTTACAGCCAAGATAAATGAGCACAATAGACTTCTCTGCACACAGGCCATGCTGAGTGTCGGAATAATACAAGTATATAATGTTTAAAGTGTGGAAGTTTTGTGAATTAAGTGCAAGGTATGCTGTTCGGTACTGTTTAGGGAAGTGATTTAATGTGATCCCGTCTCTGGTTTACACATACGGTTGTTGTTTTTGTGTCCTCGAGCAAGACACTTAACTCATCTTGCCAATAAATGGATAAGTGGGGTGTGAGTGGGTAATTGGTGGAGGGCGTCACATTGCATTGCACCACAGACTGTATAAAGAAGTGGACTAATCTATAGCGTTCAGCTCCAGTCAATTGAAGCTTATCGAGGCTAGCAGCTAAAGGGGCGACCTCAGGGAAAGAAGAAGCCTCATTTGTCTGTTATTAATGTTCATATCTTAAGGTACGAACACAATAGCGAAATAAAAGTACCAGGATCATGTAGAGAGGGTTAATACAAATATTTTAAGTCCAAAATGAAGAGTCTGACAGCAGCAGTTACAGAGAGAGGGGCGACGGTTTTCCAATGTAAAGTGAATTTAAGCCATGAGTCGATGCAGCCGGAAGTGCGCTCATGATCACTTTTACCTATTTGGAACGCGGCAGCTAGCAGGTTAGCTATGTCCATTTATATATAGTGTATGGTAAATACATACGCTTTTCTACAACCGCTCCTCCTATTGGTCAACCGGTCATGCTCCGAGTGAGTGACAGGTGGATTCAACCAATCACAGCGAAGTATGACCTCCAAAAAACACCTGATTAATTGAATTAGCACTCAAGACAATAAATATATGGAAAGTAAAAATGTGTCCAATAATGTCCTAAATCAAATGCATCTTCATCATTATCATTATTATCACCATTATTTATTATCATTATTATTATTATTATCATTATTATTATCATTATTATTATTATTATTAACATCATTACTGTTGTTATTATTATTATTGCTGCCATTATCATCATTATTATCATTACTGTTGTTATTATTATTATTGCTGCCATTATCATTATTATTATTATTATCATCATTATTATTATTGCTGTCATTATCATCATTATTATCATTATCGTTGTTATTATTATTATTATTATTATTATTATTATTATTATTATGTTTAATTATAAAAACATGCCGGTTATATTTTCCATTTAATATTTACTTTAACATAACACAGTTTCAAAAAGTCTGACATTGATTGAAAAGTGCTTAACCTTACAAACAACTCTTAATTAAAAGCACACAGAGCGGTTTGGCACAAGTCAATAGGATTATGGGCTCTTGTGGCTGAGCGACACTTGTTTGTGTGGAGAGCCCAAACCAAAGAGTCAATGACAATGTGGAGATGTGGGGATGAATCACAGAGTAGAGAGGCCATAGACACGGAGAGGCACAGATTTAGCTCGTCTCCATGGAGATGCTATTTTACCTGTTACCTGGAATGTTCCGCAGTGTATATGGTATTAAACATCTTGCAACTGTTTCTATTGCTGAAAAACGTAGAAAAATATAGGCATAATTGATCTGCTGACGTTTACCATGCCCCGCTTGTTTCCTTAGATACTACATACGTTTAATGCCATACTGTGGAACCTTCCAGGCCAAGCATAGAGACAAGTACATCCAATGAAGTATATTTGTTGTGGACATACTAATAATGTGTGCATTTGTTTCCATGGAGAAGAAATTGAAGGAAACAGGGAGACAAAAAGATCAGGCATTAGCAACAATCAGGCTGCAGACCTTTTTGAAATTACTTGATAGATTTTGAAATTTAGGAATGTGTCTTCATTTAAAAACATCAAATATTTAGCAAGGCTGTTTTAAAGAAAAAGACGACGAGATGAAGAGAAAATGCAGTATTGTTAAATAAGCCTGACACATTCGCTAACCTCTTTTATTCAAGCTTGATTTTGACCCTGAATGTAACACGTTTTGGATCTCTGTTTAGTATTTGCTAACATCGCCGAGTTTAAAGTCTACCCTTGAATCCCTCACCTCGACTGACTTCACCACGGCCAAAAAGACAAGATGTGTGTTTGGTTTGGGGACTTGAGTTTCTCTCCTGTTTCACAATGGGGTTTTTTTTGTCCCATGGGAATCCACCAAACAAAAGGAACAACAACACAAATGGAAAGCGCCCCGTTTTTAACAATGGGCTACGGAAAAAAGAATGACTCACTCGAATGTTTTAACGAGATGATTCATAAATGTAATTAGGCTCAGTTCTTTGATGTCACTCTTAAAGCGCCGCTGTGTAACTTTTCTGGTGGAACGTCTATTATTTGCGTGTGTGGAGATGGTCTTGTTTAAACTTCTTCATGGAGACAAGCTGGAGATGCTACTAGGCTAAATTACAGGTCAGAGATGGAAGCCCACTCATGGTAAGAATGCAATTTAAAACTCTTTAATACTCTACTGTGGAACATTCCAGGTAAAGCAATAACATCGGCATACACACGAGCAGGTGAAGGACCAACGCCACGATGAGAAACGTTTAAATGCTACCAACTACCTGTAAACGCACACGCAAATTGGTAAAGTTGGCCATTTTCATTTCAGTTTGTCTGGTTATTGTGGGATTTTTTAACACAATTCTGCAATTTCCCCATGAATACAGTTGTCCCTCACGTTCAGTCAAATTTATATAAATGTTGGATCGCAGTGTGACTCTGAAGTGCTGTATGTTTGCGAGTTTTCTTCCCCGGCAAAACCCACAATGTCGATGAAACGTTCTGCACGGACAAATTTCACAGAGAGGCGCCTCTGTGGACACCGCTGGAGCAGAGACACGTGAACGACAAATTTAAAGTGATTGTCGAGGAAGAGGGATATAATATACGAAGGTTTGAGCTTTGAGAGTGTTTAAACAAGAGAGAAATGTGAGAAAATGTTAATGCCTGTGTGAGAAAAGTGTAAAAAGTGTGTGGTGAGGGGTTTTACAGCTGCAAAACATATAGAATTGTAAAAAATAAAGCTGATACTTCACATATTTCACCTATCGCGGGTTATTTTTAGAACGTAAATGAGGGACCACTGTACTTGCATTGTTGTGCCTATGACTTGTCCATTTTGTCCATTTCTCTTGCCATAGTTCCTCCTGAGTCCTCAATATCTGTGTGATCATTCCCATTTCAAAGATATCACTTGAGCCGTATCCATATTTTTGCAGAATTTATATGCACTCGATACTTTTACATGTCACACTACTGTTCACAAATGGCGCACATTCCTCTAGTTTCTATTTAAAGTTTTATGTTCCCGTGGTTCAGATCCAAAACCTCATACAAGGTAAAAAAAAAAAAAAAAAAAAAAAAAGCCAGTGCACTTAAAGGTTTCAATGTAATCTTTCCATTCCCCTGTCCTAAAAACACTAACACCAGCTCAAAATATTTAAAAATTCAAGCAGGACGGTCAAAATTGCAGTTAGTCTTCCATTTTTAATCAAATGTCAAAGGAGAAGTCTAACCTTGGGGGACAACGCCGCCCACACTGAAGAAATAGGACATCCTAGAATGAATATGAATACATTTGACTGATAGCAGGGGATCTATTTTTAGCCTGTTAATTAAGACGTCTATAGAAATAACGTGGCATTAAGGGATGAGAAGTAAACAGGGTGGTAAATGCCAATTCCTGTGGGACAGTTGAGTGAATGGTACACCAGGCAGCTCCGACCTAAGGGCCATGGTTCTGAATGTGTGTGTGTGTGTTTGTGTGTGCTCTTGTCTATGTGCGTATGTGAGATTGGAGAGAGATGTTGTGCAGTGAAACCAATGCTTTTCATTTTTGGTTTAATTTTATGGCTTAATTAAAGGCATTCTGTTCCGCTGCACAATATATTGCAATCATATTCACAATTCCAGTTGGCACAATTATCCAATCGCAAAGGCTGCAATTATTTAGATAAGAGAATGAAGTGTGTAATGAATGAAATCCTGTCTTTTAAAGCAGACCTATTGTGCTTGTGTCTGTTATATAGTTCTCGTGGATCATTAGGTTATAATTTGCACATTTTAAATCGCAATATTGATCTAAAACAACTTAAAAGAAGCAAGTTCTCTGACATCTGTGCCCAACGGGAGCTGACATCGCTGTAAACGTCATCCCAACCAAGAGGATTTTTTAAATTTCATGACTATGTGATGCTGCCAAATCCTGTGTGTATCACCGGTTAAGGAAATAAAATTGTAGAACGAAGTGCATACGTCACAGTGGGTGGCAGTGAAAACGAGGATTGATCGGCAATATGGCGTCTTGAAAATAAACTATTAAAGATGCACGATTCACTCCAAATACAACTTCAGGTGAGTAAATGGTGAAGGGAAACAACTGTAACATGATTAAAAGCTATAAAAAGTCGATTTTGCAGAATAGGTCTGCACCCTCTGCAAAGACGTTCTGAAATACATGCGATTAGTTTATCAGTTCATATTTCACTCGTGTTTCAAATGTTAATGCTCCTGGAGTGTGCTTTCTGAACAGAATCCTACTTTTAAAACATGTGTCACCAATGGAAATCACAAAAATTGTTTTCAAAATAGCACACCACATTCTTACTACGCAGAGTTTAAGACCAGACTGAAAAGCCACCTCTTCTCCCTGGCATTTAACACTAGCTAGACAGGATATGTTGGTGTTTTATTGTTCTTTCCCTAGGTTTTTTATTATCTGTATATTTGTTTTTGTTGTTGACTTTTTATGTGAAGCACTTTGAGTTTTAAACGTGCTATACTGTATACATAAAATGGAATTGACTTGAGTAGGTGGAGAAAGTGTCTTGCCTCAGGACACAATAACAGTGTGCAGCAGAGCCATCGCTGCCCCACTGTGCCACTTCCCAGCAGTCTCCCATCCAAGTACTAACCAGGCTCAACCCAGCTTAACTTCTGTGATCAGATAAGACTGAACATACTTGCGGTGATTGTTACTGGCAAACACCTCTAACTAATATGCTAGAATTTAGTTTTTGTTTTTATTTTATTTTATGTTTATATTTATTTTATATTTTATTTATTTTATTATTTTTGTTATATTTTATTTCATTATTTTATTATTTTTTTATTTATTTGATTTTAATTATTTTATTTAAATGTTTTATATTATCACCATTATTATTATTATTATTATTATTATTATTATTATTAATTTTATTATTCTTAAACCCAGCTCCACAGTCAAAGACAAACATATTTTATCACCTATGTTTCCCAAATGTTTACACTAGACGCCCTGATATTGCCGATAGCTGTTACGGTTGAGCGCGTTATATTAGCTCCCATTGCCATTGGATGAAATTGTGTTGTTAAAAATAGTGGAATCCTTCATCTTAATGGCTCTATATGTCACCACAACGGCCCTCAGGTGTGATATGACCTCTTTAAAAGTTCACCCAGCCCTGGACTAAACACAGCTATAACATTAGACCTCCGCCATGGAAGCAGAGCTGGTGAAATCTCTCTAATGTTATTTAAGCTAAATGTTTTCCATCAGCAGTGTAACCTCAGCTGTATTTGTATTGACCTCCGCTCTACACACCGCTGATTTTTAATTGGCTGCTTTACAACAAAGGCCAGACCGCGGGTGGACGGGGGGGAAATTACATACATGCTCCAACTTCCACTACTTATACTGTGAGGACTGAGCCATTCACAGTATAAGCCTAATCATTACAGGGATGCATATCGACGCTTTTCTACTTCTCTCCATATGTTAACTCTTAATTTTCAAGGCCACGTGCCAGAAAATGCCTCAGATCTATTGCTATATTTTGCATGGAACAATAGATGTCTGTACTCAGTGGAATGAGCTAAATTCAAATCTAAATGAATGCATTCAAGTATTATAAATTTACATCCAAAGCCATTACTTCCACTAAAGTAACCAGGGCAACGGCAACTACCACTACTGCTACTATTCACGGATTTCAGCCTCCTGTTTATACGCGCCATTCTGAGTACTTTTTATTATTCAAAAGATACGATATTGTGTTTTGAATTGTTAATTGCTATGGCAACAGTGACACTTTTTCTTCACTCTAAAAAAGTTACGTTTTTCTGCACGTCAAGTTATTTGAAACAATGCGTGATTAATACAAACAATTAGCTCTGGGTAGAGGAGCATGATAGCTTGTTTTGCTGTGTCTCAAAGCTTAAAATATAAAAATAAATAAATAAATATAAAAATACAATAAATAAAATAATAATAATAATAATAAATAATAACCTACAAACTATTAAAATTCTAATTAAAATAAAGACTATCCTATTGTTTTAAAAATGTAGAATACTTCAGGTTGTGGTGTTTTAATATTTATTATGCTTATGCTCGTTAGCGTTAGCATTGAAACACAAATATCTCTGTCTTCAGCTGAAGTTTTCATTTTATTCATGTAGTTTTTAACATGTTGTCAGTGACATCCACGCACTATTTATACATTTTACCGCGACTTGGCAAAAACTTCATAAACATAAAATTGGACAGGAAGTAGTGGCGCTAACAGTGAGGTTGCCTGGCAGAAATTGTGCACAGAGTCAATTGAATTTTAGTAATTTTACAGAAACAAAATAACAGCTGAATCTTGATTGTTAATTTGCATATATTCTTGGCACAGTTTTACACAGCAAATTTGCAAAGAGCTTATTTTCCTCCACACCCCAAACCCACGAGATCCCCAGCTGCATGACTCCAGAGCCTCGCATTGGTCATTAGTGAAAAGTCAGGCTTGGCGATGCTTGCTCATCGGGGTGTGCTCTGAACAGTTTATCGGCCATGTCTGAAACTTTAATGAGCTGAGCCGTATCAGAAGAGGAGAATTCACCGAGCGGCCGCCATGACAACGCTTGATTTGTAATTATTAATGATGACACATTTAATCTGATGTGGTCTGAACCGGGACAGTGCGGCTACTTGCAGGAAGCTATACGGTTACCCCAGTGGCCTGCCTCCTGGAAAAACTGCTCTGATGTAGACTGGAAAAACACAGACAAATGATGCGAGAGGAAATACTTTTGAGACCTGAGTCCAGGAAATGGAAAAATATGAAATTAGAATCAAGTAATATGATTTTGTTTGTCTTTCCTCACCCTTTCCTGGAGAGATTTTATAACAACTGCATCTTATTTAGCTTTAGTCCTGAAAAAAATGTTCCTTAAGAATGATTCAAACTTAGTAACTGTTTAATTAAAGGTTTGCAGTTACAGTTTGGAGTATTAATTAAGACAAGTTTAGTTTATTTTGTTTATTTTACAGGGTTCATGTACAAGAGCATTAACCACAGAAACACTGAAGAGATGTTTTGTTCCAGACTATAGCTCGGAGCAAATTTCCATCTGCAGTCCCTGAGACACGAAACACAGAATACACAAACAGCATAAGACAATGCAATCTATATACACAAATATGACAATTATTTCATAAGAAAAATTACAATGGCATTAAAAGAGAGCTGTCCCATTCCCGCCCTGCTCCGTCTCTGCATTTAATCGCATGTAATTTAGTAAAGTTGTTTTTCCCACATTTGGAAACCCAACAGTTTCGCTAATGTTGGCACTTCTGTGTTGTTAAAAAAAAGGTTTTGTTCTGTTTTATTTTTGTGCTCTAAACCTTTTTGAAGTTTTTGCATAGCTTTAAATGTGTTGGTAGTTTATTCTATTCTGTTATAGTTTTGAAAGAACGCTCATTGGCTCAGTGCTGTTTTTCTTTTATGCTCCACTGGCCGTTGCATGTTGACCTTGTTGTTCTGGTCTTCTGTTCAGATGCTAATGCAGTGAACCTTTTGAGAGGTGGAGAAGCCATACTGTTAATAATCGTGAACAAAAGCTGTAATTTGCAAATGTAATCATGGTTAAGGACCTTAACATTGTCAGGGTTTTCTCTCGAGTAAGTGGTAAGTGCTTGTTTGTACACAGATTCACTACAAAGGGTTTTGTCTTATTTGTTTGTGACCGGCATTAAATACCAACATTTAGAATTTCTGATTTTTTATGTGGTGCTTAAACATTAGTGTTGAATCTAAAATTATGCCAAGGTATCTGAACTCAATCACTTTTTTATCATTTCCTTTGATTTCAACTGAGAGGTAGGTTTTCTGATTTTGTTTTAATGAGAAAAATTGTGTTTTTTTCAACGGCACTATGGAACTTTTGTCCATTGTCACTGACAATCTGGCTGCCACAGGGTCCTTCCCTCCGTGTAGATGGCGGTGTCGTCTGCGTACATCTCTACACCTCTATCATCGCACACGGATGAGAGATAATTAATATGTAAACTGAACTAAAGCGGTCCCAGGATAGAGCCTTGTGGTACTCCCATGGTGCACGTTCCCAGTTGTGACACTACACCAGTCGATACTAACCCTAAATCATTCCTAAAACACTATTTACTCATCATTAATTCAGTTTTTGTCCGTGCTTTATTAAGGATATTAAATGTGTGGTTATTATAAAGTTTTACAGAAAATATAGAAAATGCTTACATCCAACTGAGGCAAAACTACAGTAAGTGCACTTTTGTCATATCTATGGCTTTCAGATTGGTGAAAAGTTAGGATTGTTCTCATAGCAATTAACAATTTAAAATCACATATTCTCTCTTTTCTTCAAAATAGCACCATACAACCGGGAAGCTGACCATAAATAGCTGCGCTCCTATTTAGCCATTTCAACTTGAGAAATATCTGACCGTTGCCAGCAGGAGGCAACCCACACAATGAGCCAAAATAAAACAAGACACCGTCCCGTCCTGGCTAATAATTGAGATCTGGGACACTTCTCCCTTCTGTGTAAACATAGCCAGGCATGAGTAGCAATGGCAGTTCATCAAAGTCCACTCTAGAGATTGACTCCTATTTTAGTGTAGGACATGCAGAGACACCCCCATAAACGCTCCACCTTATTACACCATAAATTTATATCTGCGATTCGTAAAAGATGACCTCAAACCTGGCAACCAAAATAACACATGGTGAATGAGGGTTACTGAATTTGGGGCTTTAGGAACGACTTACGTGTGGTGAATTTATATGGATATACGGTAGCTTTGGTTTCAATTTATGAGCCATTAACTTGTAATAAGCTCTGTACAGTTCTGTCTGCGATGAGAAGCGATGGAAGGAGAAAAGGACGTTTAGAAGTCAGTCAGTGAAGGATTAAAGTTGCATTATGTAACTTTTGAGAAATAATAATAAGCAGAAGAAGACAAAGAAGACGAAGAAATCTAGGGGTAATCATGGACTACGACTTAAACTTTAACAGTCACATCACATCAACAACATCTGCAGCTTTTTACCGCCTAAAAACATGGCAAAATCAAAGGTTTACTGTCAAAACCAGACTTAGAGAGACTTATCCATGCATTTGTCTCCAGTAGGTTAGACTAGTGTAACGTCCTGGTCACTGGCCTATCCAAACGAGTCTTAAGACAGAACAGTACATCCAGAACACTGCTGCTCGGGTCCTCACTAGAACCAGGAAGTACTTCACACATGTGTCCTGTGCTCAGGTCTGTGGCTCCTGTGGCTCAGAGAATAGACTTTAAAGCAGCTCTGACTCTGAACAAGTCTCTCCATGGACCAGCACCAAAGAACATTTCCCACATGTTAGAGCCACATGAACCATCTCACATGAGGAGGACTTCAGGGACCGGCCTCCTGCTGGTGCCCAGAGTCAGGACTAAACATGAGGAATCAGCGTTTTAGTTTTACGCAGCTAAAACCTTGAACGGTCTTCCTGAAGATGTGAGACAGGCCTTTGACAACGTTTAAATCCAGGCTTATTTAGCTGTGCATACGACTGAAAGGTTTTTATTCTGCCTCTTCTGTTTTTATGTTGATTTCATGATGATTATTTGTGATTATTTATGTTGTGATTTGTGTGATTTTAATGTCTTTCTTATTCTGTAAAGCACTTTGAATTACTTTGTGTACGAACTGTGCTATACAAATTAACTTGCCTTGCCTGTTTTTGATCAATAAAAACACTTGTACTTATATAAATGCAAGATAGATTGGTTTAATTCCATGAACAGCGACGTCTTCATGGTGATACACAGGTCACACGAAAAGTTGCATAGTGCCCCTTTAATTTAGTCATACTTAATTACTGTTTTTTTTTTTTTAGCTGGAACCAAGTATTTTGACTCGTAATCAAGTTTAAGTAAGTGTAATGAGTCAACAAAATGGGGGAAGTCATTTTCAAACAAGATCAACAATGCATGTTTCTAAAGACTATTGAAGTTAATGGAGAGAAAGTAAGTCCAGACTCAACAGAATAATGGTTTCCACGGTAATGGGAGGGAACTAAATAATGAACTATTCTAGTGTCAGCTTGCAAATCAGTTGTGCTAGTGAATTTGTTCTGTGGCTGTGTCCAAATTAGAATGCCAGTCCGATATCTGCACCCTAACCATCTCCTTGAAGCTTTAAGTGACTACAAAACAGCCAGGACCTGTCAGTAAATTAGTTTCCCAAACCACTCACCTCCCTCAGCCCTTAGAGGCAATAGATAAGAAAATGTTCTCTAGAGAGTAGTGCAGCCATTTCAGCAGTCACTTACAGAGGAAAGTGCAATGTAAGCTGCTCTTATAGAGAAAAAAAATACCATCGGAAACCTTATGTCTGTAGCTATGGGAGTGGTTGGATGTGTTGACACTTCACCCACTACTAACCCATCAAAAAGAGGCTAGAAAAGGCCAGGAAGGCGTCCCAGCTGACTGACCAAATGTAACTGAGCCAGCTGCGGTGACAGTTCTATACAGACAAGTAAATAGAAATTCAGCTGTAACTGTGGAAGCAGAGAAGTGGAAAGGTGCAGTGTCAGTAAATAGTAAGTAAATAAAAATGCTATAAATAACTCCAAAATACACAGTTTAGTATTGTAAATGTGGTGTTTGTGTAAAGCCCTGGCTACACTTTCGTTTTTATAACTGCCACTGGATCTGATGTAGTACACAGACATGATAAACTGACATTCTAAAGCTGCAAAATGTGTAACTTTAACACAGTTTAAAGGGGCAATATTATAGGATTTATACGTTATAATGTTTTTCCTCATCAAAAACGTACTGTAGCTGGAGTTGTGTTTTGTTTCATTTGCACGTTTAACACAGAAACCGTGCATATTTAGTCTGTGTTGTTCTCTCAAACAGGAAACCCTCAGTTCCACCTTGTGATGTCATGTGCTGATACAGGAAGTGCTCCACTTTGTTTTAAATTCCGTACACCTTCACTGGGATCAGTTGGATGATTTCAGCCTGGAATTGCTGATTAAAGAGTAAAAAGTACAAGTATTTGTCACACAGACTTTGTGATCTAATAACGCAACAAATATAGAACATTTGTGCTGATTTTTATTCAACAGGAACAACTGAAAAAATTGTTGTTGTTTTATTTTTTTCCCCCAAGCTGTTTTTATTGTTATATTTTTGCTTGCTCAGACTAAACCCTCAGCCTTTTGATCAGATCTCAGACTCCACAAATGTAGTCGAGTAAAACATAGAGATACCTGCTCTCAAATGTAGTAAACCAGGGGCGTCCAAACTATGGCCCGGGGGCCAAATGCGGCCCTCAGGCCTTCAGTTGAACTGGCCCAATTGATCAAAATCAATACTTTTTACAGCAAATTTGAGTAATCCTACCAATATAACCTAAATAACATCACATTGCGTTGTCATACAGACCTAATATTAATATTTCAAGCCTTATTTAAAGTATGACGTCAAAACTATGCTAAATGCACCATCTGAATTATCCACCCTGTTGACCACTGGCCCTCCATGTCGAATATTTTTCAAGATATGGCCCTCGTTGAAAAGAGTTTGGGCATCCCTGTAGTGAAGTATCTGCTTTAAAATTGACTTAAGTAAAGTACAGACACCCTAAACATTTCCTTAAGTACAGCGCTAGTACTTTTACTTTATTATGCTCCACCATTGCATTGCCAACAATTCAAGCTCAGGCACTTAACTGTCTGAAACATGAACTCCACAGCTGACATCCATCACACATAAGCCTGTATCATTTAAATCGTCAATACAGCTCAAAGTACATTCACGTTCTTGCTAACATGTATTTAAATAAGCGCTGGTAGTCAATATATTGTACAAGAACTGTCCAGACCAATGCAGGAAGGCTACAGAGTGCATCAAATACAATTCCAGCTATATATTGCCCCTCCATCCCCCTCTCCTCCTCCCGTCCCCAATATTGTGTATCTCTATCCCACTGTAAGCCCATATAGATGATAAAGTGATTCTAGCTTTCGAAATCATTCATTTATAGAAGTTTTATAGGGACCCGGTTATCTCTGTGCGTGTGTGCGGTGCAGACTGTTCCTGTCAGGGCCACCACTTCATAGCCTGGTCCTCAAACCACATCAGACCGGCTTTTTATGCACTCATAAATCATACATCAAAAAGCTTTCTGTCTCTACTCTAAACTAAACCATGAAACTGTGATCCGTGTAAACTCTCAAAGAACACTGCAGCTGTCACAAAACACCGCAGCACCTGGTGAGTGTGTGACAATGTCGGCTGTTGGAAAGTTGTTTTTTTTATTCTAAGGTTGTCTAAAAATTGATACTGAGATACTACAACAAATCAAAATACTGATTGAATTTAATGTGCCTAATGTCCGTACGGAGAAAACAACAACGTATAATAGATAAATAGAGAAAAATGTGACCTTAACAGAGCTGTTTTATATTTATGGTGTCAAACTCATCAGTACTAACTATCAGGTCTTTCTTTAGCATTGAAATGGAGTTGGAAACTTTAATATTGTGACAACACTCAATCATTCTTTCTTTTTTTTCATTTTTGTGCTTGTATCCAAAGTTAAGACAATGAACATAACTGATAACAGAACATTAATGATTTATACCATTGCAGCAGCTGTAGTAGCAGAAGTACTGTTGTAAGTAGTAGTACTATAATCATTTGTATTTGTTAGCATGGTTAAGTTAGCCAAACGTATAGCTTTTCTGTGCTGCAATCTTTACCTCTCAAAGAACTTCATTCATTCTCACATTGATTCACTATTAATGATGATGTCATGCTCTTAGATGGGCACAAGATCCACTTTTTCCCATTGATTACATAGTATTTTTTTATAAGAAATATCCAAAAGCTAATTTCACAAATGTTGAACCTGATTTTTGATTTATTTGATTTATTTATTTATTTTTTGTGACCCTGGAACTTGATATAATACAAAAAAAAAAAAAGATCAACAATATTTATTATATCCGCCCCCATTAAAAGAAGACTTATTGTTCTTGTGTTTGCTATACAGTTACAATCTATGACACCCGTGGATCATTATGTTAAAATTTGCACATTTTAAATCGCAATATTCATCTAAAACAGCTAACTTCTGCGTTAAAAAACTATAGTGCCCATTGGGAGCTGAAGTCGCCGTAAACGTCATCACAACGAAGAGCCGTGCAGTTGTCGGCATCGAGTATGGATAGCTGCATATCACATTAGCAAGTAGCAGATTTTTATTTATTTTTTTACATTTGCACCAACATGACTGTCGATTCCTACACGTATCATCGATTAAGAAAATAAAATTGGAGAACAAAGTACGTACAGAGCAGTGGGCGTGTGCTGGGGGCAGTGAAAACTGACTGATCGGCAATATGGCGTCTTGAAAATAAGTGATTAAAGATCGCTCAAACATGCACGAATCACTGTAAATACAACTTTGGGTGAGTAAATGTTGAGGGGAAAAGCTTCGAAAAGTCAATTTTGCATAATAGGTCTGCTTTAAATATTATTGCCCTATAGAATATTGACATGTTCAGCGATAGTTCACATGGTCTATTTTACTTTAAGTGGAGTGTCCATAAAGCACGGAATAACCAGGGAATCCCAGTCCAAACAACGCATTAGTTCTCAGTCTCTAACCCACAACCTCCTCCCATTTCCCACCACAATTTACATCTTTTCTCAGGGTTAAAGAGGTAATCACTCCCCTTTTCTTAAACAAACTGGCGCGTTGTAAAATCACATTGAAGAAACGTCAAAAGCAAAGAGGCGAACTCAAATGTGGGCTAAATCAACACTCTATGAATATTCTCTGTTAGGCCCCGCGAGGGATACAGCGTTCCGTTCCGCATTCACTACGAGACGTTTTTTTGTAGCCGTTTCTTTTTTTTCCTCTCCACTTCAAAGCCTCTCGCACAATCCCGGTCAGGTGGTAAAGGGGAGGGATAAGACACAATATGCAGAGCGCTACACCATTTCGCACATCGAGGAGCCTCTCTTTTATGTGTTAATCAGCCTGGCACAGGGTTGAAAGATGAACGGGTGAGTAATGGAGATTTAGGTCGTGGGAAGCGACTGGCACTGCCCATCCCGACCTCCTCAACCTGCTCCTAGACTCCCTGACATCTGCTCTGTTCATAATATAGTGAACACATCTGTGATCACATGGAGGCAAAGTGGTGTCAGCATATGCCACTTAAAAGCAGTTGGGAGAGCAGCAGTGGCGGCAGTTACTGTAGTGATTGTTGTATTATTGAAAGCACAAGTGGAAGTGTGGTGCAATAAGTAGCACTTCTAATCTAACAGTTGTAGTAAGAGTAATAACAGTGGTATACATATTAAAAATACATAAAACGTGACTTGCTTTTGGCTGTTCTTCTTACTATAATGAACACAGATGGGGGTCATTAATATATAAACTGAACTTAAGTGGCCCCAGGGTTGAGCCTTGTGGTACTCCCATGGTTCACGGTTCCAGTTGTGACACAGCACCAGTCAATACTATGAATCATTCCTAATAAACTATTTGTTCATCATTAATTCAGTTTTTGTTCATGCCTTATTAAGACTATTAAATGTGCATGAAAAATGATGTTTTATGATTATTTGTGATTGTTTATGTTTTGATTCGTGTGATTTTAATGCCTTTCTTATTCTGTAAAGCACTTTGAATTACTTTGTGTACAAATAAGCTTTCCTTGCCTAATAATACATAAAAAGTGACTCTTACTTAGGTCATGCTTTTGGCTGTTCTTCTTCTATGACTTTTTTTAGTGTTACTTACGAGACTTTAATGAACATGGACGGAGATCATTAATATATAAACTGAACTAAAGTGGCCCCAGGGTTGAGCCTTGTGGTACTCCCATGATGCACGCTCCTAGTTGTGACACAGCACCAGTCTAACTCTGAATCATTCCTAATAAACTATTTCTTCATCATTAAGTTAGCATTTTTGTTTATGGTTTATTAAGACTATTAAATGTGTAATATTATCATCATAATTACTAAGAGTTGTAGTAAAAGTAATAGTAGTATACATATTAATAATGACTGAAAGGTTTTTATCTGCACTCTTCTGTTTAATGTTAATTTTATGATGATTATTTGTGATTATTTATGTTTTGATTTGTGTGATTTTAATATCTTTCTTATTCTGTAAAGCAATTTGAATTACTTTGTGAGTGAATTGTGCTGTACAAATAAACTTGAATTGCCTAATAATACATAAAAAGTGACTCTTACTTGGGGCATGCTTTTGGCTGCTATTCTTGCTATGACTTTTTTATAATAATATGAAAAAATGCAACTATAAATCATGAGTTATCTCTTTAATACATGAATAACAACACATGAAGTATCTGAAAACACCAATCAAAGTTCCCTGATGTAACCTGTGTATTACCTTTTTTGTGTATTTATGTTGTTTGCCCCATTTGTTTAGTAACTGACACAGAAGACATGAGTATTTTATCCTGTACCAAAACCACTGGTGGGATGTAATTAAGTAAAAGTACTGTACTAAAACAAAAAAAAAAAACTTTAGGCATCCGTACTTTACTTAAGTACATTTTACAATAGATACTTTGTACTTTTACTTCATTTGATAGCAGGTATCTACACTCCACTGCATTTTTATTGTTTTTAACAGGACTGAAAAGTAAAACTCTTTTTTATTATTGTTTGAGACCTGATAAAAAGGCAGAGGAGTTTATTTTTAATACATTTGTAGTCTGAGCCAACAAAAATATACAAACAGCCAGAGGGAAAAAACATAATTCAATTGTTGATACCGAACAAAATTCAGCACAAATCTTTATCAAGATCACTACATTTTAAGCTTTATTACATCTCAAAACCTACACAAAATACTTTCACTTTGTACTGTTTAAGCACACTTTTAAACAGTACTTAAGTAGACTTTTTCACATGATACTTTTGCTGCAGTATCTGTACTTTTACTTGAGTAACAGAACTGAGTACTTCTTCCATGACTGCCAAAAACAAATCCCATAAACTTGTTCTGTGGCCATTAATATTCTGATTCAGATCTTTTATATACAACCACTGCCAATATTAAAGTAGTGTCCTGTATGTTGACAAAGACCTATTTGAAACCCCAGTGAGTATGAAACAAGAGTAGTGTTAAAAGTAGTAGCGTAAAAGAAAAATTCAAACCTGTCAACTGAGCAAAAAGTTGTATGAGTGAAGACGTTTCGCTGCTCATCTAAGTTCCTTCAGTTCTGGTCAAATTACTGGTTGACACTGCTTTATATCTATGAGAAGAAGCGACTTGGATGAGCAACGAAACGTGTTCACTCCTACAACTTTTTGTCCAGCTGACAGATTTGAATTTTTCTTTTACTTTGGATCATTCCTGGACGACTGAGGGACTACAAAGACAACGTTTCATGTCAATATCCTTGTAAAAACACATCTATTCAGGACCTCGTTTCGATAATAGTTTTAGTATATGAGTACGCTATTCGACAACCCGCGGTAGTCGTGCGTTTTACTCCCCCCAGAGCTAAAGTTCCGAGCTTCAGGACGCTACATTTGCATGCACAGAGCGACCGGACGTTAAGTATCGCAGGCATATGCCACATAAAAGCCAAACATTGTGACCTTTTGAGCTCAATCCTAAATGGGGCTGTGGCAGTGAAGCGGGCGCCCCCACAGATCTCTCCGCTGGCTCGCTGATGTCTTTTTAAGGAGGGGAGAGCTCCGAGGAGAGAAAGTGGGTCAGAGGAGTTCATTAGCCCGCGCGGCGCTATAGAGACATTACGGGAATGATGAGGCCCTTTTGGAACCATAAAGCACAGCGGGAATGGTAATCCAAAGACTATCAAGTGTCACCTGTGGGGGACGGGCAGGGGATGGAGGGATGCGAGGGCCGGTCCGCGGTCGAGGAGGAGATGGGATTAGCTTCTCCGGCGTACATTTTGCAAGTACATAATTTGAATAGTTGGAGAGTTATGTGTTAGTAAGATTTTTTTGTGAGATTAGAGACAATGCAAACGATAAAAGACATTTTGACTTGATGGAACAGGAAGAGGGAGCGCATACGTTGAGGTTTGAAGGGGGTGATGAGACAATAGGATGGCATTTGTTCTTTTTATATGAGAGTGTGAGTGTACGTGTGTGTGTGTGTGTATGTGCGCCGGGGTGTGCATGTGTGTGTATGTGTGTCTGGGTATGTAATAAAACAGAAAAAGAAGAGGGAAAGGCCAAAAAATGTAGAAAGAGAAAAAGAATGAAAAAACATAAATAAATAATTAATAATAATAATAATAATAAAATCATAATTGAGTGGGCTTCAATATTTTTCCCTTCATTTCCTTTAAAACAATTAAATGAAATTACCCCCTTTTCTCTTTCCATCCCTCTCATTCTATTACCCCTATTACCGTCTTTTGTTAATTAATACCAGTGTTAATACCAAAAACAAATGATACATTTCAAATAGATTGTTGAAAGGTTCATTATGTAAGTTTTTTGTTTTTATTTTTTTTTCTTCTCCATGGTGATAAGCAGGTGACACCTCTAGGCCAAGTTAGAGGTCACATCTGCAGAGAGGTGACCTTACTCTAATACTAACGCAAGCTTAGAACAACTGCACACGTACATATGCAAGACAGATATGTGTAAATCCTTAATACTGTGGGAAGCAATAAGATCTGGACTTACTCAGAAAAGGGGTGACCACAGTTGGTAGAGTGTTTGTCCACTGAAGGATGATGGTTCAAATCCCGCTCTCGAAATAAACACCTTTGTGAGAGTTGAGTGTTTCCTTGGTGTAAAGCGGTTTGAGTGACTTGATGACGGAAAAAGTACTATATAAAATGTGTGACCAACAACTTAAGTTATAATGTAAAGAAATCTATGGAATTATCGAGCATTTTCAAAACTTAGTCTAAACTCAAAACAGAAACTGCCGTATTTAAAAAAATATTGGAGTCAAACTTACAGTCCCTTTTGTAAAATATGTTACATTTTCTTCTCTTTTATAACACCCCATGTTTCCACAATTCGTCTGAAAAGTTACCAGACATATTTGATTTGAGCAAAAAAGTTGGCTTTGATATCTGACAAAAAATTGCGGTTCTGGGAATGGAACAAATGTATAAAAGCTTGCATTTGGCAGGCGGAGAACTCAATCATGACCTACCACTAGAGAAAGCCAAAAGGGGTGTAAGAGGGCGAGGCACAACGACTATTTCCAGAGGGACACCCCCATACGGCCCGGGACCGGACCCCCAACCCGCCCGCTCTGCCCAAAACCCCAGCAACGAGCGCTCTCTCTGGGGGGAAACTGCGGAGGATAAGAGCCCCCGGTGGAACAACTCTCACGTCAGCACTTCAATCACACCTAATCCCTGCTTAGTACACCCACTGCTACGGCAAAGGGAGAGAGGGAGGAGAAGGAACGATGGAGAGAACTAAAAACAGAGAGATAAAAGCGTAGAGAATGAAAAAAGAAAAGATTAGGGATTGAGATGAGAGACAAAAGAGAGAGGGAAATTGCGGGAGATTCTTCAAAGGTGAACTTGCGAAAGAAGCGAATCAAACGTGAAATAAGGGAGTGGACATCAGTCGTGATCGGAGCAGCTTATACAATTATATACGTCGGTTTAAATTCAAATCCAACCAAACGTGATCTAGAATACCAACACTTAGACCACTTGAGTGACCGCGGCATTCTTCTAGGGGCTTGTCCAATTACAAAAAGAGTCATAACAGCTCGCTCGTGCCCGGACGCGTTTGACCTTTGCTGACACTGCATTATAAGTACTTAATTAATTGCAGGGCGTCTTTCTACATTAAACTTCACTCTATCGAACAGAAACGAAAACTCTGTGAATGTAGTCATTAATCTGAAACATAATCCTATCAAAAACTGCGTGGTTCAAGACAAGTTGAAGGATTTGATGAGGACGTTTTGCGACAAGGGCGTCCCCAGCTCGGTCCTTGCTGTGTCTAGAACTTGTGCATATACTTGTGCAATACTACAGACTTGAATGCATGTGCCAAGTGTTCATGTCTCCAGATTCTGTCCATAGATTGTATAAAGAAGTGGATTAAGTGAGTGTGACGTCATCCATAGCGTTTATCTCCAGTCAAATGAAGCTAGCAGTTATAGGGACCAATTTGGAGTCAAGTTCCACATCTGGAATTCTGTGAGTATCATAGCAACCAAAGAGCCAATCCAGAGCAAGGCTGTCGAAGGTAATGCTCCTTCCGCTAGTGCACCCCTAGTTTAGCAAGAAGATGCCTGATTTGCTTGTTATTAATGATCATATCTGCACGGACAGAATAGCAGAATAAAAACAGCAAGTTAATACAAACATTTTAAGACAAAAAAAAAAACAAAAAACAGGGGAGAAAGGAAGAGAGGAAGAAAAGGAAAGGAAGGAAAATAATAAGGAAAAAAGGGAATAAAAATAAAAGAGAATGGAGACTCAACCCTGAAACTGAATGTCAAAACTAGTTATAACTTCATAACTGTGCTCGCTCATTCATTTTATCCGCTCAATAATAAAACATTAGCTCATTGTAAGCCCCCAACCCACCCCCTCAACAACCCACCCCCACAACCCACCCCAAGCTCTGATCAATGTTTTATTTCCGTTTCTTGTCCTCTGCTTTGTACCAGGATTATCATTTTACTGTCTGTTTCTTTGTCTCTTGTGCATCTATCTACCTGCTACGTTTTGGACTGTACTGTAATCTTTTTTTTTTTTCATAAATAAAAAATAAATAAATAAGACCAAAATGACAAAGCTCACCGCAGCAGTTACAGAGACAGAGGTGACAATTTTTCAACGTAAAATGAATTGAAGCCAGAGTCGATGGAGCCGGAAACGCGCCCATGGTCACTTTGTTTTAAAAAGTAGCAGGTTAGCTCTGTCCATTCATATAAACTCTCTGCGGTCCTGCGACTCTGTACAACTCTTGAGCTTTGAATAGCCCAATTTTCACAACAACACTGTCAAAAACGCTGAAACCCGCTTTGAAACGTTCTTTTATAATGCATTTATTGTAATGCACTCTGTCTAGACTGTCTAAGTGATTCCACAGCAGCTTGTTAGCATTTAGTTGAAGCTCTTTTGGCTTATTAAAAACAAACCTTTCTCCTCATCGATGAATACTAATGAATGCTATGACTACACTTAGATCATCTAAATTACATGGATACCAACAAGAATGAACACGTTTTGTAAGTAGCTAGAAACTTTTGTAATACTTTAGCAACAAGCAGCACAGCAGTAACATGTTGCAAAGTGCATGGAAGATACTGTATTTCAGCACCACGGACAGCGACACAGCTTCTCCTGCTTTTACTTGAGTTTTGTGTTAGAATTACCGTAACAATAAAAACAGTTATACAGGATTAGTCACGTACCACTGAAACAAAGTGAAATTCTCAACTCACTTCATACAAATCAAATAGTAAATTCAAATAGATTACACTTTACTTTTGTTTATAGATTGCATTCTGAACGAGAACATAACATTAATCTGACATAAAGAGACAACTCTTTACTATTTACTACAACTATATTTAGCAAAACTTTAAGTACATTTAAATCACAAATGTTAGCTTTTCATACGCTTGTGTAGTGACTAGTATATACTATGAAAAAGCAGGTTGGTCATCACACAGAACTGAGATGGGAAAGAGGGCTTTTAGCTGTTTTGTTTCAGAAAATGGAATACACTCCAAGGAAACGCAAAACTGGACACGTTGGTGACACAGTTGCAATTTAATAATCTGATGATAAACTTTTATACACACATCTGCACTTGTTTTTGATGTTTTATATGGACTTATTTGTTTTAGATTGTTGCTTTTTTGTATTTTAATCAGGGCGCCCATGAGAAAGAGAGCCCAAGTGCTCTCATTGGGTCCTCTTGTACAAATAAAGATAAAGATAAACCTAAAATCTGATGACGTCATACGCTCAGATGTGGGACAAGCGCCAGTTTTTCCCTTACATTGTAGTTTACCATGAAATATCCAAAAGGGAAATGCACAAATGTCGAGCCAGATCATTTCTATCAGTAACTAAACCCAAGAAAAATCAAATTTGAGTTTTAACAGTATTGATTTTAGCTGCTCCGCCGCTGTATTAAACATTATTGGCCCATATAATGTTGTGACGTCATCCGAAACCGAGCGATTGAGGCGACACACAAACCCAACTCGGCCAACGCTACAACAACAAAAGACCAAATTAATATAAGACAATACAATTATTTTTATACTCACAGTTATAACAACCTAAATCTGAATCTATTTTGAGACATTTTCTCATCCACCGCATCAAAAATACAACCATAACAACCAACTGTTCCACTTGTCAGACGAATTACATGTTCCCCAGTCTCCCCCTGTGAATGTTTTTATCGGATTATCCCAAAATGGTGGAACGCTGCAATCTTTGTGCAAACTGTAATGACGAATCAAGTCTATTTTTCGCCCTCTAACCCATCTTCGTTTTACCCCGCGCCGCGCAGACCGGACAGAAGAGGAGGGGGAAAAAAAAAAACAGATCAAAACCCACGATCACGCTGCAGAATCTGATGAACGGCGCGCATATGTAAAGCAGCGCGCGGTTTGCTTTTATTTTGCGCGGATGGGAGAGAGAGAGAAAAATGGATGTAGCAGATGGAGAGGGGAGATCAGTGAAAGAGGATTACTCTCCGTCAAAGCATCATCGCGCACATAAAAATCAGTCCACCCACACCACTCCAGAGGCAGCTAGGGCCCATGTAAAGCAGGGATAACTGAAGGCCCACTGTCTATTTCCGCATCCACGTAGTAAACTACAGCTGCGAGAGAGAGAGGATGAGTTTAAATTAAACAGGATCGGGCGAAGAAAAAGGTCCGATTGAGAGGAGGCTCGAGATAAATCGTAGCGGAGATTGTGAAAGAAAGCTGGGCGTACGTTTCCAGGGAATAGAGCAATAGCTGTTTTTATCGGCGAGTTGTAAAAACGAGGAAGTAGCGACGAGGAGGAGAGCGTTTCTTTTAAAATAAACGAGCAAATGGATCGCGATGGATATTTCAAGCTGACTGAGTTGACTGTAGTTTGTAGCTAATAATGCTAACGGCAAATATGTGATCTTTTATCAAACAATCATCTCTCAGTATAATCAAATACGTTCAGTTTCAGCGCAGCAGTAAAACCATCAGCCATCTTAGTGTAATTTATTAAACTGTCTTGCGAACAATCTCCCCAATCCACTCGGTTCTCGAAATTGCACAGTTCCAAAAAGATCCACGGCCTTTTCTTTTCAAACTATCAAACTGTTGAACGGCTCCAGACAGATTGAAACTGTCTGTAGATCTTTAATAATTTTACTAGAAATGTGAAAAAAAGCACATTTTAGATAAAGTGTGTCGATATCTGTCAGTTCATTTGCACTGACAGATGATTTTTAATGTCTCTATGGACTGTAGGAAACATACCGTATTGGAAATGGTGACATTGTGTAGTATTTTATAGCAAATTATTATGATAAACTGTTAGTCTTATAATGTCAATGTGATGAAATGTGTGTTTTTAATGTGTGTTCACCTGCCCAGGGACTGCACATGGGAAGTAGAAGTAGCTAAATCTGGTACAAATTATGTTTTCTTTTGTAAGATTAAAGAATTTGTACACGATCCTTGACAATTAAAGAAAAACAGAAAGAAACTAAGACAAGAAAACACTCGTCTTCAGACACTCCTTTCATAATATCACCAGTTTGGGGAAGGAGACAAAATAACCCCATAATTTGATCTGAAATATGATTATCAAAGTAACAGTAACAAAGTACAATGACTTTAACTGACTTTTTTTTTTTCATTTTCAGTTTTGCCTTTTTTTTTTTTTTTTTGCATAATTGTCCTTGTCAAAACATGCACAGATGGGAACGATCAGAAAGAAATCAGATTACCCTCATCAGATGGCTGCGGTTACATGCACGCCAAAATCTGATTATTGTCTGATTCAGAAAAATCATTCAAAATCAGAAAGAAATGAGAATATTTTGATATTTACGTCATTTTAATAGTCGTCATCAAAAATGTTATAATCTGATTTTGAGTGAAAGGTTGTGATTACGTAGATTTTACACTGATTTGCATGTAAACCAGTGCATTTTTTTGTTTTATTGCCACATAGACATCAGATATCACTCACTTGTTATGTGTTATAAAGGTTTGTCACTATACACTTGATACTAATTTGAGCAAGTACTGTTACTGCAAGAAAAAAAAATCACAATAACAGGACAAAATTTGAGCTTTCTTGAACAGTTTTAGTGCCATTTTGAGCTTTACAGGAACAAATATACTGTAAGACTCTGTGCCGTGTCTCCTGTACAGTACAGAATGTGTTCAGACAAATTTACATATATGTTGGATCGCAGTGTGACTCTGAAGTGCTGTATGTTTGCAAGTTTTCTCCCCGACAAAACCCACACCCCATGTCGATGAAACGTTCTGCACCGACAAAGACGCCTACGAAGGTTTGAACTTTGAGAGAGTTTAAACGAGAGAGAAATGTGAGAAAATGTTAATGCCTGTGTGAGAAAAGTGTATAAAGTGTGTGGTGAGGGGTTTTACAGCAAAAAACATATAGAATAATTGTAAAAATAAAGTTGATACTTCGCGGATTCTGCCCATTGAGGATTATTTTTAGAACGTGACCCCCGCGATAAACGAGGGATCAGTGTAGTACATTATTACTAAAAATCATATCATGTGTGATTGTAATCAGTATCGTAATGGGTATCGAGTATGGGAGTATGGAGTCGATTCTTTAGTGTTGAAATCAAGTTTGAGTTCTTGGGATCAAAATGAACACAATAATACATAATAATAAAAATTATAAAAAATTATAACAATAATAAAATAATGTAATAATAATAATAACTTTTTTTGCACTTTTAAATGTGGAAATGTAGAGTGTGATGTTTTTAAATAAAAAAAACGGGAGAATGCAGGTTTGATTGTAAATGGATGGATACTTCGATGCATTTTAATTGTTTTGTAACCTGCCCGGGGACCAGCTTTAGCTAAATCTCCTGTAAAGCATCTCTTCTTTTATGAGATTAATGTGTTTGCACCTGGTCCCTGTTAAAATAAACCAATAAATTAAACTAAACTAGTCCAATTTTCTATCTGTATCTCATCAATTATATGAAAAGTTACACCAAACATGTAGCCAGCTATCAGTTGTTTTGCTGTAGCTGACCCAAAATGTAATCTTTTTTTTTTTCCCCTTTTTTTTATGTTCCACTGTCAGCTGCTTAAAAAAGGTTTACTTTTCACTGGTCATGTTAAACTGCGTGACTCCAGTATCTGTCAGTGTCATTCTCTCAGTCGAAAGCTGTAGCGATTGTAGCTTTACATTAGCACAAACTGCAGCCTCGGAGAATCAAAGACGCTTTACACTTCACATAATTTCCCGTTTGCTTCATGTTTGCGCGTGACGGCAGCGGTGACAGCTTCTGACAGCATTTATCCAAGAGCAATTTTCCGTCAGACACCGCCCCAGCTAGCAACACAAGCTAAGGCATCACCGAGACATCACTGAGTCCTTTTGAATGCCGAAAGATTTGCGGCCATCTTCGCCTTAAACAGCGACGCAATCCCTACACGAGATGCTACGGCGAAAAAACCTCACGCGCAGCTTAATAATCACGAACTATTGAATCAAACTGAGACGCCTGCCGCCTTTGCAGTCACTTTTGATATCACCCTTCTTTTCAGTCCCCGCTTTCATCCGAGCCCGAGATAGCGTTTTTGTCAACACTTGGAATAAATTAGGTCTATTTGCAAAAAAAAAAAAAGGGGGACGAAAAGGAATCTGCCGCCATGTTGAGGCCTGCAGGAGTTTGCGAGGCGTGCTGTTTATTAATGCATTAGAATAATATCGTCTCTTGAGTCATTAATTGAAGGAAGTCGGCTGGTGAAGGCCTACTTTGCATTTGTGGGAGACGTGAGGTTCTCAGCACCATGGACAGCGCCAGATCATATTCAATCTCACTTATACTGATACATATACATACTTTTTCCACATACGCTGACAAATACTTGCACATATACTGACAGAGGTAGTTCAGTTAACAATTTTACGGGTTAAGATGTGTCTTTATTGGCTTTTCGTTGCTCTAACTCCAACAGTAAGTCACCGTACTGGTCCACTTTCGACACTTTGGTTAGTATTACATATTAAATATCTTGTACACGCTACACTTATTAAGTCTGAGTACTCCGAGAACTAAAATACGATTAAGTTGCAGTTTCAGAATGATAGAAATACAATCTGGGCCACATTTCAGGACCATGGACAGCAACTATTCCTAAATCCTATAAGCTGCTTGTCTCTGTCTTATACGAGGCATGCCCAAACTGTGGCCCAGGTGCCAAATGCGGCCCTCAGACCACTTTTTTTTGGTCCTCAAGCTTCCATGTGATTGGCCTATATTACCTTAAACAGTACTTTTTACTGTAAATTTCTGAAAATCTACTTTAACAAGCTCATATCAAATATTTAATGTGTCCCGTTGAGGATGTAAGCGTGAATAAATAAATAAAATAACTTGTAGTAATAACGCCGATTTGAAGTATTCACTGTATTCGCCGCAAGTCTATGGTCATCAATTGGCCCTTAGCGTTGTCTGTGTTTTTATATGTGGCCCTTAATGAGAAAAGTTTGGCCACCCCTGTCTTATAGTATTGGTTTTATCCACAATGTTCCAGAGTATGGCATTAAACTTTTCTGTTTCCATGGAGAAAAGCATGTGATCAATCAACAGAACAAGGAGAGATGATTCCTGCTCGGATTTTGGAGCTCAGTTGGCGACAGTAGGTCAGTTGTTAGACCGTTTGTCCACTGCTCTGAAGGTTGCTGGTTCGAATCCCGCTCTCGACATGCGATTCCAGCACCCACAAATGAATGCTGTCGTTGCGTCCTTGGGCAAGACACTTAACCCACCTCACCCCCAGTGTCTGTGTACACTGGTATGCGAGTGTGTGTGCGGTTTGAGAGCCTTGACGGTGGAAAAGCTCTGTAGAAATATTACCATTTCAAACAGTCATAATTGAAAAAAATAAAGCAAAAGTTTCACGCCGTACTGCAGACATTTTTCTGAACAACGTAAAACTTAACTGATTTTATTTACTGTCCATACAAGGTCATACATGGATAAACCATTAGCTGTTTACATGAAGGTAGAATACGTCACTAAAAGATGCTTGCAGTCACTGAGAAGATGTAGTACAAGGCGTCTTATCAACCAGAAGATGAAAAACTGTGTCGTGTAACTAAAGTAACACACAGTATTCAACACAAGGTTTAAGAGGAAAACAAAAATCATGGTTTCAAACAACATGCAGGCAAATAACTAAAGAGACAAACAGACAAACCAAACCTCCACATGAAAACAAGAAGTTAAAAAGTTACATACTGCACAGGCTAAAATCAAGGTGAAAAAGTCATAAAAAGTAAGTAGCAAACGCACAGAATTAGGAGTACTCTCTACTGTCTTTGAATGGTTACAGACGACCAGGAGCCGGCGCTTTTTTCATCCCATTAATGTAACTACAAGTACTGTGGGGCTGCCTGACAGGAAGTAATGATTTCCAATGGAGTGTCAAGTCAAGCTGTCGTTCACACCTGTCAATGAATGGAAAACATTACAGCTTCAATCAGTCACAAGATCCGAGTAATGAGCTGAACTGGAATCAAAGACGGAGCGGGATGAAGCCTGGGACAGGTTTTTCTTTTTTCCAACTTGTATGAATCAAATTTGGCTTTTCAGCTAAAAGTGTGAGGATTTAATCAGGAATATGCACTGAACATATTTTGCTAACTTTTATGTAGTAGCAGTAGTAGTTATAGTCGAGTCATAGTAGTAGCAGTAGTTTTAGTAGTTGTAGTTGTAGTAGTTGTGGTGGTAATTGTGGTAGTGGTGGTAGTAGTAGTAGTAGTAGCAGTAGTTGTAGTTGTAGTAGCAGTGGTGGTAGTAGTGGTTATAGTCGCAGTCGTAGTAGTAGCAGTAGTTTTAGTAGTTGTAGTAATAGTCATAGTAGTCATAGTAGTAGTAGTTGTGGTGGTAGTTGTGGTGGTAGTAGTAGTAGTAGTAGTTGGAGTAGTAGTCATAGTAGTGATAGTAGTCGTAGTAGTGGTGGTGGTAGTAGCAGTAGCAGTAGTGGTTATAGTCGCAGTCGTTGTAGTAGTTGTAGTATTAGTTGTCATAGCTGTAGTCATAGTAGTCCTAGTAATAGTAGTAGTAGTAGTAGTAGTAGTCGTAGTAGTCCTAGTAGTTGTAGTAGTAGTCCTAGTACTTGTAGTAGTAGCATTCCTAGTAGCAGTAGTAGTAGTAGTAGTTGTAGTTTAGTCGTAGTAGTCATAGCAATAGTAGTAGCAGTAGTTTGATTATCATAAAACTGTATATTTGCTATATTATATGAAAGAACTATATTATATGAAGATGGAAAAGCGCTATATAAAAACATGACAATTTATTCTGTGAAGTACTTTGAATTACTTTAACAAACTGTGCTATACATAGATTTGTCATGTATAAGAATGCCTAATTAGGTCTGTAATTACATCAAGATTACCAGAACATAATAATTTACACATATTCTTTGGTCAAACTCAACACTTTTTGAGCTTCCCAACACAACATGAGGAACAACACATCCTCATATCGTCTTTATTTCCACGCCAGTTCCTCCCAAAGCTGTAAGCTACGAGAATACTGCAGAGTCACCGAGGGAGAGCCACGCGCCGGGCCAATCTCAGCAGGCTCCGTCTTGTACTATAGCTCCATATCCACATCTTTACAACACGTACTAAGTCATTCCCTGGCAGCCGACGGAGCTTAAAGACTGAGAAGATGCGTTGGACACACAGGACCCTTGGGGAGAGACTGTAGCTTCATCTCCTCTTTGAAGACCTGCCAACGAGCGAGCACCCAAGACTCGATGGTCAATTACACCCACCTCCCCTCCTCCCTCCCTCCTCCACCATCTTCTTCACCCATTCTCACGAGCATGCTCTTGAAAAAAAAAACAAAAAAAAAACAAAACGAACGACCGAACCAGTGCAAAATGGCTTCTTCAACAGCCTAAGTGTTAGTGCGCGAACAGCCTTGAAGATGGGTCACATGGCCTTATGTAACTTATGTAGCTCAATCGCGGCGCCTTCCCCCATGCGGGTGCGCACCACTTAGTCACTGATTTCCCATGTAACAGGGAGCGCAGCCACATTCAAAATGGCGGGTAATTACCACCATCTGTAGTGTTAAGGCGGCGGATGATCACGGTAGGGGGGGGGGCATGGGTACAAGGCAGGTTTAAATGTCGCCGTGGTAAACTAATGTGATGTTAAAGGTCCTATATGAACACGAAACGGACTCTTGTGAGGTTTGAGTCGTGTTATAATGTTGTGAACTCATCAAAAACTTGCCGGAGTCATGTTTTTGGTTCATTCACACCCTTTATTATTAGTCTGTTTACATGTCCCAAGCTCAAAATGGTCTGTTCCACCTTGTGATGTCATGAAGTGTTAGTTTTCAAGTTAACAGCGAAGTTTTTACCTTTTGTTCAGTAGAAATGGGCAGTTCCAGCACTGAAATTGTCAAAATGATGTAAGTCAAGGTATACAGGGTTTAAAAACACAGTAGAAAACTTCCTGTATAACAACATGACATCACAAGGTGGGACAGTGTTTTCGGTTTGAGAGAAGAACTCAGTCTAAATATACAGGGTTTGTGTGTTAAACGTGTGAATGAAACAAAACACAACCCTAGGTGTGTTTGTGATGAAGAAACAACATTATAACAGATAAGAAAATAGGGTAATACCGGCCCTTTAAGAGGCTGGATATTGGAGATTTACACTGTATAAAACCTAGTGTCACTTTTCTTATTTATTTATTTACACAGTTACACAGTATGTAACTTTTAGCCAAAAATAGACGAAAGATGTGTCTTTTCAGTTGTTGTCATTGCACTGAAAAATGTAGGAAAAAAAAACAACAACAAAAAAACAGTTTCTTATACTGAGGGAGGTTACATCTCCACAAACCTGACTCCTGTTTGGCCTAGACTAGGGCCGCTTCTGTTCGCTTCCATGGAAATTTTGTTACATTGTCTATAATCTTCCATAGTATATCTTAAAACATATCCATCTCTGTGGAGAAAATTCCAATGTATGGTTTTAACTTTTGTCATTTTGTGGGATCATGCTGGTTATGTGCCAGTTCAAGAAACTTAGGCACTGTACCGTTAACTTAAAAAGGCCAGACTTTATACATGAAAACAGTGCAATAACAAGACAGAAAAAAATAATAATAATTAAAATGGAAAAAAAACACAAATAAATAAACAAATACAGAAATAAAATAACAAACAAACAAATAATAAAAATAAATAAACAAATAAATAAATAAGGCTTGACTATGACTACTGTAACTTTATTTTTTATTTTTATTTTTTTACGTAATTCAAATTGTTTTGGGATTATAATGGGTGCAGCCCTGTTGTATACCGCCTGCTGTGAAGTTGCACATGAAGGTTAAAAGCATTACAAGCGAGAGCAAACACACAAAAATCGCAATTACTGATGGCCTTGTGAGAAATAGTTCTACACAAAAGCACGAAATTACCCATTGACTAATCCTGAATGGAGATGAGCTGGCATACCTGCACAAGTTTGGTTCAGAGAGTAATCAAGATTTGTATTATTCATATTTAGTAATTTTCTTTCTAATCCTTTTTTTAAGCAAGGCTGTTTTACAATGATCTATTTTTTTAAATATTTGTCACTATTATTCTTGCCTGGGATTGAGAACACACGTTTCTTGTCACTGGTGAATCTCCGTTTTCAAATGGACGTGATTGACAGGTGGATCAGCCAATCAGGGACTCACACGGTCTGTTCATATCGGAAAAATGAAGGGAAAAAAGAAAAATAGCGAAATAGAGGCTGAAATTTTGACTTTTTTAGCGTATGAGCTATCGGCCTTAAGTCTCCAGCAGAGGGCGATATTATGTTTTGGTCAATCTACCGCCTAAAAATACACACAAAGCTTTATATTAACACTTTAATACAAAGAGATAGCTGCGCAAAATGTGATGACACAGTTTTCTCACATAAATTGAGGAAAATAATCTTGTTTGGCCATTGGTTGCTCTGGATTCTGAACAATCGGTATCAGCATCGTCACGAAAATCCATATTGTTCGATCTTTATTGAAAAACACAGCAGATTTATACAGTATAAGCAAAGCACTAAACTGTTAATCTGAGATGAGATAAAGTTGATTTTATTTGTAAATCATAGTTGACCAATGAGCTCCTTCGTTTCACATTTCGTCACTGAAAAAAAACAGCTCTGATTGGCCGCGCTGACGTTTGACCTTGGACAGAGAAATCAGCCTGAATTTGCCAGGCAACGTTTATTCCACATGCTGCACAATATTGCCACATGCATTCCTAGTTCACTCTGATAAAAGAAAGTTTATTTCGGGCCCAAAAATGAGTTATCTTGGGCTCGCTATAAACTGCTGCTTTATGGACCAAACTTGTATCATTTGAGGTTTCACTGTGGCTAGTTAAAAAGGCAAATCAGCAGTAAAAGCTATTGCAAGAGAATGTGCATGCAAATGAATGGCAAAATCAGACAATAGACCTTGCTCTATAAAAACTAAATTATATCTTTGCTCAGTCATTACAAATCTATTCTATTCTGTGTTTGTGGAAATGACATTTTAAAAGTCCCGCACCTAGTTCTTCCATTGTATTTGAGCAGAATTTTACATATGTATTGTATAAGCAGCTCAAAAAATGCCTGCTGCGCACTCTCCGCAACTTATTATGACGTGTTTTATGTCATAATCAGGAAGTGCGTGTTAGGATGCTAGCTGTTTACCGTGACAGCAAACTCAGCTCTTGTCTAGTCCTTGTTAAAAGCGCTAATAAACTCATCGCTTTGAATCATTTAAATGCTCAGAATGCATAAAGTAAGTGAGGATTAACTTTGGACCACTCCGAGCCGTTTCAAATGAACCAGCTGTGTTTGTTTTCACTTTTAAATACAGTAAAAAAAAAGCGCTAGAGCGTCTTTAAGTAGCATCCTCGTTCCTCGTTATCATGCTGCTTCGGTAACTCGATTTGCAATGTCAAATCCCCACGACCTTGAGGCGAATTCGCTAGCACTTTTTCATTCGCTCCCGCTAAACAAACGAAGCAGTCCGCTCTTAGGTAACCCTCTCACGCATTCTCCAGCCTCGGCCAGGGTCACGTCATCGCCGTTATTTATATCAGCAAATGCATTTAGAGCCCATTAAGGGTCAAGCAGCTGGAAGACGGTTTATTTGAGTGACATAATAGCTTTGGCGCTCACAGGCGAAGACGGACCGGAGAGTTACGCACTGTTCACAAGCTCCATTTGTCATCACGCTCTTCGCAGCTCAGCCTACTCCATCGCGCCTCTTTGTTTATTTGCGTTTTTATTTCTTTATTTTCGGCTCTCCCCTGCGCTAAGAGGAGACGAATCCATTTTGCGCTTTAGTGTGTGGGGGAAAGTTCCGACAACAAACGTTTTGCAGTCCTCTTCGCTCTTTGCGGGAGTTAAGAGGGGCTCATCTATTGTGGCTGCGGGGGAGAGGGGGAGGATGATGGGAGGCAGGGGAAGATAGGAGAGATTAAAGTACTCTGACTAATTTAGACGTGGAGATAAACAAAAGGCTTTCATATCGAGTGGAATAATGGAAAAGCAAGTTATGCAAAGAAAGGAAAAAAATACACAAAAGATGTAAAGAGGGTAAAGGCAGGTGCTTGTTAATTGATATGTAGGGTCTAGCACTTCGTTGTCTCCGTGAACTGCCAGGAATATTCCACATTATGGCATTAAAGCAGATGTATTATGCAAAATTGACTTTTTTTTTAACCATGTTATATTTGTTTCTCCTCATTTGCTCTCTAGAAGTTGTTTTTGGAGCAATTCGTGCATGTTTGAGCAAGCTTCAATCGATTATTTTCACGACGCCATGTTGCCAAATCAATCCTCGTTTTCACCAGCACCGCCGCCATACGCCCACCGCTCTGTACGTACTTCGTTTTTCAATTTTATTTTCTTAATCGCTGATACATGTACGATCTGGCAGTGTCATGTATTTAGGTACAAATGAAAATAAATCTGCTACTCGCTAGTGTGATCCACGGCTGTCCATAGGAGATACCGACAGCTACATCGCTCTTTGTAGTGATAACAACGTCAGCTCCCATTGGGCGCTGCAGTTTTCTAACGCAGAAGTCAGTGGTCAGTTCTTTTATGAAGTCGTTTTAGACAAATATTACGATTTAAAATGTCCAAATTATAACAATGATCATAGATTCTAACTATATAGCAGGCTTGAGCTCAATTGGTCTTTTTTAAACTTCTCATCGAAGCAAGGAGATAACATTGCCAGGCCAAGTTTGTGGAGAGGCGAACCCGTCACAGTGAGAATGCAGGTTAGTTTAACATTAAACTCAGCGTTTCAGTTTTATGCAGCTAAAACCTTGCCACAGTCTTCCTGAAGATGTGAGACAGACCTCTACTTTGACAATGTTTAAAGCCAGGCTCAAAACAGTTATTTAGCTGTGCATATGACTGAAATGGTTTTATTCTGCACTTTTCTGTTTTAATGTTAATTTCACGATGATTATTTGTGATTATTTATGCTTTGATTTGTGTGATTTTAATGTTATTCTTATTCCGTAAAGCACTTTGAATTACTTTGTGTACGAATTGCGCTGTACAAATAAACTTGCTTTACCTTGCCTAAAAGCATCTGTAATTGAATAAATGTAAGTTAGACAAATTTAATGCCACAGTGGAACATTCCAGACAAAACAATACCATCTCGATGCATACAAGCAGCTTGTATACCTCAACCAGAAAAGTTACAAAGTGCACATTTAATCATTGAACATGTTTGTCCTATTAAATACATTAAAAACCATATTGACCTTTCGTTGTAATAAATTCAAAAATTTAATAACGAGGCCCATTTGAACATGTTATTATTTTTTTTCCTTTGCAATCACGACCGGGGGAATGCCGACTGTTTGTGGGAAAACTGTGATGGGAAAATGGGAATGTCGTAATGGAAGTCATTTATAATCAGGATGACAAGCACATGTGGTGGAGAAGGAGCGCATGAGGGCCAGAGGAGCGTTTGTAGACAGCTTTGGAGGGCAAACTGGGAGGAGAAGGGAGATTGGAGAGGGACCAGGGGCTGCCCAAGACCTCCCTTTAGCATCTGGGAGAGGTTCATTAGGAGATGGCTGTGTAGCATGGGGGGCTATGTATGATACTGTATGCTAATGCTACGCCAAGGTCAAAAACTCCTCCCAGGGTTCCAAAAGTGTTTGCAACAGAGATGGATTTAATGACGATGGAGATGATCGTATATATTATAATGTAAAGAACTTCACTGCTGTTTGCTGAGAAATGTCTCTGTGATTCCTCAGTCGTCCAGGTCGGATCCGTAGCAAAAGTCGAAGTTAAATCTGTCAACTGGACAAAGCGTTGCAGGATTTAAGGCAGTGCCCACCAGAAATCTGACCAGAACTGAAGAAGCGGCTTGGACGAGCAGCGAAACGTCTTCACTCGTACAACGATTTGTCCAGTTGACGGATTTAACTACGGCTTTTGCCACGTTGTTGAGAAATGTGTCTTCTGCGTTTGACCCGTCATTCAAAGTCGCTGGGGCTAAATATCAGGACCAGTGCGGCACCCAGGAACCCATCTTCAGATCTTTAGCAAAAGATGAACTTTAAATCTGAAGATGTTTCGCTGGTCATCCACGCCGCTTCTTCAGTTCTCCAACAATTTGTCCGGTTGACAGATTTAAGCTTCGTCTTTTGCTATGGATCAGACCTGGACGACTGAGGGATTTCACAAACATCTCCAGATCTTGTGCTAACTTTGGACTACTTGACGGATTAGCCCATTGCGTGTTGTCTCACCCAACCCAAGAATCTAACCAGGAACCGAACGCTAGCCAGCTCGTCAACCAACGTACCCCAAACCACAAACAAAAAATGGATCAGTTCAAATGGCAATGCTAAACTATGCTAAGATGCTGAAGTGTTTACACGTCATGCAGAAAGTTGAATAATCGGTTCCTTTTGGGCGGTCAGATCTCTTGATGTTATGCAGTTCGCTGATGCCGTCTGGCGAGAGAGCGCTCGGTGTGGAAGGTCTGAGCTCAAACAGCATCTGGTTTCACGCCGCGTGCATACGTTTTGCTCTGTCCTCACTTTCATTTTAATGTCCACAGCTCTTCAAAGTGACAGTGGAGCCGGCGCGAGTCACACCGATACAATTTGTACTATGTCCCTCGGGGGAATGCAGCGTTTTAGATTTGACATAAAGGGAGGCTAAATAAATGATGAAGCTAAGCCGTGGCAATATTGCTGGAATACTTTGCAAAATGAGTAAAGTGGATGTCAGTGTGTACAGCTCCCAGTGAAAAACACATTTACAGCAATCTCAGTTTTAATAATTTAAAGAGCCCCTACCTGATTTTTCCATGTAATAAAGTTAAATTTGTTTTACCCCAGTACACATATATTGTAAACACAGCTCTCGGGGTCAAAATGAGCTTAATATACACTGTCTGCATGTAATTATAAAGCAGTTTATCGTCTGGGAACTGGAAAGCAACACTTGAGCGCTGTTAGCATGCTAGTTGTTGCTAACAGCGCCGGCAAAACTCCGCTCTGATCTCCGAAAGCTGTAAAACATACTCATCGCAGTGAAAAATTGGGATATAGTAGCCTTAAAGAACACGTTTGACTTGTCTACGGCAACCTTAGAGTGTCAAAAACCTCAAATTTGACTGCGGTAATGTAAATCGTTGCGTTGCTTATTCAAATCTGATACATGCCAGACTGTTATAGGTACACGCTTGATAAACATAGTGTCTTTGTACCTATTTTCACCAAGGGCATTTGTATTTTTCAGCAAGGACATCTCGACATACGGATTCAAATCAATTTCAGGTAAAAAGGAATAAACAACACACCGGTTACTGTCAGAAACATTGCATTTTCAAAATAAATGTTCAGATATTTTCTTATAAAACTTTTAGTAGTACAAAATTCCTTCCCGTCTCCCCTTGGTGCCCTTGTTCGTGCTCCCTATGTGTCAAAACTGATTTATACGCACCTCCCAGAGAAAATAATGTCCCCTCCTATCATTAATCCAGTTTTTTAACAACGTTGAGGGGAATTTGGGCGTGTTAAGACCCTATAATACTCTGCAGCGGTGGCCCTATATGAATGAGCGTATCCATAAAAGACCTGTCAGATTAAGTGCGCCAATTCCTCTGTCTAGATTTATTATTATTACGACTATGGAGTGTGCAATGCGTTTGAATGGGGGGAATGGTAGTGACTAAGGGCTGCATGCAGATGAGATGCGTAGCTTGGGCACGTCAGACCACATCATAGTCTATTAAAGTCCTGCCTGGAGAGCCATGCAGTGTGTGAGCGCGAACAGTAATTTGAACGCACTCATATATGCGGAGGACAGCGGGGGGCGACGGAGTGCCGGGGAGTCGAATGTGTAGTGAATATGTAATAAAAGCGTTCAGTGTGCAAGGTTGGTTTTATGGAACGTGAGCTTTTATTTTTAGAAAAAGAAAGTTTTGACGGAAGGAATAGAATGAATGAGAATGGTTTGTCTTTGGAATTGTTTGTCCACAGTTCATTTTAAGTGAGACAAAGTAGATTTTATTTAAACAAGCTTCCAATATTGGCTCTTTATGTGTTAGAAGTATAATTAAAAATGTGTGTGTGTGTGTGTGTGTGTGTGTGTGCATATGAATCACAATAATAAGGTCTAGTGAGAAATCAATTAGCAAGATATCATTGGTATCATTTCACATACGTATTTTCCGGGGTATAAATCGCACTGGAGTATAAGTCGCACCAAAATATAAGTGCATAATAATGAAGAAAAAACATATTTCACATATAAATCCCATCTGAGTATAAGTCGCCCCTGTGGCTAAACGATGAAAAAAAGTGTGACTTATAGTCCAGAAAATGTGGTATATTCTTTTGACAGAGCAGGAACTCTCTGTCTTTCTCTCCAGTCTTTAAGTAAGTAGTGTTGCTTCTTCACGGATCTGATCTGTAACTTGGCCTGGTGGTATACCCTCCTGAACATGTAATTTAACCTAAACAAAACAATAATTGTGTCCTTAGTCTGGTCTTATGATCCAAGTCAGATCAGGAATAAAGGTTCATTGTTTTGCCCGCAGTGGAGAAAGTTGTTCCGGTTTTGAGTTCATCTGTTTTGTCCACTCAGAGCTACCGTAGCTTCCATATTGTTCCAGACTTTTCAACATTTCAGTCCCTTTGCACAGTGTTTAAGTCCGATAAACTGTCATTTGGCATCATACAAATACGTGTCTGTAAGTACTGTAATGATAAAAAGGTGTTAGCTTACTCTGTAAACTCATCTGAAACAGTTGGTTTACATTTGAAATTTGCGCTAAAATATGCAACGTTAACATTGCTAGCATGTCTATGGGATTTTCCATTCATGTTAGCATCATGTTAATCAACAGTTTTGCACACGTTTTCATTGTAGCCAACTTTAAGGTATTGTTGTGCATATATTAAATTGTAATGAGCTACGATGTGTTGTTTTACGTAGCTCTGCATAATCTTTGTTTAGATGAATAAGTGAATTTATAGTCAACGCTTCAGTAAGTGTCCCAAACAGCGAGAGGCTTCCTGGGTGTTTATTGGAGAAACTGTTCGCCATCCGTAAAGATAGTTCCTAAACACTTGTGGAGGCAGAAAAAATATACCGGGACACATAGCACTGTGCCACTGGGAGAGCCACTACTTTAATAGAACAAGTTACACCTATTCCAAAGCCCTAACTGTATTATAGATGAACACAGAATTCATTTTGAGCACAGTATTGTACCTGTCCCCACGTCTGTACAGTACACCTCCAATCACACCTGCATCTTTAACAACACACTTCTCACAGTGTCACATGGTGTCACTGGAGCCTTTGGGACCTTTAAAAGTTTGTCAACAAATACATAAGCACCGGAATAGGGGCAACTGGAAGCAAAAGTGAAGCAAACCTGATGTGACTTCAGCTTTAAAGACACTTACAATTGTATTTAAAGTTTAAAACGGTTATGATAAACACATTTTTGATGAAGGCAAAATCCTGAAACCTGGTTTAACTGAACAAATAATTACACTTTATAATAACTATAGCCTATTTAGCCTTAATAAAGCATGAACAAAGACTTAATTAATAATGCACAAACACTTAATAATGATTCATGCTTAATAACTACTTAATTTTGACCTTAATCAACACTTAATTGGTAATTAATTGGCTTGTGTTCTATATAGTTAATCATACTTGTTTCACACTTAGTTACTTCAATATACATTTACAAATACACACACAAATGGTTAGTTAAGTATCAACTCAAAACAGATTTATAATAACTATAACCTGTTTAGCCTTAATAAAGCATGAACAAAGACTTAATGATGATTCATGCTTAATAACTACTTAATTAGCAATTGTCTTGTGTTGTATATAGTTACTCATACTTCATACTTATTTCACACTTAGTTACTCCTTCAATATGCATAAATACACACACAAATGGTTACTTAAGTATCAACTCAAACACTTGTTAATGATTAGTAAGCTATGCAAGCCCAAATATGTTAACTGTACAATAGTTTTGAGTATTTTCCACACATGAATTATAATTTTATGAAGCTCAAAGCTCGGCCTCAGTACAGATATATTGTACAAGCTGCAAATGAGGTCAAAGTACGTCAGATATGTACTGGCTGCATCTAAGTATGAAGCGCTAGGACATGTGTGTTAGCGTGTGCTGCTAATGTAGTGTTTTGTTCTGTCCCTTTTAACACAGACGCAAACACAGAGACATTTTAATCCCGGGAAACTCAAAATTGCTTTTATTTTTAGCTGTGAGTTAATGATTGAAAATGGTTTCTTCCTGTTACTTCCATTACAAACGTTCTGCTGCCATAGCATTTTAGCATCTCTGTGTTTTTCCTCGTCGTTATTCTCTCAATTGCATCAGACAATTCAAACATGTTTCTAAAATTCGAGACACCCTGAGTGACTTTGTGGTCTTTTTTAAATCTTGAAAAGGGCAGGGTAAAGACATTGAAGTTAGAGGAGACAGATGAGAGGCGGGAGAAAATAAAATATTGACACTTTACTTTTCGTTGCTAAGTCAATGTTTGAAGTTGGGAGGAAGTTTTGGCTGACAGCTTAAATGTTCCAGCAGAGGAGATTAGCAGTGGACTACAAATGAGGCTAACTTAAAATAAATATGCTAAATATGATTCTGCAAAGCTCTGCCTTGAAGCTAACTGTTAAAAAGTTTGGCCTCTATTGATTTGGGCAGTTTATTGATACAAAGCGTTCCAAGCACATACTTCTGACTCCCATTTTTCAAACTATACTCATGTTTAGCTGTGACTAATGCTTGTATTTAAATGCTGACATTTTAACTGGTGGAAGTAGAAGCAGTGGTTAAGTTTAAGGTACACTTTATTGTCCTCGTAGGGAAATTTATCCTCTGCATTTGACCCATTTGCATTTGAGCAGGGACTTGGTCAGGACTGCCTTTGTGGGAGTATCGACACTATTGTGCATGGTAGTGGTAGTAGTCATAGTAGTAGAATTGCAGTAGTAGTAATAGTAGTTGAAGGAACTGCGGCACACAATAATCAAAAGAACTAAGAATAATAATGATAATTCCAGAAGCAAAAAGGTGTTATTTCAACTTCAGCGCATTCATTTATCTATTTAATTTTGCCAGGTTGCTTATGTCATATTAACACACAAACAGGAAGTTTCATTTAGCTGCTCACAAACTAAAGGAATTAACCTTTTCGGATGTGAATTAAAGTGAGTTACGTCTATGGAGTCGCTCAGGCGTCCGGGTATGGTCCATAGTAAAAGAAAAATTCGGCAAATCGGGCAACTGGCAAAATGTTATAAGAGTGAAGATGTTTCGCTGCTCATCCAAGCTCATCGCTTCTTCAGTTCTGGTCAGATTACTGATGGACACTGCCTTATATCTGAAGGGAGGAGCTAACTACACTTAAACTGACACCCTTATTGTTTACGGTTTCTCTTTGTAGGCTAGGTCTAATGAGCGATGTTTTGAAAGTAAGTTATGTATTTTACTATTCATGACGAATGGTGTAAATCACAATGTTTTTTACTTACAATAATTAAAAACGGTTTAGAGGGCACTGATGGTAATAGCGAAGGTTATTTTGCAGCGGGGTTATTGTAAACTACAGTGTTCAGGTGAGCCTCAGCGTTATACTGCGTTTGAAGTGCACTGTCAGAGTAAAGGAGAGATGCACAGCACCAGACACAAGAAGACCTTTGGTCCATGTGTCTGTACGACGTATCCTTATAGACAGTGGTGGAAGTACTCAGTTTGGTTACTTAAGTAAAAGTACAGATACAGAGGTAGAAAGTGATTCAAGTAAAAGTATCACAATCAGAAGCCTACTACTCTAATCTAAGTATGACAGTATTTGTTTGAAAATGTACTTTAAGATTAAAAAAAGTGTTGTTAATTTTTTAAAGTGTAAATGTAGTGATATTGATTAAAAATTATACATATTTTGTTATGCATTTTGTGGATTTATTTTGTTTCCTCAAAGCCGAAGCTTGAACTTGAAAACCTTTGTCAGGATGTTACCTCGAATATGGTGAAAATAACCCCTGAAATCATAAGAAAAGTACTTTTTTAGTGTTTAGTCCAGGTTAAAAAAAAAAGTAATGGAGTAGAAAGTACACATACCTGCTCTCAAATATAGTTTGTTTCATTCATACAAGTTTAACACTGCACCTTGTGATGTCATCATGTGGTAATACAGGAAGTGCTCCACTGTCTTTTAAAACTCCATACACTTTCACTATAATCATTCGGATGATTTTAGCTCTGGAATTGCCAATCTGTACTGAACTACAAGTAAAAGGTAGCGGTTAACTTGAAACCTACCACTTCATGACATCACAAGGTGCAACAGAGCATTTTGAGCTTTGGAAATGGGTGACTCAAACATGTGTGAATGAAACAAAACACAACTCCAGGTACGTTTTTGATGAGGTAACAGCATTATAACATGACTTAAAGCTCACAAGAGTCCATTTGGTATAATATGGGACCTTTAAAAGCTAAAAAAGATACATATTTTAACCAAACTTGTACAGTTGAGAAAAATGCCCATATTGTAAGAGTCAAAGTCAAAGAAAAACATATTTGATGTAAGAAGTGAGTCAGTGGCAGCTATAAAAACAGGAGATGGGGTAACAGTCTCTATAGTGACTCTTCCATCTGGACAGGGACACAGGACTGACGGCGCTAAATGAAATGCCACTCCGGGTAATGGGAGAGGAGCAGCATTATGAAGCAGGTCACTTGAATTGCAGGAGATGTTCTGGAGTGCCATGCCCGCAGGCAGTGAGCAGCTTTAAGGAGGAGATAACAGTAGATTTAAGCCTCGTCGCTGCCTGCTTATGTGGAATCAGTATGCATATGGTAGGTGTATGGAGACTGTTGAAAAATTTTAGTGATCTAGCAAAAGCCATTCAGCCATTATAAGCCAATAAAAATTGACACGATAGTACTTATCTGGGAAAAGTACCTGAATGCCAAATAATAATAGCGGGAGCAGATAAAAAATTGCCCTTTTAGGAACATAAAAAGTTATTAATTATAATAAATGAATTTAAAGCAGGTGTTCTCTTTTCACATCGAGTGCCAGATAATTAGGCTTTGGGATTACCAGACACCATTTAAGCAAGTCTACAACAGGAATAGTACAAATAAGTCTAATTTTAGCCCTTTTCAGTTGTTCGGTATGTTGAGTCGATATTTACACTTTGTAGCGTATCAGCTATTGGCTTTAAATCTCCAGCAGAGGCCGATATTTAGTTTGGCGAACCGGCATAAAGCTTTATTTAAACACTTTAGTCCATAGGGGGCGCTGTTTAAATGTGATTACACTGCTCTCTTATCAAGTCTGTAGTAAAACAAGGTCATAGACGGGTTTATACTAAATTCAAATGAGATAATTTGGGTAAAATGACCAAAATCGGCTCTACATATCGACAAAAATAAAAATAAAAAAAATATCGGCAGAGCTTATCGGCCAGCAGTTTAGCAAGATCTCAAATCGATATCGGCACCGGCCATGGAAAAACCCATATCTGTCAATCTCCATCTAAAATAAAGATGATGTTGGTAGTTTTTAAAGCTGTGGTATGTAACTTTTTCTGGTGGAAGGTGCATTCTTGCTCGTCTCCATTGTCATTGGTTTTCCTGTAATGTTCCGTAGGGCAAGTTACAAGTCAGATCAATGGAAAGGCAAACCCACTCAATGTAAGATCCACATATTTCACTAACAATAAAACTGGAGTAGAAGCACGATAAGCCAAATGCCGTACTGGGAAACACTCCTGCGCGCCAAAGCGATAACGTCTCCATTTTGGTTGTTGTTTTTTGTTTGTTTTTTGGGGTTCCTTGCAGCAGTATATATAGCAGGATGTATGACAGATGAGCGACAGTTTTGGAGCTTATCACCACTTGACACTTTTCAAGTAATTCAACAACAGCTTTGCTCATATCTGAAATGTATTCTGCTTCCTCTCACTGTAAAACGGCCTGTGGTGCTTGGTGTCATTTGTTGGGGATAATAGTGTATCATTCAGGTGTATATACTGCAAATTGTCAGGCTTGTCACTGTTGAGGTTTGGGCAGAATCAATACCGCAGTAATGGATAGTATTCTATTTTGAACACAGCCCTCAGCCAGGCCTCCAGCATGTAATCTGCGAGCCGAGCTGTGCCTCATGATCTCTGAGGCCGACGCGACGCGAACGACGGCAAAATGAAGCTGGAAAATAAGGTTTGTTTGTGTAACGGTGCTCACATATACGCAGTAAATTCTACTGTTGGAATTACAATGGAGTGTTACAATACGGGCTGATTATAGAGATGAATAGGGTTGTTCATTTAGTTGGAGTTCTTTACAATTCACGGTTGGTTTTGGAAAAAAGAATAAATAAAAAGCAAAGAAGAAAAAGTTCCATAGGTTCAAAGTACGACCTGGTATGTTTTACTAGATGGTTTTTATAGTTTTGCCTGGAAACTTTTCTTCCATTTAGTTACAGCTGGGGAGACAGTAGCTCAATTGGTAGAGTGTTAATCCTCTGATCCAAAGGTTAGTGGTTCGAATCCCGCACCGAATCTCAACACAAACATTTGTCGACTGGACAGATCCACTGACCCACAAGTTAATGCAGCAATTATAGTTCCTTAATATAAAGTGGTTTGAAGGTGGAAAGGTGCTATATACGCTTTGCAACCATTTATCATTTTTAACATGTTTTTGGTTACAAATCAACCAAAAAAGTTACACAATGTTTGATTTTTTCTGGTGTCAAACTCTGAGGCCAAATCTGGCTCATGGTGTAATTATATTTGGCCCATGAGATCATATCAACTGTGCATTAGAGCTGCTCTGCTGGTATATAGCGCATGCACCAATGATACTACAAATCCCAGAATGCTTTGCTAGTACACTGGTGCGCAGTCGAGACCAATGTGCAAAGTAAATCAGTGTAGCAAATTGAGCTTGAATACTTTTTTTTTAATCTATTTACCATGTTTTTGGTTACAAATCAACCAAAAAAGTTACAAAATGCGCTTTTAAGTTAAGATTAATAGTCTGCTATATAATTGTATTGAAGCATTTGAATCATTTTAGTCTGCCTTCATGGGATTTTTCAATAAACTGCTACAATTCGCACGACTAAACAAGTCAAAAACATGAAATAGCAATATCGTAGCAGCGTCATCTGAACAAATGATCTCTCAAACCATCATCTATCACACTAAAACACACAAGGTAGACAGGCGAGGAGGGACATTCTGAGGGGCAGCTGCTCAAACTAAGAAAAAAGCACTTTTCCATATGGCTTAAAATGAAAATATCCACGGTATTTAAGAATAAGCAAACGTGATCGTGCTTCTTTAGAGATTACGTCGAGGTGCTGCGCCTGCTGAGGTTTAGCGGCAACGATTTGTGCATGTGTGTTTACGAGCTGAGGGGTGTGAGGCCAGTAAGAATATGTGTTTTAGGTGAAGAAAGACTATTTTTTTAAGCTGCCTGATGCACAAGAATGAGGCAGAGGTCCATTAAGATTCAAAAACGTTAGTTGTTTATTAGACTTACCACGATGAGTGAGGATTCCAATGGCAAACTGCTGAGCGTTAATTGGTGTTTTTCAGATTGTAGAATATGATGATTTCGTACTTTCAGGTCAGGGGGCAAGAGTTTTTCCTAATTATAACATTGTACTTTGCCATGAAATATACAAAAGGTGAATTCACATTGTAGAACCTGATCATTTCTATTAATGACTAGACGCCAGAGCTCACTATGTTTGCAACGAAAATCACCATTTAATATCATTGGCCTATAGAACAGGAGTCTCAAACTCGCAGCCCGGGGGCCAATTACGGCCCGCGAGATGATATTTTGTGGCCCGCAGGACAATATGAAAGTTTTATGTTAGTGTGGCGTTACCATGTTGTGTGTAGAAGCTTCCTCCAAATCTGTAAACCCAGCGACTGCAGTCCAGTCTAAAACTTTAACTTTATAAAACCGGGCAATATAGACCACAATGCTTTGCGAGAGTCGGAGAAAACAGTGGAAGGCTGTGTAGTGAATGAGGGGTTAGGGCCTAGTTTGAACATATGGACACAGACATAGTTTTAAAAGACAATTACCTAATTATTTACAAAAAAAACCCCACAAAAACAAATTGATAAGCCAACTCGGACAAGTAAAAACAGTAAATGAACGTGTTCTTTTTCGCAAAATCTGAGTTGACTATTATTTTAACTTTATTATTATTTACAACTACAATGTTAAGCTCAGGTCAGATCTGTGGAGGGTGTTTTCCAGATACTAGAATGTGATAATTTCATAGTCTCAGATGGGCAAGAGCCAGTTTTTCCTAATTATAACATTGTACTTTGCCATGAAATATCCAAAAAGCGAATCACAATTGTTGAACCTGATCATTTCTACTAACAACTAGACGCTAGAACTCACTATGTTTGCAACAAAAATCACCATTTACTGTTGTGACGTCATCTGAAACCCAGCGATTGCAGCCCAGAGTCATCCACCTACAGACACAAGACGTACGTTATGTTGCTTTTATAATAATTCAACCAATCTTTGATCTTCTGCTTTATCGAGTCCTAGATAGACCTATTATTTGAACCAGCTGTTTCGCTCGTAACATCGTGAAGAGGCGGATTGGCGAAAACCTCAGGTGGTGTAGAACATCCTTACGGGCTCTAAATTGTTCTTACAGTCTTTGATCTGACGCTGTGCGCTGTTCGGGTCAGGACACGCACATGGAGTCTGGAAACTGCGACGAGAAACACATGAGCAAGAGAGAGAAAAGAGCGAGGGAGTGCAGCGGCAGCGAAATTCATTTATACTGTAGTAGAGTTGAGTGTTTAGAAGTACTTAACACATCTGTTGCCTTCATGGGGGAAATATTAAATGTAAAAAATATGTTTAGCGTGAGAGCACTTGAGGTAAAGAGCCTTGAGCACCACCTGGGCTCTTTTTGTGCACGTCCCTGAGGCAAAGTGTGAAGTGTCTTGCCCAAGTACACAACATAGAATATGAGGAGAGCAGGAGTCGCACCTCTTTCTGCATCTATATACTCATATCAGGCCCTGGGCTATTTTAAGTATAGAGTAGTGACGATGCTAATCAGTACAAATCAGGTTGTGGAGTAATCTGTCTCTCGTATGAGTTAACCATAATGAAGCATTTGTCTTCCTCTCGTCTCACTCCTTCACTGGCCCCTCCCTCTCCCTCTGTTCTTTTAAGGGCCTGTGAATGATTTGCCTCATTAACATCAGGACAAGAAGTATTAATTATCGTCATGAATATAGCAAGACGCCGCTTTCTCTTTTCTCAAATGCTTCTCAGGCAGGAGGATGGTCCACTGCAAATGCAAATACCTCCAGTGACACTAACGATCTAAAGACATAAAGCCCTAAGAGTCAATTCTGCTATTTCGTAAAGTAATAGGTGATTTATAAATGTTGTATATCAAAATTGTGAAGTTGATATACTACGCGCCAGTGCTGGACAGGAAAATTCCAGCTGAAGACCCAAATCTACGATCATGATTTGCCCGCCGGTATATAGCACATGCACCAATAATACTACAAATCCCAGAATGCTTTGCAATCACACTGGTGCGCAGTCGAGATCAATGCGCAAAAGTAAATCAGTGTAGAAAATTTAGCTTAAATATTTGTTTTCTCTATGCACTTTTTCTACTCCAAAGCATGGACTGTTAATAGTTTGAAAGTCGAATTTTCAGTGAATGAAATTATTGATTTTTATGTTTTGTTTTTTTGGTTGTTGTTGTTCCCTTTTGTAAGATTCACCTTAAAAGGAACTTGAAAGGCTACAGAGGGAGACATATTTTATTTATTTAAGAAATTAATACTACAGATGTGTCTTTTATTTCAAATTTCATGTCTCATATGTTTGTAATATCAAACTTGAGTTGTTCCAGATTTTGTGTTTAAGCAAAACTAAAGTTTGTTTCCATATCAAAAGGATAAATGTTACAGGTGCAGTCAATTTTTCCAAAAAATATTCAGTTTGGCCCATGAATTTGTCTCAGTTTGTGATTTTGACCCACTGTGAATTTGAGTTTAACACCCCTGTGGTAGAGGATTTGTCACATGCATGTATTTTTCTCTTTACTGTGAGTCAGACAGCCTCTCCGCGGATCTGAGCAGTAATTTAGCCTGGTGACCCCATCTGCTTGTCTCCATGGAAATAGATACGTTACCTGTACATCATACTACGTTCTAGTGTGGTTATAATTAGAGATAGAAAGTGCAAATATCGTCTATCGGCCTTAAATCTCGAGCAGAGGCCGATTTTTAGTTTGACCAATCGGCTGCCTCCATATGTATAAAGAGCATATGCATAAAACTTTATTTAAACACTTTAGTCAATAGAGGGCGCTGTAATATCGGTAAAATATTGGTTTAACTTATCGGACATTGGTTTAAATAATCGGTATCTGTATCAGCCATGGAAAAACCCATATCAGTCGATCTCTAGATGTATATATTCTGTTTGTATCATCTCAAAAAATGATGTAAAAAGTGGAACTGAATACACAAATATAGCGTATATGCAGCTGATGTGAGTGCTGGCCAGTGTGAGACGGAGAGCTAAAGCCAAAGGGACACACACGCACACACACAGACACATATGCACGTGCACACACACAGACACACACACACACACACACACACTGACGGGTGGGGGATTTTTTTTGGCTTGGGTGCATGCTAACACACCCGGGCGTATTGTTGAGCTCAGAGAGATGAAAAAAACACACAGAATAATCCAGGTCAGAGAGAGGAGGGGGGAGAGAGGGGGAGGTCAGAGAGTGAGGCATTATGAGCCCAAAATACATACAAGCAAGCACAGCGGGCGGCTATCATTAATACCGGCCATTTTACATTGAACGGAAATACTATACCATACTACAATAATATATTTTTCCCAAGAAACACATTTTCAGATCACGTATTGATTAAACTGTATAATAAGTAGGTTTTTTTCTATTCAGTTCAATTTTCAGATCAACTTCAGCTGCTCAAAGTGCTTAGCAAAAAAGTAAAAAAATAAATAAATAAATAAATAAATAAATAAATAAATAAATAAAATAAATAAATAAATAAATAAATAAATAAATAAAATAAATAAAAAATACATAAATAAAATAATAAAATAAATACAATTAAAATAATATAAAAAAATAATAATAAAATGCAGATATAGTTTTTGTGATTTAATAAATATAAAGGGGGGGAGCTGTAGCCATTTTTTGACCTAATTTTTTAAAAAAAAAGATAAAAACAAGCGTTTTCCAAATTTAGATATACAAAACTGGGAGACGACCTCATAGGGTCAAAATGAAACTTCTGTGTACTGAATGCATCCATTTACAAAGCATTTTTATGATTCACAAACCAGGAAGCCAGGCTGGTGCGCTGTTCACATGTGTGTTAGCATTACCATAATGCCAAAACTCTGGCCTATGAGAAATGTGAAAAGCACATATGAACTTTGTGGTGAATAATTAGTTAATATATTCAAGAATATTTGTTGCCAAGGGTGACCAGATTTTCAAAATTCAAAACTCGGACATGGTTGGGATGGTTGGTGTAAATAAAATTGTGAAAAGAGAGTGTAACATTGTCCATCCTAGAAGCACTTGTGGGTCAGTATATGGCATCTATTTTAACTCAACAAATGACAATATATTGCCCCCGTTATTGAAAGAAACTGGAATTGCAGATATGAAATTCGTCAAAAATAGAGCTTAGTCCTGGCCTAGTCCTGGCCTAGTCCTGGCCTAGTCCTGGCCTAGTCCTGGCCTAGTCCTGGCCTAGTCCTGGCCTAGTCCTGGCCTAGTCCTGGCCTAGTCCTGGCCTAGTCCTGGCCTAGTCCTGGCCTAGTCCTGGCCTAGTCCTGGCCTAGTCCTGGCCTAGTCCTGTTTTTTTGTTGTTGTTTTTTTGTTAGTTTAAACCTGCTGGTCTAGTCCTGGTCTAGTCCTGGTCTCGTCCTGGTCTCGTCCTGGTCTCGTCCTGGTCTCGTCCTGGTCTCGTCCTGGTCTCGTCCTGGTCTCGTCCTGGTCTCGTCCTGGTCTCGTCCTGGTCTCGTCCTGGTCTCGTCCTGGTCTCGTCCTGGTCTCGTCCTGGTCTCGTCCTGGTCTCGTCCTGGTCTCGTCCTGGTCTCGTCCTGCCTTAGATCAGATTGGCCATAAATGGGGACACCTGGGAGATTTCTTCGATAAAATTGGAACAAATTATTGGTTTTGGATAAATCTGCTGGGACAGGGGACACAGGCCTCACAACAGGGACTGTCCCATGTAAACAGGGACATCTGGTCACCCAAGTCTTACCCCAACATCTGCCGAGCATCATCACAGACCTCCACTCTTATAACCTCTTATTAAAGCCAGTCCATGGTCTTCACAGGTACTTCCAGGTCAACTCTGAACACTCCCGCCCAGCGGCGCTTCTTGTGTTTACTCGGGCTAATGTAATGCAGCTAACAGCCTGGACAAGACAAAGCCTGATGGGTACTGATGTGTCTGTACGGGTCAACTCTGTGCGGACTGTCACTCTGAAGCGAACTGCCTTTTACTGAAAACAAAATGATGCGTAATGCGATTAGCTGCTATAGGTGTTAGCGAGCAACAAAAACAAGTGAACTTAAAAAATGTGTTTAATCCGTTTTCACCGCATTTTAGGACAACTTTTTAATGTTAGCAGCTCAGTGTAATGCAATTTGAACCAATCCTCCATTAGTCCTGCAGAGGCAACCCATCGGGAGCAGTGGGTGTTTGAAATAAAGTTGAGAAAGTTGGATGTTACGGCCAGATTTCAAGACCGTGGGCACGATTTAGGGGTCATGCCATTTTTTTAAGTGGTGTCCAAATGCCCAGTTTGTGAAAAAATAATGCACTCAAAATTTCCCACAATGCACCTTGAAAAGTCAGTGGTCATCAGTGGTCAGTAAACGGGTCAGTGTAGACCACAATGCATTGCAAGGGTTGGAAAAAGAGTGCAGGGCGAGGTAGTGAGTGAGGGGTTATGACCTAGGGTGGACGTTTGGACATAGGCATAGTTTTAAAAGCAAATTACCTTATTATTTACAAGAAAAACCAAAAAACGAATCGATAAGCCAAATTGGACTAGCGCCGAGTCAAATCAAAACAGTTTATGAATGTGTTTTAACTTTATTATTTGATCTTCTTTTAAAAATACACTATTTCTTTTCTTTTTATGCAGATGACACAAATATGCTAAGCGCAGGTCAGATCTGTGGAAGGGGCAAGCCCACTCACTATAAAATGTTTTCAAAGCATTTATTTTAGAAGTAAAATTGAACAAATGCTAGATTTAACAAGGCACAGTAGAAATGTTGTATTGCCAAGTGCATCTTTAAAAAAATAAATAAATAAAGGTGAAAAAAAATCAAATGTTGAACTTTAAAGGGTCCATATTACACTTTTCACTCTGTTCCACCCTGTGATGTCATCATGTGGTAATACAGAAAGTGCTGCACTGTGTTTTAAACTCCATACACCTTCACTACTAGAATCATTCGGATGATTTCAGCTCTGGAATTGCCAATCTCTACTAAACTAAAGGAAAAAAAGGTAGACACTAACTTGAAAACGACCCCCTCATGACATCACAAGGTGGAACGGAGCACTTTGACCTTTGGAGACGTAGCCAGACTCGTAAAAAACGGTTACTCAAACATGTGCGAATGAAACAAAACACAGCTCCACGTATATTTTTGAGAAGGTAAGGTTCTAAATCCACGGAGAAAACACAAATACACATACATTCACCACACAAAAAAAATCGGAACTGAAACCCAAGATATGCCCGAGACGTTTTGGATAATAATATTGTGTTAGGGGACAGGGGGCCGGAGCGATGAGGATATAAATTGCCTGTGACTGTTCCTATGATGACACAGCACAGACTGGAGTAACAGAGGCAGTCTCTCCCAGCAGAGCGATCCAACTCTCAAACACTCAAACAGCTCATGAGTGATAATGTGGCCGGTGCCAGAATCCTTTGTTTACCTTCTGCTCAGAGTGAGACGTCAGCTGTTGTAACAATCTCTGATCTGCCAGAGCCTTAAGATCTCGATGATAAAGGCCTCAACCGGATCCCTGCGGGTTTAGCGTCTACAGTATGTGCGCTAATCTGGAACACCCTATAGATTCCAATGTCCCACAATGTCATTAGTCTCAGCATAAGGATTAAATAAACACTGCCAAGTCGCACACTTAGTGCTGGCTTAGTCCTGGTTAAGTCCTGGTTAAGTCCTGGTTAAGTCCCGGTTTAGTCCTTTTTTCCAGTTATTTTCCTCTTTTTTCCTAGTTTAGACCTGCTGGCTTATACCTGGTCTAGTCCTGTCTTAGTCCTGTCCTAGTCCTGTCCTAGTCCTGTCCTAGTCCTGTCCTAGTCCTGTCCTAGTCCTGTCCTAGTCCTGGCTTAGTCCTGGCTTAGTCCTGGCTTAGTCCTGGCTTAGTCCTGGCTTAGTCCTGGCTTAGTCCTGGCTTAGTCCTGGCTTAGTCCTGGCTTAGTCCTGGCTTAGTCCTGGCTTAGTCCTGGCTTAGTCCTGGCTTAGTCCTGGCTTAGTCCTGGCTTAGTCCTGGCTTAGTCCTGGCTTAGTCCTGGCTTAGTCCTGGCTTAGTCCTGGCTTAGTCCTGGCTTAGTCCTGGCTTAGTCCTGGCTTAGTCCTGGCTTAGTCCTGGCTTAGTCCTGGCTTAGTCCTGGCTTAGTCCTGGCTTAGTCCTGGCTTAGTCCTGGCTTAGTCCTGGCTTAGTCCTGGCTTAGTCCTGGCTTAGTCCTGGCTTAGTCCTGGCTTAGTCCTGGCTTAGTCCTGGCTTAGTCCTGGCTTAGTCCTGGCTTAGTCCTGGCTTAGTCCTGGCTTAGTCCTGGCTTAGTCCTGGCTTAGTCCTGGCTTAGTCCTGGCTTAGTCCTGGCTTAGTCCTGGCTTAGTCCTGGCTTAGTCCTGGCTTAGTCCTGGCTTAGTCCTGGCTTAGTCCTGGCTTAGTCCTGGCTTAGTCCTGGCTTAGTCCTGGCTTAGTCCTGGCTTAGTCCTGGCTTAGTCCTGGCTTAGTCCTGGCTTAGTCCTGGCTTAGTCCTGGCTTAGTCCTGGCTTAGTCCTGGCTTAGTCCTGGCTTAGTCCTGGCTTAGTCCTGGCTTAGTCCTGGCTTAGTCCTGGCTTAGTCCTGGCTTAGTCCTGGCTTAGTCCTGGCTTAGTCCTGGCTTAGTCCTGGCTTAGTCCTGGCTTAGTCCTGGCTTAGTCCTGGCTTAGTCCTGGCTTAGTCCTGGCTTAGTCCTGGCTTAGTCCTGGCTTAGTCCTGGCTTAGTCCTGGCTTAGTCCTGGCTTAGTCCTGGCTTAGTCCTGGCTTAGTCCTGGCTTAGTCCTGGCTTAGTCCTGGCTTAGTCCTGGCTTAGTCCTGGCTTAGTCCTGGCTTAGTCCTGGCTTAGTCCTGGCTTAGTCCTGGCTTAGTCCTGGCTTAGTCCTGGCTTAGTCCTGGCTTAGTCCTGGCTTAGTCCTGGCTTAGTCCTGGCTTAGTCCTGGCTCAGTCCTGGCTCAGTCCTGGCTCAGTCCTGGCTCAGTCCTGGCTCAGTCCTGGCTTAGTCCTGTCATAGATCAGATTGGTCAAAAGCGACACCTGGGAGATTTCTTGAATAAAATAAAAACAACCACCAGAAAAAATCCATAGTAAACCTTTAACTTTACACTTCAAGGCATGTAATAAAATCTTGCTACAGAATGAAGTCCCAAAGTCTTAGTAAAGATAGCATTATGCACTGACAGCGTTCATAATTGTTATCACATACTACACTTTTTTCCTTTTTTCCCCATCAAGGCTGCAGGACCTAATACCAACAATTAACAGACAGGGATTAACAGATGGATTAGAGATTTACGCAGACACAGAGATTATTCCACTCAGCAATTATACTATGAGGGAAACACGGGGCCTCCAACACTGATGACCTTAGACCCTCAGGACCCCCACCCCCCACCTACAGATTCAAGACCCTCATGTGTGTGGATCACGTGTCAACACAACATTTTAGACTCACTTTAGATTAAAATTGAGCTGGATTTGTTGACCCAGTTAAAGGGCCAATATTACACTATTTTCTGACTGTTATAATGTTGTTTCCTCATCACAAACATAACTGGAGTTGTGTTTTGGTTCATTCACACATGTTTAACACACAAACCCTGCATATTTAGGCTGACTCTGTTCCAATTTGTGATGTCATCATGTGGTAATACAGGAAGTGCTCCACTGTGTTTTTAAATTTCATACACCTTCACTAGAATTATTTGGACAATTTCAGCCCTGGAATTTCCAATCTTCTCCAATCTGGTTCTGTTAACCTGAAAACTACCACTTCATGACATCACAAAGTGGAACATTTTGGGCTTTAGTGATGTAAACAGACTAATAACCCAGGAAAAAGTTGTGTTTTGTTTCATTTACACATGTACATTTTTCTGGATTATTAGTCTGTTCACATCTCCAAAGCCCAAAATGCTTTGTTCCACCTTGTGATGTCATGAAGTGGTAGTTTTCATTTTAACGGCTACCATTTTACCTTTAGTTCAGTAGAGATTGGCAATTCCAGGGTTGCAATTGTCCAAGTGATTCTAGTGAAGACGTATGGAGTTTAAAAACACACTGAAGCACTTCCTGTATTACCACATGACATCACAAGGTGGAACAGAGTGTAAACTCAGCCTAAATATGCGAGATTTGTGTGTTAAACATGTGTGAACTAAATAAAACACAACTCCAGGTATGTTTTTGATGAGGAAACAACATTATAACATGGCTAAAACCTTGGAAGAGTCAATTTTGTGTAATATAGGACCTTTAATCTCTGTAATGTGCCTAAAAAGTGAAATGATTTTGTCAGAATCGCTTCAGACAATGGTGATGTTATTCATATCCAAAAGCCCGAATTTTGAAAGGAGTTCAGGTTGAATGCTTGTGGACTTATATTAGTATTTCGGTCACAAACCTCTCATAGAGTTATAAAGACCTCTGACCTTTGCACTGTATCCAGGCCTTGTTATATTGGCCTTTTCATCAGAGGTATAATACTCCCTACAATGGAAGCAGAGCACGACTGGACTGCTCTAGACACGAATGAACAATGCTAGCATGATGTCTTGTGTGTTTATGTTCACGGGGTGTCGCGTCCTGACACTAAACTTCTCCTCAACTCTCTGGCTAATACAATTTACTCTACAGCGCCCTCTATTTGCAACTAGGACAAACGCAAACCTATTCGCCACAACAAAAAACATCCACTTTTACATAACGCCACTCCGCTCTACGTCCGTCTCCTCTTTTTCCCGACACTTCTACCATTGTCGAACATCGTCGCCTGCTTAGTGGGGTCAAAAACGATGTGTCCCCGCCATCGCTGACCTATTATAAGTCTTGAAAGGCGGTGATTATGTTGGCGAGCTAGCGAGACAAAAACACAGAGGCCCAAACAATAGCGGGAGGTCACCTTGATACAGCTGCCTGCCGGAGACAACGCTCCCGACCAGCACGAAATGACTCAATTACAACGAGCGTGTGGTGGAGGCTGGGAAGCACGAGGAAGAGACCACGGAGAGCTGCGGGTTTGATGTGGCGCAGTTTAGAGCGAGAAAGGAACATGGATTTTGCAGATTTTAGACGTATGTGGAGTATATCTTGTTATTTTTATGTTCTACGATAAGATTTGAGCTTTAGTGGGTTGAATAAATAACTAATTATAGATATAAACTTACTATGTATTTGTTGGAGTTTGTGTTTTTTAACCATATTGTCGTTTTGGTCACAATTATAGTTCAGGATTGTTGCGTCAGTGGCATAAATTAGTTTCAAGATTCTCGTTTGTTGTGTAGATTTTCTTCAGCAATACAGTGGTCCCTCGCTATAACGCAGTTCACCTTTCACAGTCTCGATGTTTTACGGATTGTATGAGTGTGCATTGTGTTCTGTGTCCTGATTGGCTGTTGGACTGTAGACCATTGTCCATCAGTCTCCTCCGTGCTGTGTCTCCTGTACAGTACAGAATCTGTTCAGACAAATTTACATAAATGTTGGATCACAGTGTGACTCTGAAGTGCTGTATGTTTGCAATTTGTTTTCTCCCCGACAAAACCCACAATGTCGATGAAACGTTCTGCACCGACAAAGGCGCCTACGAAAGTTTGAACTTTGAGAGAGTTTAAATGAGAGAGAAATGTGAGAAAATGTTAATGTCTGTGTGAGAAAACTGTATAAAGTGTGTGGTGAGGGGTTTTACAGCAAAAAACATATAGAATAATTGTAAAAAATAAAGCTGATACTTCACAGATTTTTGCCTATTTCGGGTTATTTTTAGAACGTAACCCCCGCGATCAGGGCCAGCCCTAGCTTTTAGGGGGCCCTAAGCTGAATTTACCCTCGGGGGCCCTCACCACTTCATCACAACCACTGACTGCAAATTCAAGAGGCTCACAACAGCAATAACCACAAGTATAACAGTATAAAAACATGGAACATAGAAGGGCGGTCTGCCATTTTTTCTTGGTTTCTAGTGCATTTTAATGTGTTCTAGTTGACTAAAGTGAGCTTATATTTATCAATTCTTTACGTCATAAAATGTAGAACTGGATGGAGTAGTCAAATGATGTACTTAAGCTAAAGTACATTTATTTCAAAATCATATCACTCAAGAAGAACAAAGAAGTGTTCCAAGTTAAGAGTTGTATAAGAGAAACGAGCTGGACATAACATCAGATTTATAATCATCAGATCATTTGGAAGGACTGAACATTAAATAAGAGGATTTTAGGATTAGATTATTTTTATGTTTATTGTCAGGCTTTGGATGCAAGATTTCGCCTAAATGCTCAAATTGATACCAGTATCAGGTGCCAGAGCTCGTACTCGTCAATGGACTACCGATACCAAGAGCCGATACCATCTGTGTTGCCTCTTGTTTGATGCTCACAGCTCATCTCTCCACAGAGCAGCTCTGTACATAAAGCTGCACATTCACTGTTTCACACATGAAGCACAGCTGTAATCACATGTGACCGTCACATGAAATATACAGATATTTAGGACTCCAACAGGTTTTTATAGTTCACAGAGGACATCAGCGCAGTGGTCTGTTTACAATAGTAGCATGCTAATGTTGCTAAGTGGCACTGCTGATTATTTGCTTGTACATGCGTTGTAACTTAATGTAATTAACAAACACATTTAGTGACTGAACAGAGCGAGCTCTGAGATTTTAAAAGATGTACAGCATAAACATATGTGTGAAAGTGTGGCCTTGGTAAAAGTAACACAACAGTCACTGTTATGCTAACAGTGGGTCATTAGCAGTTAGCGCGTTAGCTCGTAAGCAGTTAGCGCGTTAGCTTATTAGCAGTTAGCGCGTTAGCTCGTTAGCAGTTAGCGCGTTAGCTCGTTAGCAGTTAGCGCGTTAGCTCGTTAGCAGTTAGCGCGGAGCAGTCTGCAAAGAGGCAGTGGGAAATATTAAAGCCAGATGCTTATCTAAATAAATTACCACAAAAGGACATGCCACAACCAAAAACAGCCAGTGTAATAAACGGACTCACCTGCTGTCCTCTGTCCCTCTGAGGTGTGTCCTCTCTGTCCTCTGTCCCTCTGAGGTGTGTCCTCTCTGTCCTCTGTCCCTCTGAAGTGTGTCCTTTATCTGCAGATCCACTGACGTAAAGTGGTGATATATTTTGAGTCCTCTCTGAAAAGTCCCTCTTTTGCCAAAACAATCTTCCTCTGGGCTCTTCATACATTGTTACATTGTCCCGTACTTTAAATAAACCGAACTTCACTAACTTTTAGTGTTTTAGTTTGTAAAACACCCAGTCACATGTCCCTCTGCTGCCTCAGTGCACCCAGAGCACACCTGAGGGGAGGGGTCCTTCACACACTGGTGTAAACACGTAGCTGTCCACACCACTGCCCAATTCAAAACATTTAGGCAGCATATATCGAGTTACTGGAAATAAAACACATCTAATCATTCAAGAGGGACATTTAAGAGGGACATTAGACTAGTATAAACACCAGAGTGTCATTTAGTTTTCAGAAAAAATCAATTTCAATCACTATTTTCAATATAAATGTATGGGCTCTTGGGGGCCCTCTGGTGGCCTCGGGGCCCTAAGCAGCTGCTTATTCTGCTTATAGACTGGGCCAGCCCTGCCCGCGATAAACAAGGGACCACTGTATATCAAACTTCAAAATTTGTTATCATGACGGGTCTAGGTATGCTAATATTTTATTTCTCCTGCGTTTCAAAGTAAAGTTCTGATGGTTGGGTGGGTTACTTCCTAATACTTCAGTTTCCTCTATCAAAAAACATTATTCAGTTTTTACTTATTTACTTTTTTTATTCAGCATGAAACTTCTTTGCTAGTGTCTTGACATGTTGTTTTAAAAGATGGGTCAAAAAACAAGTAAAAAGACCTTTCCCTGTGCACCCTCTACTTTTCATGTCCGTGGGTTTCAGAATGATGACGATGATGATGATGGGAAATTAGGACCGTTGCCATAGAGATTAACAGTTTAAAGAGGGGATATTATGCAAAATCAACTTTTTGGAGCTCTCTACTGTGTTACAACGTTGTTCTCACATCAAAATCATGCCCAAAGAGGTTTTAGATGTCATCCATGCATGTTTGAGTATTTTAGTGATCTCTTTTTACGGTTAGCTGTAAGATTCGGTGCAAGGCTCCGCCCACTAGCCTACGTTACTCGTGCTCTTCTAAATATATAAAAACATGATACACAACTGTACACAACAACTTGACAAACCTGATGCAATGTGCTGTGAGGTCGCTCTGAAGGGGGGGTGACTTTGCACAGGGAGCTAAAGGAACAGGGACTCAGAGCAATAAAATCGAAAGTGAAACTCATAAAACCTACATTGTTTTTGGTGAATATATCGATAAAAGGTAAGACGGTGATCTAAATATGTTATCTTAGCAGTTAAAACCCCATAGAAGTGTAATACCTCCACTTTAAAACAAAATATGACATGTTTTGAATGGAAAAGTCCTCAGAATGTTAAAACTGTATCATATTCATGTGTTTCAGCTTGTCTTTATTTTGTCTATAACCTGCAGGACGAGCAACTGGTGTTTGTTCAGGCGCTTGGAAATAACTTGCACATAAAAGTTAAAATGAAATTGTATTATCATAATGGGAGTATAAAACCTAAACCTTTAAAAGAGCCTTAACAGTCCCCACAGCGTTTAAGAAACACACGTAACAGGACGAAGAATAGACTCAGCTCCTGTGGGTCCAATACGTGACACTGTGTCTGGAGAGAGGCCCGGGGTGAGGAGGGGTGAGGCGGAGTGTGCGGGTGTCTGGTGTGGTGTGTGTGTTTTGTTTGTGGCTAGTGTGTGTGTTGCGTGTGTGTTAGTGTGCTCCGTTAAAGTATTATATGTGTGCGTGTGTGTTTGTGTGTCCGATATGTGTTATGTCAATGTTAGTGTACTGTATGTGTGTCTGTTTGAGTCCGGTGTATGATCTGTGTGTGTGTATTTGTTTATGTGTGTGTGAATATGTCCGATATGTGTTGTGTGTGTGTGTGTCCAGTGTGTGCTGTGTGTATATGTGTTATGTCTTAGTGTATTGTATGTGTGTCTGTTTGAGTGTGTTTCATGTGTCCAGTGTATGATCTGTGTTTGTGTGTGTGTATTTGTTTATGTGTGTGTGAATATGTCCGATATGTGTTGTGCGTGTGTGTGTCCAGTGTGTGCCCTGTGTATATGTGTTATGTCTTAGTGTATTGTGTGTGTGTGTTTGCGTGTGCTGTGTGTGTATGCTTCTGTTTGTTTATGTGTGTGTACGCTTGTGTTTGTTTATGTGTGTGTGCGTGAGCGTGCATTAGTAGTGTCCGGTGTGTGTTTATGTGTCTAATGTGTGTGTATGTGTGTGTCCAGTATGAGCTGTGTGCATGTGTGTGTGTTAGTGTATCGTGTGCGTCTCCTGTGTGTGTTTGTGTATATGTTCGTGTGGGGGCTGCAGTAAGAAGACACTGAAGCGCCGAAAGCACAGCCTGGACGCTGCAGGGTCACTCTGTCAGCCGCTGACTCACTCTCCACCACAGTTAAATTTTAATTGGACCCAGTTTAGAGACGACTTTCACAAGTGTCTAGTAGCAAAGTGGCATTCTATTGCACTATTTTTCTTAAACAATGGCGTTTAGCGGGACACATAACAGTAATGATGTCTAAACACACTCGACGGTGGAGATTAAATGTTATAGTATTTGTCTTTCTTGGACAAAAAAGAAAAAGAAAATGATGATAAGGTGATTAATGGAAAGACTAGGACACGGTGGAGGGACTGTGTCTCTCGGCTGGCCTGGGAACGCTTTGGGTTCCACCGGAGGAGCTAGAGGAAGTGTCTGGGGTGTGGGAAGTCTGAGAGTCCTTGCTTAGACTGCTGCCCCAACGACCCGGCCCCAAATAAGCAAAAGAAAATGGATGGATTGATAATTAATAGAAAAATAAGCAAAAAAGCAACAAGAAATGTGTATGTATTATTAACTTTATGAATTTCTAAAATGAATGAAAGAAATAAATGAAAGAAAGAAAGAAAAGGTTAAGTTTATAGACAAATATACTCATAATTGTGAATAGACATCCCTCTTCAGCCTCTTCCCTGGCGACATTTTGAGGACTTTTAGCCAGTGAACAGATTTTGTTTTAAATTATAAATTATAATTCATCATCATTCTGAAATGGCTAACCTTAAAAGGTCCTAAATTACACAAAATTGACTCTTGTGAGTTTTAAGCCATATTATAATGTTGTTACCTCCTCAAAAACATACCTGAAGTTGTGTTTTATTTCATTCACACATGTTTAAGTCACCCTGTTCCACCTTATGATGTCATGAAGTGGTAGTTTTCAAGTTAACAGCTGCCATTTTACTATTAATTCAAAAGAGATTAGCAATTGCAGGGCTGAAATGACTCAAATGATTCTAGTGAAGGTGCATGGAGTTTAAAAACACACAATGGTGGAGAACTTCCTGTATCACCACATGACATCACAAGGTGGAACAGAGTGTTTTCTGTTTGAAGAACTCAGCTTAAATATGCCGGATTTGTGTGTTAAACATGTGTAAATGAAACAAAACACAACTCCAGATAAGTTTGTGATGAGGAAACAACATTATAACAACATCATAGATCAGAAAATATGACGTTTAAGCTAACACTAGGCTTTAGCTAGCATCGCACTGACGCAAAGTGCATGGCTACATATCAACAAATCAGCAAACTATACAAAAATGCTATGCTAACTACAGATCTCCATTCATTCACAAATATGATATGTCGTCAAATTGACAGTTAATACAATCAGATTTCCGCGCATTGTCACAGCTACGCCCCTCCGCCCTTCTGTCCCTCCGCCCTCTGGCTCCATGTCCCGGGGCCTAATCCAGTGGTGAGAGCAGTGAGTGAAGCTGCAGTGTCTCATGGTTAAATGATGGGGGCACTCAGCGGGCTTTGAAACACTAAGTAATTGGTTTTTCCTGGCAGAATGGGGCCAGGGCTATAGCTTAGGGCAGCAGTGAACTCCGCTGCAGCTAACGTCCCGTCTATGCTATGTATCGGTGGGACGTTCGGCTCTTCTTTTAGGTCCTTTCTCTTCAAAAAGCCGTTCAAAAGCCTGGCTCTTTCACTGTTTATTTATATGACTGAAACTGATGTGAGAACTAATTTTATTTAAGGACTAATCACAGAAAGAAATTACCAATGGTTCAAGCTGAGAGTGGGAGTATGTTTACCCTTTGTAATTATGAAAATCCAAATAAAATGTAGTAATAAAATAATAAAAATACGATAATTATTTTTAAAAAACTGTTATTAAAATGCCACGAGATCCAGATCAATCCCATTCCACCTTAAGAAAACGTTCAAAAGAGCCGACTCGTTCGCTGAAGTCACATCGCTAATGCTATGCTAGCCCGCTAAAGCTAAAGAGGAAGAAGGACAAGACAACCTGAAAAATCTAAAATCCTGACACGATTTTGGTGATAAAGACGTTTGTGTGAAGTGGTGATAATAAAAGCATCTATGGAGTTTTAAAGGGGCGTTTTGTTTCTCAAGGTTAGCGCGGGGATGGAAATATCTGAATGTTTTTAAAGGTACTTCATTAACATGCACAGAGCGATCCCTTTAACAGCCTTGATATAAACATACCAGAGATGTGCTCATCACTACACTCTGTACTTATAGTTTGAAGTTTGTTTTAAATAATTGATTTAGATGCTTTGGTTGTAGTAGTAGTAGTAGTAGTGACAGTTGTTGTGGTAGAACCAGTCGTAGTAGTAGTAGTGACAGGAGTAGTAGTAGTAGTAGTTGTTGTTGTAATAATAGTGACCGTTGTAGTAGAAGTAATAGTAGTAGTGACCATTGTTGTTGTTGTAGTAGTAGTGACTGTTGTTGTGGTAGAAGCAGTCGTAGTAGTAGTGACAGTTGTAGTACTAGTAGTAGTGACAACAGTAGTAGTAGTAGTAGTAATAGTGACAGTTGTAGTAGAAGTAGTAGTAGTGACTGTTGTTGTGGTAGAAGCAGTCGTTGTAGTAGTAGTAGTAGTAGTAGTAGTAGTAGTAGTAGTAGTAGTGACTGTTGTTGTAGTAGTAGTAGTGACAGTTGTATTAGTAGTGACAGTTGTAGTAGAAGTAGTAGTAGTAGTGATCATTGTTGTAGTAGTAGTAGTGACAGTTGTAGTAGTAGTAGTGACAGTTATAGTAGTAGTAGTGACAGTTGTAGTAGTAGCAGCAGTAGCAGTAGTAGTAGTAGTGACAGTTGTAGTAGCCTTCAGTTGTAAGCTATACTTAACAGTTTACACTTTTCAAAGTAAAAGTCTATATATTTTAATGGATATTCTATTTATATCCTTTTACACCCAAAAAAAAAAAAAATTTTTGTTTATAATTTTCAGGTTGAATTTTTTGCTCCTGAATCTTGTACTTTGCACATTATTATTCTCCATGTTGAGCTAACACCTCCTCGCACTAACATAGACCTAACTGACATCAGCCATTACACATTATACAAGAGAATACATCACATAACGCTGCATATACCCATAACATTCCACCATATAATCCATAACTCGTCCTCCCAATCCCTCACACCTCGTCCCTGAGAAGCCAGAGTCCGGCAGGGCATCCTTCACCCTGATAGACTCGCCGTACCCCAGCCAAGGCCCGTACCGCTCCGACAGACGAATAGGCTGCTGTGTACAGTATGTGAATGCATTGTGTAAGTGGATGTGCATAGATGGGGTGTGGAGCCACAGAGGAAATGGCTGGAGTCTCTCATAGCCCCGGGCGCTGAAAATACATTATATATAATGGCCTACATGCCACTTCCTCTGCTGGGAAGGAGAGAGAATACAGAGGAGCGGAAAATGTGGCTACTGCGTCTGGGAATTGACTTTGACCATCATCGGGATTGTTGTTATAATGTATCCGCCCTGGAGTAATCTGCCACTATATTTCACGTTTGCTAATTGGCGTTGAAAAGATAGTGAGGGTGATTTATTTCCGCTAAGGCCGTTCACTTAGACTTGTACTAAAATCTGGAATGGTTCTCGTGAAGATGCGGGACAGACTTTTACTTCGACGATGTTTAAATCCAGGCTCAAAACGGTTCTGTAGTCGTAGCTCGGTAAACGGTCACATTTTTACACAATATATCGCGTTTTTCCACTTTCCAGGCAAATACATTGGTCGATTGGCTTTTCCATTCAGTATATTGTTGCTTTTTGGAATGTTGGAAGCACAGTGACAAACATGTAAGGTTCTTGGGTTCAATTCCCTTGACTTTGGAGTTGGCCTGTTCTCCTTGTAGCTGTGTAAAGTGGTCATACTTTTATATAACGCCTTTTCACCTTCGAGGCACTCAAAGCACTTTACATCAAGGAACCATTCACCTATTCACACGCACATATTCATACGCCAGTGTACGCGGACACCGGGGGCGAGGTCGGTTAAGTGTCTTGCCCAAGGACACTGACAGCGTTCACCTTTGGGAGCTGGAATTGCACCGTCAACCTGTGGGTCAGTGGACAGACTCTGTACCAACTGAGCTACCGTCACCCATTTGACACTTATTTTTTATTATTTCTTTTTGTAAAGCACTTTGCCTTGCCCTGTTTGGTCCTGGGTTTGAATTTTTTATTTTTTACTTTTTTACATTTATTTTAATGTACACTTTCCTGTCGTAGTCCTGGTCTAGTCCAGGTTTAATTCCAGGATTTGTCCCAATTTACTGTAAATTTTAATGCCGTGTTTGTACAAGAGTGAACAGTCCCTGAGAGAGAAATGTACTGATTTATATTTGTTTGAATGGAACAACGAGAAATTTGCCAGTGTAAAGGTGTAATGTGTAACTTTTCTGATAGAGGGGTCAGTCACATGTTTGTCTTATTGCTTTGCCTGGAATGTACCACAATATTTATTTATGTATTTATTTACTTATGTATTTTATTTAATTATTTACTTATTTATTTTATTTATTTACTTATTTATTTATTGTATTTTCTTATTTATTTATTCATTCATTCATGTATTTATTCATTTATTTATCTATTCAACTACCATCCATTCTTATTTCTAAAAATACAATGAAAAACGTTTAATCCTACTGTGAGCTGGGTCACCTTTTCACAGATCTGACCTGTAACGTAGCCTCTTGATGTCACCTGCTTGTTTTTATGGAGATAGACAAGTTTTATTTGATACTGTGAAATATTCCAGTAAAGGTTACACGATGCACATGGACACTGTTTGGATCAACAATACAAACCTCCACACTAAGGTTTTTTTTATTATTTTTTTGAATGTTGAAGTATGTAACTATTAGTATCTCAATGTTTGGCATTTAACCTCGGACTGGAAAATATTTCAGTTTGACTCTGAATCTGAAATACTTAAATGCAATAATTCCCTTCTGTCTTGTTTGGACACAGTACAAAGGGTGTACTCAGGTTACACGGTAATGCAGTACTATTGGTGCATTGAATTTAGGGTAATGTAAAGCGTTATGGAACTAAATTTTAATTAGTTTGACTATTTTTATGTTGGAAAGCTGAACTCTATACATCAATTTACGCTAGTGTTGTGAGCGCGTTGCTATCAGTCCCTTTCACTCCTCCGAGCGTTAGCGAGTCGACTCTTTTGAACGGTTCCTTAACCCCAAACCGTCGGATGCCGTCGCCGCCGATAGACTCGCGGTTGTGGACTTTCCATTACCGTAAATCTGCAACCAATTGTGCTTCATGCAAATTCAAAGCAGAGGCATGGGGCTCGTTAAATACGTTACTGTCATTACGGTAATGTGCTTACGTCGTCCCTCGAAGACGACCAATCAGAGCGCAGATGATTCTCCCAGGCAGTTATTCAAAGCATCAAAGGAAAAATAAGCATGGATATGTAAAATAGAGGAAGTTGTGTGAAAAAAAGGAAGTACTTGCTTTGAGACGCCGTTTGAATTTACATGAAGCACAATCGGTTGCGGAGTTACGGTAATGGAAAGTCCACAACCGCAAGTCTATCGGCGGCGATAGCATCCGACGCTATAGGGTTAACATGAACGATTGGAGCTGGATCTCTTTTTTTTTAAACAACCAAATCTTTTTTTTTTTTTTTCAATCTTTTATGCATTTTTATTCTGAGTAACGCTGAAACAATACAAGAATCAGCACAGAAGCAGAGCAGTCGACACAAGTGAGTTTTTGGCACAGAAAAACATATTTGGCATCATAAAAACTGTTACTTTTAAAACAATATCTGTATTATTATTGCAGTATTGTAGTATTTTATTTGGATTTCATAATTTTGAAAGGACGAACACACGCCCACTCTCAGTTTGAACTACTTTAAACAAATCCTCGCCTTGGTCATCTCTTCCTGCAGCTAAAATAAGTTCTCACATTGGATTCATATGGTCATATACATAAATATTAAAAGAGCCGGTCTTTTCGGATCCAAAAGATTCGGATCCCGCAGAGGAACCGAAAGACCCATCACTAACGCTCACCTCTGCAAACTACGCTACAGGGGAAAAAAAACACATCTTAACTTTTTTACCAAACTTCAAACTTGTATCTTCTTCAAAACTTTTCAAACTTTCATCTCAGAACCTTGAGCCGAGGAAAAATAAGAAAAGTACATATGTGCATATTGCAATAGTATTACGAAATGAAAGGGGTTTGTGCTGTCAAGTTTAAGGAAAATAAAAAAAAAACGAAACCCGAAAGCACTGGTCTGCCACGGTCTTGTTATTTTGGTGCAGAATCTGGCAGTGATTTGGGAGGCTGCTGGAGCTCGTCAATAGAGCTTTGAGAAGTGTGTGAATTAAACATAGCAGTCGTCATCTGTCTGGGTTGATGGCGCAGTGTGTTGCGGGTCAGGGAAGGCGAGGGATTTTTTGGCAGCGCTAAAGTTCCATGTTTTCTTCACAGAGATGCAATATGTTCTTTTTTTTCCCACTATCCCGAAAGCGTCAAAATGTGCAAGACGGAAGCCAAACCGGCCGTTGTGTTTTGAGCGAGAGGATTCTGGAGTCAAATGGATTCATTCCAAGAAACGTTGTATTAAAATGAAACGATAACAACTGCTGCCGTAACTTATAAAGCCATAAGCAGCATCGGGAGGTTTGAAGGCTGGACGTTAAAATGGCGTTTCTTCCTCGCAGCAGGAGGATTATGTGGAGTTTGCATGTTCTCCCTGTGTCTTCTGCGTACAAATATTACTCCTATTAAAGATTTTTGTACGTACATCGCAGCAAAACTTGTACAGATACAGTTTGCAGACCTATAAGCAGCTCTTGAGGTCAAAATAAGCCCGCTGTGTACTGTCTGCGTCTGTTAATGTTGGACACTGATAATCAGGAAGTGCACTGTTAGCATGCTAGTTGTCTTTAGCCGTAAATGTGGTGGGACTAAAACTCCTCTCAGGTCTCTGAAAGTTGCGAAAAACGCATACAGAGTCATCGCTTTGTACTGTCTGCATCTGTTAATGGCTGAATTGATGATCAGGAAGTGCACTGTTGGCAAAACTCCGCTCTGGACTCTAAAAGTTGCAAAAGGTGCATGTAGAGTCATCGCTGTGTACTGTCTGCATCTGTTAACATCTGCATTGATAACCAGGTAGTGCTCTGTTAGCATGCTACTTGTCTTGAGCCGTAAATGTGATGGCACTAAAATTACGCTCTGGTCTCTGAATCTTGCAAAAAAAAAAAATGCGCATACAGAGTCATCGCTGTGTACTGTCTGCGTCTGTTAATGTCTGCATTGATAACCAGGTAGTGCTCTGTTAGCATGCTAGTTGTCTTTAGCAATACTGTGATGGCAAAACTCCGCTCTGGTTTCTGAAAGTTGCAATAAAAGCGCATATAGAGTCATCGCTGTGTACTGTCTGCGTTCATTAATGTCGGCAGTGATAACTAGCATGCTAACATTGCACTTCCTGATTGTCTTTAGCAGTTTTGTGATGGCAAAACTCCGGTCCGGTCTCTGAAAGTTGCGAAAACTGTATATAGACTCATCACTGTGAATAATTAAGGTGTTCAGAATTCATAAGGTAAAGTCTGGAATATGTTTGGGTCACTGCAAACTATTTTAAATGAACCAGTTCTGTTTTTTTTTCATGTTTTTAAGCTAGCACAAATCCTTTAGCCTATAAAACCTATTAAATGCATATTTGACTTCTCTTCGAGCATTTTTATTGATTTTTCTACAGCCCAAAGTCACAACAACAGGCGCCTCGCAGGGCTTAACAAAGTTGTCGATTTAACCAACAGAAAGTTAGAAAATAAAACAACGAAACAGTCAGCGGTCAATAACGAACAAGCAGATTAACCAACATTTACAGGAAACAAGCAAATGGATAATGCCCCAGAGCACCCCATGTCTTTGGACACCCTTTTTTGGCTAGGAAAAACTACAAAAATCAAACAAAAAACAGAACTATAGTGAATAACAGATCCACTTCCATGCACTATACTCTGCTTCGGACACGTTGCGACTGCAGTACTGAAAAATGGGTCAAATGCAGAGGACATCACAACAAAATCGGGACAGTAAAGTCGACCTTAACCCCAACCCTGCCCTATTTCATCAGTAACGTTGTTCCTAAGATAGCTTTGAGTGCTGTGCTCGCTGTGTGCTGCAGAGCTGAGGTCTGGATGAGTTTTGTGATGGCTCAGCGTGTTTGGAGCAGTTTTGCAAAGATGAGCTTGTGACTTAAGGGAGATGTTTAAGTCGGATCCCTTAAGGCTGAGGGTTTCCTGTCTGCAGTCAAAAACCTGACAGTAGCCCGCGGGCATGTATGGAACAATGCTGTCATTATAAGTGATGGATGTCAGATGGCTCCCATTTACAGCTGCGACACCGGGACACAGGAGGGAGCACTGTGTTAAACATCAGGGTTTAATTGACACGCAAAATATTTTTAGTGTCGTTACTGCCAAAAATAAGACGTGGGCTGATTTATACTGTTGGTATTTATGTGAAATGTAGAAAATATGTACGTATATTGTCTAGGTTGGATTGACAGATTCATTTTGTGGGATTCAAAGTGGGTTATGATCTCTAACCTACTGATCTATGTGATTTACAGAAACTCAGAAACAGGAAATTGGGATTGTCTTCTAGTGTTAAAAGGCTTGTACCTGATGTGTATTTATTCTTGCCAATATAAATGCTCTTTACGTCATGCATTATGGTAAAAAGTCCTAAATAAAATAAAATAAATAAAATATATAAAAAATAATAAAATAATAAAATAATAATAATAATAATAATAATAATAATAATAATAATAATAATAATAATAATAATAATAATAATGTGAATAATGAGTGTAAAATATAATCACTTATAATATAATTTATAATAATTCAATATATAAATTCATTTTACATAGCACTTTCTTGGGTAATACTAATACAGATAATACTACTGCAATACTACTAATAACTAATAATACTACTATACTATAATAATACTAATATAGTGGGCGGGGCGAAATGTTTCTCTGTCTGAAGATTGGCGGTTTGAATTCAGCTCTCGACATAAACATCATTAGTTGAGTGGTCTGATCTGCGGACCCACAGGTTGGCGGTGCAATTCCAGCTCCCACAGATGACTACGGTTGTTGTGTCCTTCGGCAAGACACTTAACCCCCTCTCCGCCAGTGAATGTGTGTGTGAATGGGTGAGTGGTTCCTTGACGTAAAGCGCTTTGAGAGCCTTGAAGATGGAAAAAAAAACCAAATACTGAAAATATGACCATTTACCAACATGTTCCTGACTCAGACCCTGTCAAACGCTCCCAATGATATACACTCCAAAAAATTAAATGATATGCAACATCTTTGTATATTTTATGTTGATCCAAAACAACAATTTTGCTTTCACATGAATCAATTTAATATACAACTACATTCAAAGCAGAGATATCTGTGTAATCCCTCAGTCGTCCAGGTCTGATCCATAGCAAAGACGAAATTTAAATCTGTCAACTGGACAAATCGTTGGAGGAGTGAAGACGTTTCGCTGCTCGTCCAAGACACATCTTTAGTTCTGGTCAGATTACTCATGGACACTGCCTTATCTCTATCTGAAGGGAGGAGCTAACTACACTGAAACTGTAAACACATATTGTTTACAGTTTCTGTTGGTAGGCTCGGTCTATTGTGCCTGAGTCCTACTTAGCATAGTCATTCAAGCCCCTAATGAGTGATTTCACACCTATTAGCATTATGACTAGCCCTATTGTTTTCTTTGTTTTGCTAAAGCAGAGCTAAGTAACATCCAGCGATAGAGCTCCCCCTACAGCTCAGTTTTTTTTCCCTGTCTTTATTTCTTTTTATATCGAAACTTGGCAGTATAATCCCATAAAAAAACAACGTTGCCAGAGATTTTTTTTAAAAAGCCAGTGTTTCCGAGGAGAACTCTCTTCGGGTCATGTCGGCCATATTGCAAGGCTGGTTTTCCACACACAGATACAAAAAAGAGAGCTGTGCTTCAAACACCCCAAAAATACATATTTAACCATCACCAGAGGGACGTACAAAGACAAATCATGAGGTAAAAATGTTACTTGGTTCTGCTTTAACATAAAATATTTAGAAGAAAAAAGTCACATTATTTATTTAGGATCAACATTTGTTTTTAGTCCAACAACAGATGAAAACCGACGCTACACACACCACATATTTATCTAGAATTCAGCTAAGCCAACATCCCCCTGCTATGCTATGCTAACATGCTATTTACAATCTATGAACACAACTTCAATCATCTGCAATGTGGCAAATCCTTTACGCTACCGTTTGCCCCCAAGCCAGGATTCAATATGTTTGGTCTTTGTCCCGTTCGATGTCTCTCTGTCGGTTAATGAATCTAAAAGAGAATAAAGTCTGAAGGGGAGGCGGGGCAGTGCGGAGAGGAGATGGGAACAATCGCATGTGGCCCTGTCCAGCCTCTGGCAATGACGGAGTAAAGCAATTATGCATGAAGGCTCTGACATTGAGTACAGCATCACCTTGTCTGTCCAAAAGCAAACTTACTGGATTATTCTGACTGGCTGCTCATGGTATGTTTCTGTCTCAAAGCTGAAAGGTTAGTGATTGTGACAAAATGGCCGCACTCGGGTAAATGTTTATTATATAGAAGACAACAAAAGTGACTGTTCAGTGCGTAAATATATAGCTGTCGTGGCGAAACTACTGATACGATTACAAGGTGGTCTAGCTGTACCGCCTTGTCAGCGCCGCCCAGTCTCGTCTGATCTCCGCAGCTAAACACTTGGATCGGGGAACGCTGGGAATACGGGATGTCGCAATGGGGCGAAAGTGATAAAAACGGTTGTAGTTTCCTTACGCGAGACGCTTCATCCACATCGGGCGACAGTAGCGCAGTGTGTTGGCAGTTCGAATCCCGCTCTCAACGTAAACATCATTGGTAGGTTGGTGGCGATTCCAGTTTTCACCGATGAACGCTGTCATTGTGTCGTTGGGCAAGACACTTAACCCAACTTGTCCCCAGTGTTTGCGTACATTGGTGTATGAGTGTATGAGGGTGAATGGGTGACCAGTTCCTTGATGTAAAGTGCGTTTTTTAAGGTAGAAAAGCGATTTACGATTGCCTGGTATGAACGCAGTGTGCGTGAGTGTTGGTGGTGGTTGGTGGAGGCGCAGATCGGCAGCCTCGCTTTCGTCACTCTACCCCAAGGGCAGCTGCGGCAACTTAAGTTTGTTCCGGTATTTCCAAAAAATGTGCAAGTGTATTATATTTGCTCTGAACTCTTGCTGACTCTCTTCGCTGTGTTCTGTTCTTTGTCAAACTGCCTTGAATCAATGTGTCTTACAAAGCAGATTTGTTCTCATTTCGTATAATAAGATTAATTTTGCACAACTACAGCTGCAGCCAATAGAGAACAAGCCGATGAAAATGTACGGTCATGTTTAAAGATTAGGTAATAAACAAGTCAGGAAGGAAAGACTAAAATGGGTCTTTGTTTTAAAATCAAATTAACTGTAAAAAGCTAAAAGTGCACTGTACAGCTTCTCTGGTGGAGGGTTTGCCACCTACTCGTCTCCATGGAGATGTTATTGTTGTACTGTTGTTCTCCATGGAAACAAGGTGACACCACTTGGCTATGGCACAGGTCAGATCTGTGGAGAGGTGGTTCCGCTATTGTTTTGAGGTATAAGGTGCAAGATGGATACAATGGAACATGACAAACAAAGCAATGATATAACTACAGAGACAAACAACTGGGAGACTGGACCCCCTAACAGTGTCAGATCTGTGGAGAGGTGACCCTGCTAAACGTGCAAAGATAGATACTGTGAAACAAGCCAGGCAAAACAAAATCTCTCTGATGGGGACAAGTAGACTGGATCCCCATCAGAAAAGTTAGAGAGTGGACTTTTAATTGGCTTGGGCTTCAGACTTGGACATTCATTCTAGTCAAAAGCCAGTGTAGTCTAAAATTCCTCTTCAAATGCATATTCTGCCATCGTGTTGCTATGGTAACCCTTAAATCTACACAATAAGCGCGTAGTATATTGAAATCTCTTTATCAGCGGTGACATTCTATTTTAATACAAAGACGATTAAGCATAAAACATCAATCGCCAAAGTCAATCTCGGCTTCCAGATCTTTGGGCGGCGGCCAGCTTCCATTGTCCTACAGTGACTCCGACCTGCCCGTCCACCTGTGGCGTGTGCACACTCAACTGCTCAGTGGTTTTAACGCCCCAACATAAAACGGTGATGACGGGGAAGCAGACTTTACGAGGCGAGCGTAAACCGGAGTCATGGAAGGCTAATTTTTGGGTGAATGATCGATATTCTGTCAGCTGTGACGCCGGGTGTTTAATGAGACAGAGCCGAGGGATGATGAGAGCTACGGGTGAGGACTGAGAGAAGACAAGGTTGTATTTTTTAAGTATGTGTGGAGAAGAATTTAACAACTACTTCTGGAGTGCATATATTGGTACAGAAAATATCGTGATAAACCATTGATGAAATGAGGTAATGGCACAATGGAATGGTTTAATATGTAATCAGTAGCCTATACTAAACCCTCTACTGTTAAAAAAAATAAATAAAAAAAAATTAAAAACAAAAAAACCATGAAAAATACTGGTGTATAAATATTTATACATTATATTTATTATGATAAATATTGAGCCAAAAATATTCAAATTCACTCTAATTCATAAGGTAAGTCGACACATAAACTACCAGTCAAAAGTTGGAACACACCATCTCATTGAGTATTTTTTTTTTTTTTTTACTACTTCCTACACTTTATATACATACAGAACACATCAAATATATGAAGGAAGATATATAGAATTATGTAGTAAAAAAAAAACAAAAAAAAACTCTTCAAATGTTTACAAATGTTTTATATTCAACTCCTCAAAGTATCCAGTGTTTATCTTGTCGAAAAATGTTTATTCAACATTTTTTTTACTACATAATTACATATATTTGATGTCTTCCATATGTATCTAAAATGTAGAAAGTAATAAACAGTAAAAAAACGTACATAATTCGACTAAATATTTTTCTACAAAGCAAAAGGTGGCTACTTTTTGAATATAAAGTCTTTACTACATAATTCCATATATCTTACTTCATATATTTGAGGTCTTCTGTGCGTCGAATTAAATGTTATGTCCAAACTTTTGACTGGCTGTGTATTCGTCCATAGACCATAACAGGCTTATACATGAAAACTTGAATGTACAGTAATCAGGAAATGAACTCTGAAAGAAAGAAATCCTGATTTATCCAAAATACCAAGAACTCATCAGTATAACAGCAATTTGAAAACATGTTATTTTGATTGTGAAACTACTTTTAAATCATAAGCTGTATACCAACTCTGCAAAGCTGTTTTTCCTTTCTCCCTGCTGTGAACTTGAAAACTACCACTTCATGACATCACAAGGTGGAACAGAGCATTTTGAGCTTTGGAGATATACAGATTAATAATTCAGGATTACTCAAACATGTGTGAATGAAACAAAAACACAACTCCAGGTAAGTTTCTGATGAGGTAACAACGTTCAAACGTGGCTTAAACCTCACAAGAATACATTTTGCATAATATGGGCTCTTTAAAAATAGCAGACAGACATATTCTCTTGTTATTTTTATAGTCGGTTTAACATCTAGCGTGTTTTGGTTTTTAAACGGGACTTGCTGTAGTGAGAATAAAGCGATTCCAGTGACTAATGTGCAAATGTAATTCTAGAGTTTGGCATTAGGAGCTGACAAATGGAGCAATTAAAGACAACATTTACATAGCTTCTAGTGGTTCGAAAACAGCGGAGAATTGTAACTGACGATTATAACAGTACTTTTTTTTTTTCTATAGCAGAAACTCAACGCAAGTATAGTCGTTTAGCGCGTATGTAGTGATAGCATTTAAATAGAAAAGACAAAAACTATGCTACAAAAATGCACTTGCCACTTTTCTATCTGTTCTGCATAATTCCCAGATGCAGCTTAACCTCAAACACAAAGTACGATGCAAATGAATTTTTATTTAGTAACATGCGCTAATGTAATGCAAAGCCCAACAAAAGGACTAGTACTGCATAAACATATGGCGTTTCTCGTAATATAAATGAAGTAGTTGAGTTTCGCTGACTTGTAGTTCCGTTCTGTGGCTGGGGCGGGAAGTAGTACTACAGCACTGCACTCTTAACCTCCTTTCTGGAATATTTATGGATTCTCGTGACTTAAGTGAAAGCTCGTGGCAGACTATGGTGTTTGTTACTCGGAAAAAGTGACGTTAACAAGTATATGTGGCTAAAAGTATACTGTATGTGATAACGATAAACCCAAACTTTGCATATCAAGAACTGCTTGTTATGATGTATTTTATGATGTACTTTATAACTTATGATTGAGTTGCATGTGTTTAAATACTCTATACTCATCCTAAACTTAAAAAAAGAACAAAAAAAAACAAACAAAACAAAACATGTCGTCAAAAGTTTATGGACAAAAAAAAGTTGAGAAGAAAAGTACAAAAATACAGGACGTGTACAATACAATACAATAACTCTACTCAAGTCATCAACATGGGAAATTCCATCCAAAATGCAAGGACAACTTACATTTTTAACCCAAGGAGATGGGTTAAGTGTCTTGCGCAAAGACACAACAACAGCATTCATCTGTGAAAGCTGGAATCGCACCGCCAACCTGTGGGTCAATGGATCTAACCGCTCAACCGATGATGTTTCTTTTGAGAGTGGGATTCAAAACGCCAACCTTCGGATCAGTGGACACTCAGCTACTATTGCCCCTTGTCTAAATCACTATTATGTCATTTAGACTGGTTTTGGCCCTTGTTAACAGTTGCTAGGTAACAGATAAAGGTTCAATATTACACTAAATTGATTCTTCTGAGCTTTTAACCATGTCATAGTATTGTTACCTCATCAAAAACATACCTAGAGTTGAGTTTTGTTTCATTCACACATGTTTGAGTAACACTGTATTAGTCTGTCTACATCTCCAAAGCTCAAAATGCTCTGTTCCACCTTGTGATGTCATGAAATGGTAGTTTTCAAGTTAACGGCTACCTTTTACCTTTTGTTTAGTAGAGATAGGCAGTTCCAGGGCTGAAATCATCCAAATGATTCTAGTGAAAGTGTATGGAGTTTAAAGCACTTCCTGTATTACCATATGACATCACAAGGTGGAACAGAGTGTTTTCAGAGAAGAGGACTCAGCCTAAATATGCAGGAATTGTGTGTTAAACATGTGCAAATGAAACAAAACACAACTCCAAGTCTGTTTGTGATCAGGAAAACACATTATAACATAGATCAGAAAACAGTGTAATATGGGCCCTTTAAGGAATATCCGCTATGTACGTCACATTTACTGATTGTTTATTAATTTACTTCCTGGTTGGACACAAACTAAATGAAAACACGATTTCAGTAAACTCTTAAATTGTTGAATGTTTTGCTTCGATGTGCCACAGTAGAGACTATGAATCAGCAGAATCTGTATCCCCCTCTGCTTTTCCCACAGCTTCACCAGCCAGTCCATTAAACTTGCATGATTGGACCAAGGTTGAAAGTCTACTCGTCTCCTTACTTCACAGCCCAGGTCTTTGTAGTTTTTCAAAGGACACCCGAACACATTAGTCAGGGAAATGCTAATTCAGGAATAAAAGAAAATTCAAAAAAGATGACAACTCTATCTGCAATCAGGGGGCAAGTAATTAAGTACTACAGCTACTACAGCTAATTACTTTGTCCGGCGGTTCTTTTATGAATCTTTGCTCGTGTGATCCGCCATTTTTATTTTCATCTCGACCTCAAAGCGCTTCCGTATGTGTCATCTCGCGCTTAAAAAAAAGACACCTGTTCTGATGCTACGCTAAGGTCGAAACCGCAATCGGAGCGGGGTGTGTTGGCTCAGCGTTTCTCCGCGCAAACGATCGGCCAATTACAACTCTAATTATCGTCTCCTCTGGATTTGTCAAAGGGGCAATCAATACGGGCCAAGTTAGTGCTGCAATACACACCAGTACACACACATATTAGCTTGCATGGCCCAAGGAAGGAAGAGGATCAAATACTATCAAATGCTTTGGTAAGTCTTTCTTTACATGCGCTTGGAGTGGGATACAAGACAGCGGGGGGTAATGGTTTAAAATGGATGTCTGGAGATTTCTGCTGGCAATTCTGTATGATTTGTTAATTGGACGAGTTAATTAAATGGTAAAAGTACTTATATGGACTTAAATAAGATTATTTCAAGTAGGACTACCAGCATAGACTGTATATATAAGTGGACATAGCTAACCTGCTAGCCCCCGCATTACGAATAGGAAGTGATCATGGGTGCGCTTCCGGCTTCAATTCACTTTCTATTGAAGTAACTGCTGCTGCCAGGTTCATCATTTTGGACTTAACATGTTCGTATTAACCCGCTTTACATGATTCTTGTCTTTTAGTTGACTATTGTGTCAGTAAATCAAGATATGCACATTAATAACTTTCCCCAAGGTCACTCCCGTTAGCGTTAGCGTTAGCAACAGGTTTGATTGACAGCGTTGCTAAGTGCACGCTCCACTAAAGCAGCAGTGCAGGTGTGAAGGAGCATTACTTTCAACAGCCTGGCTATGATACTCGCTGTCGGAATTCTAGATATGAAACTCGGCTCCAGATTTGCCTATAACTTCTAGCCTCGATGAGCTTCATTTGACTGGAGCCGAAAGTCACATTCACATAGTCCACTTTTTTATACAGTCTGTGGTTGCTACATACTTATCAGTAAGCAAAACAAATATATTCAAATGATGTACTCAAATGATACTGAAAAACACACATATATCACATAGTTAATTTTGTTGTGACAACAGTGTGCAATCCTGCTGGTGTCTTGCCCAAAAAACGCATGAAAAATGCTCACACCAGATTCAAACCAACAGCCCTAAAGTACAACAAGTTTAAATCTCTTTGTCCAAGTCTTTGTCGCTGAACCTGAGCAATTATTTACGTCTTATTTTGGCTGCTTAGGTTTGTCCTAAGCAAAGAATAATTACTTGGATTCAGTGAAAGATTTAGAGACAAGGACAAAGAGATTTAAACTCGTCGCTTAGTTTTACACTGTTCAACCACTTCACTCTGTGCCACAAGTCAGTAAAAAAATCATCTGTCTATATCCATCCATGTCTATATGTCTATATATGTATGCCTATATACATCCATGTCTATATGTTCATCTATCTCTATATCTATACCTATGTCTACATCCGTCTATATCTATACCTATATCCATCTACATCTATACCTATATCTACATCCATCCATGTCTATATGTCTATATATGTATGCCTATATACATCCATGTCTATATGTTCATCTATCTCTATATCTCCACCCATGTCTATATATCTATACCTATGTCTACATCTGTCTATATGTTCATCTATGTCTATATCTAAACTCATTGCCATGTCTATACCTATGTCTACATCCGTCTATATCTATACCTATATCTACATCCATCCATGTCTATATATCTATATTTATACCTATGTCTATATATCTGTATCTATACCTATATACATCCATGTCTATATGTCCATCTATCTCTATATCTCCACCCATGTCTATATATCTATACCTATGTCTACATCTGTCTATATGTTCATCTATGTCTATATCTAAACTCATTGCCATATGTCTATACCTATGTCTACACCTGTCTATATCTATACCTATATCCATCTATGTCTATATCTATACTTATATTTATACCTATATCTATATATATATTTATATCTATATCCATCTATGTCTTTCATGTCTATATGTCTCTATCTATGTCTCTATCTATATACTCATGTCTACATATCTATACCTATATCCATCTACATCTATATCTATGTCTATATCTATATCCATCCATGTCTACATCTATACCCATGTCTATATATCTATATCTGTCTATATCTATACCTATATCTACATCCATCCATGTCTATATCTATATCTATATCTATCTATATGTCTGTATTTATATCTATATCCATCTATATCTATACCTATATCTATACCTATATCTATACCTATATATATATATATATATATATATATATATATATATATATATATATATATATATATATATATATATATATATATATATATATATATATATATATATATCCATCCATGTCTATCTCTATATGTCTTTATATTGAGCTCTGTATCTCTCTACATATCTGTCTTTATGATCCCTTATGTAACTGTACCTTGATCCTTGAATAGCACAATGGAGACCTGTTCAAAAGGGTTAGAGGAAAAAAATGTGATATAGACCAAGGACAAAGCTAGTTCAGAACAAGCCGTGTATTTTTAGTCGCTGTTCTGTAACACAGTTTATCCTCAGTGTGTAATGGTCAAACGTGCCGTTTACCCTCAGAGTGTGATGGTCAAACGTGCTGCTCTGGGCTGTGAGACTGAATCATTTAAAATCATTAATGATCAGGTATTCTGTCAGTAAAAGTGTGAGGTATGGAGCTCAGACTTTGGAGGAATAATTTTGTATAGTTTTGGGGTTGATTTAAGTAGCTCAGATTAAAATGACTGCTGTTTTTTTTTTTTTTGTTTTAACAAGAAAAAAAATTAAAGAGGATAGATCAATAGCTCTATTACCAATGATATTATAATATACAGCTTTTATTTTAATCCTATGTTTGATTTTTTGTGCATAGTTGACTTGTAGCTAGCTCAGGCTGAGAATAAAGGCTACGGCATAACCATGAAAACACATAACATTTGCGTTCACAGTTTCGAAGCACATTTGTTTTGACATCGCCATGAAAAACGCACACCACACTCCAACAATGAGGGTAAAATGTCACTCCCGATCCGCAGAATGCAACATAAACATACTAATTTACATGTAGAGCCAAATCCACCGCCTTATGCATCTGCTTTCATAACGCGCCCGGCTCTATTGGAGACAATGAGAGTTTGATTATCTGCTCTCAGTTGTGGCACTCCCTAAGCAGAATCAAATAGGCTGGCTTTATTAGCATAGCATCTGCATAATGGTTCATCCACAGCAAGGGCACGAGTCTGCTCTGTGGACCGTACCATGTCTGCTTCAGAGAGAGGAGGGGGTGGCTGGCGTGATACGATACACGTTAAAGGTCCTATGTTACGCAAAATGGACTCTTGCGAGGTTTAAGCCACTTTACAATGCTCTTACCTCTTCAAAAACCTTCAAAAACATATCTGGAATTGTGTTTTGTTTCATTCACTGGCTGCATCCAAAGCCCAGAATGCTTTGTTCCACCTTGTGATGTCATGAAGCTGCAATTTTGAAGTTAACAGCTGCCTTTTACTTTTAGTTTAGTAGAGATTGGCGGTTCCTGGGCTGAAATTACCCAAATGACTCCAATGACAGTATATGGAGTTTAAAAACACAGTGGAGCACTTCCTGTATAACCACATGACATCACAAGATGGAGCAGAGCGTTTTCTGTTTGAGCGCCCCTTCCTGTCCTGAGCGGGTGCTTAGCAACGCTGTCAATCAAACCTTTTGCTAACGCTAGCAGAAGCAACCTAAGGGAAAGAAGGCGTCTGATTTGTCTGTTATTAATGCTCATTATCTTGAATCACAGACAAAATAACGGAATAAAAATACTAGGATCATGTAGAGCGGGTTAATACGAACATTTTAAGACCAAAATGACGACATTCGCTGCAGCAGTTACAGTGACAATTTTTCAGTGTTAAGTGAATTGGGGCCAATGGAGCGGGAAGCACGCTCATGATCACTTCCTATTTGGAACGTGCCGGCTAGCGCGTTAGCCATTTCCATTCGCATATACAGTCTACGGGAGCAGCGCAGCATGTTTTAGATTCATTGATATCACCGAGGCTTTCGCTAGTCAAGTCTTTTTGTTCAGCATCCTTTCAGATCTGGAGTTGTGCGAATGAACATATTCCTTTGCTTTTTAAAATTTCAGAGCGGTTCATAGGTGACAGTTGTACCTATTTATCTTGTTTACATGTTGAGTGGTTTGCCAATTTGTTCTGAAATGCTAAAAGAGATGGCAAGAGAGTGACAAGATTAAAAAGCACATTCATCTGGCCTTGATTTTAAAATGTAAAACGATTTTCATAATAGTTTAATCACATAATATTGCAGGTTTAAAGCTTGTGTTCTACAGTTGTGCGCAGATGTTTCATTTGCTCATCGTAAAAATGTAAGAGCAGGCAGAAAGTGACATATTCCCTCGCTTTTCGAATACGCTCTGTGCACGATAGCGCCCGATAACCTCCCTGTTAGCAATACTACTTCCTGTCCAATTGTATTTCTATGAGGTTTTTACAGAGACACTAAAAAGAATAAATATTTAAAGATCTGGGGCGCTGTGGGTGGATGTCACTTCATACTACACTAAACACTACACAAATAACATGAATACTTCACCGGAGGACACTTCTGAGTTTAGAAGGAGATGTTTGTGTCTCGATGCTAACGCTAATTCTAGTTTTGAGGCATAGTAAATATTCAAAACACAACCGCAAACTGAATTAATCTGCGTTTAAAAGCAATCAAGTAGTGTTTATTTTGACTAATTTGAATTTGAATGGGTTGTTTAGTTTATGTTTTGCAATTTCAGTTAGCTTTGAGCTAGCTAGCATGCTACTGCGCACAGAGGCTGTTGTGCTTTGCTACCTGAACTCAAATACAATAAGTGATAGCCTAGTAAACGTTTCTATAGTCTAATAATTCCACGTGATCTTTGGCTAGTTCTGATAAAGATCAAAACCAGGGCCGGCTCTAGCTTTCAGGGGGCCCAAAGCTGAATTTGTCTCTGGGGCCCCCGACAGCGGGTGCCTCCTGACTCAGTTATTGGTGATTCACATTTGACAACATTCTGACTCTGCTCTAATCACCTTGACCAATTGTATTTGTGTTTATCTGACCAACATCAGACTGAAAACATCCAGAATGTCACAAAAAACTTCCACAGTCACAAGAACAGAACACAAACATATAAGGGGGGGCATTTTTTCTTTGTTTCTGGTGCATTTTAATGTTTTCCAGTTGGCGACAGTCGGCTTAAATTTACATTATGTCGGGTCCTTGCGCTGGTGTAAACACATAGCTGCCTTCACCTCTGCTCGACTCAAAAACAAATGTAGCAGTAGATATTTTGCTACTATAGAAGTAAGACAAATGTAATTATTTAAGAGGGATATTTAGGCTGCTGCAAACACACAAGCCCTGTGTCCAATAAAACTTTACATATTATATTATTTTAAATATAAATGTGTGGGCTCAGGGGGGCCCTCTGGTGGCCTCGGGGCCCTAAGCAGCTGCTCGGTCTAATTATAGACTGGACCGGCCCTGATTAAAACCATAATAAGTACAAGTACAAGTACACGTATTAATGTAGTAACGTGGCAGCCCCAGTTATAATAGTGATGAATATAATATCGGAAAATATGCTATGCTAATGCAAATTTGACTTCACCCTTTTTTCCCAATACAATGTTTTGTTGAATTGCGCTGCATTGCAACAACTCCCTCCTGCTTATCCTCTTAATATTTATACAGTTTGCACAAGCCTTTTATTTACTCCCATCCCAAGACAAACACATTCTTGGGAACACAACATCATGGCAGCGGTGAGAAACGGAGACACAGCAGTTTAAATAAATAAAAAAGAAACTCCAAAGCAGCAGTAGCGGTGGTACATGTGTTGTATGTGTTGTATCTCCTGCTTCTCTTTCCACGCTCTGCCATGTTTGTTTACTGTCTGTGGTGTGAACATCTCTGCATGGCTGCAGCCTTCACATCCACACATGTCTCTGCAGGGTCGCACCAACACGGCTTTTATGCCATAGCCCCCTCCTCCATTTCTCTCTCTCTACCTCCGTCCTCTTTCTCTCCCCCTTTATCTCTGTATGCCTCCTTTCTCCTCTCCCCCTCTCTGCCTGCTTTCTCCTCTCCCCTCCACTTCTCTCTCTACGTCCCTCCCTTTGTTTACCCTTTTACCTCTATCTCTCACTCCCTTTCTCCACTCCCCTCATCTTTTTCTTCTCCCTCCCCTCTGTCTCCTCATCTCTCCTTTGCTCCCCTTTTCTTTACCCTTCTATCTCTATCCATCTCTCACTTCCTTTCTCCTCTCCCCCTCTATCTCTCTCTGCCTCCTTTCTCCTCTCCCTCTCTCTTTACCCTTCTATCTCCATCTACCGCTCACTCCCTTTCTCTCCTCTCACCTCCTCTTCCTCTCCCTCTCAATCTCTCCTCCCAACACTCCTACTTCCTCTCCTTCCCTCATCTCTTTTCTACCTCCACCTTCTTTTCCTCCATCTCCCTTCCTCTTTTTCTCACCTCACTATCTCTTTCTTGCTCCCTCTTCTTCCCCCCTCTCTCTCCCTTCTCAACCCCCACAAATGTTTCTTTCTCTCTCACCCTCTCGGTCTCTACCTCCCTCCATCCTCTCCATATCTCCCTCCTCTCTCCTCCTCTTCCCCCCTCCCATTTTATGTTTTTCTGCCTCACTCTTTTCCACCTCTCTCTCTCTACCTCCCTCCATTCTCTCATCCCTCTCTCTACCCTACTCTCTCCCCTCATTCCTCCTCCTCTCTTCTCCATCTCTCTCTATACCTCCCTTCTCACTGTACCATCTCTTATCTTCCTCATCTATCCCTCCCTCCCCCTCTCGAGCTCTCCCCTCTTCCCCCCTCCCATATTATCTCTTTCCACCTCACTCTTTTCCACCTCTCTCTCGACCTCCCTCCTCCTTCCCTCCATCCCTCTCAACTCCTCCTCTCTCCTCTCTTCCCCATCTCTCTCTGTCCCTCCCTTCTTACTGTACCATCTCTCATTGTCCTCATCTATCCCTCCCTCCCCCGCTCCATCTCTCCCCTCTTGACCTCTCTCCTCTTCCCCCCTCTCATATAATCTGTTTCTTCCTCTCTCTCTCTCTATACCTCCTTCCTCTTTCTCTTCATCCCTCTCAGCTCCTCCTCGCTCTCTCCTCTCTTCCCCATCTCTCTCTGTACCTCCCTTCTTACTGTACCATCTCTTATTGTCCTCATCTATCCCTCCCTACCCCTCTCCATCCCCCTCTCCATCCCTCCCCTCTTGACCTCTCTCCTCTTCCCCCCTCTCATATAATCTCTTTCTTCCTCTCTCTCTACCTTCTTCCTCTTTCTTCATCCCTCTCAGCTCCTCCTCGCTCTCTACCTCTCTCCTCTCTTCCCCATCTCTCTCTGTACCTCCCTTCTTACTGTACCATCTCTTATCCTCCTCATCTACCCCTCCCTCCCCCTCTCCATCTCTCCCCTCTTCCCCCCTCTCATATAATCTCTTTCTTCCTCTCTCTCTCTATACCTCCTTCCCCTTTCCCTCCATCCCTCTCAACTCCTCGCTCTCTCCTCTCTTCCCCATCTCTCTCTGTACCTCCCTTCTTACTGTACCATCTCTTATTGTCCTCATTTATCCCTCCCTCCCCCTCTCCATCTCTCCCCTCTTGACCTCTCTCCTCTTCCCCCCTCTCATATAATCTCTTTCTTCCTCTCTCTCTCTCTCTATACCTCCTTCCTCTTTCTCTTCATCCCTCTCAGCTCCTCCTCTCTCTCTACCCCTCTCCTCTCTTCCCCATCTCTCTCTGTACCTTCCTTCTTACTGTACCATCTCTTATCCTCCTCATCTACCCCTCCCTCCCCCTCTCCATCTCTCCCCTCTTGACCTCTCCTCTTCCCCCCTCTCATATAATCTCTTTCTTCCTCGCTTCTTTCTCTCTCTATACCTCCTTCCTCTTTCTCTTCATCCCTCTCAGCTCCTCCTCTCTCTCTACCCCATCTCTCTCTGTACCTCCCTTCTTACTGTACCATCTCTTATCCTCCTCATCTACCCCTCCCTCCCCCTCTCGCCCTCTCTCTTCCTCCTCCTCCACCTCTCTTCTCTCACTTCAGTATTAGCCTCTCACAGTGCAGCCCTCAAAGCCACATCTTAACCCACTTCTTCACATAAATCCCTCTCTCACAGTCCGGGGCACTTAAACAACAATGTGCTGGTTTGAAAGCCGTGCGTTTGCTACCAGATATTTGTACAGTCCTTGTTCTAAAAGTATTAACGTATTATCTAACTAGTTAATTAAATTTGTGCTGTTTTGCCACTGCAGATGTTGTGCCTAAAAAGTTTCTTGTTTCAAAGCAGCATAATCAGACCCAGTTTTATGTAAAGTAGGTCTGAAAACATTCCTCATTTGAAAAGATTGAGTCCAAAACAACAGTTATGGCCGAAATGTCCCTCACGCAGCATCGATATTTCCTCAATTCAACCGTAATCCTGCGTAGATCTATGGAACATTTCAGCAGTTCAGCTTTTAAAAGACGTTTCAGATCATATATAAAGAGAAGATCGTGTATATAGACGACAGAAGCAGGTCAGTGCGAAGGGGAAATGTTCTTGATTGGATGATTTTGAAGGAAAATAATCGAGTGTACGCTCTTCCAATTCGAACACGTAACGAATAATAAAACATCGCGTTGTCGTGTGGCGTTTGCTGACAGTCGTATTCTTGGCGTCATAATTTGTAAACAGGGTGAGGTATTCATGAGTGTTTCATCATTACTTCTATCATAATTTTAGGTGAAATTTTAATCTGTTATGTGTCTGAAGTTCATGACTACTATAACTACTACTACTACAATTATTACTACAACTACCACTACTACTTGTGTAAAAATGTAAAATAGCAGTGGCATGTCAGAGTCTATTAGGCCAAAAATACAATATTACTACTACGACTCCAACTACCACCACTACCACAACTACTACAACCACTACAACAATGACTACAACTACGACAACTACTATAACTACTACCACGACTACTACGACCACTACTACAATTACTACCACCACTACTACAACTACTCCCATTACTACAACTACTACCACTACTCCCACCACTACTACAACGACTACTATCACTACCACTACTACTTAAAGTATGTAAAATAGCAGTGGCATGCCAGTCTATAAAGCCAAAAATACAATACTACTACTACTATGACAACTACTACTACGACTCCAACTACTACTTCTACCACTACAACAACAACTATGACTACTACGACAACTACCATCACTACTATGACCACTACAATGACTACAACTACTACTACAACTACAACAAAAACTACTACCACCACTACTACAACTACTCCCATTACTACAACTACTACCATTGCCACTACCACTACTACTTAAAGTATGTAAAATAGCAGTGCCATGCCAGAGTCTATAAAGCCAAAAATACAATACTACTACTACGACAACTACGACTCCAACTACTACTTCTACCACTACAACAACTACTACGGCCACTACAACTATGACTACAACTACTACAACTACTACCACGACAACTACCATCACTACTATGACCACTACTATGACTACAACTACTACTACAACAACTACTACCACCACTACTACAACTACTACTCCCATTACTACAACTACTACCATTACCACTACTACTTAAAGTATGTAAAATAGTAGTAGCATGCCAGAGTTTATATATAAAGCCAAAAATACAAATATGTGATTCTTGCTTAAACACTTTCAAAATCTTCTGAACTTAAACAAAACAAGGGAAATTAGCTCATCAAAAACACCAGACGACATTTATCAGTAAGACAATGTTTTTTTTTAAAGTGACTGTTGTATGTGGAAGAACAAGTACAATTTATTTTTTGTCTTTTCAACATTACTATGCCCTTTACGCACAACCTTCCTCGTCAAAACCCGCACAGATGGGAACAATGACCAGATCTCAAAACCAAAAAGTCCAAAAACACCAAGCGACTACGATGAAAATAGTTAGCGACAGTGCGGATTTGTATTTTAAATTAGCCCAAAAAAAATTCCTTAAGTTCCCTTGTGTACTTTGACTTTCATATCCAATTTTTTTGCATGTATTCGCTGTATACAACCAAAGCCTTTCCAGATATTTCACACAAACTTATTATCACTTTGTGTGTAGTATATGGGGCATGGCAGCTCTAACGCTCTTCCACTGATGAGCAAATAACGCCATTTGAATATGTCAGTTGTGTATTCGCATGCTCTTCCTCTCTGGCCCTATTGCATAACCAGTGGCGCATTCATGATCCGTGAAAAAGTGCGAATCTTTTTTGCTTGGGTGATCTCAGAGGTCAGTGCAGAGAAAGAGAAAGAAAGAAAGAAGCGCAGCAGTATGGGTGGAGGCTGCAACCGGACAGGCGGAGGAGAACAAGGTTAGCGGTGGTGGCTTGATACGGTAACTGAGAAGGGACAAAATTGTGCAGTGGCGCAGGGAGATTGGTCTATGGCCCACGTCTATTGTCTGGGGAATGGGCCCGAACGCCTCAGGGGGAGAAAGAGAGGAGTGTGATATAATATAATGTAACAGAGAGCTCGCGAAAAGAAGAGGGAATATGAAAACGGTGAAGTGGGTTGGACTCTGTTAGACCGATTCTACACCGACTTGTTGATTTATTCTTGGTATTTGTGCAAACCCTCAGTCGTCCAGGTCTGATCCATAGCAAAAGACGAAGTTAAAATCTGTCAACTGGACAAATCGTTGTGAGAGTGAAGATGTTTCTGCTTCTTCAGGATGGAGTTATAGATGGGGAAAGGTTATGTCTCAAGCCTCCATTCCTGTATAACGAAGTATTCTCTTTCCTAACAAAAATAGCTTCTTTAACTCCCCTCTCAAACCATTTCTTTTCTCTGGCGAAGATCTGAACTTCACTGTCTTCAAAGGAGTGGTTAGTGGCTTTGAGATGGAGATGTACAGCAGACTGGTGTCCTGAGGAGCTCTCACGCCGGTGTTGGTACATCCTCTTTAGTTTCTCCAATGTACCGCTCACTGCACTGAATGGAGTAGACGACATTACTTTGTTGGTGGCTTGGGGTTTTGTCCCTCTCCCCCATTATTAGTTACTGAACAAAAGGTAAAATGTAGCTGTTAACTTGAAAACTACCGCTTCATGACATCACAAAGAGGAACAGAGCGTTTTGATCTTTGGAGATATAGACAAATTTATAATAAAGGATTACTCAAACATATGCGAATGAAACAAAACACAACTCCAGGTATGTTTTTGATGAAGCAACAACATTCTAACATGGCTAAAAGCTCATAAGAGTCAATTTTGAATAATATAGGAGCTTTAATATAATGCTTTTGGGATTGCTGTGAGGTGATATGATTCTGTCAGTGTTAGCTTGTGACCGACTGTAGTAAAAAACAGACTTTAGGTAGCAGCCGTTTGTGTTCGTCTAAAACAGCACAACAGAATTTAACACTAAAGATTCAGTTTGTTCACAATACATATTCCAAGAGTGGAGTTTGGACTCTTTTTTTTTTTCTAAATTGTTATAGTATTGTAATGGTGGAAGTGTTACTTAAGTAAAACTATAAATACCAGAGCAAAAAAATTCTAAAAGTATCACATGAAAAAATCTACTTAAGTAATAGGATTGTTACTCAAACATGTGTGAATGAAACAAAACACAACTCCGGGTGTGTTTTTGATGAGGCAACAACATTATAACATGGCATAAAGCTCACAAGAATTGATTTTAGATAAGATAGGAGCTTTAAATTTGATAATATTAAACAATTTGAACATTTGTCTTTCTTACATCTGTCTTTCATATATAATTCTCATATGTGTGGTCCAACCCATAAAAAAATAAAAATAAATAAGAAAAAATAAAGAAAAAATAAAATAAGAAAATTGTGCTTTTTTCTTTCTTTCGTTTTTTTTTTTTTTTTTTTTTAACATACGTTTCATCCTTCAGGTTACATTAATTGATTCAAGATGATCCAGACAGATTCTCTTACGTACTCGTACTTCTTTGTTTAGTTTCGGCAAATACTTTTACTCTTATTTGTATAACGTCTTAGACCACTACTTGCACTTCTACTCGAGTAATATTATTTTGAAGTAACCATACTCGTACTCCAGCACATTTTGTCTCCTCCCCTTCATACAAGTGACACTTATACGACTGTGATTAACCCTCTGCAAATGTTGTTCCTTTTCTCCATGAAACACTTCCAAAGATCAAACAGAATCAGTCAGAATATCAATATCTTTTCATCTAATACAACAGCAGAACTATTTATTTCGCATCTCCTCACACTCTTTCTCTGCATCTCTGTCCAATTCTGATAATATTGTCGCATAATGGCTAGCCTCACTGCTCAGGCTAAGCATAACAATTTGCTCACTAGAAGATAATGGCATTCATTAGCCTGGAACCCAGACTGTTCTCTGTATATTTCAAATATATCTCTCAATCCCGTCACCACCTCCTCCTCCTCCACGTCTCAGGCCACACTCAGACAGAGCCATGTAATCAGGTTTTGTTATTGCTCATTGGTCATTTGTCATTTAGAACAAAATCAAACTTCTATCACTTCAGAATAACAGTGTCTGAAGCTCCATCCCAAGTATTTATGGTATGTTTTCCTTTATATGGACTATTACACCTGTCAATCAAGCTCATCTGAACTAAGAATTAAAGGGCTCATATTAAGTTATGTTCAGATCTATGTTATAATGTTGTTTCCTCATCACAAACAGACCTTGAGTTGTGTTTTCTTTCATTCACACATGTTTAACACACAAATTCTGCATATTTAGGCCGAGCTCTTCTCTAAAACTTAAAACACTCTGTTCCACCTTGTGATGTCACCATGTGGTAATACAGGAAGTGCTCCACTCTGTTTTAAAACTCCATACACTTTCAGTAGGAAGGAACTTCCAATCTCTGCTGATCTACAGGTAAAAGGAGCTGTTAACTTGAAAACTACCACTTCATGACATCACAAGGTGGAACAGAGCATTTTGAGCTTTGGAGATGTAGACCGACTATTATAGTAATAAAGGATTACGTGTGTGAATGAAACAAAGCACAACTCCAAGTATGTTTTTGAGGACGTAAAATATTCTAATATGGCTTGATGCTCAAAAGAGTCAGTTTTGAGTAATAAAGGACCTTAAGCCAACATGTTTTTTTGTAAAATATATAAAAAATAATAATAATAAAAATAAAATAAAAACAAATAAAATAAAATAACACGTGGGGAAAAAAAACAACAAAAACAAAAATAGAAATATATATATATATATATATATATATATATATATATATATATATATATATATATATTAAAAAAACAAAAACATGGTACATTGTTACTATACTAAACATTATATAACTTTACATTTTTATGCCCAAAAATCTAAATAAATTCTCAAAACTGGACAAATGGCAGCACTGGAGCCAACTTTATAAAGCTGCATATTTAGATTCATATCATCAAGTAACAACAGAACACCAAAAGATCACACCAAAGAATATGAGGTACGTCCCTGGAGTATAGCTAGTGAAACCTGATGAAACTCGCACAATTTACCTTATTTCTTGACAATTCACTTCAAAAAGAACTGACACTATTTCAAGACCATCTCTCCTGTCTGGGCCAAGACTCAGCGGCGGATTGAAATTTCAGAAATAAACAAAAGCCCCAGTGTTTGGAGCAGGTCTCTTATATTCTGCACTCATATTCTGCGACCGGTTGAGTAGCAGCCGGCCAGTGCGGAAATCAATTTGGCCAATGCCCTCAATTTAAGCAACTCTGAAATCCACCGCGAGGATCATTTCAGGTTGAGCGTCTGGCCATTAATAGTCATTTATCAACAGCACAACCACTGCATGCCAACGTCAATAAGAAGCAGCTGGGGCTCGAGGCCGATGTCTGGGCGAAGTTGGAGAACTCATTTACATTGGTGACAGCGCACCGGTGTAAACAAAGCAAACCTCTAATGACATCAAGCAACACAACTTTACTCAATTTGGGTTTTGGACGAGAAAATAATAGAAGAAATGTATCGTTTAAAAGGTAAAATAACAAAAGAAGTAAGGAGAAATGGAAAGGAATTACCATGAAATGCTGAAAAGTCTAGCGCTTGGCTGTTGCTATACGCAGTTGTGATTAAGGTCTGCTGGAAAAGTGTCTCCTGGTACAGCACTGCATTATGGGATACTATAAAAGGCGTACTGTGTAACTTTTCGAGTGGAAGGTCCGCCACCTGCTTGCATTCTGTAGATATTTTATTGGTTTGGCTGGAATGTTCCACAGTATGGCATTAAACCTTTGTATCTTTCACCCTGGACACAAGTAGAAGACACCAACAGGCCTCTACAGGTCAGATCTGTGGAGAGGCAACCACACCCACAATGGCAATGCAATATCTTGAGGAGATTTTGAGGTACTACAATCACTTTCAGCTGAATAAATGCATTTAGGTTAAGTTTAATGCCATACTGTGGGACATTCCAGAAAGCATTAAGGCAGGGGTGTCAAACTTAAATGCACAGAGCGCCAAAATTAAAAACTGAGACAAATTCACGGGTTAACTCAGTATTTATTGAAAATTGATACTGGCAGCCAGCTCTAATGCACATTTGATATGATCTCACGGGGCAAATATAATTAAACTGTGGGCCAGATTTAGCCCCTGGGCCTGAGTTTGACATATGTGCATTAAGGCAATATCATCTCCACGTAGACGAGCAAACACCTGACGCCCCCAAAGAGCAACGTTTAACCTGCAGCTGGTCCAGTGAGTACACATATACAGTGCGCAATTTTTATTTCGAATGGATTTAAATTTGTTGACTTTGAGGGTAAGAAAACACAATTGTTGATACTGAACTAAAAATTACGAGAAGGTAGAGAACAGCAAGACAACCCCAAATCACAATCTCCAAAGTATCAAAGGGGTAGAAACTTTTTTCCAACTTTCGAAAGGGTTTAATTACCTTGTCGCTTCAGTAATTTAGAGTGTATTTTCCTGTGCTGGTGCGAGCTGTGCAGTGAGGTAGAGCCATATATCCTGCTTGTGTTTGGGTGGGTTTGGGGCGCTCAGCTCAGAGGAGGATGTCCCCAGTATTACATAAATCCACTCAGAATCCTGCAGCAGTGAAAAGGGCCAAAAGCCAGTCTCTTCATCTTACACCTGTCTGATGTGAGTTCACTGTGGACATGCAACTTTGTGCCTCAAGAGGAAGACGGGGGAACTGCAGGGAGGCATGGATTATTGGTGAAGTTTGGGTGGTACTTTGATACTGGTACTGTGGTATTTTATGTAGAAGCTGCCCAAAGTTTTGTAAGTTTTCTTCTTCTCACTCCTTTTCAAGCTTAAATAAGATGTGAAATATGCATTAAGAGCACGGGATACGCATGTTTATTAATCTGCTCAAAATAAATAAATAAATGAAAATAAAAATTTGAAAAAAAATAAAATGAAAAAAAAATATTAAATTAATTTGAATGCCTATTTTTGAGTCTTATTTTTCTTGCTTTTATTTTCTGTTCATTTAATTATTTTCAGATCTTTTAATCCTACTGCTGTTGTTGTTCTCCATTGTGGGACAAGTCAGATCTGTGGTGGAGGCGAGCCCACTCACATTAGAATTAATTTTTTTCATGGTATTGGGCAGTAAAATATCTCTGATGAAATACCTGCACAATAGATGCCAGAAGATTAAAGCCTTACTGTGTAATGTTCAAATTAAAGGCACCAGAAACTTATAGAATGCAGCTTGAATGAATACTAATCTATAACACATAACTTTCAAGCCTGACCTATTGAAATGTTTAGCTAGTTCTCACATCTCGAAGTGTACGCAGACACTGAGGTGAGGTGAGTCAAGCGTCTTGCCCAAGGACACAACGGCAGCATTCATTTGTGGGAGCTGGAATCGCACCGTTAACCTCTGGGTCAGTGGATTTGACCGCTCAACCAATGATGTTTACGTCAAGAGAGCAGGATTTGAACTGCCAACCTTCGGATCAGTGGACAAAACTTTGACCAACTGAGCAACTATCGCCACCAAGCAATTTTGCTAACATGCTAACAAAGTAGAATTATCTTTATCAGTGTTTTTTTTATGTCTTACACAGTTGCTAACACTAACGAACGTCTTTTAGCTTAGCGATGATGTCTTTTTCCAGCTCGGGCGTTCTCTTGGGGTCAAACTGGGCGCCACAGCAGACATTTCTAGACTTCTGGCCACTGGGGCATTACTCGTTTAAAGTGCCTCTCTGGACTTCTAGGCGGCGAGAGTCAAGCCCTAAGTCTAATCCGTTTCTCCACTCTCCCTAATTATCCCTCAAAGTCCTGCCCAAAAGTTGCTCTCCCCCCACACAGCTCGCACATACCAGCAGAGTTTGAGCACTATTGGGATCTTCTTGGCAGTGTCTTCTCAACCCACGCCTGTCATTCCATCTCCAACCGCGACTCCAGCTCTAAGTCTGTTTCTGTCACTGCTAGTCATCTTTCAGTCTGCCATCAGTCTCCCAACCCGGGCGTCCAAATTTGAGCATTTTTTTTTATTCTAGAAATGTAAATGAGTGGAATGAATGAAAAGGAACAGCTTGTTTGTTGGGTTGTATTTAAGATCTGAAAATCAAAATCGAATTGTTTTAAATAAATGCAAAAACATGGAAAAAACTCGTGGCGTACATAGATTTGCCCATTGGTCCTACGTTAAGATTTAATGCCTGCTATATACCGTATTTTCTGGACTATAATTCGCACATTTTTTCATAGTTTGTTCATATATTTAACATACAAATCATATATCCCTCATTATTATGCAGTTTTTGGCTGGTGCGACTTATACTCCAGTGCGACTTACTCCCCGGAAAATACGGTAGTTATAATCTATGACAAATGTGGATCTTTATGCTATAATTTGCACAGTTTAAATTGCAATATTCAACTAAAACAACTTAATAAAAGAAATAGGTCTGCTGTCTTTCAGTGTTAGAAAACTGCGGTGTCCAATCGGTGCTGATGTCGCCCCAAAATATCGTCACAACAAAAAGCCGTGGAACTGTCGGCCACTCCTAAAAATATGTACCAAAATGACAATGCGACGCTCCAAATCCTACGTGTATCTTCGATTAAGAAACTAAAACTGAAGAACAAAGTAAGTAAGCGATTAAAGATTGCTCAAACATAAAATAACTCCAAATACAACTTCGAGAAGGTAAATGAGAAGGAGAAACAACTATAACATGGTTAAAAGCTCTGAAAAGTTTGCAGAATTGGTCCACTTTAAACACATCCCTTTGTCAGATCTGTGGAAAGGTGACCCCAAGGTTTCAAGTTTGTTTGTTTTTTAAACTTTAAATAACTTCCATCCTCCAGCTAAGTTAGTCCTCCTGACCAAGCCTATAGATCAAGATGTGGGGATTGGGCACCAAACTGCTCCTGACAGTTTGCCCCAGTGGCTTTGAAAGATGCTTCAAACGCAGTGGATAAATTTCCCTGCGGGGACAAATAAGTTCAAAAGTTAAATTTCACACTGTGGAACATTCTTTCTTTCCATGGTGACAAGCTGGTTGCAGAATTAAGCCTGTCATGATAACACATTTTGAACTACGATATATGATGTCTATGCCCTTATGCCACTGACACAATTACCCTAAAGCAGGATTTCCCCAAAAAAGTTGTCTTTATTTGCAGTATTTTTAAAGAACATCAGCTGCAATATATCAACGAAAAATGTAATGAGCCATAGAAGTTATTTATTCCAGCCTTTAATGTTAAAATGTTCAGAAAAGTACAAAAAAGCTCCCAACTAGTACAAAGAAAGAGTATCCATGACCCCAAAACATAACCGTTCCATCTGTCATATACTGAATAAGTCAATATTGTAATTATCGAGGCAAGTCTAGGCAGAATCCCATCAGAAAATGTTTATATTGCGCCTTTAGATCATTATGGTGAACGCATATAACCACTAAGATAAGAACTTACGATCTTGCAGGCAGCAAACCAGTGAAACAACGTACATTTTCCGCGCCATAAGATTTGCCATATTCGTATCGGTCTAGTTGAATTTTCAAACCCTGAGGAGTCCTATTCCAGGCAGCGTGGTGGTCCCATCTCTGACCTTGAGCTAAACCGTCTTAGATTCTTAAAACCAGCCAATGGGGAAGAACATAATGATGTCACGAGCCAGTGGCACCAAACGGATGCTCATCGACTGCTCTCAATGGGGCCGTTATGACTTTATTAGCACCAAAGATATTCAAGATAAAGACAATTGCAAGTCTTACAAAGAAGATCAGATATTTCTCATGTGGTAAATGGACCACGGCAGGTTGCTAAGTAGAGCGTAGATGGTAAGTAGAGCACCATTCCAGAGCCGGTGTCATGGTGTATAAAAAGTTTGCTATAACATCAAAGCTTAGAACAAAGAAGCATATGTGAACCAAGTATAATAAAGGCCCCGATTTCACCCCAGATAGCAAAGCAGCAAAGCAAATTCCCCATGTAACACTAGTCTTTGTCTCCTTTTTCCCATTAGAACAGCTATACTAACATTTTTACCTGAATTTTAATGATTTCTAGACAATAAGATGTAACTGTCAACCAAAAATAAGTGTAGATTCTTTAATATCAGAGGTTTTAAACTAATTTGGAGATCAAAATCATACTATAAAACTGTTCAGAAAGGTCCTTTTTGTTCCATTTTTAGCTTCGAATGGCATCTGGGTTTTGTTGTATTAAAGTCCTTCGGCACAAGGGATGGAAAGAAGGGAATTTGTATGTTGAGTTTACCATTATCTACATCATTAGAGCTCTAGTTGCAAATGAATAGCCACCAGCCATATGCAGACATAAGCTAATAATCATCATAATCTTTTAATATGCTAAAAACAGACCAGATATTCCATTATAATTGCATTTCAACACTGCAGCAGACTGTATTATTGTTGTAGCTCTCAGTTTAGAATGGGATGGACTCTCTGCAGTGAGTGTAGTCCCCCAGCCTCCCACTATCGATGCCCTCTGACCTCCTCTCTAGTTGCACACATCACTGCAGAGGCTTGGATCTAATGACACAGGGAGGTAGTATCTTTGTACTGTCCGCATCATCATCTTTTCTCCATTAAAGTTACGTAAGGTCCATGCTCCTTCAACAAGTCACTGTCATTTTGGTATAATCTCAAATTGTACTGGTAAATGGTCACATTTTTGAAGGTTTTTTGACCTTCGAGGCACTCAAACACGCACATTCATACACCGGTGTACGCAGACATTGGGGGCAAGATGGGTTAAGTGTCTTGCCCAAGCATACAACAACAGCATTTATCTGGGGGAGCTAGAATCGCCGTGACAACCTGTGGGTCAGTGGATCAGAACGGTCAACCAATGTTTATGTCGAGAGCAGGATTCAAACCAAAAACTTTCAGATCAGTGAACGAAAACTCTACCAACTGAGCTACTTTCGCCCCTTAGGCATTATATTTCCATCACAAAGTTTGTCGCACATATATTTTGTGTTAAGATTGCAAAAAAAATACATCGTGCAAATGAAAAAAAAAGCAAAAATGTAATTATTTGAAACGTCTTTAACACAACCGCAATGAAATATCGAGATAACATAGAAATTCCATTAAAAACACAATTAGATCTCCACAAACCATTGCCAATTTGAAAGAAAATTGGGTCTAACCTTGACTTACAACTCTATATCTTATGCAGCTACTGAAACTGAGCTTAATAAAATATATATACACTCAATCTGCATGTCTGTAGACAGCTGAAAGCAAACTGGGACACCCCAAAGAAAGCCCAATGGATTTCACAACACGTGGCCAGTGCACTACTTCAAAACATCTTCATATGGACCACAAGGCAAACCACAGCGGGATCCACAACTCCAGCAGACTGCCCAAATACCCTGATGCAAGTCTACTACACCGCAAGTTCCAATGGGAGAACCACTAAGTTACTATAGTTGCTTACAGTACAAATAATGAAACTAGAAATTTTTTGGGATCACATGTAAAACTATGTACTACTGCATGGCATTGATAAATAAATGATGGGTTTATGTTGTGATGCCAACACTTTGCAAGGTTGTTTATGTTTCCAAGCAGATTCAACAAGAGCCAAAATGCAACAACCTTTTTAAATATTTATGTCGTGTACAGTACATATGCCAAGCGCAAACCCATACACAGAAATGTTCAAGGGCCGATATTACGCAAAACTGACTCGTGTTAGCTTTAAGTCAGGTCAAAACGCTGTTAGCTCCTCAAAAACAAACCTGCTTCATTCACACATGTTTGAGTAACACTATATTATTAGTCTGTCCACATCTCCAAAGCTCAAAATGCTCCACCTCGCGATGTCACAAAGTGGTAGTTTTCAGTTTGACAGCTACGTTTTACCATTTGTTCCGAGGACATTGGACGTTCCAGGGCTGAAATTACCCAAATCCTGAAATTATCCTACATAATTGTGAGTTAAACATGCGTGAATGAAGCAAAACACAACTCCAGGTGTTTGCGATGAGGAAACGTTATAACATAGATCAGAAAATAGCGTAATATTGGCCCTTAAAGTCATCAACATTGCTCGATTACTTGCACAAAAACGGACATAGCGTATAAGAAGAGGAAAGGAAAAGGGAAACAGCTGTACCTTTGCCTCTGCCTATAGGTTTTGGTGAGTAGAAGGGGTCCATAGAGGTAGGATAGGGAGGATTGGAGACACATCCCAAGCAGAGCACCAGAGAATAAAAACAAAACAGCAGAAAGGAGGGGTAAACTATTGTTAGTAAAATGGATGAATCTTAGAGACTTTTTCACAATACACTGACAGCTATGCAAATGCTCAAGATGTGTGGAACGGCAAGAAGCAGATGGAGGGAGGACACTGACAAGATTTGGTTTTTTGGCATGTTTTTTTTTTTTCTTCTGCAAAGCGCTTGATGGAAAACTTGTGAATGTTACAACGGCATTGATTCAGACCAGTTTGGAACACATTTTGTCTTGTTTGCTTTGAATGTGGAAAACAAAACACGTTCCATTCTGGTTGAGAATTCATGTAAAAAAAATACAGAGTTGAACTTTTCGCCGTGTACCACTGTTGCTTTAAATGTTAGCGGCGCAAATACGTAAAGAGGTGATTATATAATGCTATAGATATCGTTTGACTACTGAATCGAAGCAAGTAAAGCGTTAACTAATCACGTAAATTAACCTTAGTAAAGCATGAACAATGACCATTAAAACTATTAAGTATCATTTGGCGTTTGTAACTACTTGCACTCGTGTTTCCTCTCCTCTCACAGCGTCGTAATCTGCAGACCAAACGCCTTTTTAAAACGCAGCAAGAGTTGTGTTAAAGCCTTTTTAAAAGCCACGCGACGTTCAGTGCGTGTTGACGTTTGAGTTTGATGCGGCAAATGGAGTGTTAAAGGTGCGGAGTGGACTTTTACGGTGACGATAAGCTGACAACTAACGCGCTCTTCCTGATTACGGGACAATAAGTGGACTTATTTTAACCACAAGATCTGCGTGTACAATGCGTATATATCTGTACTGATGCAAACAAATGTCAGGTATGGCCCTTTTTTTAAGTACTGTATTTTCTGGAGTATAAGTCACACTTTTTTTCAGTTTGGCCGGGGGTGCGACTTATACTTAGATGCAATTTATATGTGAAATATATGTTTTTTTTTGTCATTATTGTGCAGTTTTTGGCTGGTGCAACTTATATATTTCACATATTAGTTGCTCCAGAGTATGTTTTTTTATTCATTATTATGCATTTTTTGACTGGTGCGACTTATACTCCAGTGTGACTTATACGCTGGAAAATCCGGTACTAGTTGTACATAATTTGCTCATTATGTCTTTGTTCATGCTTTACTAATATTTTAATACTAATACTTGACTTGCTTTTCATGCATTTAACCAAACATCGCACAATATTTTAAAACCAGACTTTTACTTATGTGTCTACCCACGTTCGTCCGCACCTCAGGCTAGGCTAGTGTCATGTTAGCCAACGTCAACGCTTTTTGTGGCCCAACCGAAGTTTGCCTGTTCCCTGCAAAAATAGCATGTTATGTTCCCTCTGTCTGCCCACATCCCACCGCTTTGACTATAGCCTTCCTGGTGCCTTAGCTTTTTTTTTTTTTTTTTTTCTTCTTTGCCCTCCCCGTCCTGTCACTGCAGAGGTTGTGTCAGAACAGCGGAGTGTGTCAGCACGAGTTAGCCGTGCAAACGAGAACACTGCACACAATTATGTAATACTGAAACCTGGGTGAGCGCACGGTTAGCAGACACGGAGGCAACGAACACCCAAGCCCAAGGTTAGACGCAAACATGCAACGCAGACGTGCACTTTAACCCCCCCCACAAAGCGCACACACACACACACACACAAAAGCACCCATCCACTTCAGCCACAATGGGAGCAACAAAACACACCAAAATGCAAGACAAATAACAAAGACACTGCGAGTAAAACAATACCAGAACAAACCAAAGCAAAGCGATGACCCAACACAAATAATAACTACTGATACTTTGCATTGACGTCACATCGGGGAGCACAGCATGTAAGTCTATGGTGGAACGTTTAGCGGTTATGTGCACATTAGCAAACACTGCCAAATAGAGTGATTGGATTGTATTGTCTGAAAACGTCTCACGAAACAATACAAAATGGATTTAAACAACACATTTTCCGGAGGCTGAGGTCAATGTGAGTGTTTACCTGAGAAACTGTTGGCTAATGCTAGCTAGCGTTTGACTATAATGTTATTTGAGACTTGTTTAGCTGCGCAAAATCATATCTCCGTTCGTAGTTCCAGCTAAATCAGTTCTTTATGGTCAGATTGTGTAAAGTCAGAAGCAACACAACTTCAGACAGAGCAGTGCTTCGAGCTAGTTTTCCTCCACAGAATGTTGATGACGTCAGCTGCACGGTATCAATAATATAAGAGAGGAAAGAAGAGAGTACCTTGTTCCGCCTTCAGGTGTGCCAGGCCTTGAAAAGGAGAAATCACACAGAGAGGGACAGAGAATACAGTTGAGAATAAAAACACACACCAATACTCAGTTTGTATTGACATTGTGCATGGTCTTACACAACGGCAAACCATGACCAACACTCTAAGACCCAAAGCTTCCCAAGTGCAACTGAAAGCTTTTCTGCGTAACAGCGACATGAAGAAAATGATAGACATTTACTACACAGTCTGTCAAAATCATAAAAATAAATTCTACTTGAAATGCTAAAATGCTTTTTTTGGAAATCAAGTTCTCTAATAGTTACTGATTATGATGTTTTTGTGTGCAATCTGTTAGTATTATGAGTGAGGCGGGTTGGTATCACATTTCATTTAGTATTATTCCTAATTACAGAGCTTGGGATCGAACGTGATAAATAAATAATAAATGCATTGTTGGCATTTGCTGCAACTGCACGAAAAGTCCATAGAGAAGCGCTACAAAACGGTATGAAAAGTACAACTACGGCTGGATTACGGTTGGTAATTACTATTATCTTATTATAAAGCAGGGGTCTCAAACTCAAATTATCCGGGGGCCGCAGGAGGCAGAGTCTGGGTCAGGTATTCCACAAAAAAAAGCTTCGTTAAAATCTCAAACGTCATCGCTGTTTTCAACATACATGAGGAAATCTGCAAATTCTTGTGGATTTTATGGATATACGTCGTTATTTGTTGAATCTTTTGCGATGGGAGTACAAGCAGCCGACCACAGCGCGAGTGACACGTGCGTTTGAGGTTTACAGATTCGGACGAACGCGGAGGTAACGTCACACTAATATTAAACTTTCATATTGTCCTGCGGGCCACAAAATATCGTCTCACGGGCCGGAATTGGCTCCCGGGCCGCGAGTTTGAGACTCCTGCTGTTAAGTCTTTTGAATAAGTGTTAATTTAAGATTTTAAGATCGTTATTGGTTTAATATTAGATTAAATTAGATCCCAAACACTTCACAAAGACGTAGACTATATGCTGGACTATAACTCGGCTCATTGATTTTAACAGAGTCTATATTGTACTTATAAAGAATATAATAGTTTTGGCATGAGTATAGCACTAGGACTCACCTGGTCTCCTCTGGACAGCTGTGAAAACGACAGAAGAAAGAGAAGACAGAGCAGAGAAGAGAAAGATTAGCATTAGCACCACGCCGTGTCATTTGCATGGTCTAACATGCAAAGCAAACACACTTCTGAAGCATTGTTGTTTCATGTAAGGAACAGACAGGTGCCCCTTGACATGCCTGTTCAAAATGACTACAGTGTTTAAGCGGAAATCCCTGTGAAGAGAAACACATCTATAATCATATATCTGTCCCGTTCTCTTGGGGGATGCAGATCGACACCACGCCGTCATCAAACAACACTTGAAAAAATAACCAGAATATTTGTTAGTTTTAATATTCTGCACCCGACATCACACAGGAAACCTCACACACTTAAAACCGCGTAAATCCTGAGCAGATTTACGGTGACGTGAGGCTTGTGGATGTCTGGATGCTTCGACAGGCCCACACCGTAATCCTCCACCTTTTTTTTTTTTTTTTTTTTAGCATTTTAGCATTGACCTGTGAGTATGTGAGAGCAAAAACACGGCAGGAACTGGTTAACGCTTCTTCAAAAACGTGTGGTGATTCAGGAGTTTGTTTCGTCAGAGGAATGCTCATTGCTCGACGACATGACTTGGCAAAAAATAAAATAAAAACAGTTGTGTGGATCCTTGCGGCAGACTTCTTCACCAGGATCTCACCCGCGGTTTGTCACCTTTTGGGTATCAGACATGTCACTCCAGCTTAGCCTGCATGAGGGAGCACTGGTCCCATTCAGTCGCTTTAGATTTTGGTTTTGTGACCTGCTGTTTTCCAAGTATACAACACTTTTTCACTGAAAGCAAGCTAACATCAGTTCTGCTTAGGGAATTTTAAAATATCTGCTTTTCTCAGGTGTTTCTTTAGTATTTTTTACACTGGAACGTACCCCCACATCCCCTACCATGTTTGCTTTCCTGTTTTAAGCTAATTTAAATGTAGTTAGCCCCTGTTGTGATTTATTAAACATGCAATTCTGTTTTTTTTTTTAAATATTGTCGTATCATTTTCAACACTCTGTAGTTGCCATTTGAACATTTTTAGTTAAAACTGGATGTGCTGTGAAGTCGGGCAAAATTCTTTAGGGGAGCTATGGGGAAGCACTGGCCATTCTAGGAGAGACTAGTGCCCCCTAAAGACCCCCCCTGGCACCGCCCCTGCATGTGACGCCTAAATGTTTGACTTCATTAGAGTTTTATTTCTCTCTCAAGTTTATTTCTCTAGCACGTTTAAAACAACTACAGCTGACCAAAGTGCTTCATGGGGAAAAAAAAAAAAAAAAAAAAGTAAATAAATAAAATAAAATAAATTAAAAAGAATAAAATATATAAATAAATAATACAAATAAATAAATAAAATAAATGAATGAATAAATAAATAAAAAATATATAAATAAATAAGTGAATACATAAATAATACTAATAAATAAATAATACAAATAAATAAAAAAATAAATAAATGTAGTGCCCCCTCAAGCCCCCCCTGCATGTGACACGTAAATCACTAGTTTCATTAGAGTTTTTTTTTTTTCAATTCAAGTTTATTTCTCTAGCACATTTAAAACAACTACAGCTGACCAAAGTGCTTCACGAAAAAAAACGTGAATAAATAAAATAAAAATGGATAAATAAAAAATAAAAATACATAAATAAAAATAAATAATACAAATAAATTAATAAAATAAATGAATGAATAAATAAATACATAAAAGAATATAAATAAAAATAAATAAGCCTAGCCGCCCCTGCATGTGACACATAAATTACTAGCTTCATTAGAGTTTTTTTTTTTTCAATTCAATTCAAGTTTATTTCTATGGTCAGCTGTAGTTGTTTTAAATGTGCTAAAGTGCTCCACAAAAAAAATAAAAAAATAAAATAAAATAATAATAATAAAATAAATTGGAAAAAGAACAATAAAACTCCAACATATCCTGTTTAGCTAGCAGGCCTATTAAATGCCAGGGAGAAGAGATGGGTCTTCAGTCTAGTCTTACTCTGTGTTAAAGTCTCTTACAATCTGATGTATAAAAAGTTCTTATTATTAGTGTATTGATCTGATATTGTGTGTTTAGTTCTGAGTTGACACCTTTTGTTGTTTTTGTAACTGTTTATGTGTTGTTTATGTAACTGCTTTTGGATGTGACACTTGGTTGCTATGCCGACAAGTTAATGTGAAGGTTTTATTGGTCAGTTACTGGTCTGTTTTGGAGATCGCCTCTAGTGAGTTAAGACTGCTATTGTTTTGCTGTAGTTTTGGCCCATTGTGTTCAGAAAATGACCAACCAGAACAAATCCGGTGCGTTTCCTTACACCAAAACGCTACATTACTTTTAAAATGCATTTATTTTTTGAAGTATCCATTTACTGTGAACTACTTTATAAATACTACACATTTCTACAACCACTTACAGCGTTTACGGTCTTAGAACTGTGAATGCCCACACAGGCTCTCCGTGGTATAATAACTCCTTGAATATTTCATCATCAACTCCAGTTTGAACATTCCACTCCGCTGGAAACAGTTACTTGGTGAGTACGGAAAACACTGCTTTCCCAGTGGTGTTAGAATAATTCACAAAATACATTTTATTTGAAATTGTGGGGTTACATCAGGTAATTCATCTTAAAGGAGACAATCAACTTTTAGGAGTTTTTAACCATATTACAGTATTTCACCATATGTTTATTCAAAGTATTTGCTTGATTTGTGCACGATCTTGCATTTTCCTGCGTTTGAGGCTCATGTGCTTTGAAAATGACTGGTTTCACCTACCCCCTAGCCCCGCCCACTGCTCTGTGTTTACTTGCAATTGCTAAATAAGTTCAAACTCAGGTCAGAAGTGTAACACATCGCCTTTTATTTGCTTCTTAACATCACTATGAAGAGTTGGAACGTCTCAGATCTGGAGTTTTGAACAAGAAGTCAATGAACCTGTTTATATTATTAAGCCGCCACTTTAAATCAATACTGCGGTTTGCAATGAATAAAATAAAAGTAAAGATCTACATATTTTATAGTTATAATAGTAAAAAAACACAGGAAAAAAGCTTAATAAATCTTTAAAAGCCCCATATTATGCCATTTTCTCATTTGTTATAACATTTCCTCCTCACAAACAGACCTGGAGTGGCGTTTTGTGATTATTATTTAAGCTGAGTTCTTCTCTCAAACAGAAAACACTCCGTTCCACCTTGTGATGTCATCATGTGGTAATACAGCAGGGGTCGGCAACTTCGCTTGGCTTCGGGCCAATTTTTTTCAGCGCCCACAGGTGGCGGGCCAGATGGTAAAGGTATTGGCTTACATATATTTATAAATACATAAATATGAATTACATGCATTTTAACTCACCTAAAACAGCCAATTAAAAAATCCTCGGGCAAAAGCTTTTGCTCCTTTTATTATGGTTTTGGTAAGAATTATGCCTTTGTTGAACGTGGTAATATGGATACTAAAGGCGCACAGTATCGGGTAGAGCTATGAAAAACTTTTCACTTTAAGGTTTTACCTCATTTATTCAGGTCTTTGTCTCATGATATTAATTGAAACTAATACTTTTGTGGTTAAAATGTGCGGATTTAAACAAGGATAAAATCTTTCTAAGACGGTTACTTGAACCAGGAAGCTGCGTAATTATTGCTTATCGTCAAATCTCTCCATCAAAATTCTTTTCTCACGCTGTCTTCTTGTGACCATCACTGCGATTTAGCTCTGCCTCGAAGGTTAAACTACGACAGGCTTTTAGTCGTGCGTAATACCGCACTAACGGCTTCCTTACTCCGCATTTGGTGCCGTAATGACCTGCACCTTTACGCACGACTGTGGGAGAGCTGTAGGACTTGGATGATGCCAAGTGCAGCAAGGATCGTGATAAAATCACAACGTAAATGAAAAATGTTTAAAATTGACATGGCTAAGTGGATTTATGTTGCGTCAAACATGAGCAAAGGTCGGGAGCAATAAAACCTGACATGCGGACAAAAAGCAAGTCCCCACCCCGGTTAAAAGAAATCTTCAAACTGAGTATTTTGACAGTTTTGTGATTAAGTGATTTATTTGAATAAAATAGGGAATTTTGAATAACTAACCCCAGAAGTGCAAGAAGGCTATAGCGTAACTGGTGCACATTCCTTGAGCTGCGCGCAGTCTGCACACTTGCCTCACCAGATGTCCAAAAACAGTTAGCCACGATTTTGACTGGTGAAGGTGTATGTACACACCAGTTCATTGTTTGCTTTTAATGTTGTGTTACATGCACATCATGGGCAGTGGAATGCCCGTAGCAGTGCCCACATAACTTGGTATTTGTCGTAACGGTGGGTGTAGCGGACCAAAGGATGCAGACTCGGGGAATATTTACAGGATTTATTAAAGAAATGACAAATGGTGCAGTTCGAGGGTTGATCCGGCGGTGAGCAGGAGGTGAGGCACGGGCCAGGATCCAGGAGCGGAACGTGGAGCGCAGCGGAGATGACGATGCGGGCAGCACCAGGGCAGGACGCAGAGTGCTAACCAGGGTCGCGGAATGCAGAGATAAAACAGACAGTACCAGGGCTGGGAAGCAGGGTGGAAGCAGGGTCGGAGCTGAGCCGGGAGCGCTGGAGCTGAGACGGTCCAGCAAGCTGGGTGGAGACGCACATACGATCCGGCACCGAACGGGATGAGGCTGAAACGAAGATGAACCGGCACTGAACAGGGTGTAGAAACGCAGATGATCTCGCCCTGAGTGTCTGGTCCTGCCTCCTCTTATACACAGCAGGTGGTGGTGATCGCGCTGATGAGCTGCAGGTGCGCGCAGGAGGAGCCAGGAGCTCAGCCCAGCTCGGCAGGTGAGGGAGGGAAGGAGCAGGACAGGAGGAAAAACGTGGAGCAGACGGAGCGGATCATGACAGTATTAAAGAATCAATGCCGGAAGAAAGTCCAAAATCCTCTGGCGGGCCAAAATAAATTGGCAAAGGGCCAACATTTTCCCGCGGGCCGGACGTTGCCGACCACTGTAATACAGGAAGTGCTCCACTGTGTTCTCAAACTCCACACACCTTCACTAGAATCATTTGGATCATTTCCGCGCTGGAGTTGCCCAACTCTACTGAATAAATACAAGGATAAAGGAAGGTAAAAGATAAAAGGCAGGTGTTAACTTGAAAACTATCGATTCATGACATCAAAAGGTGGAACGGAGCATTTTGAGCTTTGGAGATGTAGACAGACTGATAATAAAGTGTTACTCAAACATGTGTGAATGAAACAAAACACAACTCCGGGTGTGTTTTTGAAGACGTAACAGGATTATAACATAACTAAAAGCTCACAAATTTGCATAATATAGGACTTTAAGCTTTACCACTGGCTCTTAATGAACTCGGTCTGTGCCCTGAGCTCTCTGTGTCCTGCTCTTCCCAACGCTACCCGTATAACTCCACCGCGCATACCCTCCCCTCTTCCACTGCCTCGCTGACAGCATTAAACCCTGATTAACAAACTGGACTGTGAACTATGTGTGCGCGCGCGATTTTCTTTTTCCTTTTTTATCCTTTCGGGAGTCCAAAATGGCCGCTGCCCACATGTCGACATTGCCAAGGACACAGGAGCTGGGGGGGAAGGGGCGCGTGACAGACAGCGGTTGGTCTTCCACTTGACAATCAATCAACATTTTTGCAGTTCTTTTTTCGCATATTCGCTTAAGGATTTCGCTATTGTGTCTAGCTACGCGCGCGCTAACTAGTCCGCCCTCCATGTTGTTAAGATAAAACCGCTTTCTCTTGCTGCTGCAGTGTCCAGAACAAGCCAATGTGATAGAGTGGACATGTGGTCAGAGCGTAATCCTCTGCTCTATTTTACCAGCACTCAAATCCAAACATAATTTCCATCTTGGGTACTAGACACAAATGCCCTCTCTCCACTGAATCAGCCAAGTCCCCGTTGCGTTTTTTTCCCTCCCGTGACCTACTTTTCATAGCGAGATTATTGTAACTGTCATTTTTTTCATGTCTGTTTATTAATCCCCAAAGCAAAGCCCGAAGGCACTATTTCAGCACTTGCTTAACAGTTCGCTCGCCGTCAATTACGAGCCATCCGTCAATCCGTATTTGCGTCCCAAGGATTCCTCTCTGCCGAGTAACGGAGGCGAATGGGTGATCGTTTTACATAATTCATTAAACAATCCAGAGTAGCTTTTAATAACCTTGACCTTATGTGTAGTCGAAGTACCCCAAGGTATTCTAGAGATCTCATAAAGTCTCCCCTTTTTAATTGAATTGAACGAGGGCTAGCATCCACATCATTAGCATAAAAGATATTGATATTTGCACAGCTAATGACACTGGCAGAATGGAGTCGATATTAAAAGGTTTGAGTCCGAGGGGTTTGGAGAAGCTGTCGGCGGGGTTCGGTAGTACGCAGTTGCATATAGGAAACGTTTTAATAAAAATCGTAGTTCTCAGATTAGTTTTTTTAACATGATACTTTTACTCCAACTTGAGTCATTATTATGTTTTGCAGTGTGACAGTACTTAGTAAGCAGTATTCAGAAAGCTTTAATGTTAATGTCTGTGTAATCTGTCCATAAAAAGGTATATAAAATAAAATAATAAAAAAAATTAAATAAATAAAAAATAATAATAATTAAAAAAAATAAATAATAAATAATACTAATTACGAAATAATAATAATAATAATAATAATAATAATAATAATAATAATAATAATAATAATAATAATAATAATAATAATAATAATAATAATAATAATAATAATAATAAAAAAATATACTTTACTATGGGACTGGGACCATCAGTTCTGCAGTTTTGAGCAGGAAGGCAATGAACCAGTAGATTATTAAGCTCTTTTACATCAATATCTTGATTTACAGTGAATAAAATAATAAAATAAAATAATAAGTAAGGATTTATGCTATGCACGCTAAAGGGCCCATATTGCCCTATTTTCTGATCTATGTCATAATGTTTTTTCATCACGAACATACCTTGAGTTGTGTTTTGTTTCATTCACACATGTTTAAAACACAAACCTACATATTTAGGCTGAGTTCTCTCAAACGGAAAACACTCAATACAGGAAGTGCTCCGCTGTGTTTTTAAACTCCATACATCTTCACTAGAATCATTAAGATAATTTCAGCCCCGGAATTGGCAATCTACTGAACAAAAGGTAAACGTTAGCGGTGAACTTGGAAAACTACCTCTTCATGACATCACAAGGTGCAACAGAGCATTTTGAGCTTTGGAGATGTAGACAGACTATTAATGCAAAGTTACTCAGACAAAACAAAATAACTCCAGGTATGTTCTTGATGAGGTAACAACATAAAAAAAACCAAAACTGTTATTTTAGATCACTCGTACCACCAAAATATTTTTTCACTTATGTGACAAATGTACAATTTCACAATAACTGCAACTGCAAATGTAATGTATTGACTCTTTGTGTTTTGTATCTATGTAATATATGCTGTTATGTCATTTTTTGTCTGAATAAAGATTTGTTCATTTAAAAAACAAAACAAAAAAACAAACAAAACAAAAACATTATAACATGGCTTAAACCTCACAATAATCTATTTTGTGTAATACAGGACCTTTATAGATCAATACTAAATACACGAAACAAAGCATAATATGTATTCTTGGATGTTTTGTCCTTCAAATTACACTACTCTCCAATTAAAAATCCAGTGTCATATCCAGACATTACTCATAATTGCTGTTAGTTGCATAGTAGTTTTTGCTTGCTTTTATTTCCACCATTTCTTTTTGAACAATATCGTTTTAAAGTAACAGTACTCTTACTCGATTACTCTTGTCGGCCACTCTACCCATCTCACATCGAGTCAGCTCTCAAGCCGTTTCAGATTCACCGTCCCGACATGCTGTAGCGCTGGAGAGTAGCGTCTAATTTCAACAGCTCACGGCTTTGACACAGTTTACCACTCTGATACATCCCGATCCACATGGGAGCAGGAGCTGAACATGTGTTTTATAGCCAACTGTTTATAGTCGTAAGCTGTCGGGGATGTGGGAAACGGTGGCAGCTTGGAAAATGGACGGGGGAAGTTGCACGGGGCAGTTGGTCGAGAGTTACAGGGAAGTAGATGAGCGGCGTGTGGCCCATAAGACAGAATGTAGGAACTATTTTGCGAGCAAGTTCTGCAAAAACAGGTGCAAAATGTTTATGAGAACAAGCAACTTCGTGAAAACTACAACTCGTGTTAGATGCACTATGGCGCTTTTCTGGTCGCCATGGAGATAGAGATGGAAATGTTACTTTGTCTTAAGCATTCAACAGTTTTTTACTTGATTACATTGTACTTTCTGTTGAAATATCTTAAAAGTAAACGCACAAATGTCGAAACTGTTCATTTGTATTAGCGACTAGACCCAGGAACTCATTATATTACAACAAAAGTCAGCGATTTAACATTTTATTTGTATTAAAAATAAAATTGCACCATGGAACGTTTTATGTCATCTGAAACTTAGCATTTACAACAAGCCAGTGACGTCACCTGGCCAAGCTACGGGTCAGATCTGTGGAAAGGCAACCCCGCTCGCTTTAAGAACTGATATTTTCCAAGGTGCATTTCCAATAGATGCAAGACGGATTGGTTTAACGCTATACTGTGGAACATTCAAGGCAAAACAATTGTGATATAGCGTGTACGTGGAGACGAGCAAGTGGCAGACCTTAAAACAGAAAGGTTACATAGTTTATCTTTAATTGTGGATGGTGACATTTAAGCATAAAAAAACTGAACTGAATAAAAAAAAAGTTCAAATTTCACTCCCTGTACCAAATTATTATTATAATTACATGTTGCCCTCTTACACTCTTGGTATTTTGCAGAATACTTTGCTCATTATAACGGAGGTCCAGTGGTTTAGTGCAGAGCAAAACGTCCCAAATACCATTGTACAGGCTTATTTCCTTGGCTGTCTCAAAATTCGTTTCATTTCGCACTTGATTTTGCAGTTTTGGTCCAAGGCAGATTGAATTTTATAAAACAATTTTCAAGACAGTTAAGCCACTTCACTCCTAGAGCAAGCCGCCCACGCTTTCTAATAATCTAATGAGCGCAGTGTTAACCATTTAATTTAGTATTCCCTTCCAAAAAAACATTGCTAGCACACTTTCTGGTCCCCGCTGCACATGCTACTTCTGTATTTTGTTTCTAGGCCACTGGGCTAGCAGACTACAGTTAGGAATATCGCTGGCACAACACTTCCTAGGTCCAGTCTACTCCGCCAGTCAGCCATCTGCCTGTTTTAACGAGCAGCTCCGGGGCCTCGTTGCTCTGCGTAGGACTTGTTGTATCTCTTTTTTTAAACTCTGTGCACGTGAGCTCCGGCCAGCGCGGACGGATAATGTAACGAGTATAAATATTCACAGCTTGGACAGACGACTTCCCTATAGGCACAGTGAATGAATGCATGACTGAAGCGAGAGCCCGGGTTGGGTTGCCAGGTTGTGTGGGGTCTTCATGGCAGAATGGGTTATCTATGAGTACTCCAGTTTCACTCTTACTGTAACAATAGCGAGGTACTTCAGCGAGATACTAATAGAAGGTATGTCGGAGCTGCACTGTGAGGACCTCAGTGAAGTATTGGTCATCGCTTGTCTCCATGGAGATGTTTCACAGTTTGTCATTACTCGTCTAAGTTTCCTTTAGTCAGTTTTGTGTTTTTATTGCTCAAAAACACATTGAAAAACCTGTATTCTTTAGTCCAAATGACATAAAATGCTTTTTTCTTATACAAGGTGGCCCAAAAGTCACTGACAGTTGAAAAAAAAAAGCATAACTCTTTTGTTTCTTTCATTTTTTCAGAGCATTTAGAACGACCCTTCTGACATTAATCTGAGCAAATACAGCACCGAGGAACAAACCCTCATTGTACAGTGGTACTTTGAGTCACATGGGTCAAATTCACAAACTCAGCGGTGTCACGTTGACATTTTAACACCAGAGATGCCCCGAGCGTAAACGCCATTAAAGGAATAATAAGTCGTTTTCAAAGACAGGGGGCAGTGTGTGATCTCCACAGACCTGACTAGTCCTGATTTCTTCCTGTGGGGCGATCTTAAAGAAAAGGTGTTTGTGAATAAACCTCAGACAATAAACGACTAAAAATGTAATACTGAGGATCAAATAAGAGACATAAGCCCGGAAATGCTGAAAATGTTATGTAAAGTGTGTTGGATCTTGCTATTCTGTGTGAAACCGAAAATGGTGGACACTTTGTTCAAATTAGGTCATATTTACTTCCCGTAGTTTAAGTAGTGATAAGTTCAAGTGTAAGTGAACAATTATAACCGTATATATTGCCAAAAATCTCAGAAGGTTCAGTTTACCTACTGCTAAAATTTGGTGAGTATAACTTAAGAATTATAGGAGCTACTGAAGATTTAAAAGTGTCAGTGACTTTTGGGACCATGGATCATACCTGGACGACTGAGGGTTTACACAGACATGCATTCTTACAGCGACTGGGGGTCTCCTTTCCACAGATCTGTCCTGTAACCTGGTCTCGGAGGCATCATTTACTTTTCTCCATAGATACAGATACGCATTAAGGCCATACTGTGGATCATTTCAGGTAAAACAATAACATCTCCATGGAGACAGGCAGGTGGCTGACTCTCCAGTAAAGTTGCAAATTGCTTCGTTACGCGCTCGCATCTGGAAACTCTAAAACAATATGCTTCCCAAGACTTACAAACATAATAAGCGCCATATCTTTTGCTATAGCGTGCCGAAAGACTTTGGAAATTGAGTTTAGTATTTGCGCAGACATTTTCCAGGCAAATTAGCCATCTCTGTTCTCATTATCTTCCTAATTATGGTTCTCTGTCTCTGTGGCATAATCAACAATCAGCCACATCAGTTAATGGGTAGGCAGAGAGGAGCAGTGTTCCCATCAACAGGGGAGCTAACATGGCTCGCCTCCTCCCCGCCGCAGTATTTTATGGGCTGGAATAATAGCGGGTGGAGAATAGGTGCGTGGTAAGATGGATGTTTGTGTGGGAGAGAGGGGAGACAAAAAGGGGTTAGCTCGCGGTGGTTCTGGGCCAATAGCTGACCTCCTGGGACACATAAAGGTTGCGTCACACCATGCTTCCCTCAAGGCTGAATGGCGAAAAAAGGCGGTGTGCGTGTAAATGTATTTTGCGCTCGCTGCTAACAAAGATGTTCTTGGTTTGTTTGCGTCACAAGTGATAGATTCAGGACCTTTCCGTAAAGAAATTGCTAATATTTACGTGTTTATTCTATATTATTAAACTGTATTTGTTGGTTAATGTATGTAATGGTTATGTTAATGAAATAAAATGGATGGATTTAAAGCCGCACTGTGCAACTTTCCTGCGGTTGCCAAGTACTCTTCAAATACTACTGTGTGTAATTGAATGAAATTGGGCAGAGTAGTCAAAAATTGTACTCAAATAAGAGTCACGTTACTTCAAAATATTCTTACTCAAGTAGAAGTAATAGTCCAAGAAATTACTCAACTAAGAGTAAAAAAAAATGTATTTGGAAAAACGGATACTCAGGTAAGAGTAATTTAAAGAGTAACTGTCGGGATCTGCTTTATAATTTGAAGTTGATTTAATTTGAAGGACAAAACATGAAATAATATGCACAAAACATTTTCAAAGGATAAACACAAAAAATTACAATCTACAAATAATTAAATATCATCAACATAAAGATTTTGTCACTTCTACATGTACTTACAGTAGGAAGAGTAACCTGTAATCTGAGTACTGTTACTTCAATGAAAATATTAATCAAGTAGGAGTAAAAGTATGTTGCTGGAAAAGTACTCTGAAAACTACAATTTCTGTAAAAACGTACTCAAGTAAATGTAATTGAGTACATGTTAATGCTTTCAGAGGTGGGCAGACCCGCTACTAGAGTACTGTTACTTCAATAAAAATATTACTCAAGTAGGAGTAAAAGTATGCTGCTGGAAAAGTATTCTGAAAAGTACAATTTCTTTCAAAGAGTACTCAAGTATATGTAATTGAGAAGATGTTACTGCTTTCAGAGGTGGGCAGTACTCGGTTACATCTCCATGGGGACAAGACAAAAAGTACAATTTCTTTCTACATGGAGACAAAAAGTACCAGACCCTCTACTAGAGTACTGTTACTTGAATAAAAATATTACTCAAGAAGGAGTAAAAGTATTCTGCTGGAGAAGTACTCTGAAAAGCATAATTTCTTTGAAAACTTAATCAAGTAAATGTAATTGAGAAGATGTAACGTGGTACTGCCCACCTCTGAAACTAATAACATCTCCAGACACTCTACTAGAGTACTGTTACTTCAATACAAATACTACTCAAGGAGAAGTAAAAGTATTCTGCTGGAAAAGTACTCTGAAAAGCACAATTTCTTTAAAACGTAAATATAATTGAGTAGATGTACCAGAGTACTGCCAACCTGTGAAACCAATAACATCTCCATGGAGACAAGAAGGTGCCAGTTTCATAGTGGACCTTTAATTATTTTTGCAGCTCCTTTGCTTTGACTCCTGAATACACACAAAAATACTATTTGAACATGACACAGAATTTCAAAACTGGGCAGCAGCTAATGATGTCATAAAAATGCTCATTCTTTCCTGTGTAATAGTATTATCAATCTTTAATATCTGTTGTTGCACAAGGAGCGTAAAAATAAATGGAACACTTGCTGCTTTCCTCCCTTTTATCGACTGGTGGAAGGAGGAAGAGGAGGAGGAGGAAGAGGTGAGTAAATAGCATTAAGCTACAGGGGAAAGTCCAGTCAGTGCGCTTGGCTGCTCCGCTACCAGCGCGTCACGTGTTGTTCTGACTCAATCCACTGGTCGGGGCTTAGATCGCACACGGGATTTTGAGAGTAGATTTTTCAGAGCTAAAAGACGACATATTATGCTTTTTTCTAGTATTTGGTATTAAACTATCACATATGTACATAATAATTTCACATTTTGTTCATTGTGGATTGCAGTATTGATCTAAAACAAACACATTTATTGACTTCTTGTTCTTAAAGTGCAGAACACATTCTCAGACGCTGGTCCTGCCTCTTCATTATAGCATTTTGGATTTTTTTTAAACACTTTTTGTTCTTTATTTAAGTCTCTTTTTCCTTAAACCCGCCACACTCCACAGGATCATTTGCCCGATTTAGAACCCGATTTGCTTCCCTCCGAGTTCCTAAAAGCGTGACCCGACTTTGTGTCTTCCTCTGCTGTTTTGAATCCGTTTCGCTCGTGTGTGCGGTGAGATTCTGAAACGCTTGGTCACATCACAATAGTAAAACATCACCACGGCAACAGCCAATAAAACAGAGCACCGGGGACAGACGGAGTGACTCAGGATACAAACAAGACGTGAGAAATGCCGAAAAATAATTACATACCTCTCGCGAAGTTGTAAAGTTAAACTGTGTGTCCTCTGCAAATAATGACACCCGGCTCACAAAACAGCGCTGTTAGTCTAGTTTGGAGTGTTCTTTAAAAGTAAGAAAGGCCGAGAGTACTTCCTCACCTGTGTCTCTCTGCATAAATCCACACAGCGAGGATCACGACGAAACTGCTTCAGTGAACTCTACTTCCTGTGTAGTTTATCGCCAACCTCCAGCGCATTAAGAAGCATTTATCTGAACTATTGCACCACATTTCACAAATAACAACAGTTTTGACTTGCATCTAAACTAGAAGTGCACTGCCGTCATATTTAGAACATTTTCTCAACGTATGACATTTTATTCTAGACAGGAAACAGCTGAGGGAGGTGCGCTAGGTTTGTTAGCTCATCTTTTTAGCTTGTAGCGTGCGGTCTCTTCGTTGCACTCTTGCGATTCTCCTCATGTCTGTGGCCTGCACTTTTTAATCGCAAGTGTAAAAATCGTTTAAGACTGAAAAATCCTGTAGTGTGTGGCGGGTTTCACAGTACATCAGATGCCTTGCAGGTTTTAAGTGCATAGCTAAGGTGCTCACAAGGGGTAGAGTTGGAAGTGTTTAAGATTAGGGTTAGAAAGATTATGCAACAGTTTTCAACCCCATATGTATGAGCAGGACGATAAAAAAACTGCAAGTAAATACAGAACCATGAGCAGGGATGGAAATGATCTGACCATTGCAGCCTCAAACGCAGGATTACTCAAACGTCCATAATTCAATGAGGATGAGCTGATGATTGATGAGTTGGTACCATTTTAACAAAGCAGAGCGCTCATAACAGCTGATTTTCCTCCTTTATGTTACATACTTCAGTCAATCTACAATGTATTTCCCATTCGTAGACGCAGACGATCCGCATATGTTATTTTCATCCCTCACAGACGTAATTGTGGCGTGTACGTGATGGGTCTTTTTTGCTTTTGTCTGACGCCAAGACACAACTATCTCTGTATTTATAGTGAAAACATTTTGCTATTTTTGCTAACAATGTCATATCACCACTTGAGAATTGCTAGCTTGCTTTCCATAATTGTCAGGATAATCCCTTTGAGCTCCATTCAGTTTTCCTCAGTCATAAATAATACACAATTGTATTAGATAACATGCTGCATCATTCAGGCAGGTAGCTGATGCAATAGAAGTCAATGAGCATTCCTCTGGTGTGAGTGGGTGCGGAGGTAGAGGGGCATAGAGCCAAAATGGAGTCATCCTTCAGCCATGTCAGTCCGATTACCCAAAACTAGGTCAGCGGTGGAGGCAATACGACATGGGCCTGTCCACACTCAAATTCCCAGTACATTTCATACTCATATACCAGAAAAAGAGAAATTAAGAAGTGAATTTTTACTGTAATCGTCTAAATATACACTCCGAGATGTCTAGTATTGGCGATGTAGTGCACGAAACCACATAGGAGCGAGATATTCTTGGAACAAAATGTAGCCATCTTTTGAAAAACAGGGTTTTGGCCTTGATCAGAGACTGGGTTATAACATTGAGGGCACTTCTCTGAACAATAAAAAGTACAAAAAACTACAGAAATCAAAGTTTTTCAGTGATGGCTTTTCTTTTTAAAACCTCACACTTTACTTCTGTTACTTCACACACTTGAGACTAAAAAGGAATTGGTGTAAAGGGGCCCTGTTAACTCGTATCGCTAATAGGTGTTCAGGCAGAATATGCACCAAGGTTGTCAAAACGCTGAATCTCATTACTCTTGTCCCCAAATCCGGGAACGACCTTGGCTCGAAAGCAGAGGGAGATAGAGACAGAGTTAGTTCGCATCCAAAACACTGTGTACCTTCGGGTTGTGGCGGCACCTTGCAACAGCCGAATACATTTAATTTTGAGGGAAAAATGGGAAAAGAGAAGTATATATTTAGTCACATCAGCTAATCCTGCAACCAGCGCTTCCTCTTCTTCATCAAAAGTAATAACTGCGAAGGCAAAAGGAAAACGCTGAGCACATCACAACCAATAAAACTCCCACATGAAACTTGTACACTTCTAAAAGCTGCTGTTAAAGTAACCACCCGAGAGGAAAAACGTACTTCCTGAACTCACTGCTGTGACTTTAAACTAGCAGGTAGCATAGCACCTTGGGTTTGTAAAGGGACGTGCGTTTACAAAAGCAAAACCGTGCAATGAATAAATATTTTACCTAATGAATGTAGTGCTTGAAGGCCACAAATTGTACCAGGTATTACAGCGGGAATGAGGCGATAGTTATGAATTTAAAATAGCTTTTTCTCATAAGTCAGCAGTTTGTATTAAGATTTATAATGGAAGACACTGTAGATGGTCTCACACGTATCACACACATAGACTGTATAAAGAAGTGGACTAAGGGACTGGGACGTCACCCACAGCGTTCGGCTCCAAGTCAAATGAAGCTCATCGAGGCTAGAGCAGTTATAGGACGAATTTGGATATTTGGCATTCCGATCGTGAGTATCATAGCAACCAAAGAGCCAATCCGGAGCGAGGTTGTTGAAGGTAACACCAATTCCCGTCCGCACCGCTGGTTTGGCAGTGAGCGGGTCCTTAGCAACGCTGTCAGTCAAACCTGTTGCTAACGCTAGGAGTGATTTGACGAAAGAGGGCAACGCATTGGTCTGTTATTAATGTTCATATCTTGATTTAGGGACAAAATAGCAAAATGAAAACACCAGGATCATGTAGAGCGGGTTAATACGAACATTTTAAGGCCAAAAAGACGAGCGAATTGGAGTCGATGGAGCCGAAAGCGCACCCATGCTCACTCAAGTTAGCTATGTCCATTTATATATACAGTCTATGGTCATACGTTATTAGGGATGGGACAAGATCTGACGCCACAAGATAAAATTGCATGCAAAATTGCAAGACATGAGGAAAATGATCTCATGAGATTTTTTTGGGTTTTTTTTCCCCACGTGTTTACTCTTGTATTGGACTAAAAGGGGTTTAGTTCTCTCCATTTCCAAAAAACAGTGCTGGAATGACAAAAATATTAAATAAAATACAAAAATTAAGTGGGCAAAATTTAGAACTGAATCACAGTTTCAATCAATCAATTCATAAACTAGAAATTGTATCAAAATCTCTTCTTGTCTCAATCTCGTAGATGTGGATTCAATGTCGTTTTCATCTTGTCTTGTCTTATCCCATCTCTGTATATTATTCTTCACATTTCCTTGTATAAATCTCAAGTTTGTCGAGTTCCTCTAACTAGAACAATTGACAAAAGTTTGGTAATGACAGAATTTATAAATAGATTTTGCGTCTGTCTTCATTCGCAGTGGGTAAATGTTGCTTAATATTGATTTTAATGATCCAAAATTATCAGCTTATATAAATCATTTGTGAGTGCATCTGGAAAACATGTCAGCCCGGGCTTCTACTGCTCATAAGCAAAGGCTACACTCAGGACTGGAGCGGTAAAACTGTCCACAAGTATAACACAGATCTACTTGAGATTAGCATTTCAATGTATGCTAAAAGCAAATTTGCCAACCTCTCCCAGTGCACTCAGCTCTCAACAGGCACCATCAGCGATCGCATTTCAAACAGGCAAATTATCCAGCTCCGGAGTCAGAGCAACTTAAGTGCCAGGTTGTGGGTTAGATTGCTGCCCCCGTTCATTTTGTGTCTGTATGCAGGTACAAGTGGTCTAGTTAATGGAGGGTGTAAATTTTAATACAAACTGCTGAACTGCTAGAGAACCTTGCTTCATTTGACTATCCCAAGGCAGCTTCCTTTTAAACATTTAAATCTATAAGCAATTCCAAAAGCCGATAAAGATTGACAAAAATATAGTCAATTTTGAGGTGTTTATGACTTAAAACTGACAGCTTTTCCCTTTAAATTCTCGAGAAGAACCTGCGCATTTTTAAGAGCGTTTCAATCAATATTTAGCACTTGACACAGAAAGCTCTGGAGCCAGCCGCTCTTACCTTCGGTACAGTATCGACCTACATATCCAGTTTTGGAGCAGTCGCAGTAGGCTTCTCCATCTGCCAGGGAACAGATTCCACCGTTCTCGCAGGGGTTCTCCGTGCATAACCCTATCATCTCCAAGCGCACCTTCTGACTATTTATCAGCCTGGGGAGCTTACTTCCATAACTCAAATCGGTGATAATTCCCTTGAAAGGCGGCAGCTCCCGGACAGAGGGTAAGGTGATGGCCGAAGTGCGTATGTCCCCCGGTAAACCTCCGATAAACAGGTCGCTGACGATTTTCATGAACTGCCTTTGAGGGCGCACTTCCTCGGTTTTGGTCTGACCGTCTATGGCCAAACCAGTCCGCAAGTTGTATCGATTGATAGCAGCGAAATGCCAGCGACTGTCGTTCACCATTTTGTCCGAGGTAATGGTAGTTTCGGCGCAATCGATGCTGTACTGGAGCTGCATTTTCCCCTCGTTTAACGTGAGCAGAAGGAAGTCGCAGTATCCACCATCGTCGAAGTAGATCACCAGGCCGTTCGATTGCGATGTCTTGAACTGGAAGGTGAGGTCGCTTTGGGAGCTAGCATCCCAGCGGAGGTAGCGTGCCCACTGACCTTCAGAGCCGGTAAACTCCAAAGCTGTGTTAAAGCCCAACATTAAACTTAACAGCAGAAGAGCGAACCCAGGTAGGCCGTTGGGATTCATTGTAGATAAGTAGAGGATGTACCCGAAGAGTCAGAAAGATCCGTGGAGTGATAATAACATCTGATTATGGCTATGTTCCGCAGTTTATCTTATATTCCAACATAGATAATTTTGCAGTCAAGCGGCAAAAGCAATATCCCTCTTTTATCTTTGAGGCAGATCTAATGTTGATAATGGGTTTTAATCTTCTTATCCAAGCCTAAGCAGGACCATATGAAAAAATATCCAATTTGCACATGGGCTCTGCAGACAGGTGAAAAAACGGAAATCTTTTAGTGATTCAGAACATTGTGGACTTTCTCTTTGCGGCGACTTCCAGGGTAGAAGCCTTGGAGAGTTGTTCCACTTCTGTGCCCCATGGTGCAGCCTCCAGCCGTAGACAGCGGGTTACACACCACTGCAAAACAAGACACAGCACATGCATATTTCATTAAGGAGCAATGAATGGTATCAAGTCAGTTGCCATGACATAACCTTGTAAAATAATAAACTACAAGGAGGCCGTGAAGGACAAGCCAATCGTATGCAATTCAATACACCGTCACAAAATTAAAAACCCTGATGTATAGAACAGTCATGTTTCCATAGAGTTGTGACGTGATGATGTGATTTCCGGGTTAAACTGGAAAATTCAAGGCTGTTCTCGCTTATTCATTTATTTATTCATTTATTTTTTGTCACCATTTTGCCTGTCTTGGACCCGGAAGTGACATCACACTTAACAACTCTATTGGCATGGAAATTGGTGTAAAAAGATGGTATTTTGATAACTGAAAATCTTGCACCATTAAAGCGAGGGTTTTGGAGCACATTGAAAAAATAATAATAATAATATAAATAAATTGATAAATAAAAATAATTAAAAATAAATTAATTAATAAATGAAATAATAAAAAATAAAAATAATAAAACAACATAAAATAATAATAATAATAGCCAAGTAGACTAATTTCACTTTTCCTTCTAGAAATAAATAGACTGAAGCTTCCATAAGAATTACTTTTGATAAATGGACATAAACACAATTGATAGCTCATTGCAAAAAGCATTTACCCCATAACTAAGAGGTTTGTGTTAGATTCTGTACAATGTCTTATTTTAACTCCCTATGATGCCATTTCATTTGCTGATAAATTTGTCATTCTTAAAATCATAATTAAAATCTATCAAAATTATTTGATCGTCTGCATGTGTTAAAACAGTTTAAAAGAGATCTAAAAAAAAACAACAAAAAAAACCAACACAAAAACCTCATCTTTTGTGTGGCCGAGAGATAAATTGGTAATTATATTTTCATTATGAGTTTTTAATTGGGTCCATTTCAACCAATCGCCCAGTCCTATCTCCCCAAATTAACTTTCCCCTCTCCTTCAGACTTTTACAGCCTCACAAGTGTTACATTAGCTAATAGTCATGGACAGACACTCAAATCTGCATAACACATTAAGTACAAGGCAGTTGTTGATCATTGATGAGTGAAAATCCATGGAGGTGAGCCAGAACACGTGTTTAGCCTTAACCATTAGCCCGCTATCTGAACAGGCCTGCTGGATCCTGATAAATAAGTCTAATTATCTCCTCCTATTTGCATGTCTTTGGGGATTACAATCATAAACACTTATTCAAAAAGATCCAAGGATGCCACTTCATTTCTTCAATCTCTCCCATTTGCATTTTTTTCTCTCTCTTCGTGAATATACAAAATAATTTCCAGACAACTAACCCAAATGACACAGCCTATTAAAAACACCCCCGAGCTGTTCTATCTTAAAAGTTTCACAAGGTAACGTTCTGGTTCTGGAGATTCTGCCACCGTGGAGATGTTGTTGCTTTGCCTAGAACACGTGTCAAACTCAAGGCCCGGGGGCCAAATGCGGCCCGCCATTTCATTTTATGTGGCCCGTGACAAGGTAAATTTAAATGTATGACTGTTTTAAAATGTCAGTTTATCAGGAGTTACACAGACATATTTTTTATATCTTTGCAAATTTGAGACGAACCATTTTGCTGATGTGGCCCTTGGTGAAATTGAGTTTGACACCTCTGGCCTAGAATGTTCCACAGTATGGTAGTAAACTTCATATCACCATAGAGACAAGCACAGGACACCATGAAGACAAGGTAAATTGCCCATATTAGGCTATTTTCTGATCTTTGTTTAAATGTTTTCTCATCACAAACATATCTGGAGTTGTGTTTTGTTTCATTCACACGTTTAACACACAAACCCCTGTTCCACCTCGTGATGTCATGAAGTGGTAATACAGGAAGTGCTTCACTGTGTTTTTAAACTCCACACACCTTCACTAGAATAATTTGGACAACTTCAGCCCTGGAAATGCCAATCTCTACTGAACAAAATGTAAAAGGTAGGTAAAAGTTAACTCGAAAACTATCACTTCATGACATCACAAGGTGGAACGGAGCATTTTGAGCTTTGGAGATGTAGACAGACTGAGTAAAGCTATAAAAAAAAAACACCTGCAATGGAATAAATGCAAGATATGTAGCTCTAATACCATACTGTGGAAGGCAAAGCAATGACAGACCCTCCACCAAAAAAGTTCCACAGTGCACCTTTGAGTCCCTTTCATTACGATTTGCACAACTCAGATGATTTAATAGGGAAACTGTATACGTGTGCGTACTCCAGCAGCCCTTTGCCCTTGCGATTGTTTTGACAGGAGGCAGCCCACCAGACAAACGCATTGTCCAATCATGACGGTAGCACAGTCCCATGCAACATAATAGTCCCTTTAACCACCTGCCCTGAATAGTTAATCTTGCCGGAGCATGCGAGCTATTGAATCCTAGTAACCGATACCTATGCTAATGCATTTGTCGCGCTGTGCCTCTCTGACAGCGTAGTGGACTCGCCTGGCAGGATCCAGCTCTGTCTTAAAAGCGCCTCAGTGCGACGACATGGGGGTTAAAAGGTTCTGTGTATTCAAGAATGAGAAAAAAATAAAGTGAACGCAGCTGTGTCAATCCAACTCGCCCGCTCGATATTTGTGTTTGCGCACAGAGCAGAGCGCCGCGTGTCCATGAAACTCGAGATGCCAGTCTGCTTTGACAATTGGCTCTGGCTTCTATTCAATTAACATGACTTATTGTGTGCGCTGTTGGAGTAAGGCATCAGGTGTCCCGGTAAGACTTAGATTTGACAGGATGGCTCACAATGTTAACAAGGCCGCTTTTCTCCAACTAAAACCTTTTGTCAGACTACAAATTAGTCCTTAAATGTCATTTTCATAAACGTTGGTCATGATTCACCTCAATTTCAGATAGCTGACATTTGGTTCTCTTACTGTGGAGCTAAGGAACAAGTCGTCCTCGGGTTTTGCAGAGGCAGTTACAAAAAGGATCTCGTCTTGTTTTATTGTAGACTACAAAGCGGTTCTAAAAACAGGAAAATGCGCTGAGGGGGTGGTCGATGTCTCTCGGCTGGACTGGGAACACTTTGGGGTCCCACCTAAGGAGCTGGAGGAAGTGTCTGGGGTGTGGGAAGTCTGGGGATATGGATGGATGGAGGGAAATGGGGAAATAAGATAAGATTTGCGATTGAAATTAAAACTAAAATACAACCAGAATCTCCATATGTATTACAACATTTTGTCTGTAAAGTAATTAAAGTAAATGTAAAAAATAATAGTAATGCAAAAACAAAGTAATAATAATTAAAAAAACAATAAAATAAATAATAATAATAATAATAATAATAATAATAATAATAATAAAATAAAGTAATGTGAAGTAAACACAAATTTTACAAGCGCTACAAAAAAACAAAACAAACTACTGATTATTATGGAGCTTTTTTAACTCAAAGTTCAACAACCCTGACTTTTAATTCAGGCCGCCTGCAGTTGCCCCGGATCATATCCTTAAACAAGCCATATACTGTAGATCCCATGATTCATTGGCTTTTCCACTGCATGTCATTCCCATTAGCAGGTGTCCATAAAAAATGATGCCAACACTGCACCTGCTAGCTACACTCTGGGCTAAGCTAATTAAGGCTAATGTGGTGACAAGTCCAATTTCACAGGGAAATATTTCACTGACAACGCTGTCATAAGAGATACCCTTCAGCCCACCCCGGCGCTGACAGCTCGTCAAGCTATTTCCAGAGACCGGTCTAGAACGAGAGATCGCTAGAGCTAATTTTATGTACATGTAAAATATATGGAATGTGCATATATCTTCTGCAGGTCGTATTATATCTTATTTAAATCAACACTGTTTTTGAGACGATCGTGCGAATGTAGAGCCATCGATAAAAAATAAGATGCTATTTCAGTTGTATTGCCAGATGACATAACAGAATCCGAATTACTCGCGCATCTACTTGACATTATAAGCCATCAGCATGCTAGTGGGAAGAGAGACAACCTTCACACGGCACAAATTCAGTCTATGACATTGAAACGGCAAGCGCTGACCAAAAAGGTTGCTCAAGGGCACAGATAAAGTCTAATTATCAACCTCCTTAAAGGTCCTATATTACGTAAAACTGACTTGTGAGCTTTAGACCATGTTATAATACTGTTATCTCCTCAGAAACAAACCTGAAGTTGTGTTTTGTTTCATTCATACGAGTTTGAGTAATCCTTTATTATTTTTTTGTGTAGATCTCCAAAGCTCAAAATGCTCTGTTCCACCTTGTGATGTCATGAAGTGGTAGTTTTCAAGTTGACAGTTACTTTTTACCTTTCGTTCGGTAGAGATTGGCAATTCTCAGGCTGAATTTATCCAAATGATTCTGGTGAAGGTGTATGGAGTTTAAATACACAGGGGGAGCACTTCCTGTATTAACACATGACATCACAAGGTGGAACAGAGTGTTTTCAGTTTGAGAGAAGAACTCTGCCTAAATATACAGGGTTTAAGGGTTAAACGTGTGTGAATGAAACAAAACAACCCCAGGAATGTTTGTCATGAGGAAACAACATTATAAAAGATCAGAAAATGGCGTAATATGGGCCCCTTTAATACTTAAAGCTTACGAAAAGAAATATCAATGGAATTACTTTGTTATTATGCAAAAGCTGTAGCAAAGAACAGCATGATATTATGGTAAACAATCTAACATTAAAGGGCCCATATTGTGCTGTTTTCTGATCTATGTTATAATGTTGTTTCCTCATTAAAAAGCAAACCTGGAGTTGTGTTTTGTTTAATTCACACATGTTTGAGTCACCCTTTATCATTCCTCTGTCTACATTTACGCTCATAATGCTCTGTTCCACCTTGTGAGGTCATGAAGTGGTAGTTTTCAAGTTAACAGCTAACTTTTATATTTGATTAGTAGAGATGGGCAATTCCGGGAACGAAATCATCCAAGTGATTCAAGTGAAGGTGTATGGAGTTCAAAAAAACACTGGAGCACTTCCTGTATTACCGCATGACATCACAAGGTGCAACGGGGTGTTTTCAGTTTGAGAGAAGAACTCAGCCTAAATATGCAAAGTTTGTGAGTTAAACATGTGTGAATGAAACAAAACACCACCAGGTATGTTTGTGATGAGGAAACAACATTATAAAAGATCAGAAAATGGCGTAATATGGGCAGTTTAATACAACATCACATTACAAATATATACGCTGAATAGTATATATATGTGGTCAAGGTTTGGAAAATAGTCAGGGGATAAAACAAGGTTGGATAGAAAGAAGAAATTCAAAACTCTTATGTCTCTATTTAAGGTAATACAGTCGTCAGGCCGTTTCAAAACCTCCATCAGAACTTGGCTTTGTGTAGCCGTATCGTAAAGCCTTGTTTTTGATACAATTATAGGCGTAGATATATTTTCCGGAATACACACATTGAATTATTAAACATCACAGGATATGAGATAACCTGAGTGGATAACGTCGCCGACTGGCCATAAATGATGCATCGAAGCATGAGGTTAGAGCTGTGCAGATTTATTGACATGTTTTGTAATATAGTCTGGTCCTCACCACGCACCGAGAGCCCTCCTCGGACCCCCGCCGCTCCGCCCGCCTTCCTGCCTGCCTGTCTGTCAGGGGCCCTCAGCCTGGAGGACTGATTTCATATGACACCAGTGACAGCAGCACGGCCCTGCTACATGAGGCTGGGTGTGTGCTAGCGCTAGTGACTGCGGGGTCACGCGGAGGCGCAAATCCCAAGAGGGAAGGAGACGCAACCTCGCTCCCAGACGGTGGATTCTTTAATATGTCACATGATGTTATGAGATAATATGGGGGCATTTTTGGTGCGTTGTTCTTGGGATAGTTTGGATGTAGGACGGCAGCCTGAAACTGTTTACATTCCACTTCTTAGATAAAAGCGTTTGTGATAAGTTTTAGATGGACAGGTAGGCAGATATCAGACATATTTTGGGGACTATGCTCAATTTATGGGGACCTGCCTTCCTTATGGGGACGTACATTCTTATTATTAGCTCAACATAACACAAATATGGGTCAAAATGGATCAGTTTATGGTTTAGGTTAAGGTTATGCAAATAGTAGCCTAATAATGGTTAAAGTTGAGGTTAAGATCAGTCTCCAGGAGTGTGTTTTTATGGGATAGGGTTGATGTATGGGGGTTCTCTTAGACTCCCATTATTGCATCAGTTTATACTAAGCTTTGTATATTTTTTACTGCCTTGTTTAATAAAATAGTGTTTTCATAAGGTTATTGTTTACAGATACTAATTTAAAGGTCCCATATTACACAAAATGGACTCTTATGAGATTTAAACCATGTTATAATATTGTTACCGCCTCAAAAACAACCCAGACTAGTGTTTTGTTTCATTCACACATGTTTGAGTGACCCTTTATTATGTGTCTGTTTACATCTCCAAAGCTCAAAATACTCTGTTCCACCTTGTGATGTCATGAAGCGGTAGTATCCAAGTTAACAGCTACCGTTTAACTTTAGTTCAGTAGAAATAGGCAATTCCAGGTTTGATTCTAGTGACGGTGTATGACGTTTAAAACATAAACGAGCACTTCCTGTATTACCACATGACATCACAAGGTGGAACAGAACGTTTTCAGCCTCAATTTGCAAGATTTGTGCGTTTAACATACGTGAACGGAACCAAACGCAACTCCAGGTCTGTTTGTGATGAGGAAACAACATTATAACATAGATCAGACACTGTGAAATACGTCCCCTTTAAACATTGCAGTATGAGCCCCATCTTTAGACCGCAGATGCTACAAAAGGTCACAATGAACTCCTGTCCAGACTTCCATGTTACTCAACACTGTATGTTTTTGCATACATTAGCAGTGGTCACGTGTTTCATACCCCAGTTGTAAACTACACAAACTACACTTTCTCTTAGATTTAGGCCTGCACGTGCACTTAAAAGGGCTGTACGCATGTAGAGCTGTTATAGCACTAAGGAACTACACTGAACACTGAACGACGCCTCCATTTGTCTTAATTACAAACGACAAAGCCAATGCCGGATATTCAAAGGCAAGAACGCGATAATTAATTATGTTGCTGCTCCTGTGTAGGCAACAACTCCCAAGAGATGGATAGTGAGAGTTGGACACGCGGTTGTGCTAGATAATAATAATGTTACCAGCGCCTTGGCCGTGCACTTCCGCGTGTTTGTAGCCTATGTTTGGCCGTGTGAAACTATTAGGCTGTGTGAACTGAAACAAAACAGAAACGCGATCCACAAGTCGAGCCCCGATGAATAAAACACTAAGATTTTCCAGCGCGTTTTCGCTCTGTCCCGCACGGTGGCGCTCTGACGCGTCTCTGTCCTCGTCTTCTTGGTTTAGAAATTACGCACGAGGATGAATTCAAAATATAAAATCGTACACAACCCTGCCTGTGTGCATTTGCCTTGTTTTAAGAGTAAGAAACGCGTTTTGTGTGTTTGGCACAACGTCCTGCGCGCTGTTCCCTTTTGCCAAAACGCGGTGCGGTGAACTGAAACTTTCCGAGTGAACGCTTTTTAAAGTAAATGTCACCACAATACAAGCTAAATGTGAGCTAAAATTACGCGTCGTGGGTGCATGTTGAGTCCAAGTTCACGTGACGACCTTGCGTATGCCTGGTGCGTGCGTAAAAAGCTTGGAAACCCAACATCCAAACCGCTATAACGCGCTTTAATCCGTGCATCCGTGGCCAAACTCGGTCCGTATTTCTTATCAGAAGTCATCCAACGTTTCTTTCAAACTTAATCAGCACATTCTAGTTTAAATAGTGACTCAATGTAAAGTAGGTTATGCATGCGTGTTCGTGAAATGGTCCATACCTTTACGCGCGGAGAGATAATCCTCAAAGCGAAATGGGAAATGTAAAAAGAAAAAAAAAGATCCACTGAGGAAGAACTAGTGCATCCAGAGCGCGTTCGGGAGCGCGAGAGAGTACGCCCGGGGCTGTGAGATGCTGATGCTGGTGATGAGGAGGTTATTAGCGGTCCTTCCTCCCTTTCCCTTCTCCCCTCCTCGCTTTCTTACCCCGGCTTAGCTCAATTCAGTGAACGCGCATCTCTCCCTCTCTCTCTTTCTCTCTCTCTCCTCTCACTCACGAGCGCAAAGTGACGACGAATGGGCCCGGATCTCTCTCTTTTTTTCTGTCTCCCTCTCGTGCTTTCTCTATTCCCCCCCCCTCTCTCTTTATCTCTCCATCTCTCGCGCGCACTGAAGCTCCGTCCCGCCTTCTACCTCGCGCTGTGGGGAGTAATCATTCCACTTTAGGACAAAATGGTGAAAATTGCTCCTCAGGAAAAGAATTGCTCTAATGAAAAGTCTATACAGTGGGAAATGGGGTTGCTTTTGTCGTCGTGCTGTTGCAGTGTAAATGGTCTGATATTGCGCACAGAAAACGCACTTATTTGCAGACTGTAGATTATTCTAAATGGCTCGTTGTGCGCTGTGTACACTGGCCATGGTGCTGACTGGAGAAGCTGCTAGAAAATGTGAGTGAGCTGTCCAAGGTGCTGATACTAAAGAGCAGTAAATGCACAGAAAAAGCCACAATATTGACTTTAAAAAGCTCCAAAAAGCAGAAACGACACATGAGAAAGTGGTGTCAAAGTCAAAATATCCGCCTTATAATATATTTCAGCTGGTTTGTTATGTGCATGTGGAGTTAAACGTGCACTCTGGAACATTTCTGATGTACACCGACTTGTCTACATGGAGATAATATTGCTCTTTTCCAGGAATGTTTCACAGTATGGCATCAAACTCTTCCATCTAGCACAGAGGTGTCCAAACCGTGTGTGTCCCCCCATGTTTCAAGCTCATTAAAAGGTGTCAAAACTATGCAAAATGCTCATATTTGAAAGACACATAGCAAAAGACGAAATTTAAATCTGTCAACTGGTCAAATCGTTGTAGGAGTGAAGATGTTTTGCTGCTCATCTAAGCCGCTTCTTCAGTTCTGGTCAGATTACTGGTGGACACTGCCTTATATCTATCTGAAGGGAGGGGCTAACTACACTGAAACTGTAAACAGATATTTGTCTCAAGTTTCAACCTTAATGACCCTATTCAACCTATTGTTCTCTTTGCTCTCTTTATTTTGGGTCTGAGGATAGAGTTGTAGATTGGTGAGAGATTATGTCTCAGGCCGCCATCTTTCCTAACAAAAATATCTTCTTTAACTTCTCTCTCAAACCATTTCTTTTCTGTGGCTAAGACGTGAACTTCACTATCTGCAAAGAAGTAGTTAGTGGCTTTGGGCTGGAGATCCACAGCTGACTGGGGTCCTGAGGAGCTCTCACGCCGGTGTTGGTACATCCTCTTATGTAGTTAGCCCCTCCCTTCAGGCAGTATCCACCAGCAATCTGACCAGAACCGAAGATGAACAGCGAAACGTCTTCACTCCTACAACCATTTGTCCAGTTGACAGATTTAAATTTCATCTTTTGCTATGGATCTGACCTGGACGACTGAGGGATTACACAGACATCTGAAACACTCGCTGTAGTGACCACCGATCTGTGTCCCTCCGCTTCAATATTCAAAAAGTTTGCACATCCCTGATCTAGTACTTACTTCAGTACGAGTATGTTTACTCAAAAATCCCTCGAAAAACATGTAGTTTTACTGAGAGTGCATATTTGCCCTGCTTGTGCCAGTGGAGAGATATAAGTTTAATGCCCTGCTGTGAAACATTGAAGACCAAACAACATCTTCAGGGAGTGGGCAGCTTACTCTCCAGTAGAAAAGTTCTGCAATGCATCTTGGGATAGCGTTGGGAATAGCGTAGTATTTTAATGCTTAGAGAAAACACCAACACAAAGCAAACATCCACGTTCTTATCACACCCAGAAACTTTCTCGTTCCCTCGCTAAAAGCTCCGTTTCCTATCTTCATATCAACACATGGAAACATTTAACACGGCTGAAACGAATGAAATGGGCCCTTTGGAATAACATTGCAGCAAAATTGCCTCATATCGCACACTATTATGACTGTCTTTGTATTAAACTACTTTACACTGTTCTTCCTCAGCTTCAAAAACAGCATAAAAACTGTAAAATAATACTTTATCCTAAAATATTACGGCGTTTCGGTTGTTGAAGGCAGAGAAGTTGCTGAGTTCTATATTTAGTGATCGGTGGACTGTCTTTGGCTTCGATTCAAACCTGCTCTGATGCTTTGAGAAATACCCCGAGGCGTATGGAGGACTTTTGACTCAGGCAGGACTAGAGGGAGGCGAGTGGGAAAGAGTCTGTGACCTCTTCTTGTACCGGGAGGAACACAACACATGGAACTGAGGATTGTAAGCAGCCAAAATCCTTCACACAATTGCAAAATAATGGTTTAAAGTTATGTTTTATGGAGTCGGTTCTCTGTAGACACAAACGGTTTTAAACTGTCGGGATGTTGGTTATCGTTTCTATAGAGACACAGTACTACAACTGCTACTATTACTACTACTACCACTACTACTACAAAAGTCACTGACACTTTTAAATCTTCAGTAGCTCCTATAATTCTCAAGTTATACTCACCAAATTTTAGCAATAGGTAAACTGAACCTTCTAAGATTTTTGGCAATATATACGGTTATAATTGTTCACTTACACTTGAACTTATCACTACTTAAACTACGGGAAGTAAATATGACCTAATTTGAACAAAGTGTCCACCATTTTCGGTTTCACGCAGAATAGCAAGATCCAACACACTTTGCATAACATTTTCAGCATTTCCAGGCTCATGTCTCTTATCTGATCCTCGAAATTACGTTTTAAGTCGTTTATTGTCTGAGGTTTATTCACAAACACCTTTTCTTTAAGATCGCTCCACAGGAAGAAATCGGGACTAGTCAGGTCTGTGGAGATCACACACTGCCCCCTGTCTTTGAAAACCACTTATTATTCCTTCAATGGCGTTTACGCCTCGGGGCATCTCTGGTGTTAAAATGTTGACGGTAACACTGCATTTGACCCATGTGACTCAAAATACCACTGTACAATGAGAGTTTGTTCCTCGGTGCTGTATTTGCTCAGATTAATGTCAGAAGGGTCGTTCTAAATGCTCTGAAAAAATAAAAGAAAAATATTTAGAAACAAAAGAGTTATGAATTTTATATAACGCTTTTCCAGATGCTCAAAATCGCTTTACAATTTCATGCATTATTCATTCGATGGTTTAAACTACTAGACACAGCTGTCCTGGGGCAGACTGGCAGAAGCGAGGCTGTCAATCTGCGCCACTAGTCCCTCCGATCATCACCAACACACACAGACACACCACTTTCTCACTAGACAATATGGGTGAAGTGTCTTCCCTAAGGACACAACAGTTTTTCCCACTGGCGCTCCACTGTAGGACCTGGAATTCCCAGCGGTCTCCCATCCGAGAGCTAACCAGGCCCGGACTTGCTTAGCTTCTGCGATCTGATGACATGGAAGTTTGGCCACAGTAATACTATATATTTTTTTAAAGAAGTGTCCAAAAATACAGCCATGAAGTGAAAAGGCAGCATCTCCATCTGTGGCTTTCAGAATGATGAAAAATTAAACCGTTGCCATAGCGAATAACTATGTAAAACAACATATTACATCTTTGGAATAGGGAAAAAAAGTCTTGAAAGTGTTGTATGTAACAGGAAGCCAAACCCCATACACTGATAAATAAAAGTAGTGAAAGAAATGAAATAAAATCTGTAAAAAAATTCAGTAAAATAAACAGGAAAAAAAGAAAATATGTAAATAACTAAAATGAAATACGTTTAAACAGAAGAAAACCAAAACGTGTAAAGCAGCTGAACCAAGAAAGTACAATTGAAATTCCTCCCACATGAATCAGATTTGGAAGAAATAATGGGAAAAATGCAGTTTGGTGGAAGGGATTGTAAGTTTATAACTACTGCAAAACTTTAAAAAGAAATGACCAGAAGTTCAATATGGCACATCTTATTTATTCATTCATTGATAGATCACAAAGAATACTAAAATGTGTGTTTGTGTAAAAGGCAGAGGTAGGGCATCTGCAGTAGCTAATGCAAGTCACAACATTGTAGCCAGAGGGATTAACCCAGAGCGAGAGCAGGTGATAAGTCGTGTTAAATGAAGCGCTAAAGTCTAATTGGACTTAAATGAAAGTCTTGAATCTGCCGAAACAATTGAGGCCATTTGTTACTGAGGAAATGCTGCAGGACTGAGACAACATCTGGACTTCTCCCCCTCACAATATGGACAATATATAAATCTGGGAATCTATGTCTGGACTGGAAAACGCAAGTAAATACTGGTGTTGGAAAATGCATATGGCGGCGTTTGGTTTTTTTTTCTAATTGCTGCTGATTTTGTAGGAGAATAGTTTTGTTTATATTGATCTTATCTGTATATGGGTCACATAAAAAGTTAAAAAAGTAAATAAAAAAGGATGCATTGTATGTTATGGACAAACAAACTTCCATGCAAAATAGATAATAGATCAATTTAAAGCCATAGTACGTGACTTTTCTGGACTTATATAGACTGAAATAAACGTTTTTCATGTTTGAGTGTTTTTCTTGCGCTAAAAAAACCTTCGTTCTTACTCTGCGCGGGCTGAAGGAGGGCGTTTCTTAGCAAAAAGCGCTCCTAAATTAATGGTTGTTATGTATGGAAGTATGATTTTAACTTTCTATCTCCATAGAAACTTGCAAGTGATGTCCTCCTCTCCTCCAGAAAGTGACACATTGCACTTGCTTAGCTTAACACAATGGCGTTATACTCTTTTATTTGTCAAACAGATAACAAACAGCTTCAAAATTCTATTCCGTTTATTTTGTAAAGCCCAAACTCGCTGCAGCTGTTGCTTTTAGGCCCGTGTGCACTTTAAAAAGGACTTTTCATCCGGACTCTCCAGGTTAAGAGCCAAAACAGTTTTGATGTTTTGCTAAATCAAATTATTGATAATGGCCCATGTCAGGTAATTGCTGAGAGAGGTTCATTAGAGAGCTTATTAGTGTGCCTTGAAGACCAGTGTAAAGTTAATTTAAAAATACCCCAATTAAATTATAATGCAATCAACCAAGTCCTTACACTGATGGCCTTTTATATCTGAACAATCAAGTGAAGTGATTAAATAAAACAAAACTCACTTTTTTTCACAGAGTTCACAAAGAAGCTTCCAGCAGGAACAGTGGGGGACAAAAAAAACAAAATGGCCGCCAATTATAACCTAGGGGGCGGAGCTAGTTCAGGAAGTTGGAATGTTTCACAATAAGGCATGTATAGTGATGAATAAAGTTATTGTTGGACTATGCTTACACACAGTTTGGGTTAAGTTTCCACCCTGCATCCGGAGAGTTGTCGGTTCAAACCTCACCTGAATGCATCATACTGTTGTGTCTTTGGGCAACGCACTTTACAACGATTACATTACTCAACCCAGTAAAAACTTGTGGCTACTTGGTGGCTAGTTGTGGGTAAGAAAGGTAAATATATGTATTTTTAAATCTTGGAATGACAGTTTTTGAAAGTAATATACACAGTAAAGCTCTTTATAATGTTGTTAAGGATTAGGTCCACAAGTTCCTATATTAATCACATGGTTTAGAGTCCTTTTGACAACATCTGATGACATTTTTGATTGACCTCTGCCATCAATCTTTTGGAAAATAATAATAATTTCACGTTAAATTATTTGCTTATTTGTACTCGCTGAGATAATTTTGAACTTTATGCCAGTTTTTGCTTCTGAAATGCCCAGTAATTTCAGCGCTCATAACTTTAAAGATACCAGTAGCTCAGCTGGTAGAGTGTTTGTCCACTGATGTGAAGGTTGGCGGTTCAAATGTCATCGTTGTGTCCTCGGGCAAGACACTTAACCCACCTCGACCTTCCAGTTTTCTGCAAAATAGCGGTGTAAGAATGTGTGTGAATGGGTGAGTGGTTCCTTGATGTAAAGTGCTTTGAGTGCCCCTGAAGGTGGAAAAACGTTGTGTAAAAAAAAAAAAAAACGTGACCATTTATTTAAACATCTACAATCTGACCGGTCTGTCCAGCTCCATCGAACTGGATTATCCCCAACCAGTTTCCATCGATCTTATTTGCATGTTACTTTCCCTTTACACAGCAATTTAAACGCACACAGCTTTACCACTGACTTAACTCGTGTAGCTAATTAAAACTCTGCTAGATCTCCGGTCCGGTGTGCGGCGCAAAGACAGGAGGTTCCAGAGGAGAAGGGAAGGAATGAGCTCAATACCAAAAAACAAAGAAACCCATTGAGGCATTCTAATGAACAGATATACAACATTCTTCCCTCCCTGACACCCACTCCTGTGTGCTCTGTGTCTGACCTGTGCGGCCCCCCACGATTTGCAACAAATAATGCTACTTTGTCTGGGCATAAATTACTAGCAACAGAGGCAACAACACCGGCGGCTCTTGTTTATCGCGCATTTTCTTCTGTTCTATTCTCGACTGAAAAGAAAAAATATACAATGAGTTATAGCGCTTTGATAATGTCTTCAATCGATGTCAAGACGGATCTCAAGGTTCAGCCTACTTTGCTTGTTAAACACAAAATAAACACGATTGTATTAAACATGATCAGAAATTGTACTAGATTTGTACGCAGAAGTCAAGAGATGTCTGTAAATGTAGTCTGTCACCTGCTTGTCTCCATGGAGGTTGTATTTTGCTTTGCTTTGCCTGGAATATCCCGCAGTATGGTATTAAATAAACCTCTGAGAAAGACAGGTGATGTAACCAGGCTGTGTTACTAGTCAGATATGTGGTAGCGAAGAATAAAAATGTTGTAGAATAAGTTGAGTTAGCCAGAGAGTTGAAGAGAAAAGGCGTAACCATAGACGGCTCCATCAAATTCAAGTTCTATTGGAAAACTGTCGCCCTCTTTCCTCTGTCAGACTCGTCATTTTGGTTCTTAAAATGTTCGTATTTAGCCGCTCTACATGATCCTCGTGTTTTTATTTCACTCTTTTTCCCGTAAATCAAGATATGAACAATAATAACAGACAAATCAGGTGGTTTCTTTCCTCAAGGTTGCTCCCACTAGCGTTAGAAACAGGTTTGCCTGACAGCGTTGCTAAGCGGTGAGGGCAGAAAGGGGCGGTGCCTTCAACAGCCTCGCTCCGGATTGGCTCTTTGGTTGCTATGATACCCGAGGTTGGAATTCCAAATATGAAACTCTGCTCCCATTTCACCGCTATAACTGTTAGCCTCGATGAGCTTCATTTCACTGCAGCTTCATTTGACTATTTATTTATTTATCCATTTTTTTTTTATTTTTTTATTTTTTTTTAATTTATTTAATGCAAGACGTACAAACATAGTGACCATACAATAGTGACAAGTGGTGGTAAGACATAACAAGACGTAACATGATTTGTAGACGTAACAGCTATTTACAGTTGTATGTGACAAGGCTGTGTTGTGTGTGTGTGTGTGTGTGTGTGTGTGTGCGTGTGTGTGCATGTGTGTGTGATATTTCCGTGATTTTGGAGGGGGGTAAGGTTGAGACGGCAAAGGAGAGTGCTAGTATTAATAATTGGTAAGTGAGAAAGGAGGGTATAGTGAATATAGATGAGAAAAAAACAAAAACAAAAAAAAACCCATAAATAAAAAAAATAAAAATAAAATAAAAAATAAAATAAAATAAAATAAAATAAAATAAAATAAAATAAAATAAAATAAAATAAAATAAAATTAAATTAAATTAAATTAAATTAAATTAAATTAAATTAAATTAAATTAAATTAAATTAAATTAAATTAAATTAAATTAAATTAAATTTAATTTAATTTAATTTAATTAAAAATAATAAAACTATGCTCCAAATTCACCTCTATATCTGCTAGCCTCAATGAGCTCAGTACAGGACCCAGCTCCTGCAGACATGGACCCTCAAGACACGATAATAATATTATAGCATTGTCCATTCCAGTCTAGTGCAATCCTTTCTGGCTATGCTTCCATTGTAGGGAGTATTATACCTCTGTTGATGTAGTCCAAGGTAACAAGGACTGAGCTGGCATTAAGTGTCCTAGATACAGCACAGAAATAGAATAGAAAAGGAACATTCCAGGCAAAGAAATATCATCTCCATGGACACAAGCAGGTAGCGAACACTCCATATGTAAGTTCACGACTCACCAACTTACATGATCTTAATCGAAGTAAAATGCTAATAAATCTTCATTCTTGGCTTTACCTTGATATATTTTGCACTACTTTATCCCGATTTTGATACGAGGTGTGTGTAACTTTAAACACAATCTTAATTTACCATCAATGAGTTCTGAATGAAAAAAATAATCCCCTCAACGTCAGTGAACCAGACAGATAAAAAGATTCACCTTGACATCACACGGGCTAATAATAGTCTGTTAGAACTCGCTTTGTTATTACTGCACCTGCTCCCATAGTACTACATATATTTGCTGTTTGATCCTATGACTCTAATGTATATAGACAAGTACAGTACAGCGCATTAGCTTTGAGTGTAAACAAAAGCCTCTGACTCTACGGTCCCAGCCCACAGAGCAAACATTCATTACTGCTCTGATTCTTCCATTGGTTTCATCAACAGCTAACAAACTATTATGTTTCAGTGTAATGCTCTCCGTTTGTGCGTTTATTTGATTAGCCAGCTCTGTAAGTTCCTTTTAAATAAATAATTATGCTAATGGGGAGGTTTGGTCGATAAACGAGTCAGAAGTTGGAAAAACGATTCTAGACATAGATAGTTTGTTGCAATCAGTGTGTCGCTTAAAAGTTTACTGTCCTCACAAGAGATGCTTTTAAGAGTTGTTCTTAAATAAAGAGTCTTTTGTCAGGACAATATTTTAGTCTGGACGTTCTGTGATCTGTTGTGTTGGTGATGGACACGATGGGAAAACACAGTCACAGTCACAGTGCAGAATTTAAGACCTTTTTATGATACATTTAAATGGCAGAAGCTCAGTTGGTGGAGTGTTTATCCGCTGATCTGAAGGTTGCCGGTTCGAATCCCGCTCTTGACGTAAACATCATTGGTAGAGATCCCCAGGTTGCCAGTGTAATTCCAGCTCCCACCAATAATGTATCTTGATATAAATTGTTTTGAGTGCCGTGAAGGTGGAAAAGCACTAAATAAAAATGTGACTACGACCATTTACCATAAATCAATCAAACTTTATTTCTATAGCACCTTCCAACAACCAAAGCTGACCAAAGTGCTGTACAACATTAAAAACAACATAAAAAACAATAAATATCATACAAATAGGTCAACAAAGCACATTACACCATTAAAATAAAGAAAGTGTCACAGGGCCACAAAGTGTTAAAAGCCATTCTAAATAAGTAAGTAAAGAAGTTGATTAGTTGCAATTAACAAATTAACCTTCTTCTACTTATCATTATATTAATTATTATTATTATTTTTTTAATTTAATGCAAGACATACAAACATAGTGACCATACATATACAACAGTGACAAGTGGTGGTAAGACATAACAAGACATAACATGGTTTGTAGACCTAACAGCTATTTACAGTTGTATGTGACAAGTCTGTGTTGTGTGTTTGTGTGTGTGCTTGTGTGTATGTGTGTGTGACATTTCTGTGATTTTGGAGGGGGGTAAGGTGGAGACGGCAATGGAGAGTGCTAGTACTAGTCATTGGTAAGTGAGAAAAGAGGGTGTAGTGAATACAGATGAGAAAAAATAAATAAATAAATACAAACAAATAGAAAAAATGTATAAATTAATAATAATAATAATAATAATAATAATAATAATAATAATAATAATAATAATAATAATAATAATAATAATAATAATAATAATAATAATAAATAAAAAATAAAAATAAAAAATGAATTGGGTGTTGTGATCGGTAAAGGTCTGTTGTTAAGCTCAACTGTTGCCTGACCCTGAGGAGGTCAGGCAACAGTTGACAAATTTACTTAAATCAGTGACCTAAGTGAATCTAATTTTAAAAGATAACTTGAATCAGACAGGATTTTTAGCCAGTCAGTATATAGTTTGAAAACATATTAAATGCAGAATAAGAACAAGCACTCTGAGATTCTATGGAATGAAGGGTGCATTATAAACAAAATCAGCTATTATTACCCAATTAATTTGTATTTATTAATGTATTTATTATTATTATTATTATTATTATTATTATTATTATTATTATGAAATTTAAATCTCAATCGTCCTATAAGCTAATGTTTAGCATGATCCTGCGCCATAACTAATAGTCTTCAATGACGGCTGTTACCCACGTTCCATTCGACGATGATCTCTCTTATAAAGTGCCATCTTAAGTGCAACTTACCTTCTGCTTTGCTGCACAGTTTTCAAAAATAGAGCTAAGGATTTCTTCTTGGGGGATGATAGAAACAGCACATTATCAGTAGCCAGCACACACCACCTGTTTCCCTTGTATCAATAATCCATGTAGACCTGCTTTACGCTGTGTCATGGCTTAGCACCTCTACTGAAGGTCGCACGCTCCTTCAAAACACTGATGTGGGCGGCTGATAGGTCCTAATTGTGCTTATTTCCACTCAAAATCCCCAAAGACTTGTCATTGTTAGCAGGTCAAAGTGATTACTCTATCAAGGACATCTATTAGAATCCAATTTAGCCCGGGCTAGGTCTGCCGACAACCCCCGCTCACCTCTTTAATGGACACTCATCTATCTGGTTGTTTTTAGGGGGCATTGCGTGCATGAGTGCGTAGCTTCGGTGCTAAAAAGAATGAATGTGATATTTAGATCAATAGGTGCAGCTTATGGGGAAAAATGTGCTGTTATATGGATGATAAGAGGGTGATATTTCTTTGTAAATGTCAGTGTAATGCAGCCATCAATGCCCTCAGCGGGGAGAGTGTGCAAATCGTGTGTGAGGACAGAAGGGTATAGACACGGACTTACAGGGAAACGTGAAGGCTTGCGGTGATATAAAATTGGTTTATTTACACTGCTCACAAAGTTTTAGCAAAAGGAGAGCGCAGAAACAGCCTGCATTTGAAAGGTGTGGAGTTTGGAAATGGGGAATGTCATGGTAAAACTGCAGAAAGGAACAGCATCAGTTTCAGTAATGGTAAAATGGTCACTTTTTTACGTAGCGCTTTTCCAGCTTCGAGACGCTCAAAACGGTTTACGACAAGAAACCACGCATCCATTCACACAGACATTCATACAGCAGCGTACACAGATACTAGGGATGAGGTGGGTTAAGTGTCTTGCACGAGGACACAACGACAACAGCATTCATCTGTGGGAACTGGCTGCAAATGTGTGAGTCTGTGGATCTGATGTTTATGTCGAGGGGCAGGATTCGAACCGTCTTTGGATCTGACACGCTGCAAATTGAGCTACTGTCGCCCATTGAACTCAAATCTGAATGAAACAAAACACAAACCTGCAATATCAGAGTGTTTTTGTCTAGTTTTTTTTTTCTTTTACCGAATTTTCTGGAGTGTAAGTCGCACTTTTTTCATAGTTTGGCTTTGGATGCGACTTATACAGATGCCATTTATATGTGAAATATGTTTTTTTCTTCATTATTATGCATTTTTTGGCTGGTGCGACTTATTCTCCAGAGCAGCTTATATTCCAGAAAATACGGTATAATACGGTAGCTACCAAAGTCAAATATTAACATTTTAAGATGCATCTTCAACAAAACACACAGACTAAGGTGGATTTTTTTTCCTTCAGTTTGTGTCTAGCTGATCCCGCATAGATTAAGTCTGCCCCAGGGTGCACTGTATCAGATTTTTCCTGCCTTCAAAACATGACAAATACATATTATTTTGAACAATTTGAAGATGTCCAAAATTACTCCTCTCTCCTCTAACGCATTCTAAGCATCCTAATTATTCAAAGTGATGAGTTTATGTTCACGTTCCCCACTTTTCAGAGTCCAGATCGGAGTTTTGCAGTTGAGATAAAGCCATGCTAATCACGCATTTCCTGATTCTCGGACGACAAAATGCTTTATAATTAGATGTTGTAAAATGAATTGAAATCCAGACTCAAAACGGTTCAGTTTATCTGTGCATATGACTTTTGAAAGGTTTTTATTCTGCAATCTTCTCTTTTAATGTTACTTTTATGATGATTATTTATGTTTTAATTGGTTTGCATTGTGATTTTAATGTATTTTTTTAGCACTTTGAATTACTTTGTGTACAAACGACGCTACACAAATAAACTCGCCTCGCCTTATTTCCCTCAACTACAAAAATAAATGCGGTACTGCCCCTTAAATTCCATCTCTTGACCACCACCTGTATTCTAAAGCACTTTTGGTCACTACTTAGAGCCGATAGCATGTTTTATATTTTGCTGTATAGTGTGGTAGAGTGATCACCCCGGCGCAGCACTTTCTCACAGTCTCACAGTGATGGATGCAGTGCTAGCTCCTCTCTCCTCTCCTCTGTTGGTGTATGCAGCTGCAGGTTGTGTGTTTAAAAAAACATGTTGGCCCTGCAGTGCGGTGAGTGGGCTCTTTCTCTCACCTCCTCTCCACTCGCTCCTCCTCAGATGGATTTAGGTGTTAGCACTACAGTCCATGTGTCAGGATAAGCGAGCCTGACAGGTGCTTCTCCATATTATTCTAATGGATTCTGGGCGCTGGGAGACACCTCTGCTACTGCTGCTTGTCTTGTCCTTCTACCTCCTGTCTATAACACTGCTCGGTTATATGGAAAGTGTAGACAGGTGACATTTTATTATTTCAAATCATGTATGGCTTTTTATCAACATCCTTCACACCTTGTTACAGTAGCATGTGAATTGCAAGTGAGGTAAAGCTGCACTATGTGACTTTTCATGGTGGAGGGTCTGTCACAGGCTTGTTTCCGTGGAGATGGTATTGCTTTGCTTGGAATATTCAGCAGTATGGTATTAAATATGTCTTCATGGAGACAAAGGCAGGTTAAGTTAGAAGTGGTGGAGAGGCGACCCCACTCCTCACCGTTTTTCAAGGTATTTTTCCGCATTTAAACACATGTAATTGAGTAAATGCAAGATATGTATGTTTAAATGGTCACTTTTTTAAACGTTTTTTTCCACCTTCAAGGCAGTCGAAGCAATTAACGTCAAGAAAACACTCACCCATTCAGCAGGGGCACAACAACAGCAGTCATTATGCCATTTTCTTATCTATGTCTATGGGAGCTGGAATCGCACCTCCAACCTTTTGTTTAGTGGATCTGACCACTCAACCAATGATTTTTTTATGTTGAGAGCAGGATTCGAACCTCCGAACCTTTGAACCTTCGACTCTGTGGATGTGACACTCCAACTGAGCTACTATCGCCCATTAATGCAACCAAATCCAATGTAATCCCAAGCAAAACAATATCATCTCCACGGATATGATTAGATGATTGACTCTCTATGAGGAAAGTTACATAGAGCATGTTTAAGATATGGCAATTGACTTGACTGGTAAAATATTGAATGGATAAATAAATAATTGAATGTTCCCGTAAGGAAAGTGGTCCGCTGCATTTAACCCAACCCTCATTACTGATGGGGCAACGTGTCAGGAGCAGTGAATCACCTTGGGATCCATCTCAAGATCTTGAGCTATAGACTTGGTCTGGATGTACCGTAGCTGGAGGATTTTACTTATTTTTTTATCAGTTAGCTTTATGCTATTTTCTGATCTATGTTATAATGTTGTTTCCTCAGCACAAACGTAGCTGGAGTTGTGTTTCATTCGAACTTGTTTAACACACAAACCCTGTATATTTAGGCTGAGTTCTTCTCACAAACAGAAAACACTCTGTTCCACCTTGTGATGTCATCATGTGGCAATACAGGAAGTGCTTATAAACTCCATACACCCTCACTAGAATTACATTTCAGCCCTGGAATTTCCAATCTCTATCTGTCTCTAGAAAGCTATAACGTAGTTGCTAACTTGAAAACTAGCACTTCATGACATCACAAGGTGGAACAGAGCATTTTGAGCTTTGGAGATGTAGCCAGACTAATAATAAAGAGCTACTCAAACATGTGTAAATGAAACAAAACACAACTCCAACTATGTTTTTCAGGAAGTAACAACATTTTAACACGACTAAAAGCTCACGAGAGTACATTTTTTTGTAATAAAGGACATTTTTGACACCCCAAAACCCAATATGTTCATTAGCAGTACCCACACGCTTTTCCGAGTATTGTTTTTTTATTTAAATTCATCCGAAGCGTGTTTAAAGCTCGCTGTCCTTTAGTCTGAGTTCTATGTTTACCAGCGTCCACCCATCGGGACTTTCTTATGTCTCCTTCTCCAAGTAACAACCTTCTCCACGTCCCACTTCCCCAACACTCTCACACCAGCATTAACCCGAGTCTAAATCCCACCAGAACCGAACGTGCCATGTTTCATCTCTGAACCGCAGCCAGGAGACCGCCAGCAGACATATCAGGCACATGCAGTACATTAGGAAGTCATGTAAGTACTTAAAATCGAACCGCTAGGCAAAATGAAATAATGCTGTCTTTTTTAACGCGCTCACACTGAGAAATGGAGGAGATAAGAGTCCCCCTGAGGATTGACTGTCGCTGTGATGTAAAAAAACGAGGATTAATCAGTTCTTTGGAAAATTTGGTCTGTTTTGAATGATTGATGGGGGATACAAAAGGAGCTCGCCGTGTCATTAACGCACTTTTGAGTCGCTTAGGAACATAATTGAGTGGTGATAGAATTCGCGGACAGATCTGATTTTTTTTTTTTATGAAGTGTTTGAAGTCTGAGTCAGTTAGCATCAGTCGTGGTAAAGTAATAGCAATTTGGATACTTATAAGTGAAGATTATAAGGGACTCGCGACATGAAAAATCACCAGGAGAGGTAGAAATCCATTGGTCCACAGGTTGACGGTGCGATTCCACAGATAAATGCTGTTGTTCTGTCCTTGGGAAAGACACTTAACCCACCTCGCTCCCACTTTCTGCGAACACTGGTGTGTGAATGTGGGTTTGAAGGTGGAAAAGCGCTATATAAATATGTAACACTTGTTTAAGATTATTCACGATTGTATAACACCATGAGAAAACAGTTTTTTATAGTGTAGACTGGATTGAAATGACATTATCGTTCAGGTTGAATGATTTTTCTTATAGCTGCCAATCTCAACAGCAAATCATTTCTATAAAGACTAGACAACGTTGTTTTTTTGTTTTTTCCCAGTCCCATAGAAAGGATGCATTGTTGACTTGTCGGTGCACAACAACATTAAAAAAACACACATTAAATATTTATAATTCAACCTCTTTTATATATTTTGGAACCAATATTTTAGTGAGCAGACTTTTCTCCATTTTAATGACTATTGGTGTAATCCCTCAGTCGTTCCAGGTAGGTTCTATAGCAAAATAAATACAAGTTTTACTGTGTTCTTCAGTTGTGGTCAGGTTACAGGTGGGACACTGCCTTATACAGTATCTACCTGAAAGGAGGAGCTAACCACACAGGAATTAACACTCTATTTGGTCTATAATTTAAATTTCTGTTGCTATGAATTGGGTTAGTTGACAGTGTAATTCAATAGACTTAACTAAACGACTGTGTGTGTTCATTTCCGTGTCGTTAGCTCGAGGAGAGTCAACGAGAGGGACAAAAGAGTGTGTTGTCCTGGGCCTCAGCGTCTTAGAATCTGCATATTAATTTATATTAGAGGAGGGCCCACATAAGCCTTCGTGCTCCGGGTCCCCAGACAGGCCTGGTTAGCTTATAGACTGTATAGAAGTGGACGTCACCCGTAGCGTTCGGCTGCAGTCAAATGAAGCTCATCTAGGCTAGCAGTTACAGGGCAAATTTGGAGCGGAGTTCCATATTACGGATTCTGATTGTGAGTTTCATAGCAACCAAAGAGCCAATCCAGAGCCAGGCTGTTGAAGGTAACACCCGTTCCCGCTTGGTTTAGTAACGCTGTCAGTCAAACCTGTGGCTAACGCTAGCAGGAGCGACAATGGTGAAAGAAGGCCCTTGATTTGTCTGTTATTAATGTTCATATCCTGATTTACGGACAAAATGGCAAAATAAAAACAGCAGGATCCTGACCAAAATGACGAGGCTTACTGCAGTAGTTAGAGAGAGAGGGGCCACAATTTTTCGATGTAAAGTGAACTGGAGCCGATGGAGCTGGAAGTGCGCCCATGCTCACTCCCTATTTGTAACGTGGCGGCTAGAAGGATAGCTATGTACTTTTATATATATACAGTCTATGGGCTAGCTCCTCCTGCAGAAGTGAAGTCGCATAATTATAGTTTTTGCCGTGTTAATTGGGACCCCAAATAATCTCGAGACCACAATTTTGGACTCTTTGAACTCTGCCATATTCTGTCCAGACTCTAACTATTGTGCTTCGATTAGAACTGTAGCGTTATCCATTTAACTAAACCTGAAAAGGTCAACAGATTGCATATTAATGACTGGGAAAACACAACACTTAGACCTAACTGTGAAATATTCCTGTAAAGTGCATTTCATCTGACACCAAAGCACCACACGGACTAAAGGTCTTGGCAGCGCTCCCGTACCACCTGGGCACCGGCATGGCCTGACACCTGCCGATGCCAACTGTGTGATATTTAAGTGGACCAGAGCACGGCCAGATGGAGATGGAGACGGACGGCATCCACAGATAGACTCACACAGGTGGAGACAGTGCAGTTCTATCTCCGGTCACTAATAATTCATGTGAGGACAGACGAAGAGCAGAGACACAAAGAACCAATAAAAGAAGGTCACAGCTGTACTTGACGCCACAGCACTGGTTTCAATTACATGTTACTTTTGTGTATTGTTTGGGAGACCAAGTGAATATGGTACAAGCTCGACTGTAGAATATTACATTACATAACATTTGGCGTGTTTGTCCACTGATCCTACAGGTTGGCAGTGCAATTCCAGCTCCCACAGATGAATGCTGTCGTCGTGTCCTTGGGCAATACACTTAATCCACATCGCCCCCCGTTGTCTGCGTACATTGGTGTGTGAAGTTGTGTGTGAATGGGTGAATGGTTCCTTGATGTAAAGTGCTTTGAGCGCCTTGAAAGTGGAAAAGCACAATATAAAAATGTGACCAAACTTTAAAGTGGAAGCTGAAGCTGATACAGGCTAACGTGGTTTACACCAGATTGATATTTGTGTCACTCTGAATTGAGTTCTACACATTATCAATCTGGAATGGCTCTCGATGAAAGCGATTGGGAAACACTGAACATCATGACGATTTGAATCAGATTGGTCAAAGCATCACAACAACAGAACAAGCCAAAAAATCTAACTTTTGTTACATCTAGTTAAGATAAAAGCAAAGACATCTTCCCTGTTCACAAATGCACAAAGCTCTTGCCTTTTGCATGTTGTTCCCCAAACAAAATAGTCCGGATTGTAGCTGAAGTACTTCTGTCGGCGTTGTTTTGGTTCGCTTGAGTGCTTTGCCTTTGGCTTCCACACAAACCTCAATGCAGCTCTGTGATTGGTCGCCAACCACCTGTCAGGCCCTATCGCAGCAGCGGGGCACGCCAAGAAGGATTCTTGTGAGTTTGTGAACTCACAAACATCATGAGAATCTATCTTGCTGTACAAGGTTAGATATAGGCTACTGTACTACCTCATGTTTAACTAAAAAATACACTTATTATGGTGGAATAAAGAAATTGTACTTTTGCCTCACTTCTGACTCCATGTTGCACTCCTGACCTTAACCTCGCCACTCTGCATTTATAGAAAGTGAATTATTGTCATAAAGACTGACAGGGGGACCAAAGGTACAGACTCGGGAAACAGTTAGAACAAAGTTTATTTGCAGAAACAGGAATATGAATGAAGGTAGACAGAGCAGACAGTCAGGAGCAGTGTCATAGGCAGTAGTCTTATCCTCATATGTGCAGCTTGATTGCTTGATCAGAGGCAGGTGTGTGAAGGTGGTGCCAGAGTCTCCGCCCAACTCCAGGCACAGACACAGAAGGGAGGGGGAAGACAGCACAGAGCACACAAAACCCAAATCCTGACAATTATGGGTAAAATGCAGATGAAAATGTGACTTTTGGGGCTTGTAGGATGTTGTCCTTGTTGAGTACAATCCAGTGTTTGATTCTAGATACACTATATTTTGTTTTTTTTCTTATGACAATGACACAAGTTATTGATACTGTTCACCTTCAGTTCATCTTTAGCAACCCAAATGATATTGCCTATACCTATTCAAAGGCATTTTGTTAGATGACGCAACCTCCAAGGCCAGACACTTTTATCAAATCAGACATTGTGAGATTACGATCATGGAACTATTCCAGACAGTTGTTTCTCTGCAACAGAGCAACATCAGTGAAAGACGGGACTAAGTGGGTGGGGCTAATGGTTTCTAAACATGTTTCCACAAGCCCTTTAACATTATCAACAATGGCTGAGATGATTAAAGGGCCATATTACACTATTTTCTGTTCTATATAATGTCGTTTCCTCATCACAAACATACCTGGAGTTGTGTTTTGTTTCATTCACACATTTTTAACTCACAAGACCCGCATATTTAGTTTGCGTTCTTCTCACAAACTGAAAACACTCTGTTCCACCTTGTGATGTCATGTGGTAAAACAGGAAGTGCTCCACTGTGTTTTTAAACTCCACACACCTTCACTAGAATCATTTGGATCATTTCAGCCCTGAAATTGCCAATGTCTACTGAACAAAAGGTAAAAAAAGGTATGTTAACTTGAAAACTACCACTACATGACATCACAAAGTGGAATAGGGCATTTTGAGCTTTGGAGATGTAGACTAATAATGCAGACTTACTCAAACATGTGTGAATGAAACCAAACACAACTCCAGGTAAGGTTTTGATGAGGTAAAAGTATTATAACACAGCTAAACACTCACAAGAGTCTGTTTTGTGTAACATGGGACCTTTGGCTGAGTAATTACTTGAGAATAAATCTTCAATCCAGTTCTTATCCAGACATCACAAAGCATCTAGGTATTACATCTTCTCTTTACCAAACCAAAAATCTTTTGAAGATTTATGTGTGGGAGCAGAGCCAAAGCCTACACTTCAGATTTTGAAAAACGAACATGACGAAAGTGAACAAGGATCTGAAGAGACAGACTGAGGGAGCCACAATGAGCCCCCCTGCCCCACAAAAGTTCTTCAGCGTGTGAGTGGGTGAAACAAAAGCAACAAGACAGGACAAACAACCATGTGAAGGCTGCAAACTGGATTTCTGAAGATGATGACACATGTCTTTCATTTGGCAGAAGGGAACGCCTGCTTATCAAAGTAATGTACAATGCAATGCTGAAAAGCCAGGCATTTGTTCTCTTTCTGTTTTCCTCGCAATTGTTCTGGAAATCATAAGGCACATAAATCATACAGACGTTTCTCCATTTGCGCCCATACAACCAGCCACAGCCATATGCTTTTGAGATGGGGACAATTTGTTCTTCAAGAGGCCCTTGGAAAAACTACTTTGATGGTGCAGGGCAAAAGAGAGAGAATACAGTACAGACAGACGGGGAGAAAAGCAAATATTACCCAAGCGTGAGCCCTTTAGAAGATGAAATACTTTGAGATGATGGTAGTTCATATAAAAGGATAACACGGACTTAAAATATTTTGTTTCTAAGCAAAGAACAACAAAATAAACACAATTCATTCTTAAAATAGTGTATCTCCACGAGGGGTAAGAGGAGCCCTGCTGCTGGTATAAGCAAACACAGCAGGGGTACCTGGAACAATTTCAGATTTTTTATGAAAGATTAAGCAGTATTTCAGGCTAGTATTAATACAGCTACTTATTTAGTTTAAATTATAAATCGTTTTATTAGCGTGTTAGCATGAGATAGCAATAATAAATGTAGATAATAGGGTCCATGCAATGAACGGAATGTGCAATAGTGGGGGCGACAGTGGCTCAGTGGTTAGAGTGTTGGTCCCCCAACCCAAAGGTCGGCGGATTGAGTCCCGCTTGGACCTGCTTGTGTGCGTGCGAATGATAGGTGGTCGGAGGGGCCGATGGCACAGATTGGCAGCCTTGCTTCCGTCAGTCTGCCCCAGGGCAGCTGTGACTACAATAGTAGCTTACCATCACCAAGTGTGGAAATAAATGAATAATGACCATAGTGTAGTGCATGAAAGTGAGTGCAAAAATGAGTGCATTACAAGTGTAAGCCATTATTATTATTTTTTTATGGTGCAACAATGGGAACTGTGCAATGAGTGGAATGAGCAACTATGAGTCTTGTGCAATTTTTATTTTGACCCATCTGTGACCCGGCCCTTGGGACAACAGATGGAAATTAGCCTTTTGCTATAATGTGGTGTGTTTACGTTTATGTCTGTCACGTCTATTCATTAACATGCTTTGTCCCAACCAAGTAAATAAATAATTTTAATAGAATTTAATTAAAGAATTCACCTATTATCTCCACTGGGAATAGTCAGACTGTTGTAGTGAAGAAGGAGCAAAGCTCTCGATTTACCAGTCAGTCTACATTCCTACCCTCATCTATGGTCATGAGTTTTGGGTAATGACCGAAAGGACAAGATGGCGGATACAAGAGGCCAGAATGAGTTATTTTCGCAGGGTGGCTAGGTGCTGAATTAGAAGGAGAGTGAGGAGCTCGGTCACACAGGAGGAGCTTGGAGTAGAGCCGTTGCTCCTTTACGTCAAGAGGCTCCGGCATCTGTGCTGAATGCCTCCTGGACGCCTCCCTGGGGTGGTGTTCTGGGCATGTCCCACTGTGAGGAGGGACATGCTGTGGGGAACTATATCTCTCGGCTGGCCTGGGAAGGAAGTGTCTGGGGTGAGAGAAGTCTGGGAGTCCCTGCTAAGACTGCTGCCTGTGGATAAGCAGAAGAAAATATATGAATGGAATAGTTGTAGTACATTATTTAAGCAACTGATTTTGTTTAATCTAACCATTTTCAGAGAATTGTTAAACCAGTACAATACCATGGCATACATATGAGGTTTTTGTTTTTATGATTTGGTGAGACATCATATAGTAATTGTATGCGATCTGTTCGCAGTAGATTCAATTAGAACGATTCATTGACACTTCAAAAAGATGTTAAAAGTTACAGAATATCTGCTTTTTCACCCTGACAGTGACACCGTCCCATGCGTAGGCCTTATATAAACAGTGCAAATGAAGCAATAATGTGTTGAGAAAAGTTTTACAATACTTATTTTCCCTCGTTTTCTCACGTTATAAGCAGTGACTCACATATTGAGACATTCACAGATTCAAATTGAGTCTATAATCTAATGTGTTTCCAGATCCTGTTTCTACCTTGATATTTTCTGTATATTTTAAAGGTGTATTTCTGGTCTTGCCATGTGCTTGTTTCCAGTATGACATTAAACTTATGCATCTCCATGGAGACAAGGGTTAGGGTTAATGCCACCAGGACAGTTTATATATCAGATCTGTGGAGAGGAGAGCCAACTTTAAAGTGCCCATATTACGCTTTTTTCTGATATATGTTATACTGTTGTTTCCTCATCACAAACAGACCTAGAGTTGCGTTTTATTTCATTCAAACATGTTTAACACACAAACCCTGCATATTTAGGCTAGTTCTCCTGAACAGAAAACACTCTGTTCCACCTTGTGATGTCATGTGGTAAATCAGGAAGTGCTCCACTGTGTTTTTAAACTCCATACACCTTCACTAGAATCATTTAGATAATTTCAGCCCTGGAATTGCCGATCTCTTCTGAACAAAAAGTAAAAGGTAGCTGATAACATGAACATACAAAATACCACTTCATGACATCACAAGGTGGAACAGAGCATTTTGACCTTTGGAGATGTGTGAATGAAACAAAACACAACTCCAGGTCACCAGAGTAAATTTTTGGGTAATATAGAACTTTTAAACATATGCATCTCCATGGAGACACAGGTAGGGTTAGTGACATCATCAGGGGAGTTAACATGATCAGATTTATGGAGAGGTGAGCCCATTTTCAATAAGAATGGCATGGCATGTTTTTTCAAGGCGTTTTTGAGCTAATAAACACACACTATACTCGATCTATGTTCCTTTAACAATTGTCAAAATAAGAAATTCTTGCAGACAAGGTTGACATTTCTCAGCTCCGAACTCCTTGTTTCTCCAAATCACTTCATTCATATTCTGCTCTTTGCACAGGCAGGCCAATCGCTCATGTCCTCCGTAATGGAAGCTACAGCAGTCACTTCGACCTAGCACCAAGGAGCTCCTATTATTCCCTCATTGGGTTGACGGATGAATGCTGGACTTGCTAGCATGACCGCACGGCACACAGACATATTGTGAAGAGGGGGAGAGGGAGAGATAAGGTAATGTTCTGGCCGCTAATGTTTGTTTTTCAGATTTGAAATAAAGCTGCAGTGGCGAGATAGGCGACAGATCAATCAAGGCGCCGGGCATTCTGGGTGATTTGTCTGTGGGCTGGGATGGGATTGGGCGTTCATACAGCAGTGGTTATGAATATGAAACCGAGAGTTGAGTGTAACAGTGGAAGCGAGTAATGCAGTCATCAATGGCCATTTGTCATACATGTGTGCATATTCCCACAAGAGTCCACGATTCTCCGCTCTGGGTATTTCAAGTGCGCCGATCCTTGGGTTTGCCTCTGACTTTTTAAGAGTTTGAGTGAAGGAGGTTATGAAACTATAATTTGTCTATTTCAGGAAAAAAAAAAGAAAAAGTGCTGGGTTGTGTTGTAACATACATGTCAGTGTCACAATTATCATGGCAAAAATAGCTGTGATTATTAAAGTTGCTGACAGTCCCTTATTAAATTGTTATATTCAATACAACCTTATTTATATAGCACATTTAAAGAACTTCACCTGACCAAAGCGCTTCAGATAAAAGTCAACGAAAACGGATAACACGATACATAGGAAAGGATTAATAAGGCTGTCTAGCTAGTGTTAAATGCCAGGGAGAAGAGGTGGGTTTTCAATCAAGTCTTCAGTTAGTCTCAAACAGCATTAAAGACTGAGAGGATCTATAGTATTCTGCTTTGTTATAAGTGAAAACAACAATGATCTAGAGGAAATCATCCGCACAATCTGGAAGAATAATAATATAGTAGAAATAATAATAATAATAGAAGAAAAATATTAAATCTGTCAACTGGACAAAACATTGTAGGAGTGAAGACGTTTGGCTGCTCAGCCAAGCCTGTCCTTCAGTTCTGGACAGATTACTGGTGGACACTGCCTTTTATTTATCTGAATGGAAAAGTGAGCAACACTGAAACTAAAAACACCTATTGTTTACAGTTTCTGTTCGTAGGCTAGGTCTATTGTGCTACACTAAGTGCGCACTGTGCCTGAGTCCTACTTAGCATAGTCATTCAGGCCCCTCATGAGTGATTTCACACCTATGAACATCCTGGTTAGCCCTGTTGTTTTATTTGTTTTGTTTTGAGTCTGAGGATGGAGTTATAGATAAGGGATAGATTATGTTTGAGGCTCCTATTCCAGTTCAAGGAAGAATTGTCTTTCCTAACAAAAATTGCTTCTTTAACTCCCCTCTCAAACCATTTCTTTTCTTTGGCTAAGATCTGAACCTCACTATCTTCAAAGGAGTGCTTTGTGGCTTTACATTGTGAGATCCCAGTCTGCTGTCCATCTCCATCTCAAAGCCACTAACCACTCCTTTGTACATATATCACACGAAATTGACTCTTGTAAACTTCAAGCCATGTTAGAATATTGTTACCTCGTTAAAATGTATAAAAACATTTAGTTATCGGAGGGCGACCATGGCTCAGTAGGCGGTTTGAATCCTACTGTCAAAATAAACATCATTGGTTGAGCGGTCAGTTCCACTAACATACAGATTGGCGGTGCGATTGTAACTCCCAAAGATTAATGCTGTCGTTGTGTCCTTGGGCAAGACACCCTAACCCACTTTGCCCCCAGTGTCTGTGTACACTGCTATATGAATTTGCGTGTGAATAGGTGGGTGTTTCCTTGATGTAAAGCGATTTCAGTGCCTTGAATGTGGAAAAACGCTATTTAAAAATGTCACTGTTTACCATTTACTGTATTGTATAAAGTTTGAATCTTCATTTTCATACACACTGACTAGTTACATAGATCACAAATCCATAGTTTAATAACTCTTTCATTTATATTTTGATTTCAGTTTCAATATGTATTTACAGTAGTTTCCCAAAGCTTTTATTGCACAGTGCTGTGTACAGTATAGATGTATATGTCCTCTCATTTACAAAGCCTCTTGCCAGCTCACTATCCAGCAGTGCCCTACATTGGAGACCACTGGAGGTTTGAACATTCCCACAATGCAGTTTAATTAGGGACTAGGGACGATACTCCTGACAGCCCTAACAAGACTTTATTTTCGTCCACACAAACTTCCTCTTCCGGGCAGTCCAAAACAGGAAGTATCTTTGAGCTGTCACACTAAGCTAACTTCAGATTAAAACATTGTCTTTGATAAATTATGGAGCATGTGATGTTCTTTGCTTGTAGTACTCTGACAGCAGTGAAGAGATGAAAGTGAAGATAGTCTCGTCTTTCAGATTAAAGATTTCTGTTGAGTTGTGGGTCTTGCACCAGTGCGTTCTAGTTCAAGATTAAGCATTATGTATTTGCAGGCTCCTTTAAATTGCTTTATTGATTCTACAAAGGTACAAACTGCTCCCATATGTTCCTCTAGCAACACAACCGCAGTACTTTTACAGTCAAGGTAACATCTCAATATTGTTACAGCAGACCTATTATGAGTGATCCATGCATGTTTGAGCAATCTTTAGTCTCTTATTTTCAAGAGATTAAACATTTCAAGACTCCAATAAACCATCATTTTCACCGCCACCAACATACGCCCACTGTTCTGTACTATTCTGTATGTCGTTTTCCAATTTTGTTTTCTTAATCAGTGATACGTGTAGGATTCGGTAGCGTTGCATAGTCATTTTTGTACGAATAAAAAACAAAAAAAATCCGTTACCCGCTAGTGTGACCTGCAGCTATCTTTAGAAGGGGCCAACAGCTGCATGACTCTTTGCTATGATGACGTTTACGGCGACGTCAACTCCCTTTTGGCACCGCAGTTTTCGGAAATCAGTGGACTGGTTTCTTTTATTGAGATATTTTAGATGAATATTGCTACTTTAAATGTACAAATGAACAAAATGATCCATGGGTGTCATAGGTTATAACTATAGATCAGAGCACAATAGGTCTTTAAAAGCGCTGTACCCAATTTTGCACTTAATACCAACAACACTACTTCCAAGCAAGGGATAAAGTCAAATTTTACTTCAATACAAAGGTACTGTTCACATCTGCGTCAACCACAAGTGCAACTGTAACATACGCAGATGTTTACGGCGACGACAGCTCCCATTGGGCACCGCAGTTTTCTAATGCAGAAATCAGCAAACTAGTTTATTTTATTAAGTCGTTTTAGATGAATATTCTGATTTAAAATGCGCAAATTTTAACAATGATCCACGGTTGTCCTAGATTATAACTATACAGCAGACACGGGCACAGTATGTCTTCTTTAAACTATGCACAAAATCCAATTGAGACATGTAACTGCATCTATTGGATTCCCTCTTGTAGTTCAAGGAGCGTGAAACAAAATCTTTAGTCTCCTAACCAGTTTTTGACACAGTCGGGAACACTGAGCAGGGATTGCATTTTCTGACCAATTAAAAGCTAAGAAATTGTGTTGACCGTAGTCCCATTTATTTATGCAGTAGTAGTAGTATTTTTATATTCAGTAAATCTATCCTATGTTATTTCATTTACAGGTGTTTTTATTGCTCAAAAATAACTTGAAAAGCACGTATTCTTAGAAGGGTCACCTCTCCACAGATCTGGACTGTAATGTACACTGTCGGCTTACTGTTTCTGTGAAAGTAGCTATGTTTAGGTTGTTATATTAGGGTCTATTTTTTGTTTATTTTTAAGTCTATTTTTTTAATTATTTTAAGCTATTTATCTATTATCTTGTTTTATTGCATGTACCATTTTCCTTCCATTCTTTAACTGTGCGGTGCAATACTGGAATTTCCCCACTGTGGGACTAATAAAGGCATATCTTATCTTATCTTATACTGTAGAACATCCCAGGTACAACAATAACAGTGCACCTTTAGAGCTCTATGGTGACTTACAGCTATAGACAACCTGCATGTCCATTATTTTCATTGCACATACAGTTTCTAGTTCAATATTTCTTTCCATTCATAATCCAAATGCACTCATAGACTGGTCCTGCAAATGCTTCTCATTTGTGTAAAGTTTTCTTCTTTGGCCGCAGGCAATAGAACAGCATACTACATCTGAATGCCTGGCCGAAGGACACTGAATACACGTCAAGAACAAAACACTGTGTATAGAAGCTAGCAGATTGCATCGAGTAATTTAAAGTGCTGCATTAATGTTATTAGTGCCCGCTACAAGAGTATATTTATTTCTGTTTTATCAAGTTATATAAGTTATATTTTGAATGTGAAAGACTAAGATGTTTTTATACAGTGCTTTTCCACCTCCAAGGCACTCGAAGTGTCAAGGAACCACTCAACCACATTCATACACCAGTGTGTGCAGACTCTGAGGATGAGGAGGGTTAAGTGTCTTACCCAAGAACACAATGACAGCTGTGGGATCTGGAATCACACCGTCAACCTCTGGGCAACTGGATCTCACTGCTCAACCAGCGATGTTTATGTCAAAAGTGGGATTTGAACCACCAGCCTTTGGATCAGTGGACGAACACTCTACCAACTGATCTACTGTCGCCCATGATCACTTTAAATGCAGAGGCACAGCTACCTCCTTGTCTCCGTGGAGTAGGTATTGCTTTGTCTATATTCTCTGTAAACAAGCATCACCACCAGGCCAAGTTACAGATCAGATCTGTTGAGAAGCGTGCCTGCTCTCAGTAAGAATGCTCATTTTTCAAGGTATGTTGTTTGCAATAAAACACCTCTGATTGGATAAATGCAAGATAGTTCAGTTTAATGCTCTAGTTAAACACGTTACACATTACATTTAACATTGGACAGTTGTGAAGTCCATATATCATTCAAATGTGAGGGATACGTGCATGTTCTTGAAAGGGACCACGTGATGCAAAATTGAGATGTTTTTAGTATTCTATTTTTCCAACTTACATTCAATCGACTAATTCAGGTGTTTTTTATTCCTCAAAAATACCATAAAAGCACACATCTTTACTCTTAAAAGGTTCACCTATCCACAGATCTGACTTAGAATCTTGACTTAGTGGCATCACCTGCTAGTTTTCATTGATTAACCTGACATTAGTAGGATGGTAGTTCGACTGAAGACATGTTCTGCCGATCGATTACTCGACTTTAAAGGGGGCATAGCAAAAACTGTTCCAAACTGCACTCACAAGACGACAACTACACGGGGGTTCATGTAAAAAAACAACTATTTATGCAGCAAAAAAGTACTAGGAAACAAAAGTCGTGAGTCATGAGTTTGATCTGCCTTTTTATATATAAATAAAACCAAACTAAATCTTCCGCCAACTCACTCACTAACTTCGTTGACCATTTCAAATTTTGGTTGACTAAGACACACTAACACTGACCAATATTATCGCCTAAAAAAAGACTCAGATCTAGAGATGACCCATCGTTATACATGTCCAAAAACCATGCGCTGCTCTGAAAAGTGAAATGTGGTACTTTGTTGTTGACTCAGCCTTGAGCAGAGCTGTGCCCTATGACTCAGGCCTGCCCTTGTGATTCACAGAAACACTGATTTGGATCTCTCCTTCCCTCCCACTTACACTTATCTTATTGGCCCCTGCATCCGCCTTCCTCCCATCGCCTCCCATTTGTCTAATGAAGAGACTATTGATTACAAATGTAGACAGGCAGACCGACAAGATTCAGCTGGAAAATGGGACGGCAATAATGGGAAGTTAAAGTTAAAGGTTCACTGAGTAACTTTTCTGGTGGAAGATCCATCACCTGCTTGTCTCCAGAGAGATGTTATTGCTTTGTCTGGAGTGTTCTGCGATATGACTTTACACGCATCGATCTAACCTCTAGCCAGGTGCCGTCTCCCTGGTGATTGATCAGTTTAATGCCATACCGTGGTACATTCTAGTCCAATGGTTCTCAAACGTGTCTAAAAACAGGTTCCTGACTTTTACGTTTTGCCAGCAGTATGTAATGGTTGAGATTTCATTTGTACCAGTAATTGGCCTATTCAAATGTTGTTAACCATATACAGGCTGAGATCATAGCCACCTTCTTTGCTTTTATAGAAATAATCAAAATATTTCCAATTAATAAGTGTTTCATAACCAGACTGATACGTGTAGCCCTCTGGATTGAGTTCGGCAAAGCAGTCTGGAACACCTCGCACTGAAAGCCATCGTAACCAATGATCAGAACATTCAAACAAATCCTTCACGGTGATTAGTAGCATTAAAACTTTTGTTAAATCCAGTTGCGAGAAAGGTAAATGTATCTTACCCATCCACAAATGCACGAAGCGTCTCCCTCTGCACAACTAAATACTCCATATTTCTGCTAAAACAGGCAGAAGTACTTTGTCAGGGTTGCCATTTGTTTTGGTTTGTTCACCGTTGGCTTCCACCCAAGCGCTACCCCGTGATTGGTCAGTACTATCACAAGCCAATGCTTCAGCCGGAGTCTAACAAGATGGATTCTCAAGAGTTTGTGAACCGACAAAAACTGCTGGCAAGGTGAAGTGTTACATCCTATTATAAATGAATGCTGTAAACATGACATTTATCTTAGTCACTCTTGTACAGTACAAACTATATTAATAACTTCAAAAAAGACAGTCTGGCTTTTTTCCTTTTTTTGGGCCCCCTGGAGGCGAGTGGTGAGAGGTGCGATCACAACCCACAGCGGCACCTGAGACCCGAACAATCTGTTGAGTCTGAAGCTGTGAAAGCAACGAGAGTGTGCTGAGAGAAGAGCTCACAACGTGGACACGCACATTCACACATTTGTTATTCAGCATCATTACTAAGATGAATAGTTGTAAGAGTTTAAAAAAATTGCTGTAGAAAATTAACCTTGAACTTAAAAGGTTCTGTGTAAGTTTTCTGGTGGAGGATCTGGAGGGGCGTGTGTCTCACCAGGAGGAAGCCCCGGGGAAATCCCAGGACATGCTGGAGGGACTACGCCTTTTGAGTGGACTGGGAATGCCTTGGAATCCCACTGGAGGAGTTGGCGGACGTGTCTGGGGTGAGGGAGGTCTGGGAGTCCCTGCTTCGACTGCTGCCCTGCGACCCGGCCCTGGATAAGCGGGAGAAAATAGATGGATGGATCTGCAACCATAGAAAAGCAAGTTTAGGTTTAATGTCAGATTGTTGTAAATATATTTCCAAGTATTTCAAGGTATTGTTGACCATAATTAGCACTGTGCACACCAACACGCTAGCTAAAGCTAACAGCCACTTTTATTAAAATTGTAAAACATAAAACAACCTATTAAAATTCAAATTAATGAAAGACTCCCTAATTATGTTTATATGTCGAATATTCCAGTGTGTGGTGTTGTTTTAATATTTATTATCCCTCAAAATTACCATTAGCGTTAGCGTTGAGACACAAACCTTTCTCTTTCTAATCACAGAAGTGTCCTTGGGTGACTGTTCCCTGTCCTTTGCCTGATCTTTAAATATTTATTCATTTTAGCGCAACTCTGCAAAAAAACCCAAAAAAACATGGATTCACAACTGGACAGGAAGTAGTGACGCTAACAGTGCAGTTGTGTACAGAGGGTAGCCTATTAATACAAGATAGAAAGACCATAGATTAAAACAATGAAATAACATCACACGTGTCTAAGGAGTAAGCGAAGTAGACAAGATGATCATAGTAATACTAATAGTAGCAGCAGCAGTAGTAGTTTTTGTTGTAGAATGTAGCTATTATAACTGTTTTCATGTCTATGCAAAGTAGTAGAGCCAGCGAGGGAAGAATAACAGCTTTATACCAAAAGATAAGATACCAATGGCTCTAAAACCTGGCATTGTAATTTTCAAAAAGTCTCCGGTCAAAACTTAAATGACACCAGTCTACCCCCAGGTATTACATTTTCCTTTCTCCTTTTCTTTTCATGCACATTAAAGTCCAATCTTTGCAAAAACAAACAGTAGGACACTGCACTTCTTGGGGACATTTGGTCGGCCATCTTGCCTAGACGAAAAACAAGACACCTCCGTTTATTCCTCTTTTATTTGATTCATAACACCGTCTAATGTTTTACGCTTTGCCCTCTGAGTTACTTCTACCAGACTTCCAAACTGCTTTCCGCTGCTTGTGTAGTCAAAGGCACGGAAAGACAAGCTGATCCGCTTTGATACTCGTGAACCAGGGAGGAGACTCGCTGTGAAGAAAAAAAAAAAAAAAAAGCTGGCGAAGTGTCCGTGTTATCCCGCATCCAGAACGCGAGCATTGCTTTGCCTCAGAACTTGTGTATTCTTTCCCAGGCCCCGGGCTGCGCAGAGTGATGGGGTGGAAGTGTGGGCCGATGGGGGGTAGACGTGGAGGAGGGAGGATGGGTGGGGGGGGGGAGAGAAAGTAGTGCCAGGTGCTGCATACAAACAAGTGATGGCATTGTAAAGGAAATCAGGAACGAAGGGAGGAGAAAGTTAGAAGAAGATGCCGTAAACTTGGTAAGATAACGTACAAGCTGCGGTGGGCTCTGTTTACAACTCACTGTTAGCGTCACTACTTCCTGTCTGTTTTTATCTCTTTAACTTTCTTTTACCGAGTCACACTAAAACGAGTGAATATTTAAATTAAGGCAGTGGACAGGGAGCTGCGGATGGATATCGCAAAAAAAAAAAAAAGTTCAGTTCACCGCACCGGAGAAGAAAGACGTTTGTGTCTCAATGCTAACGCTAATTCAAATTTTGAGGCATAATAAATATTAAAACAACACCACAACCTGAAGTGTTCTACATTTAAAGTCTATATTTTAATGAATTAGAATTTTAATGCGTTGTTTATTTTATGTTTTCAGATTTTAATAAAACTGACCGTCAGCTACAGTATATAGTGTGCGAAAACAAATAATGCATTGGATTTATATAGCATTAAGAAACCCAATTTGCTGCTACCACGTCTGCCCTGGGGTAGACTGATGCAAGTGTGGCTGCCAGTCTGTGCCATTGGCCCCTTCGACAACCATCAACACTCATGCAGACACCGCATTCATACTAAGCGATGCAAGTGAAGTGTCTTGCCTAAGGACACATCAGTTTCCATTAGAGCCGCTGCTGTCCCACTCCCACTGTGGCACATAATATTCCCAGCAGTCTCCCATCCAAGTACTAGCTTCGCTTTGCTTTCGAGATCAGACAGGATCGGCATCGACAAGCGGGTAGGACGATATAGGACAATGTGATACGGAGAGGTACTAGGACGCGCAACGAGGCAATACGATCCTGATGTTCTCATGATTTTGTTTATTAAAAGTGAGATGGAAGTGAAAGAAAACTGCACACAGATCAATGTCTTCACTGTCAACACAAAAGAACCAAAAACCAAGGCGATCTCATTTTAAGTATTCCATCTAAACGTAGTGAAAGTAATCAATCTCCAAACAATGACCGTGAACCTACAGCCTTAAGTGAAAGTCGGAGAAAACACAACCTAACTATAGGAACTGCAAAAACTCCCAAACTCCTGTATAATAAATAAGTTTCCCAGAGCATTTCATAGGCGTTAGTAACTTAAAAGAAGATCTGATGCGTTGGATTCAGCCGGGATTATAGTCTGAAAAAGGCGATTTGAGCCGCCTTTGCCGTACAGTCTCTGCTCGGCTCGAATGTGCTGCTTTTAATAGAATTAAATAAGACCTTTGGGTGTGAGTCACAAACGCACTGTGACACAATCTTTAAAGCACCGGCTGAGAAGTGGCCCCAATTATCAGGCCTGTATTCAGGATAATTACAAGGCGCTGTGCAAACCCACTGTAAAAGTCAACCTGTTCTCTTCACAGGGCCAAAGCACAGCGCTGCGAAACACTGAAACTTTGTGGGCTGCTTTGTTGAACTATAGAGTTTGCTGCCGACTTATGTTGATGCAATTTAGTGACAGGCCAACACCAACAATCCCAGACTGACCTCGATGTTTTGTACGTTATGTTGTACTTTGTAATATCTTCATAGAAATGTGTCACGCTTTGGAATAGCCTTGATAGCAACCTTTGCAGCAACCTCCAAGTGCATTTATTCACCACAAAAAAAAAAAGGAAAAAAAGAAATTCAGGGACGAATTTAAAACCAGCCTGGCAGGAACAGACCGTACACACAGCACCTCCACATTTGCGCAGTAGTGACTCTTTTGAGTAGTTGAGTAGTTGTAGTTGGCTCTTTTGGGTCTTTTGAACAGTTCCTTAACCCGAACGGTTGGATCTTTTTGGAATTTTTAAAAGACCCAAACCTTATTCTTTCTAATTTGTATTTGCATCTTCATCCTCATTAACAAAGAATCAACACAAGAATCAGCACAGAAGCAGAACAAGCGACACAATTGAGACCTGTGTGCACAAAACATTTTAAGTAAATCTTAGCGTTAGTCATTTCTCTGTGATTAGTTGGTAGATAAAAATGAGTTCTCACGTTGGCTCCACTCATATAAATGCATAGTAAAAGAGCTAATCCTTTGAACAGCTCTTTGAAATGACCAGCGCCAAAAGATTCGGTTTCCATAAATGAGCCAGAAGTCCAATCACTACTGTGCAAACTGAGGCTGGCTCCTTTTATCAAGCACCTCCCTCAGTTGGCTACCCCCACCCCCCAGCACAGGTGGGTACAGGTAAGTTTGACAATATTTTAAAACTTAACCTTAGCAAAAAAAACAATGGTAATATTTATTTAGTCACATTTAATGACAAAAATACAGCTCTTTATTAATTTAGCAGTGCATGATGTAGAAAACAGACTAGATTCAAAAAGCTAAAATATTTCGACACCCCTCCTCTTCAACACACAGTTGTTTGCCCCGGAACCATCTTAAGATGCTCTGGCTGCCTGGGGACTCTTTTGACTGGTGCACCTAAAATGGCTGACACAAGATGTAAGTATTAAATGCACTTTCTTAAACTCATTTTGTTTACTGGTAACTTTATACTCCAAAAGACACATTTTCAGTTAATAGACATTTTAAAACATTTTGTATTTGTCCTTTTTACATATGTTTAGTTTAATCTTAGGCCTATGTAATGGACTAGCTGCATTGTACATGTATTTGACTCCTGCTTCATCAAGTACGACGGTGGGTAATCTGTCAGGATCAGTGGCCAACCGCAGTGCAGCACCAGGGGAAATATAATAATTATGCATTGGATTTAAATGTCAGCTTTCACGACACCCAAAGCACTTTACACTCCACCGTTAATTCACTTTAAACTATTGTAGCCACAGCTGCCCTAAGGTAGACTGACCATCTTTAAATCTGGAACCAGGATTATGGTCAGGATTATCTAATGAGATATAGTGCTACTCTGCGTATGCTACAGTTGCATGAACAGTACTTTTGTAGTGAAGTAAAACTTGACTTTATCCCTTGCCTGGAAGTAGTGTAGGTTTGTATTAAGTGTAAAATTGGGTACAGGACTTTTAAAGACCGATTGTGCTCTGATCTATAGTTATAATCTGTAAAACCCATGGATAATTTTGCTCATTTGCACATTTAAAATAGCAATATTCTTCTAAAATGTCTTGATAAAAGAAACAAGTCCGCTGACATCCGTGTTAGAAAACCGTGGTGCCCAATGGGAGCTGACATCGACGTAAACTTCAACCGTGTAGCTGTCGGTCCCTCCTAGCTAACTCGCTTGTGACGCTGCCAAATCCTGCCTGTATCACTGATTAAGAAAACAAAAATGAAGAACGAAGCACGTGTTGGGGCGTATGCTGGTGTCGGTGAAAACGGGGATTGGTCGGCGATATGGTGTCTTGACAATACGTGATTAAAGATTGTTCAAACATGCACGAATCGCTCCAAAAACAACTTTGAGAGGGTAGATGAGAAGAGGAAACCATTATCACACAGTTAAAAACTCTGAAAAGTTGATTTTGCATAATAGATCTGCTTTAAAGTTTATTCCATTGATACTTTTACTACAAAACCTCTACCTCAAGTCAGTTCTCATGTATTTTATTACAGTAAACTACATGCTGAAGGGGTAAGCCTGTGTTCACGTGTACTATTAGCCTTTGTTTTGGTCAGACGGGGATGAAATTGAGTGAAGGGTGCAGCTAGAGCGACTTCTTAGTGCTTCTTAGCCTTAGAGTTTCTCATTGATTTGGTTGTTTAATCCCCGTCTCAGAGATTTGGATTCCCAGTGTCTCCACGGCGACAGAGGCAGAGCAGTGGAGGTCATTTAGACTGCACCTGGATGAGACCTGGACTCTGTTTACTCAGAGCTAATATGCACACGGTTAAGCCAAGTCATCAGTCACCTTATTAAGTGCTTCTACTTGTTTTGGTGTTTGGTTGTTGAATTTTGCAGGTGTCAGATTAAATGTTAGACGGGAAACGCATTACAAAAACGATGTGAAACTTGTCATTTCGGTCGTAAAATGTTCGTATTAACCCGCTCTACATGATCCTAGCGTTTTTATTTAGCGGTTATGTGCGTAAATGAAAATGAACATTTAAAACGGACAAAATCTGAGCCTTTTTTCCCCACAAGGTTTAGCAGGGAACGTTCGTAAGCGCTTGTTCCTTGCTAGACCAGCGTTGCAGGCAAGACAGGGCGTTATCTTCAACAGCCTCACCCCAGATTAGCTCTTTGGTTGCTATGATACTCACAGTCAGAATTCCAAATATGGATCGCCGCTCCAAATTCGCCGTTATAACTGCTAACGTCGATGAAATTCATTTGACTGGAGCTAAACTCTATGGATGACGTCAGACTCACTTAGTCCACTTCTTTATACAGTCTGTGGGTCAAACATTTAGCAGAGCACATTCACTTTGCATAAATATATTCCTTGTTTGTTACTTAAGTGCACTCCAGTTAGTGTCCTTGCTCTGCTTGATGCCTCCTCTCTCCTTATTAGCGCTGCAGAACTTCCAAACAGCCCGTGCAGTGAATATGGCTCTCTTGACATTATGAGGTTAACCACAAAAGAAACCCATATTCGGGCTTAGCGCTGGACTAATATTGGAATGTGACCATGAAAGACATTTCTAATCTGCTCAGCCAAAATCACATTAACTACCATAATGTATTTCGTCCCTAGCAGCAGCACAGCGGCTCGGGGAACACTTTTAATAGGAACTGTACAGGCAGGAGAAGGAGAGGGAATGGGCGCTTCTTTTGTGAGGATTCTGTGATGATTTTAGGCTCTGGGGGCTCTCTCCTCTGTGGGTGAGCTCACACATATTATATTCAGTTAAAGTAGGCTCCAGTGTGGTTTGATTCACTTAAGGAAATGTTGAAAATGCCACAGTTCTGTATTCTGTAAACTGGTGAATCAAATTGCACGGGTAAATAAACGATACGTAGAAGCCGCTATGTGAAAATAATGTTGAAAGAGTCCAAAGAGGTTCATCTGATCGTCTGTTAATTTATTTTAATAGATTATTTTTTCAGGCCATGGTGTAGTTTGGTTTTATACCTGAGAGTGGTCACATGATGCGATGAATAAAATAAAAAAATAAATAAATGGCATGAGTTGATGGTGGCAGAGTCGTTTCCTGCGTGATTGCTATAGCTGTGTAAGAGATTTCTGTGATATAGGGAAAAAAAATTGTCTTAATTAAGGATTTTTGATGACAAAGTTGGACCACATCTCCACAGATCTGACCTGTAACTCGGCCTGGTGGCTTTTGAATTTATTTGACCAGATCCAAAGTGCAAAAGATGTTGAAATTACGAGTGGCATGGGCGACAGTAGCTCAGTTGGAGTGTTCGTCCTCTGATCCGACGGTTGGCAGTTTCAAACCATCCATTTTCTTCCGCTTATCCGGGGCCGAGTCGCGGGGGCATCAGTCTAAGCGGGGCCTCCCAGACTTCCCTCACCCCAGACACGTCCTCCAGCTCCTCCGGTGGGACCCCAAGGCGTTCCCAGGCCAGCAGAGAGACATACTCTCCAGCGTGTCCTGTCCAGTTCGAAACCCGCTCTCGAAATGAACATCATCGGTAGAGCAGTCCACCTCGTACAGATGAATACTGTTATGTCCTTGGGCAAGACACTTCACCCGCCTGCGTCTGCGTGCACTGGTGTGTGAATGTGCGAGAATGGCTGAGTTGTTCCTTGATGTAAAGCATTTGAGTGAACTGAAAGTGGAAAAGCGCTATACAAAAATTCGACAACTTACTTTAATGGAAAAAGTCATGTGACAGGTTTTGGGAAATATTCTAGTTTCCACCTGCAGCCTGGACAAGTTTAAAATCACCTGCGTAAATTTAAAGTTAACATGTCCATGGAGTAAAACTGATGCGTACCCTTCATCAGAAAAGTTTCACAGTGGACCTTTAATTGTAATCGCGATGCTGTAGTCAGGTATAGACAAAAAACAAGGAGTTAACATTTCAAACAACAAAAGTATGTCTAAATACCCATGTAGGTTCTCATGTACATTAACAGCCTCAGTCATCTCACATACATATGCACAAACAGTAGGTCCAGTTCATTAATGATATTATTGGCTTCATGTCATAAAGAAGGTTATGCCCTTTATTAAATGAGCTGCATTTGGAATATGACATTTCCCACTCGCCTCATTCACTGTCTGTTAATGAGTCGCAAGCACAAGATTCATGTTAATTAGACCATGTTGTGTTATGGACCAGACTATACGCACAATACAGTAAATATGAAGTAGCCTGCATACTTAACTGAAATCAGAATATTCATCTGGATAGGAGTGGGTTAGATTAAATGTCTGAAGTGACAGGTTTATCACTGGTTTCAAGATGTTTTGGACTGTTTACAAAATCTTTAGAAAAAAAACAAAAACAACTAAATTAACTTCCAAAAAAGGCAGATTATACTTTTGCTTCACAAGTTCAGTCTGTCTTTATATAAATGCATTGTTTCCTTTTCTTTTCTGCAAAAAAATGTTGTTTTTACTTGAACTCCTGCAGTCGTAGTCTTGTGCATGCATTTTTGGTCAGACACATACTTAAATTGCCCATATTACGCCATAATTTGATCTGTTATGTTGTTTCCTCATCACTCTACCTGTTCCACCTTATGATGTCATGTGGTAATACAGGAAGTGCTCCACTGTGTTTTTAAACTCCATGCACCTTCACTAGAATCATTTGGATAATTTCTGCCTTGGAATTGCCAATCTGAAATTCTCGAGATCGAGTCAGACTAATAATGAAGTGTTAGTCAAACTTGTGTGAATGAAAACACAATGCACGGCACTTTTTTGGATGTGGTAACAACATTCTAACACACCTTAAAGCTCACAAGACTCCATTTTGCGTAATATAGGACCTTGGATAGTTTTGAATGACTCTGACACGCCTCTTTTTTTAATAGACTAATCGATCGGCAGGACGTGACTTCAGTAACCAAGAATTTCATTGGTCTACTACATGGATGTTATTGTACTGTCTTAGTGTCATATTACTGTCTTGTTTAAATTTATAATACCAATAAGGTACAGAGCTATCAGATGCTGCCCTCGTGGGTATCATCTGATAGCGACTATACTGTATTTATTTTGATATTTGTTGCATATGTCTCGCACTTTAATAACTTGTAGTTTGCACTATGTATTGAAAATTTTGCACACTTGTATATTCTCTTTTGTATTGCACTTTTTATATGTATGTTTGTTTGTTTTTTAAGGACTACAATTTTGCCAAATCTGGTGCAGCCATCTTTTTAATGTATCTGCACACTGTCTTTCAAATAAATAAATAAAAAATAGATTTGTCACTTGGCTGTCTCAGTGGATATAAGTAGATTCAATGCCATACTGTGGAACTTTCCAGGTAAAGCAATACCACACTGAGACAAGCAGATGTCAGACCCTGCACATGAAAAATTACATCTGCACCTTTAAGTCAAAACAACAACAAAAAATAATCCTGTTTAACTCTTAGACTTCACTTTATTGCAGTGTTTTCTCGTGAAACAAAATGGATGCTAAAACCCATGAGCATCTATCAAAGCCGCGTAGAAAAAGTGTCAGTCTTTACCCAACATAAAAGAGCTTCTTGAGGCAGGAACATAAGAAATGGACCCGTCCTGCTAGTGCGCGCCCAGGCCACATGATGAGAGATGATTGGCTGTCACGCTCTCCGGGAATACACCTGATCGTCAAACAGAGCACGCAGGGCCTAGTGGGTTCCCCGGGGCTTTGCGGAGAGCCCGGTGTAACGCGTCTAAAAGAGGTAGAGTGTGGAGAGAGGTCATTGTATAGGATCTGCTGCTTCATGACTATATGGCAAGGTTACGGGTAAATGAAGGCGTATGCAAATCTATATCATTAAGCTATTAATGAGATTATTAATTACAAGACGCACGTGTCGCATTAGCATAAGGGGTGATCACGAGCTGTCACTGAGGTTTGATCAACACGCCCCAGTGGAGGTGAAACATGTGCTCAGGCATCAGGGGACACGGTGCATCAGAACGTTCTACAAAAATGAGAGAGAATGGAGAAATGAGAGTGGTGATACTTTGCAGCTAATGTCAGAGCAGTGCTTCTAGTTAGCATGTCTGAAGCTCAAGGACACAACGAAACCGCACCGGCAACCTTACGCAAGTTAGACTTCGATCTGAGCTTTGTTTTAACACAATCTGACCATATAGAGCTGACTTATGGTTAGTTGTGAATTGATTTAGTACAGTTAAACAAGTCAATCTCAAATAACGTTAGTCACAAGCTAGAAAGTATTAGCCAACTGTTTTTTCGGTTAGATACTCTTACCCTTTTTGTTGAATGTCAAATAGTCAGTCGGCTCTTTTGAACGGTTCTTTAACATATTGGAACTGGATCTGTCTTCTTTGTAATTTTTATGCATTTTTACACAGATTAACGCTGAACCAACACGGGAATCAGTCCAGAACATACTGTATATAGACTTTATACAGTCTATAGTACAAAAAATCATAATAGCAGTTAGTTTTAAAGATACACAGCTCTTTAAAAGGAACGGATCCAAAAGATTCGGATCCATAAAAGAGCCGAAAGTCTCATCACTAACGTCAAACATCTAAACAGCATCATGAACGTTTGTCTTGACCACAGTCTCCTGAAAATGCGTTGTTTAAATCCATTTTGTATTTTTTCACAATTGTTTAAACCATCTAAATACGTGTAAGACTGGGTTGACTAATGAGTGTCATTCACTGAACATTCTGCCATAGACATGCATGTAGTACCCCTCCCCTCTCAATATACATTTAAACTTCAGTGAATGTGTGAATGGAGACAAATGAGGCCAGCAGTAGTTCAGTTAGTTGTGTTTGTCCACTGATCCAGTTTGAATCATCATTGGCAGATCCACTGACCTACAAGTTGACGGTTCAATTCCAGTTCCCACAGATGAACGGTGTCGTTGGGCAAGACACTTCACCCACCTCGCCCCCACTGCCTGCATACTCTGGTGTATGAATGTGTGAATGGGTGAGTGGTTCCTTGATGTAAAGTGCTTTGAGCGCCTTGAAGATGGAAAAGCGCTATATAAAAACGTGTAAAGTGCATTTCCAAATAGCATGTTTTATCTGGCAAAGGAAATTTGTCCAACGAAATACAGTTGTGTCGAGGGACGAACGAGCTTGCAAATCTGTTTCACCTAAATTATGGAACGCACTCCCACTTGATTTTCGAACTGCAAAAACGGCTTTAAAGACTCACCTGTACAGACTTGCCTTTTCCTGACCTGTTTTACCCTCTGTGTTTTCTCTAAACGTTGGCGTCTTTCCGAACTCTTTCTGAATTGCATCTATTTTTATTAACATGAAGATTTTAAAATGTAAAGCGCCTCGTGAGCTAATCCCTGTGAAAGGCGCTCTCTAAATAAATGTCACTTACTTACTCAATTCCCAGTTCAACATATTACCAAAAATACACAGCCATAGCATGACAAAATAATAATTCCTTTTGAAGCTGCAGCTGCTCAGTCAGTAGAGACAACCCGCCCAGTCGCCTGAAGGTTGCTGGTTCAAGCCGTGCAATTGGGGGAACGTGCGAATACAGTTTGTTTACAAGATTGGACGGGCAGTAGACGTCCAACTCCCGACATAAACATCGTCGGTTGAGCGGTGAGATCCACTGACCCAGAGGTTGCCGGTGTGGTTTCGTTGTGTCCTTGGGCAAGACACTTAACCCACTGTGTGTGTGTGTGAATGGGGTTGTGCTTCCCTGATGATCCTTAATCTATGCAGCTATATAAAAATGTGACCATATAAGTGTCTATAAAGAGCTACACAAGACAAATACATTACTACTATGCAATCAGCTCGCGTTTATATTTTCTGTTTTGCTCATTTTTACGTTTCTGTAGCTAATTGAGCCGTATTCAGCGCAGCTCTAACCGTTGACGAAGCTGCCAGTGCTCGCTTTGCTTTTTTGCTTTGAATCCCTCGTATCACTATCGCAGTAAGTGTTGACTCCAACCTGTGCAAATAGATAGCTCTGACAGCAAGGACGTCCTACTCAAAAACATGTCAAACTGTCAAAACGTATCCACGCGTCCGACTTGCCGTAGTGACCCCGCGAGGAATATTTTAAATGGAGAATCTTCATTATATGCAGCGTCTTAAGGTATTTCCACTGGAGAATAATACAGTGGAATGGGGTAAGCGTTGTTTTTGTCTTTTCAGATATTGTTTTTTTTTCAAGCGTAAAGGTGCACTGTGTAACTTTTTCCAATGAATATTCGACACTGTGGTATTAAATGTATCTAATGTGCGCTTATTCACGTGTTTTATTGCTCAAAAATGCAAAGAAAAGCATACTTTTTTTTGTTTTTTTTTAACTATGCGTGGGGTCAACTCTCCACAGTCATTACCTGTCAAATTTGCTTGTTGGCTTCTGTCTGTCTCTATGGAAACAGGAAAGTTCAATGCCATACTGCGGAACAATCCGGGCAAAACAATACAATTTACGTGGAGACAAATGGGTATCCTATCCGTCTCTATGGAAACAGAAAGGTTCAATGCCATACTGCGGAATGTTCCAAGGAAAGCGATAACATTTACGTGGAGACAAATGGGTATCGTGTTTGTCTCTATGGAAACAGAAAGGTTCAATGCCATACTGCGGAATGTTCCAAGCAAAGCGATAACATTTACATGGAGACAAATGGGTATCATGTTTGTCTCTATGGAAACAGAAAAGTTCGATGCACCATGGCGGAACAATCCAGGCAAAGCGATAAGATTTACATGGAGACAAAAAGGTGTCCATCTGAAAAGTTACAGTCCATCTTTAACTGAAATAAGTCTAATCTAACTTTGGTCATTGTCGTCTTTCAGAGTGCAGCCAGACAGAGCATCCCTACGTAAAGGTCTTCACAGTTTCATTCTCCATAATCCACTTTGCAATAATTGATCTCATTACATCTCCTCTTCCGATGACTCCAATAAAAAAAAACATTCTATGTGACATTTACATCCCAACACCGTGCTCATTTTCCAGTTTAATGTAATAAAGCTGCCATTCACTTGTGTTTTGGTCTTTGTAGCGGGCGTCCATTGACTGACGAGAAGACCATCACTCCTGTATTACGTGACGTGACCTCATTTAGACCCTGATCTCGCTCCTCTGTGTAATTGTAATGGTTTGGTTTATTCCTGTTGAAATCATCTCCGCACTGACAGTTTGAGGTCACCTGTGGGGGAAAAAAATGTATAGTGTCCCTTGAGTTGTATCACGGCCTGTCTAAAATGATCACCTCCTTGATGTATAAGCGTTTAAGTTGACGGATGCCACGCTAACAGAAAGCACTGCTCTGTCTGAAGGTCTGTTACTCAAATTAGACTTCAATCTGAGCTTTGTTTTTTAACGCAATCTGGCCATTTAAACTGACTTATAGTTGATCGATGAATTGCTGTTGTACTGTTTAGTCCCTCTCAAATAACATTACAGTCGCTAGCTAGCATTAGCCGACAGTTTTTCAGTCAGTTTCACTCATTATTTTTTGTTGAATATCAAACATTTAGACCTCAACATTGGACCTGAACGTTCATATTGACCACAGACTCTTCAAAATGTGTTTAAATCCTTTTATTTTCCACCTAAAAACTTAAAGTGCTGACGAAAGACTGCACTGTATCGCTATGGTAGCTGCTGAACATTCTGCCATAGACATACATGTGGTACCCCCACTGCAAAGTATGGATACGCGTTTAAACTTCTGTGAATGTGTGAATGAGGGTAATTTAAGTTTACCAAACCTTACACAGTGACACGTCTCATATCTTGTGAAGGAATTTGTCCAACCAAATCCAGTGGTGTCAAGGGATGAACCGGCTTCAAATCGCTGCACCTAAATTACGTACTGCACTCCCCCCTGATTTTAGAACGGCGAAAACAACAAACTGAAAGACTCACTCGCACAGACTCTTTTGTATCTATTTTTATTAATATATATAATTTGAATATGTAAAGTGCGTTGTGGTTAATCCCTGTGAAAAGCACTCTCTGAATAAATGTTACTCTCTTTAGTTTAAAATGATCACCTCCTTAATGTCTAAAACACTAGGGCTGGCCTGTATGCTAATAGGTGTGAGAGCAGCCATTAAGGGCCTGAATGATTATGCCGAATATGACTCAAGCACAGTTCGCATTTAGTGTAGCTCAACAAATATAAACTATAAACAATAGGTGTATTTGTTTCAGTGTAGTTGTTCCTCCCTTCAGATAGATATAAGGCAGTTTCCACCAACAATCTGACCAGAACTAAAGACGCTGCTTGGATGAACAGCGAAACATCTCACTTACCTCACTGAACTGCTCACACCACACACCTCCATTAAGACTCGGTCAGGCCAACAGCACCGTCTGGTCATGCCCAGGACACGGCTCAAGACCATGGGCGACAGAGCCTTCTCAGTGGCTGCTCCCCCGTCTGTGGAACGCCCTCCCAGACCATCTCAGGGCTCCACAGACGGCGGATGCTTTTAAAAGAGGACTAAAAACGTATCTTTTTACCTTGGCCTACAGATAAACACCGGCTATTGTTTTATTGCTTTTACACTAATTGTCTTCTGTTTTTAATGTTGATTGTCTTCTGTTTTTAATGTCTTTTTTTGCACTGTAGCACTTTGAGATTTGTTGTTCAAATTTAAAGTGCGTTATAAATAAAATGTATTATTATTATTTATTATCTTGACTCAAATAACTTTTTGTCCAGTTGACAGATTTGAAACTTTCTTTTTTTTCTACGGATCATACGTGGACGACTGAGGTATTACACAGACATCTAACCCTGTATGTTCGCTCAGTTTATCAAATCTTACACAGTGATACAGCTCTGTAAACTATAATTACAGTGCATGAATGTTATAAATGATGCAAAATGAAATGAAAATTTGAGCAGCAAACATTCACCCCGAGCTGCTGTGTGGTTTTTAGAAACAGGAATTTTGGACCAAATAATTTCTGCAGTGATTCAGCTCATCCACTTCTTTTTATTTTAACAGAAAATTATTTGTATATTTTTAGAAATGTCAAAATTCCAAAACAACTTACAACCAATGTTTGCCAAATTATTATTAAGATCGTGGTCAATTAAAAAAAGTCATAATTGCCACAAAAAGTTGAACTATTGTAAACAACATGTTAGCGGTGCAGTGGTCCTTTTGGGGAACTGCTGTCTTGCCTTTGTACATAAATCAAATTAAGTTTTATTATAAATTAGTGGAATGGACTGAACAATATTGTGCGCCTCAAGGAAAGTGGAGTGAAGATAAAACTGAAGAAGGCAAAAACAGAACTTGTAATTAAAAATTTCTTGTTAAGTAAATGCATTTTAATTTGTTGAAAGCGTGATTTTTGTTTTATTTGTTTTCCTCTTAAACCTTGTGAACTTGTTTCTCAGTAAGAATACGACACATACATTGGTTTCCCGACACAGCTCTTCATCTTCAGCTTGATAAGACGCCTTGTACTACATCTTTTCAGTGACTTCAAGTACTTTTTAGTGACGTTTTCTACCTTCTTGTAAACAGCTAACCTTTTTATGACCTTGTACGGACAGTATGTAAAATGAGTTGAGTCTTTATAGGACCAACCTTCTATAGATCGTACCTTTCTCGCGCTGTAAGTACTGGAAAAACTCTCTTGAAATGTAAAGCGTGTGCCTTCTGTCTGTACCTTCATCCATCTGATCAGATAAACCTCTTTCAACTCTCTACCTGGTCTGCAATCGCTTCGTTCACAAACACGAACTGCCTCTTTGTCAGTGAGCGAACCTGTGCGCCTTATTATTTCATTTAGTTGTTCTGCATTTTATTTTCTTGTCTATGCGCAGTGGTGGTGTTGATTTTTAGTTTAATCTACTATTATTATACATAGCTGGTTATCCCCACTCATATAGACAATAACTTACTAAAAAAATGCATTTGTGAAACAGACTAAAAGTAATTTGAACAACACCAGTTAGCGCACACGGCTCCCATTTCTACCTCCGCTCTCCTAATTATCTGCATCCACAAAGACAGTTTTCTCATCACATTGCAGGGCCTATATCATGCACGGAGCATCTGTTCAGCTGAATGCATTTACACATTTGAGGCCCAAACACAGTGTTTAAATTCACATTATGGCTATGCAAATCCACGCACTTACATTACAGTACAGTCCCAGAATGAAAGCAGCACATTTAAGCCACTGCTTATCAGAAATGCATTGACCAGACATACTGAGGTGGAAAATTGGCTTTAGATTTGTTGCAGCATAGTGTATTAAACGCATGGTAATAGTAATTCTTTGGCTTTACCCATGAAATGTAAAAGGTTAAAAAGTGATGTGGTGGAAGCGAGTGAAAGGGAAAGTGCTGCTACTAATAAACATGTAATAACAATAACGGTGTGTGGGCTCATTTAGATTTTTCAGAAAAGTAATACGCTAATACCAGTTGTAGTTGTGTATAGTACATGAAGTTATGTTATTTTATCACTATAGTAGCAAACCAAGCCCAAAGGTTCAGCACAGTAGGCCCGAAACTTGCATGTATTCAATTATTCGTGCTTCATTGCTCATTGAATATCTTTAAAACATTCGTATTTGAGTGGGGTTGTCACACGTATGTCTCCTTGAAGATTGAAATGTTTAATGCTATACTGTGGAATACTCCAGGCAAAGCAACACCATCTCCATGAGGATAAGAATGAAGCGGGTTGTGCACCAGGAAAGTCACATATTTCATCGTTAAACATTAAACCGATTGTATTAGTTTACCTTACATACTCATTTAAGCTGGTATCAATACTGTCACAAGTAAAATTACCTGAACACTTTTGTGATTTGTCTCACTGCCCTGCGCCCGGGGCTCACCTCTAGATCCTCACTCAGGGGGACAGAGGCCATCGGTCAGGTTCCAAATTAAAGGGATGTACCAGCCGATCAGCCGAAGTCGGATGGATGCCCGGGCTTTCCCCAGAACGCACTCCAGTTGTCAACAAAGTCTTGGCTGTTTTGAGGACACCAATAAGACAAACAGGAGTTAAAAGCTGAAAAAAATGTCTGTACGTTTCAAAATTGGTGCGATTGGGCAACGGACCAGAAAATACTATAGTTTCTGGCATCAATTCACCCAATTCGCCCACAGCTCGTACTTGCAATCTGAGCCGCTCTGATTGTTGCCGCTGGGCGTTGTTACAGCCTGCTTGAACCACGATTTCTGCTTTAAAAGCCTAAGGTTACGTTTGATGTCACCCATTCTGGCCCCCGGATAACACTATAGAACTTCCAATAACCAAAGTTTGATTTGGACACCAAATGGACACGTGAAACTTTGGTTATTGGAAGTTCTATTGTCACTGAGGGGGCAAAACTATTACATGGTGTTTTTGAATTTAGTGCTTTGCTTCTGAACTGTCACAAATGGTTCCGGGTCTGGTCCTGGGGGGCTATTCTCGCTTGCAGTTCTAGCCCTGACCCGGTTCGTGGTCCCTGCTACTACCTCGGCTATAGCTCGACTTCAGGCTTCAAACTCTGTGACTCTGCCCACTCCACTTCATGTAACTATCCCTGTCGTCAGAAAATGAGCCACGGTTTTGCCTCTGTATATGACAACTTGCGCAAGATGGAGCGAACAAAGCAAAGGAAGGCTAGGCTAGGCTAGTTCAGGCTGAAGCTAGTGAGAAGGGCTTAAATCCATGAAATACTAAGCGATTTGGAGCCGGACAGAGCTTCCGGGGGTTTAAGGAAGTAACCACGGGCTAATTATGTGTAAAGAAGTTTAAAAAGCATTTCATTAAGCTGCGGATTAACAATAGCAGAAGAGACGGCAACAGCAAAACAACTCGCGAACAGAGTCCACTCACCAGAAAGTGACGTCACAAAACACACATAATGACATTGTTTTTGCTCTTACTACCTATAAAACGGTTATAAAGGTACCTCTGTGTCTTACTTTAAATTCACCGAACCAACTAAAAGACAATAAACTAGTTTGCAGACAAAGAACGGCTGAGTCATGAATACAGAAGTTGCAGAGTCGAGGTGTAAGTAGTGATGGGGAGGTAGATATTGTGCGCTGGAGGGAGCGGTCTGCAGATAGACGCCGCAAACTGCTCCAAAAGTGAACAAAAGCAGATAAGACTCTAATCTCAGTAATGGCTGCAATGGCTTTGGGTCTCCATGGAAACGGATGAGGGTCGCTAAGCCGTGATTGCCCCGACGCTGTCTGTAATAATCGTGATGATGCACAACGTATGCCTCACACTGTATTACTCAGGAGGATTTCACGAGAACTTTAAGCAATGTGAACTATTGGACTAATAACTTATGTAATAATTTGAAGTTACCTCCTTGTTTCCATGCAAACGGTATTACTTTGCCTGAAGTGTTCCACAGTATGGCATTAAAGGGCCCATATTGTGCTATTTTCTGATCTATGTTATGTCGTTTCCTCATCACAAACAGACCGGGAGTCGTGTTTTGTTTCATTCACACATTTTTAACACACAAACCCTGCATATTTAGGGTGACTTTTTCTTCTCAAACAGAAAACACTCTGTTCCACCTTGTGATGTCATCATGTGGTAATACAGGAAGTGCTCCACTGTGTTTTTAAATTCCAGACACCTTCACTAAAATCATTTGTTTGATTTCAGCCCTGGAACTGCCAATCTCTGCTGAACAAAAGGTAAACGGTAGCTGGTAACTTGAAAACTACCACTAAATGACATCACAAGGTGGAACGGAGTATTTTTTGCGCTTTGGGGATGCCTTATAAAACCTTATAAAGTGTTACTCAAACATGTGTGAATGCAACAAAACAACTTCAGGAATGCTTTTGAGGAGGTAACAACATTATAACATGGCTAAAAAAGTCGATTTTGTTTTATATAAGACCTTTAAACTCCATGAAGACAAGCCAGAAGTGCCAGCAGTCCAAGATACAGATCAGATCTGTGGAGAGGATACCCTGCTCAAATTAGTATATGTGTGTTTTTTCAAGGTTTGCTAAAAGTGTAGCTGAATAAATGCAAGTTACACCAGTTGAATGCCATATTGTGAACATTACAGCCAAAGCGATAACCTCTCCATGGAGACAAGCAAGTGACAGACCCCTCCCCTACCAGAAAGGTTACACAATACACCTTTATTTTCATCATACAACACAATTTCACCCCCTCATATTAGTACAGTTCTAATTATTTCTTCTAACATTGCCACAGACCAATTAAACTCAATTATAATGGAGCCTGCTTATTCAACACTTTCATTATTTATTTCCCTTCTGCGTCATTCCTCTATCTCTTTTTGGCACTAGATTGAATACCTTTTTCCATCCAGTCCATTTGATTTCCCCATTTGTTTTGTTTTGATGAAGTGCAGAAACAATAGCGCAGTGGTAGGTTTCAGGGGTTGTGGGTTGAATCCCTGAGCAGGCTAAAACGGAGCGATATTCTGAGCGCTGTGTATTTTATGTCTATGCTGCAGTGGATTTCTCACACTGACAAGAACGTTGTGGTGTTTATATATAGCTAATCCCTACAATTTTAATCTGTCTGAAACTAAAGTGGACTACAGACGTCTGAGCCTAGTAAGGACATTAAAGAGCCCATAGTAAGGACATTAAAGAGTCAATTTTCTATAATATAAGACCTTCTAAAGGACGTGTACTGATTTTGAACCATGACTGAAAACACACTTCACAATGAAAGTCAATAGGCAGTTGCTTCCACGTGGTTCTCATAGGAATTGATTGGACTGAAATCGTCTGTCCCTGCAAATAGCTTACGTTTGGTTCTCATCCAACATCATTCGTTTTGAAATGTTTGCACAAATTGCTGCGTTTTCTTATGTATAGAGATCGGGATTGTGCTGTGACACCTCATCAGAATTTTCAGTTTGCACAATTTTAAATCAATACCTGGGTTTCAGATGACATCATGACATTCTATTGGTCAGTCAAATTTAATACTAAAGGGGAGCAGCTAAAATGAATATTGTTAAACTGCAGCTTTGTCTTGTAATACAGTGAGTTATTGGGTCTAATCACTGATAGAAATGATCAGGTTCGACATTCGTGAGTTTCTTTTGGGTATTTCGTGGCAAAGTACAATGTAATCAATATGGAAAATCTGGCTCTAGCCACCCATTTGGGAGTAAAACATCATCACATTCACACAGAATCTGAACACTACCAATGGAGATGATAAAATTTAGTGGTTATTCAAAAGTATTCTGACTCTATAGAATCATAAATGTAGTACCGGTTCTTACCAGTAGTGACCACCTTTACTTTTCAATGTATGGCTAATAAATCTATATGAGCGTTTTGCACTATGACGGTCATTTTTTGAGTTTCCATCCTGAGCACTGTAAGAAAAAAAAATGGTAGCACTATCGAAAGAGCAGCTCGGGACCCCAATCCGCTGTACATATCCATCTGAAAGTCGCTAACCACTCTTTTTAGAAGATGGCGAGATGCAGAGGTTAGTCAAAGAAAATAAATGGTTTGAGAGTGGATTTAAAGAGGTGTTTTTTGTTAGGAAAGACGATCCATCTTTGAATAGGAATGAGGGCCTTAGACATTTAACTTCTATGTATAACCTCATCCTCAGACCTAAACCTAAACAAGGAAAACAATAGCGCTAGCCAGTATGCTAATAAGTGTTTTTTTTTTTTTTAGGGAGTATGCAAAATATGACTCAGGCACAGTTTACATTTAAGGTAGCTCAATAGACGTAGCTAACAAACAACTGTAAACAAATAGGTGTGTTAGCTTCAGTGTAGTTAGCTCCTCCCTTCAGACAGATACAAAGCCGTTTCCATCAGCAATCTGACCAGAACTGAAGACTTGGATGAGCAGCGGAAACGTCTTCACTCAAAAACTTCATGTCCAGTTGACAGAATTACATTTTTCCTTTAATACGGTCGTATGGACACTTATTATCCATTTTAAACCATATTATAATAGTGTGCGGCATTCAGCAGTGCACACATTTAGTTTCTCAGTGTATTAAATGTTAGGAGAAATATCAGCTCTGTTAGGTATTGAAGAAACCCATTACTCCGAATCCTTCAATCCTCAATCGTTTCATAGAATAGACAATGCAGGAGGAGCAGTTCAGATGGGGCACTAAAGTAACCGCTAAAAAGACAATATATGAAAGAGAAATACAGACAGACAAAGGGGGATTTTTCGGCAAGCGCAGCACATTGACGGCATTATTCTTTGACCTGGAGTTAATCAACAGCCAAAGCCATTAATCTCAATAGACTCTAGCGAATAGCAGCTCCTCCGTTGTTATAAAAGGCCCACAGGCAGTAACACCATTTTTGTAGCTAAAATGTATATGTTTTCTTAGTTTTTTTTATTCACTATTGATTTTGTGAAGTCCCTGAACCTATATATTTGTTTTTTCCCCCCATGTATTTGAGCAAAATGTGTCTTACCCCCATAGACTGTATAAAGAAATAAACTAAGTGAGTGTGACGTCACCCATAGAGTTCAGCTCTAGTCAAATGAAGCTCGTCGAGGATAACAGATATAGGAGTGAATTTGGAGTCGAGTTCCATATTTGGATTTATGACTGCAGATATCAACCAAAGAGCCAATCTGGAACGAGGCTGTAGAAGGTAACGCCCATTCCCGCACCTTATTTGTCTGTTATTAATGTTCATGTCTTGAGTTATGGACACAATCGTGAAATAAAAATACTAGGATCATGTAGAGCAGGTCAATACAAACAGTTAAAGACCAACGTGAAGAGTTGGAACACGGCGGCTAAAAGGTTAACTACAATCGTCCTTTGTTCATCGCGGGGGTTGCGTTCTAAAAATAACCCGCAATAGGCGAAATCTGAAGTATCAGCTTTATTTTTTACAATTATATATGTTTTTCAGCTGTAAAACCCCTCACCACACACTTTATACACTTTTCTCACACAGGCATTAACATTTTCTCACATTTCTCTCTTGTTTAAACTCTCTCAAAGTTCAAACCTTCGTAGGCGTCTTTGTCGGTGCAGAACGTTTCATCGACATTGTGGGTTTTGTCGGGGAGAAAACAAATTGCAAACATACAGCACTTCAGAGTCACACTGCGATACAACGTTTATGTAAATTTGTCTGAACACATTCTGTACTGTACAGGAGACACGGCACAGAGGAGACTGATGGACAATGGTCTACAGTGCAACAGCCAATCAGGACGCAGAACACAATGCACGTTCAGTGTAAAAAACAAACAAACAAAAAAACATGTAAAATAGCACAAAAAATCTGTGAGGGACAACTGTATGTCCATTTATATATACTGTACAGTATATGCTTGCCCTAGTACAGATTGTATAAGCATTTCTTTTAGGTAAAAATAAGTTAGCTGCGTGCTGTCTGCATCGATTTGTAAAGCATTTCATTGTCGGAATATCAGGAAGTGTATCTTGGCATGCTAGTTACCGTCACAGCAAAACTCCGCCTTTGTCTGAGACTTGTAAAAAGCACTTATAAACTCATCATGGTGGATAATTGGATGCTTGGAATGCGTTAGATAAGTGAGGAATAACTTTGGACCATTGCAAAACAATTTAAGAGTAAAAATCAAAAATTGTGTCTTTAATAAGGTGAACATCCAAAGCCCCAATTACAAATACAGTGTAACTCTTCTCTAGATCTTCTGTTTTAAATTCATCTTAGCTTACAGGACTGAATTTCAATTATGATACTCAAAGGAAGCCGCAGCTAACGTTAATCCTTTTACCAAGATTGGCTCCATATTGTTTGTTTATTGAGGCACAAATTGGTTTGTGCTGTTTGCTTACTGTGCTAGAAGTGACATTAAAAAGACTGCAGAAGAAACAGTTGTGGTAATCAAGAATTGTGCTAATCAGAAAGTTAAATACAAATTCACATGGAAATAATTGTGAAAATAGATTCTACAAGCTCCATAGTTTTGGGAAAAAGTTTTGCATTTAGACCAAACTTAAATAGAGTTGGCAGTATTACTAAAGAAAACCAAATAACGATGCGATTAAGCAAAAAACTACACAACTTTATGGTTTAAATAGGTTTAAAGGGCCCACATTACGCTGTTTTCTGATCTATGTTATAATGTTTCCTCATCACAAACATAACTGGAGTTGTGTTTTGTTTCATTCACACAAGTTTAACACACAAACCTGCATATTTACGCTGAGTTCTTCTCTCAAATAGAAAACACTCTGTTCCACCTTGTGATGTCATGTAATACAGGAAGTGCTCCAATGTGTTTTTAAACTCCAGACATCTTCACTAGAATCATTTGGATGATTTCAGCTCTGGATTGGCAAATATCTACAGAACTAAATGTAAAACGCAGCTGTTAATTTGAAAACTACCGCGTCATGACATCACAAGGTGGAACAGAGCATTTTGAGCTTTGGAGATGTACAGACTAATAATAAAGTGTTACTCAAACATGTGTGAATGAAGCAAAACACAACTCCAGGTCTGTTTTTGAGGACGTGACAGCGTTCTAACATGGTTTAAAGCTCACCCAAATCCATTTTGTGTAATACAGTTGTCCCTCGCTATATCGCGGTTCACATTTCGCGATCTCGCTGTTTCGCAGATTGGCTGATTGGCTGTTGGACTGTAGACCATTGTCCATCAGTCTCCTCCGTGCCGTGTCTCCTGTACAGTACAGAATGTGTTCAGACAAATTTACATAAATGTTGGATCACAGTGTGACTCTGAAGTGCTGTACGTTTGCAAGTTTCCCTGACAAAACCCACAATGTCGATGAAACGTTCTGCACCGACAAAGACGCCTACGAAGGTTTGAACTTTGAGAGAGTTTAAACAAGAGAGAAATGTGAGAAAATGTTAATGCCTGTGTGAGAAAAGTGTATAAAGTCTTAAAACACATAATAATTGTAAAAGATAAAGCTGATTTCACCTATTGCGGGTTATTTTTAGAACGTAACCCCCGCGATAAACAAAGAACCACTTATAAAGTTATTGCACATTTTCTTACTTCCTAAACATAATTGTAAGCAGTAGCTCAAATACTCTGCATATATTTGGATGTTGGCATTACCTGGAGCAGTTTTCGAGTCGTGTTGGCCTTGGGTCTTGTGCGTCTTGTGCGTCTTGTGCGTCTTGTGCGTTCCCCATTTGTACAGGACCACATGTCTACAGCAGGCTCACATCTGACACAAACTGATTGGAGACGTGGCGCGTGGCGTGGCACACAGACAAGTTAAATGACAGTTGATCCAGACATGAGTAATCAGAGTGGAGAAATGTCACCATGGCTCCTGACGCCTCCTGCATTGATTAGCAACAGACTTTATTAGAAGAGACAGCTGTGCAATCAATAACAAAGCCAAGACCCACACTTCCTCAGCGCACAAACTAACGGTAAAGTCAGAGTGCGAGCGATGTTTTTCTGCGGTTTCTATGGTTTCCTGTGTATTTAGCTGAGGAGACAGAGCTAGCGTTAGCCTTTGTGTCATGCATTAAACAATATGTCACCAAGTCATGTAAGAGTCCCATTCAAAACAACTGCATTTATGATGTCTAAAACTACTAGATCATGTATAGATTAAGTCTATTCCATTGCATACAAAACTACACTCTTTACAGTACTTTCTTTCCTTCTTTTTCATTCCTTTAGTTAGTGACGACAGTAGCGCAGGTGGCAGAGTGGTCGTCTTATAACTACGAGGTTGGTGGTTTGATATTGTTGACTTTTCTGTGAAGCACTTTGGTCAGCTGAAGTTGGTTTAAATCAGGGGTGTCCAAACTTTTCTCATTATATATAAAAACACAAACAAAGCTGAAGGTCGATTGAGGGCCATAGACTCATCAACACAGTGAATACTTCAAATCTGCATTATTATTACAAGTTAGACTGAACCACTAGACCTTTATTCATGTTTACATCCTCAACGGGACATGTTAAATATTTGATATGGGCTTGTTAAAGTAGTTTTTTTAAGAAATGTACAGTAAAAAGGTTTAAGGTTTAAGGTGATATGGGCCAATTCACCTGGAAGTTTGAGGGCCAAGAAAAATTGGTCTAAGGGCTGCATTTGGTCCCCGGGCCACAGTTTGGGCATTCCTGGTTTAAATAGTCAAATTTTTATTATACCTTCAAGTTACATCAAGAAAACACTCACCCATTTAACACTAGTGTACGCAGACATTGGGGGTGAGGCGGGTTAAGTGTCTTGCCCAAGGACACAACAGGCATTCATCTGTCGGAGCTGGAATTGCACCGCCAACCTGTGAGTCAGTTGATCTAACCGCTCTACCAATGATTTTTATGTTGAGAGCGGGATTTGAACCTCCAAACCTTTGATCAGTGGACAAACGCTCTACCAACTGAGCCACTGTCACCAAAATGTGCTATAGAAACAAACTTGAATTCAACTGAACTGGATGCCAGGACCTATATTTAGTGTTTATGTGAAGAGACAACGCACAGAGACATTATACAATCCTTTTACATTCATAATAAGAGCAGTAAAGTAAAACATTGCGTATTATCATGATTAGGCCTGTCATGAGAATCACTATATTGGAAATTTATGGTTATTTTTTGGCTGTATGATGAGATTTAAGCCATAAAAGTTTGAATTAATAACTTCTATGACTCATTACAGGTGCAAACTGAGTACTAAAGTGTTTCATTTTAACGATATTGTAGATTTAGAATGTTTTTCGTGGTTTAAATCTGGTCTTGGGTATTGAGTCAGAGGCATGAATTAGTTTGTGTTATTGTTTATAGTCTATATTTACTTGAGCGATATATTGAACTTCAAAATGTGTTCTCGTGACAGGCTTGATCGTGAGTTTCATCGTGTAAAATGTATATAAACTACCATTTCTACATTTCAATATGACATCAGTTCATAGCAAACAACGAAGTTAAATCTGTCAACTGGACAAATCTTGTAGGAGTGAAGACAGTTTACAGTTTCAGTGTAGTTAGCCCCTCCCCTCAGTTAGATTTAAAGGCAGTGGCCACCAGCATCTGACCAGAACTGAAGAAGCGGCTTGGATGAGCAGCGAAACGTCTTCACTCCTACAAGATTAGTCCAGTTGACAGATTTAACTTCGTTGTTTGCTATGGATCAGACCTGGACGACTGAGGGTCTACACAGACGCATCAGTTCATAGTTTACAAAAGACTCGCCAAGACACTTCAACCATCTACCTCTAAAAAAAAAAACTTTAAAAAAAAATGCCATCATGGTATAATGGTTTCCCCTCTTGTTTACTCACTCAAACTTGTATTTTGAGTGAGTCATGTTTGAGTAATCTGTATAAATGGAGTAACATTGCTCTGAAAATTCATATGTTCACCTACCCCCTATGCACGCTCATTTGACACTTGGCTCTATTCTTGTTGGTTTGTTTTATTTATTTATGTATTTATATATATTTATATTTATTTTATTATTTATATGTTTATTTTTTTTATTTTTTTTAAATTTTATTATTTTAGCTCCTTCCTGCAAATAAATATAAAGCAGTGTCTACCATCTGACCAGAACTGAAAAAGCAGCATGGATGAGCAAAATGTTTTCACTCAAAAAACTTATTGACATAATTGAAATTTTCTTTTACTGTTTTTTTTTTTTTTTTTTTTTTTTTTTTTGTTTTGTTTTTTGTATTTTTTCCTAATTGTAACAAGACATTAAGTCAATGGACATACTTTTATTATTGTAGATCAATATTTCAATTTAATCAACATCAAATCTACTAAAAAACTTAAAAATAAACCAAATTTTTAAATAATAAATTAATTAGAATTCAAATAATATCTTCAATGCAATGTAAAGTGATGTCCATGTTCTTTATTGTTTTATTTTTATTTTTTTTATTTTTTCGTTTTTTAGTTTTCCTAATTGTAACAAGACATTAGGTCAATGGACAGACTAATAAATTAACTAGAATCCAAATCATATCTTCAATGCAATGTAAAGTGATGTCCATGTTTTTTGTTTTTTTTTTGCATGAAGAAACACAAAAACATCATGTGGAAAACACTTGATGTCCTTTTAAAACTAATTATGATCGACTACACTCTTGTCTTTTTATATTCACAGCGGGGGAGAGAGGACAGTTCAGATGCCCTCCCATGTGAGCCTGTCTCCTCTTCGTATGTCAGCGAGCCTCAAATCCACATCACGACAAACCACGGGGAGGGAGCCAGCTGGAACGAGCCGCTGTAAACATTGCATTATGAATATGCTGGGACCCATCCAAGTCAGTATTTTTAGTTTCACAATTTACATCAAACATGATTAGTGTTGAAGGAACCAAAACATGTGAAATGAATCATGGGCAGAGAGGATTTCTTCACTTTGATAGTTGTGTTTTTTTTATTTTAGAATACACACCCATTCACTATTTCCTCAAAGATTAAAGACAGAAAGAAATCAGCAGAAATAATGAATAGCGATGTTTGATGATGGAAAGACCCCAAAATCATTGTGAAAGTCGTTGAATTGCTTATTAGCGATGGCGAAAGTGTCATTTTGTTTTCACTCATTTTGTAAATATGTCCAAATCTGTGGTGACAGTGGCTCAGTTCGTTGAGTGTTTATCCACTGATCTGAAGGTTGGTGGTTTGAATCCTGCTCTCATAAAGTGCTTTCAGTGCCTTAAAGGTGGAAAAGCGCTATATAAAAATTTGACCATTTACCAAATCGAAAAATGTGTTTTGTTTGTAGTTTACTGAATAAACTAGAGATCGATATGTGTTTTTTGCCGATGCCGATACAGACTCTGACCCAGAAGCTTGACCGATATATATAGGGCCGACGTTGATTATTTTCTCCAAATTCTGTTATTTAAATTTACTACACCCACAGCCATTTTATACCACAAACCTGTAAGAGCTGCATAGTTACGTTTTGTCATCTTTATCTCTTTGCACTCAAGTGTTAAAAAAAAACAAAACAGCTTTATATTTACTTTTTAGGCAGCAGGTCAGACAAAATAAAACATTGGCTTGTGCTGGAGAATTAAGGCCGATAGCCAAAACGCTCAAGAGTACAAATAACTACCCAATATTTCTTGAGAATAAATACTTTTTTATACAAGAATGTGAAGATTTTTTTTATTTTAATTTTTTTGTAAATTTGGTCTATTAACAATCCAGATTTTTTGGATTACAATATAGTAGAAAGAACTTAAAATACTTATATTTTTGGACCATTTAAATTAAGCATTTTCAAGTCTGTTTGTAATTTCTCTGGCTGTTTAACTCATAACTAAGTAACTAACATTCAGAAAGTGACATTGACGTTTTCATAAAGCTGATCAAATTGGTATTAATTGTAGTATTAGACAATGGGAGTCAAAGAAACTGAAGGTTCTGAGGTCAACAACTGCTTCTTCTCACAATTATCATAACATTCACATTTTATTTAGCGACCTGCATAATCGCGAATCGCCAGCAACCCATTTACACCAGCAGTAACTGTCCATGGTGCTGATTCCGGTAAAGATCTATAACACCATTAATTTACTACATCCCTAACGCTACAACTCTTAAGAACCATCATTACAGTTTATTAAGCACTCGGGTTAACTACAAGATTGTTTCCTAAATCCTTTCCGAGATAAGTAGTCGACCTTACCATCCTGGACAATTGGGACAAACTCTTTTGGAGCAGTCTGCGTGCCCTCTGCTTACCCGGGCTTACCGCATGCAAATTAGGACAGCGTATTTATTTCGGATCATCTGCCGTCAAAGTATTAAAAACCCAATTGCAAGGGGGAGCCGAGTGGAGGAGAACAGTTAGAATACCGCAGTCTCCGTAACATAATGCGTTTACTGAGCGTAAGCCAGGCTCAGCTAGATTTCCCCCGGCGCCCTATACCATGTGCTCTTGTCTGCAATAGTAACAAGATACCATTTTTCCAATTCTCATGCGGTATTTGTTCATATTCGTACCCGTGGTGGTGATTTGGCTTCATACACAAGGCTCTGTTTGGGAAGATGGGAGGTAAATGATATCTTGACCTGCAATTTTGAGCGCTGGAGTGTTCTGTGCAGAGGCCCCCTGGAGTGGACAGTGGCTTTGTAAGCTCTTTTTAGCAGCAGATAAGTGGGGGAGTAGATTAGTTGAGGGGGCTTGGGGCGCCCTGTCCTGTCTGTGTGTCCGACGGTCACTCACGCGATGGATCACAAGCTCGGGAGATCGCACACACACACGCACAGACACACAAGCACACAGCCGGGATTCAGGGTCAAAGGGCAGAGCAGGAGAGCCAACTTCATCTCGGCTGCTTTTGTTTATTATTGATACTAAACCAATTTTAGACTATCTGCTTTAAATAAATATTCCAAAAGATTAAGTTGATCTAGTGCAAGTGGTGAGAAGTGATATATATTTTGTTTCCTCATCAAAAAATGTACCTGGAGTTGTGTTTTTTGTTCACAGGAGTCCTTCTCTCAAGCAAAACAAAACAAAAACACTCTGTTCCATCTTGTGATGTCATAAGGTAATACAGGAAGTGCTCCACTGTGTTTTTAAACTCAATACACCTTCAGAATCATTTGGATTATTTCAGCTCTGGAATTGCCACTGAACTAATGGTAAAAAGTAGCTGTTAATTTGAAAACTTACTGGAACAGAGCATTTTGAGCTTTGGAGATATAGACAGACTAATAATAAAGGGTTAATTAAATGTGTGTGAATGAAACAAAACACAACGCCAGGTATGTTTTGTTTTTTGTTTTGTTTTTATGAGGAAACGACATTATAACATGGCTTAAAGCTCACAGGAATCTATTTTTTTTGTAATATAGGACCTTCAAATGTTAATGACCTCGTCCAATAATTACTATATGGTTTAACACATGAAAAATGAACAATGACTTTGTGCAATATTTATCATGTTTGCACTAGCAGAGGACTGTAGAGGGTAGTTTAATGTTATAGAGTTGAGCTCGGGGGTCACAAGATGATTTCAAGATGTATAATTATGATACTGTAAATAATGTATTTAAATGAAAACTGTATTTTAGTGAAATTTGATCCAATAACACAACAAACTACCAACATGTATACTGTACTATTAAACCTGATTTAAAATGGTTTGCCATTTAAAAGTATTATCAGTGTCAATTTCATTTTGCAGTGGGGTCCCTGAGTCGGTTGTTTGTTATTTTGAGGAATCTGGCCTGAATAGATTGGGAACCCCGTATCTATTGCTGCAAAATGCTGAAAATTGCCACTTCATGACATCAAGGGTTATTATTACGACAATTCCAGGTCTGAAATCATCCAAATGATTTTAGTGAAGTTGGATGGAGTTTAAAAACACAGTGGAGCACTTCCCGTATCACCACATGACATCACAAGGTGGTACAGAGTTTCAGTTTAAGAGAAGAAGTCAGCCTATGTATGAATTAAACAAAACACAACTCCCGGTATGTTTTTGATGAGGAAACATAACAGATCAGAAAATAGTGGAATATGGCCCCTGGATAACTGACTGTAAGTAAGTCAGTCCGTAAGTCATTTTTTTTTCTGACTTGTGCTGCGTTCATGTGCATTTTCAACTCAGAAAAACATTCTTCCGAGTTCCTGAGGACCACTTGAACGCAGCATATGACATTTTTTGGTATGAGGTAAGTGTTTCATTGAGCTATTTATGTATTTATTGCGGCTCTGTTTCTGTTCAGTTGGTTTCATAATCCTGTTACAATGTCCTTAGTGCTATATTTTCAGTAGCGTATCATCACACTTCAGGAGGCCATATACTTTAGATAGACTGGGGATGTTGTATTAGTTTACTGTTGGTTTCACTTGGGCTCTATTTTTACTGCGCTGTTTGAAGTGATAGTAGAGCTGTTGCCCTTGTTGGCGCCCGCTGGTCTTCTTAAAAGCTGTTTTACATATGGTGAGTGGATGTGGGCAAACATTCGCAAATGGTCGTATTGTAATGTGAATAAGTGTGTGCGTGGGTGTGCATTTGGAACTGCTTCAGGAAGAATGCTATGCTAATCACGAACAACACTTTCACTTTAAAAGCACACTATTCATTGCTAACAGGTGCTCTGGCTAGTCTGCTGCCACTTTGCTGCATAATGCCATATTTCTTTCTTTTATTTCTCTTTTTTATTCAGAGCTGTGTTTTATTAGACAGCCTGGGTTGAAATGGGTTTCCAAATGGTTCCTTCCTGATTTGATTTTGGGAGTTTTGCCCTGTCCCAGCCTCCACGCTACGCGCTGCACACTTGAATGAAGTGAGCATTTTCCGAAAGTGCATGAAGTGCGTGAGTGCACAGGGGCAGGGGTGAGGAAAATGAGAATTGGGACAGTCCGCACTACAGATGACTGGCGTAGTGAACGTGGAACAGTAGCGTGAAATAACTGTCAGTTATGTGGTTCAAGAGTTTTACAGTCTATAGCCCTGTTTTCTGAATTGGCCATAAACAAGTAAGATCTGTGTTAATGTTTTACTGTGTTACCTGGACAGTCTGCTTTTTTTTTTTTTTATATTATCCGTTTAACTTTTGAGCCATTCCTTCCCATTGTATCCAGTTAGCATTTGCTGCTAAGTCTCTCGTAAGTCTCTCGTAAGTCTCTCGTAAGTCTCTCGTAAGTCTCTCGTAAGTCTCTCGTAAGTCTCTCGTAAGTCTCTCGTAAGTCTCTCGTAAGTCTCTCGGAAGTCTCTCGGAAGTCTCTCGGAAGTCGCTCGGAAGTCGCTCGGAAGTCGCTCGGAAGTCGCTCTGAAGTCGCTCTGAAGTCTCTCTGAAGTCTCTCGTAAGTCGCTCTGAAGTCGCTCTGAAGTCGCTCATGAAAATATTCCGGTGAAATGCTTTGTGGGTAATACGCTCGCCTGATGCCTGCACATTGCTCTACACTTGCTGGAAATGTGGAGACAACAGCGGGTGAAGTGCGGATCAAAACATTCTAAAGAACTGTGACTCGCAGCGCACTTCATGTGAACGAGTCTGAAGTGCACAAGTGCCTAAGTGCGAGTATCGGGCCTTTTTTCAACATTCAAAAGATAATATTTTGATTTGAATTGGGGTTTTGCCAACAACGGAGGACTGCTGCCATGCCAAATCCTTCAAATCAGGCCTGAAATCCATGAGTACATGCTGCCAAAGCTATTCTGCAGAACAGTTTTATGAAATTATTTAGATGAGGGAAGAGATTGGCCACAATTGAGGATGCGACAGCTAAGAGGACGTTAAAATAATTCAAATAACTAAAACTCCTCATGTGAAGATCATTTGGATTGTGACGTCAGTTGTTAAAAAGCTCCTGTGTCACTGCAGAGGCCAAAAATGTGATTGTGCCTCTGACTCAGCTCCACCTGGGTCAGTCTATCGAGGAGCTATGACTGTTTAAGAGCAGGCAAAATGTTCTGTCACCTCACAGCAAACGGGAGGTTTTGACACGAAGAGAAAAAAACACATTTTACATTATATAATTATTATGTAATTAAATTCTTTCTGGGATTGAAAGGGATCCTTATGTTCGGTCTGGGCCATGTGGGATTATATCGATCAATATTGGCAGTATAAAAGCCCTGAATGTCTTGATTTTTTTTTTATGTTGAATACACTTTGACTAATTGCATAGGCCTTACGTAACAATAATTGATCCTTACTATACTTTATTTAAGCATGTTTGGAGACCTTTGTTTAGCTAACACATGTTAAATCACCTAAAATGATACAAATATAACATGATTAATAAAATGACCACATGGAGATGCAAAATGGTTTGAGCTTTCAGGGATAAACCAGCACAAAATCAGCCAAAATTAGTCAAAAAAACAAAAGTTAACTTCTGGTATGTTTTGTCAAGGGGATAACAACTTCAAAACCAGCATTTATTTAGGGGTTGTAAAGAAAAAGGACTTGGTGTGCTTTAGTAAATGAGAGTACGGTGTGTGAGCAAAGGTAGAGCGGACCAGCAGCCGCCCACTGTGATTGGGTAATAGGCCTAATGTCGCGTGCAGTGCTTATCCTGCCTCTCACATGGATGATGATGATGAAGATGATGAGTAAGAGGAGGAGGAGGCGGTGCTGGGAGCTGTCTTCAGGCCGCAGGTGAGAGGACAAAACACATGAGATGGATGTAACGAGAATAATTATGAGAAACCACGAGTCTCCAGATTGCATTACGTTATTTGTTTTTGGTTGATTAACTACACTCTCTCTGACATGTTCATTTCTATCAAAGCAAAACAACCAATTTTGATAAATAAGGGTGACGTGTCAAGATCCTGTTGTCTCCCCCTCGTGTCTGTGTTTTCTGTCTCTCCTCTCGCCTGGGCGTCGGCTTACCTGATCTGGCAGCTGGCCCATCTGAATCCATTTTCCCTCCTCGTTACCTGCAGTATAAGGAGCCTGTTTTTTCTACCAGGCCTCGCCAGTTCATTGTTGATACTACTCTTGTTAGTAGATAAACATAAACCAGTTAACTTTTTTGGAGTGTTTTGTACTACATTTGTTTATCCTGTGTCCAGGTGTCTGTCTGATTTTTGGAAGCTGCCGGTCTCCTCGTCTGTCTACCTGCCTGTCTGCTCCCTACCTGTCTGCCCCCTACCTGCCTGCCTGCCCCTATCTACCTGTTTGCCCCCTACCTGCTTCCTACTTGTCTGCCCGTCTGCCTACCTCCTACCTGTCTGCCCACCTGTCTCCCCAATTCCTGTCTACCCACTTCCTATCTGCCCACTACCTGTCTGCCTTTTGCCCGTCTGCCTTTTGCCCGTCTGCCTCTTGCCCGTCTGCCTCTTGCCCGTCTGCCTCTTGCCCGTCTGCCTCTTGCCCGTCTGCCTCTTGCCCGTCTGCCTCTTGCCCGTCTGCCTTTTTGCCTGTCTACCTTTTGCCTGTCCGCCCCCTACCTGTCCACCGGCTCCCTCCCTGTCTGCTTGCGCTCCTACCTCTCCGCCTCCTACTTGTTTGCCCAACAGATTACCTCCTACCTGTCTGCCCACCTGCCTCCTTCCCGTCTGCCCCCTGTCTGCCTACCCCCTACCTGTCTGCCTGTCTGCTATCCAGCCTGACACAGTTAAACCTCTTCCCAGTCGTGTGCTGCTTTTAGGCCCTAAGTAAAACTATGCCATGCCGTTCTGTATCATATCTAAAATCCACTGTCGCGTAGAGGGCAATGTGCCGTTTAGAATGAATAGAATAAAACGAGGAATTCTAAATGAGGGTTTAAATCAATAAAGGGAGCTAACTACATTTGACAAACAGACAGAAAATCAGTTAGGAGCAACCTCTGTTAATTAGTATAGGAGCAGTAATATAACCCAAATTTAAAGACATTTCATTGGACAACGTAATCTATAAGGTTAATTTATAATAAATGCGTTTGTAATTAGTTGCAAAGTAAAGTCAGGGTAATATCTGTGCTGTGTTAAAGGCCTAATGCAACAGCAGATACGTGTGGATACATAAATAAGACACTTGCCACATGCTGGTATATTAATCAGTGGGTAGAGAGAGGGTTGGGTCTTGTAAATCCCCTTTATTTCTGACTTGGCATCTGTGTAACTCATGCTCCAAATATTGATTGAGTTGTCTGGAGTGAAATACTTGAACCGCCCTTGTTACCATTAAGAATTACAACCCAATCAGGCCCAACATAAACAGACGTCAGCTGGGCCTCTGCTGCTCCGAGTGGATTCGTGATTTCCTGCATGATCGGCTCAAGCCCCTCAACAAGTGTATACCCACGGCCAGGGCATCTGCATCAGTCAATGGGAGAGTTGCTTTTGAAATCCGTTCCAAGGTTTTTGCGTATGTGCCAACAACTTCTGCCTCTGCCTCCGAGGCCCGGGTCCGTCTCGGGCTGATGGTGAGCTCCCTCAAGCATGTGAGAAATTCAAAAGCATTTGACTGAAAGCCGATACGGAGAGAGAGAAAGAGAGAGAGATGAGACGAAACAAAGACGGCGTTAAAATAAAGTACTTTGAGAATGAGTTCAGACAAGTGGGCCAGAGCTGAGAGGATGTACTGGAGCGAGAGACTGCGGGAAGATGGGAAGACATGAGGTTCAAGTATCAAATTACAATGTTGTGTTGTTGGTTTTAATGTTCAATTCAATTTGTTTTATGTTCACTTTCAAGGACCACACCACAACAACGGTATACGATAAAGATATTTATGGATGATACGGATAGACGTGGAGGCTGGGTGGAGACTCATAACGGGGGGTTTGTCTCAGGCGGTAGATGGCGAGATCTTCAGGCTGAAAGATAAACAAGAGACACAGGCTGGGAGGGAGGAGGACGAGAAAGTAAATACCGACTGTGTTGCCGGGATAAGTTTGTATAAATAGGGCTTCTGGGTAATTAGAGGTGTGGTTGAGGCGAGCTGTGGAGAGGAGCAGAAGGAGGTTAAGGCACGGTTCTGCTCCTGAATCTGTTAATCATATTAACTCCATTTTGTATAACCCAACATCACAACAACGGTTGCGTCAAAGCTTCACGAGTGTTTATCCTTTGCAAATCATAACGCTGTTCATAAAAAGGTCATTTGATAAAGCCCAATGTTGGAGACAAAGCTGTTACCGGATTTCTTCTTTTAAATGAGTAACAAAATCGTGCAGAATTACCTCAAAAATTATATTAATAATGACAAAATCAGACTGTTGTGTACTGACTGGATCCAACTGCAAAATATCTTATTGATTGCAAACCCAGAAGAATGGAGATTCATGTACGTCAATACTATGGTTTTGAGAGCTAGGAAAGAGTTGTGTACTTGCTTGAATGGGTTGAAAATCAGGTTTCACAAGTTACAAGCCAGATCTGTGGAGAGACAAACCCACTTAATGTAATAATGTATGTTTTTCAAGGAGTTTAATGGTATGGAACAGCACGGATAAAGCAAAAACATCCATAAAGACGAGCAAGTGGCTGCCCGTCCATTGGTAAAACTAACCTCTTTCAATTTACTAGTTGCAATTTGAGTATTTTAATTCACTACAGAAGTACAATTTACTGGTTCCATTTCCCTTGGCATTTTTGGCAAACTGTAAAAACGCTGAAAGGTAAAGATTGAGCGGCGATGAAAGAGTTTGGAGCTTGGATCATTGACCTTAAGGCTGATTGATGGCTGTCACCTGCTGAGAAAGGACTGCTCCTCCTGCAGGGACACAGTTCAAAGTGTGACTTCAGACTGAGTGAATGTAAAGGAGAATCAAAGCGGAGCACACGAACACACCAGGGGGATCGATACACCTCCAGCTGGGGGCGCTGTCGTCAATGTCATCGCAGGAATGAGACGAAATTATGAAAGTGTCACAAGCAAAGACTGTAAAGAGAAGTGGACTAAGGGAGTGTGACGTCATCCATAGCGTTCAGCTGCAGTCAAATGAAGCTCATCGAGGCTAGCAGCTAACGCCACGTCAATCAAACTTGTTGCTAATGCTAGTGGGAGTGGACTCGGGGAAAGAAGGCACCTAGTTTGTCTGTTATTAATGTTCAAATGTTGATTTTTGGACACGGTAGCGAAATAAATGACAGCAGTAGTTGCGGAGAAGAGGCGACAGTTTTTCAATAGAAAGTGAATTGGAGTCAGTGGAGCCATGCTCACTTTTTATTTGGAAGAAGGTGGCTAGCAGGTTAGCTATGTCCATTTATATTTACAGTCTATAGTCACAATTGTACAACAGACAAGAAGGTATAGGACCAGTTTAATGGTGTGGTTTTATTTTAATATACGAGATATGGTTTGGTTTTATTGTACTGCATACTGGATAACGCACTGTAAGCAAATAAAGACAAGTATTTGTACTGGCTGGTCAGCACTTTATCATTATAGGCACAGTGCATAACTTAGTCGATAATTAATGCAAGTGTATTTTGTAAGTTTTCATATTATTTTGTTTGCTGAGATGGCACCTGTGGTAAATGGGAATCCTCTATCTATGACAATACACACAATTCCTTTAAAATGTACTATTTATGCGCAAGGAAAAATAAATGTGTCATCTCATAATTTCACTTGCAATATAATACTATAGTGTAAATCTGACAAACCTTGACTCTTTGCTACCATAGACTGCATATATAAATGGACATGGCTAACCTGCTAGCTGCTGCGTTGCAAATAGAAAGTAATCATGGACGAACTTCCGGCTCCATCGACTCTGGCTGCTGTCGGACTGATCATTTTGGTCTTAAAATGTTTGCACTAACCCGCGCTACATGATTCTGGTAGTTGCATTTCACTACTGTGTCCGTAAATCAAGATATGAACATTAATAACAGACAAATCAGGCACCGTCTTTCCCTGAGCTCGCTCCCGTTAGCGTTGACAACAGGTTTCATTGACAGCATTGCTAATCACTTGCTCCCTGCTAAACCAGCGGTGTGGGCAGGAAGAGACGTTACCTTCAACAGCCTCGCTCCGGATTGGCTCTTTGGTTGCTATGATACGCGAGGTCAAAATTCACCCCTATAACTGCTCTAGCCTCGATGAGCTTCGTTTGACGTCACACTAATTTGGTCCACTTCAATATACAGTCTATGGTTGCTAGGTAAGTTATGTAATTACCTCTACATATGCCACATCTGTTGCCCACATCCAATCAGGAAGTCAATTTATACACTTCAGAAAAACTGCCACACTTGAGAAAACTAGGAAAATATTATGTTAACTGTGCTTGTGAAATGTGCAGTCTAACCTGTCATATTATTATTATTATTCACTTTTTCCTCTTCAGGCTTCTCCCTCCAAAATCACAGGTTTATAATTGAATCCCTTACAGAAGTGCACAGAACAGACACGTTACGAGCCAACTTTAGAAAAGACACACTCGAAAGCTTTCATGTCTGAGCCTGAACTATACAACAAACATAATGTGATGTCAGCTGCTGTAGTGCAACATCAACACATTCTCATCCTACACGATGTGTTATCATTAAACTGCACACCAGTGGGTCCACCTTATGCAGGCGCTGATGGAAAGTGTTTTCAAGCCTTCTGCTGCTCAATCCGCTAAGGAACAAAAAGACAGCACTCAAGTGAATATCAGAGTTTTACATAATGCATTAATTAAGCTTTTTAAACTACTTTAGATACAGTGGTATTTCCCCCAGTATAACCTGTAACAATGTTTGTGCCTTAGAAATATCAAACAACCAAACAGCCAGGGAATATGAGGTACAGGTAGAGTTTATTAGCTCATTTAAACGGTGCAATGGAGGCAATTTGAGAACTAATATCCACGTAAACAAGACTGGTGGAGTTTTAAAAACACAAAGGAGCATCTTGGATTTCATTGGCTTGACGATTATCAGTGAGAGGCAAGCATTTTGTTAGTTGTTGCATAAAATATTGTTAGCATGTCCATCTCTTTTGATATGACTCTGTGTGTGAAGGGTCCAACATGTGCCCTCTCAGAGAAACACAGCTCTCATGTAAATATATACATGTGCTTTCAGATAACAATAATGCAATATATTCGAAAATATGTAAACAAATGCAGTCACTTTTGCAACTGAACTGCATTTAACTGGTATTGTACATTTCTAACAGTTACATATACAAAACAATAACAATAGATCAATGATATCGTACCTGTTTAACAAATACCAATGGCAAAAACTGCTGAGTATGAAGGATCCAACATGCATCCTCTGGCAAAGAATAAAACACACAATTAAAATAAATAGAAACCATTAAGACTTTGATAAATTAGCAAAACGGCTGATTTAAGAGTAGGATTTTCATTACAATTAATCTTAATATTTTGACTGATGAACAAAAAAACAATAGAGGAACATTTGCAAAACCTTGATTAGCAAAAAATATACTTTTGTCTCGACCCAAAATGTTTCTTACCTGAAAGAAAGTTGCGCAGCTCTGGGCACGTTTGACAACACAGGCATCACAAGTACTCAAATCAAATAATAACAACAAAATGTAAAACGTATATACAAAAGGTGGAAGTTGATCATATATACTAATTGAAAAAAAGTGAATTTTCTTATTTTTTTATACAGAGGAATAGTCACATCTCCGTCACATCTCCAGCCAGAACCAAACACGATCGCGCAATCAAAACTTGAACTGAAGATGTGACCAGACCATAGACTGCATATAAAAATGTACATAGCTAACCCACTAGCCGCCGCGTTCCAAATAAGAGCTGAGCGTGGGCGCACTTCTGGCTCCAATCCAATTTACATTAGAAAACTGTTGCCTCTCTCCCTGTAACTGCTGCTGTCGTGCTCGTCGCTTTGGTCTTAAAATGTTCACATTGACCCGCTCTGCATGATCCTCGTGTTTATTTCGCTATTGTGTCTGTAACTCAAGATTTGACGCTCACTTACTCCACGTCTATGCACCAGACTCACGTTTTTGTAAAGTGTTGAACTGTGTATTCTAGATCACAGGGAAATGGTATACAACATGGTGCCTTTAAGCCCCGGGTTGCGTCAGTATTTCTGCTACTTTTTCCAACTAAATATTTCAATAAAAAGAAATGAACACATACCCCACAGAGAGAGAGAGATAGAACTTCATTATCTTGCATCTCTCCGCTTTATTTGCAGAATTGTCCCAGCTTTGCATGTGCGAAATTGTGAACTTCCCTTTTAACATCTCCAATTACAACACCCTGGTGTACTTGTAGTGCATTTTTGGTTATCATAAAAGAGGTGATTCAAGGTTTTAAGTTTTTAATTAGCATTTTTACTTACTACCATCGACACTAAACTGAACTCAAAGGGGCAGTGAAAAAAATGGGCAGTGCTTGATTCAAAAAGCTAGCAATAGACTGAAATCCCACCTGTTCAGGATAGCTTTTTCACTCGAATTTCACGGTTTTGTTTGATTCTATTGTTGATTTGATGTCTTCTCGGTTATATTTGTTTATGTCTGTGTAAAGTGTCATCGAGTGTTAACAGAGGCGCTGACAGATAAAATTAACCATTATTCTTGCAGTTAAAAATTTGAATAGCTGCCAAAAAGTTCCGAGAATGTTTTTTTTCACCACTTATTCAACACATAAAGTTGGGCTATGTAACTTATCTGGTAGTTCTCCATGGAGATTTTATTGGAATCTTGAAAAAGTATGGCATTAAACATGATTATCTCCATTATAGGTGTTTTTACTTCTGGGAAAAACACGCAGCAGGCTTGCCACGCCATAGATCAGAGCTGTAACCTGACGTGGTAGTCACCTGCTTGCGTCCATGGAAACAGAAACATTTACTAGTACTGTGAAAACTTCCAGAAAACGCAATGTCATCTCCATGGACACTAACATATATCCAGACCGTAGTTTATAGTGGAACGTTTGAGCCGAGTTGCATATTCGGGATTCCAACTGCAAGTATCATAGCAACCAACGAACCAATCCAGAGTGAGCTGGTTGAAGGCCCCTTCTCACCCGCACCGCTGGTTTAGAAGGGAGCGCACGCATAGCAACGCTGTCAGTCAAACCTGTTTCTAATGCTAGCAGGAGCAACCTTGGGGAAAGCAGACGCCTGATTTGTCTTTTATTAATGTTCATATCTTGAGTTACAGACACAATAGCGAAATAAAAACGCCAAGATCACGTAGAACGGATCAATACAGACATTTTAAGACCAAAACGACGAGTCTGACAGCGGCAGTTACAGAGAAAAAAAGCGACAGTTTCCAAATGTAAAGTGATTTGGAGCCAGAATCGAAGGAACTTGTCGTAAAGACTGATGGCGGGACCAAAGATACAAACTTGGGAAAACAGTTAGAACAAAGTTTATTTGCAGAAACAAGAATGTGAATGAAGGTAAACAGTGCAGACAGTTGGAAGTGGTGTCATATGCAGTAGTCTAGGAGCAGGGTCAGAGGCTGGGGTGTTCGTACCGGACATGGAGAGCTGGGTCGGAGACGGAGGTGCAGAGCGGCTCCAAGGAGTGGGATTAAGGTGGATACACGGACGAATAAACTGGAACACGGCATGAAGGACGACCCGTGGAAATACCGGGAGATGACAAGATGATCTAACCCTGAGTCTCAAATTCTTAGTCCTTTTGTACTCATATGTGCAGCTTGATTGCTTGAGTTTCCGCCCAGCTCCAGGCTCAAACACAGAAGGGATGGGGAAGACGGACCAGAACACACAAAAACCCCAAATCCTGACAGAACCAGAAGTGCACCCATGATCACTCCCTATTTGGAACGCGGCAGCTAGCAGGTTAGCTATGTCCATTTCTAAATACAGTCTATGGTCCAGACCCTCCAAAAGTATCATAGTGCAGATTTACACCAACTTGCAGCCACCATGTTTAATCCTTGCCCTGAGAACTTCACAATTCCCTCCTCTTATTCCTTCTCTGCCTATAACAAAACTGTCTGAAGCAGTTTTTTTTCCCACTTTCCCAGTCTGCTTTTGCCGGTTCCTCTCTCTGTGTTACAGCCAAACAGACCAAGCAGCCCTCTGGTGTTCCCGCTGTGCTGGAATCTCCCCGAATGACACAGGAAGTAGTCTTGGCTCCAGACCAGACAAATCTACTCGCGCTGATCTGCTCGTGTAGTGCGATATTGAATCCTGCTTTATTCAATTTTCATCCATTTTCGCTTCGCCAATCCCTGGTGGCAGCTGCTGTGTGGTGTCTTTTTTTTTAGTTTTTTTTTTTTACCCGTTTTTGTTTTAAAAAGGAAAGCGATAGTTGATGTCTCTTTGCCCAAACACAGCCCACTGATCCCCCCGAACAATTCAGCGCTAATGGAATTCTTCAATATTATATGTTTGGGCCCTCTGGCTGTTGTTGGTAAAGTGTTATACAGTTTATGGGGTCGAAAAGAGTGAACTCAGCTGCAAAATATATATCAGGTACTTTAAGGTATGTAGTAATACAGCAACAGCGGTCATCGACTTTGGGATCTTTGGACTGTTAAAAGTTCTGTTCAAAAGATGCTATTAATCATCCAGACTTCTAGACTATTTTTACACTTTGAAACAATGTGTATTTTTTGATAAATGTTAACTTTATATTAAAAAAAAGACTTGGAAAAAGGTCTCACTGATCTGTTTTACCATTGTCTCTTGAATGTGTTCAGGGTAAATCTGTGTAAAACTAAAAGAAGAGAAATAAGGTTCGACTTGTTTCAAAAATGAAATCCGATTCATGTTAAGGAGCTGTTCAAAAGAGCCGTTTCAGTCATGAACATCACTACCATAAGTCACTTCTCACGTACATGATCACGCTTGGCAAGTTGTGAGGCTTTTCCCTTTCTATATCTGTCTTTGTGGTTTTGCAGTCAAATATTCAGTCTTCTCTTGTATTGTAGTGCTTCTGGATGTGTGTTTAAATGTGTACTGTAAAATGGATCTTGATCATAGGATATAAATGGACAAATAGAGAGTCATCATGTGTTCATTTCTGGCTCCATCGACTCTGGGTCCAATTCACCTTATATTGAAAAACCGTCGCCCCTCTCTCTGTAACTGCTGCTGTCAGACTCGTCATTTTGGTCTTAAAATATTCGTATTAACCCGCTCTACATGATCCTGGTATTTGTATTTCGCTATTGTGTCCGTAAATGAAGATCTGAGTATTAATAACAGACAAATCAGGCGCCTTCTTTCCCCGAGGTTGCTCTTGCTAGCATTAGTAACAGGTTTGATTAACAGTATTACTTAGTGCCTGCTTCCTGCTAAACCAGCAGTGAAAGCAGCAAAAGACTTAACCTTCAACAGCCTCGCTCTGGATTGGCTCTTTGGTTGCTATGATACTCACGGTCGGAATTCTCAATATGGATCTCCGCTCCAAATTCGCCCTTATAACTGCTAGCCTCGATGAGCTTCATTTGACTGGAGCCAAACGCTATAAGCGATGTCTTTATACAGTCTATGATCGTTATTTAAAATATCACCTACTGTAGAAATTGTCAGAGAAAACTACAAATTGATATATTTTCTCATGATAATTTGGCTTTGTCCTTTTGACGCTGACCTAATACTTCTCATTCACCTCTTTTGGAAACCTCTCTCAGATCTTTCCATTTCTCCACGCCCTGCTGGGACTTCCCCTGGCCCCTCCTACATCGGAAACGCCGGGGCTCATTATGGGAAGCCTCTGATGCATTCAAGGGCATTAGAAAAGAGGCGGTGAATTATGGTGAGTCAATGGAAGAGATCACTTCAGGGACAGGCCAATTTCCTCCCATTAAAGATTATCGACAATGATGCCAGAAGTGAAATGTAAACATAGTTGTCTGAAAGCAATCTGTGTGACCTGTATGTCTTTTGCTGCAGGTAGATAAAACCAAACATTAGTGGGATGGACAAGGGTCGAAGAGCATGTCATAAATATAGCTGAAGTTTATTTGCAAAGGCAGTTATCAAAAGACACAAACTGATCCTTAATATTTTACATATATATACATATTTTTATAGTCTTTTTGTAACTTGTAGAAGACTTGGACAAATCTATAGTGAAATTAGGGTAGTGTATGTTGCTACTGGTCTCCCTTGTCATCAGATATAATGGTATAGCAGGTTTTGTTTGACCCAGAATACACACTTCTCCAATACTTTACGAAGTTGTGAGGCTGGTCAACATTGAATCTCAGTGTGATTGACCTTTGCAAGAGCTAATGACCCAAACACATGGACTTTTTGTATCAACATGCGCTTTTGCGGTGAACAGATCTGACATGGAACTTGGTCTAGGGACATTACCTGCTTGTGCCAATAAAGAGTTCAATGCCATTAGGAACGTTCTTTGTAAAATGATAACATTGCCATGGTCGACGAAAAGGTGACACCCCTCCACCGACAACGAGTTATAAACCCATAGTGCACCTTAACCCTTTTGCGTCGGATGCTATCGTCACTGATAGACTCGTGGTTGCGGACTTTCCCTTACCGTAACCAACTGTGCTTCATGTAAATTCAAACAGCATCTCAAAGTAGAGGCATGGGGCTCTTTAAATATTTCACTGACATTATGGTAATATGCTTACGTTGTCCCTCGAAGACGACCAATCAGAGCGCAGGTGCCATGGTGATTCTCCCAGTCTGTTATTTGAGGCATCAAAGGAAAAATAAGGATAGATCTGTAAAATAGAGGAAGTTGTGTGAAAAAAGGTAAAAGTACATGCTGATACTTCCTTTAACATGATTTTTATGACTAAAAAGGAGAGCTATAATGGTCTATAATGTGCTCAGTCCGCTGCTTTGAGATGCCATTTGAATTTACACGACAGCACAATTGGTTGCGGAGTTACAGTAATGGAAAGTCCGCAACCACGAGTCTATTGGCGGCGATGGCATCCGACGCAATAAGGTTAAGTACGGTTTTGATTTGAGCGGAAAGTTGACTTCTAACAACGACTGACGGAACTTACATTTTAGACACCCACCTGTATTCTTCCGCAGATAAATTGGTAAAAATTGTACACGGTCACGTTTTTATATAGCGCTTTTCCACCTTCAAGGCACTTAAACCACTTTTCATTTACAATTCCTCTCTTTCTACAAAACTTTGCGGCAAAATACACCATAAACCCAAGCTATAATTGGACAAGACATCATCTCCAGAAATTTCTCGACCTGCGTTTAAACCCTGTGTTTAACCAGCAGCAGAAGCGAAAACCCATTTCTGCCCATTAGCCTGATGCAATGTGTAAAAGCAAAACGTTCTCTTGCAATATTGTTATAAACTGCAATATGTGGGCCCAAGCACTACCGGTTAAAGGCAATATCACTGTCTCGCTTTTATTTGAAGTCAGGGAGGGTTACAAGGGGTCGGATACACACAAAATGTACTCCACTACAAAAGGTAAATTGCCTGTCTGCAAACTGACTCTGAACAATGAGCGCGGGTACAAAGGTGAGCGTCTTGGTTTAAAAAAAATCTAAGTAGAACCGCCCAGGGAAAGTCTCACAAGCAGCTGAAGTAGCAGAAGTTTAAGTTGTTCGCTAAAATGAACTTTCGAACATGTATCACACCTCTCAGCACTTTTACCGTGGGGTTGAAATTCAATCACATAAATGGGAACGGTGGCGTAGCGGTTAGTGATATCAACATTCGACGAGAAGATTGCGGGTTTGATTCTTTGATTGGTTTATTTTAGCCCAAACTGGAAGAGCTTGGATTAGGAAAAGTCAAGTCAAAAATCATTGACGTTTTAAAGAGTGGTTTCAAATCTAGCACCAAAATTATTTTTATTTCATGATTGAGTTTTAAGGACTGGTGTGTCTAAGTTAACTCCCTACTACGTGATTCCATCTCTTTCCAAATCTGCCTCTTTCTTCGTTGTATTGTTTTCATTCTGCCTCTTCGCTCCCCTCTCATGAACAGTCGTGTAATGGCCTGTTACGACAATTACTGTATCAATTTGTCGTTCGATACACCTACATGACAGATGGAACAATACTTTTTGCGGGTCAATATTTATCGTGGGGACTTTTTCTTTGCATTATTGAGAAAAGTTTGATTATTTTTCTGTTCTACGATGAGATTTGAGGTGTTAAATTATGAACTTCTGTGACTCATTATAGATGCAAACTTCTTAAGTGTTGCATGTTGTTATTTAGTTCTTGCAGTTCGTGTTTTAACAATATTGTAGCTTAAGAATACATTTTTGAGGGATAATTCTGTTTTGTGGTTTGGTTTCAGTATTATCGTTTATCGTCTATATTTACTTCGGCAATAGATCGCACTTCAAAATTTGTCATTGTTACTGGTCTAGTAGCGCAGAATAAGTGAAACATCTGATTAGGTTTATTAGGTCTTTTGATATATCATATTTTCTGGACTATAAATCGCACTTTTTTCATTACTGTCACACTGCACAAGAGCACTCTAGGCTTGTGTACCAGTATGACACCCCCGCAGAAGAAGAAGCGGCTCTTCATCTACCTCCAGAGTTGGCGGAGTTGTTCAGAAGCGACACTGAGGATGTAGAATTCAGTGGATTTAGTGATTTGGAGTGAGATCCAGAGTAAACTTGTTGCTTGTTTTTTCTGCTTTATTTATCTGATTAACTGTTAATATCTTATGTTAACAAACCAGAGACGTGTTCAGTTCTGTCTGTGCTTCATGTAGCTGAATAAATATAAATGTGTTACGTTAGCGTGCTGTACTGATATTCAGCCTGTTATTCTCTATTTTATTGTTTTTAACTTTCGTTTAAAGATAAAATGTCTGTTCTTGGTCTTGGATTTTGTAAATTAAATTTCCCCCCAAAGATGCGACTTATAGTCCAGTGCAACTTATGTTTTTTTTTTCTTCATTATTATGCATTTTTGGCTGGTGTGACTTATACTCCAGAGCAACTTATAGTCCAGAAAATACGGTAATTATAATATATTCATGTAATATAGTTAAACAGAATTCTTTTTTATCATAGGCCATCAAGATCCAGATCTTCAGCCACCAGACTGTAACTCGGGATGAGAGGGCTAGTAACTTTCACATACCTGGGATACATCTCTGAAGAACTCAGAGCTGTCGTCCTGCTGCCCCACGGGGAAAGACGGCGCCAAAATCTGCTTCAATCAGCTGAAACAGACGCGTCACAGCAGCATCACGTGACACTACTGAGGAAGGCGACAGAGCGCAGCCGAAACTGTCAAGGTATGATAAAAACTAAAGGTCTATTCATAAGAAACTACCATATTTTCCCGGAGTATATGTCGCACTTTACTTTTCTTTTCATAGTTTGGCCGGGGGTGCGACTTATACTCAGATGTGACTTATATGTGGAATATAAGTCGCACCTGAGTGTATATAATTTCACATCTTCATTACGGTCACACTGACAACCTGACATTTATTTTTACCTATACTCCAGAGCGTCCGGAAAATGCAGTATAGTACAAGGAAATGTATGTATATAGATATTTAAATTATTTTACGTATATACCCACAAAATGTCACGTTTAGACCAAGAAGAGGGTCACATTTTTATTTATTTTTATATATATAGTGCTATTCCACGTTCAAGACATAACATTTTACATCAAAGAACCACTCACCCATTCACACACACACACTCTCATACACAAGAGTACACAGACGAGGCGAGTAGAGTGTCTTGCCCAAGGACACAACAACCGCATTCACCTGTGGGCGCTCGAATCACACCGCCAATCCGTAGATCACAAACACTCTACCAACTGAGCTACTGTGGCCTTTATCCAGTCATGTAGTAGTAAAATTGTATAGTTTAAATAACACAATAATGGTTCTGAATCACGGGGCCAAAGTGCAGCATTTATTTCAAAGTCCTACCCTCAGCCTACGTTGTCTTATCCACGTCACGAGCAAAACAAGGCACTCGACGAGATAAGGGGGAAGGAAATGGTACTCGGCGTTTGATTGGTAAAGTGGTCTTTGCTGTCAGATAGCGGGAAACAAAGAGGTTGGACACAGCCCCTATAATTCTAAGAGAGGAGGTGGATGCCAAACACTGCTTGTGAGTCATCAGCCAGCCCAGCAATCCGTTCTGAGACAACAGGAGGTTTACAGTATGAATCACATTAACTCTTTGGAAAGATGGAGGGATTATGGGAAAGGCGAAACGGCATTGAAAGGTGAACAGGCTTTGGTAGGTGGTAACATAATGCGTGGTGTGTTAGTGATTGGGTACGGAATGTTAATCCAAAGTTTGGTGTGGTGGTTGGATTCCAGTTCCAACCCGTGCGTAGTAATTGTGTCCTTGGGCAAGACGCTTCACCTCGCTAAGTTTCAATTCAATCCAAGACATTATATTATAGTGTAGTGTAAGAAAAACATGTCAAATCTCTTCTGGTTGTTTATTTTCCAAACGCAAGGGCTACTATAGGCCATAACCCACCGCAAAACAAAAGAACAACAGCAGTCTCAACTCACTAGAGCCCGTCTCCAAAACAGAACCTTCACATTAACTTGTCGGCATAGCAACTAACCATACAAAAGCAGTTACGTTACAGCAACACATAAACAAAACAACAAAAGGCATCAACTCAGACCTAAACTCAAAATATCAGATCATTACAGTGTTATTAGTAATATTTACATTGAGACTTCATCAGTTATAGACTACAACACGTGTCAAAGTCGAGGCCCGCAGGCCAAATGTGGCCCGCCATGTCATTTTATGTGGCCTGCTACAAGGTAAATTAAAAGGTATGACTGTCTTAAAATATCGGTTTATCAGGAGATACACAGACATTTTTTTCATCTATGCAAATTCATATCCAATATTTGTGACTTTTAACAAATACAGAAATGGTTAATTAACAAGATAAAAAAAAAGTTACATTTATTTTACATGACATTTGGTTGCATTTATACTGTCTTCCATTTACATCTGGCCCTTAGCGAGCAACGAATGAAAATGAGTCTGACACCCTTGGACTGCAAGGTAATCAGTAAATAAAAACATAACTTATACGTCTTATATCTCATTGGTCGGATTGAAATGGCTTTTGTTTAAAATCTAACAGAAAACAACTGTTCTTTTCTTTACTGACGCCAAGTGAATCAAGGTAGCGTCACATCAGCATGAAACAGAGGCCAACATTTGTGTTTTTATTTTTGAAAATTTAATTAAAATTGGAAACTGGAGTACGTACCAATGAAGGCCACAAATAAAAGAGCACTCACTCAAATTGCAGCTACTATAAGGAAATTGGTCATTCAGTTACTCCAATAGTTATTTTTTAAAAGAAAACATACTGTGACATACACACTTTAAATTACAATATTTATCTAAAATGACTTAAGAAACGAGTCCGCTGGCTTCCACGTTGGAAAATTGCGTTGTCCGACGGGAACTAATGTTGCGGTAAAAGTCAGCACAACAAAGAGACGTGTAGCTGTTAGCTGCACGTAACGCTAGGATTTTTTTAAAATTCGCACCAAAATGACTACGTGACGCTGCAGAATTCTACACATATCACTGATTACGAAAATAAAATGGAAAAAAAAAACTACTTCGAGAGCGTAAATGAGAAGAGAAAACAACTAAAACACGGGTAAAAGCTCAGAAAAGTTGATTTTGCAAAACAGACCTGCTTTAAGTAAATAACCGATGTGTGATTTTGTAATTAAATCCATAAAATCTTGTGTGTTTTTTTTTCCCCCTTATGTCGAAATTCCATGCATGCCCCTATAGCATTTTCCCTGCATACCAAGAAGTACCCTGCCCTCTCTGGCGCTACACGCTAACCCACCCATAATAGCCGCTACATTACATACGGTAATGCCCCTATGTAAGCGGCCTCTGCTTGAGTGAGCTGTCACCACTTCCTTTGACCATACAGAGAGAGCGCAGAGCTGCTGAGGTGTGAAGGCTCTTATCAGCACATGTGGATGCTGGGGCTAAGCTGTCAGCCGCAGAGACATGCGAGTGCGGAATGTGGTTACTCCGAGATTTTTCCACACACATGCATCTATTTTACGTCTTTTTTTAAACATTTGCAACCAGTGAGAGTTCCCTTGAGCTGGATATTGTTGTAGTTAATGGCATACGTGTTAAACGGGCTGTCAATCAAACCTGTAGTGGCGAGGAACGAAGGCGCCTGATTTGTCTGTTATTAATGTTCATGTCTTGATTTACGGACACAACAGTGGAAGAAAAATAGCTAAGATAGATAGGGTAGGTACAGAGGGTTAATACAAACATTTTGAGACCGAAATGACAAAACTGACAGCAGCAGTTACGGAGAGAGGAGTGACAATTTTTCAATGTAAAGTGAATTGGAGCCAGAGTCGATGGAGCCAGAAGTGCGCCCATGAGCATGTTCTATTTGGTGTGCGCCGTCTAGTGCGTTAGCGATGTCCATTTATATATACAGGCTATGAGAGTTTCCCAGATTTATTCCATTTAAAGGGCCCATATTATGCTTTACTGGTCTATGTTATGTTGTTTCCTCATCAAAAATATACCTGGAGTTGTGTTTTGTTTCATTCACGCATGTTTAACACACAAATCCTGCATATTTATGCTGAGTTCTTCTCGCAAACAGGTGTCATGTGGTAATACAGGAAGTGCTCCAGTGTTTTTAAACTCCATGCACCTTCACTTGAATCATTTGGATCAGGGGTGTCAAACTCAATTTCACCGAGGGCCACATCAGCATAATGGTTGCACTCAAATTTGCATAGATGTAAAAAATATGACTGTGTATCTCCTGATAAACTGACATTTTAAGACAGTTATACGTTTTAATTTACCTAGTCGCGGGCCACATAAAATGACATGGCGGGCCGCATTTGGCCCCCGGGCCTTGAGTTTGACACATGTGATTTGGATGATTTCAGCCCTGGGATTGTTAATCTCTAGTCAACTAAAGGTAAAAGGCAGCTGTTAACTGGAAAACTATATCTCTACATGACATCACAAAGTGGAACGGAGCATTTTGAGCTTTGGAGATGTACAGACTAATAGAGGATTACTCAAACATGTGAGAATGAAACAAAACACAACTCCAGGTCTGTTTTTGATGAGGTAACAACATAACATGGCTTAAAGTTCACAAGAATCAATTTCATGTAATATAAGACTTTTAAAGAAGTACATTTTTTTTCTTCCCCCAGTACAGATATAATGTAAAGGCAATCAACTCTTAGGGTCAAAATGAATCTGCTGTGTGCTGTCCACTGTTAGCATGCTAGTTGTTGTTATTACTGTGATGCTCTGGCTTATTGGGGAATGCACTTATAAACTCATAGTGGTGAATAATTAGAGAATGCATTTAGAAAGTGATTGACTTTGGACCACTGCAAACTGTTTAAAATTAGTTCTGTCTTCTTCTTTTTCAATGTTTTTAAGACATAAGATCAAGTACAGCGCATTTAACAAATAAGCAAATGATTTTAGTGTTGCGTCAGATCCAATTGGCAAGAATAGTGTTGGTTTAATTTATAAAGTAATACATTTTATCCATAGTTTTGTCTGGCTTGGATTTGTTTAGAAATACTTGACTCAAAATCTGATTAGTGCTTGTTTAGACCTATTATATATATATATATCTATATACTCAAAGTGAAAGTGAAATGTTTACTTTTGGAGATCCAGAGCACTAATATGACTTTATTCCGATAGTGTGACCTTTGACCCTTTGGTGATTTCCTTTTCATTAGTAAAAACTGCAACTAGGCACCGATATGATCTATAATGCAAGTTTCTTCTGTTAAACAAGTGATAAAACAGAGAGATTAACTGCATCACACAATCCTTTATTTTTATGAATGAAAACAAACCTTTGCAATAGTCAGAAAATAAATAAATACAAATAAAATAAATAAATACAAATAAAATAAATAAATAATAAATATAAATAAAATTAAATAAAAATAAATAATTAAAAATAAAATAAACAAAAAATAAATAAATACATTAATTAAAATAAAATCAATAAAATACATTTAAATAAAATACACAAATACATACACGAGTACATAAATAAATACACAAATACATAAATAAATATGAGCTGTTTAACTGTCCCCCAGAACAACAATAGTGCGTCTCTATGCGAGGGGCCCGTTGCCAGTCACACAGTTATCACATGAGCAGAGCCTGTATTCTGCTCCGAGCTCTGATTGTTCCGTGTGTGTCCACATTAACCACTGTGGCCATGAGGAGCCCAGTCAATGCATACTTGGTAAATATATACAATAGGACACAATGGGAGGCAGTGTTTGCTCGCGGTCTGGAAATATGGGCAAACATATTACAATGAAATGCACTGAATTGTATTTTCCAGTAACAGGAGGTGATTCAGTACACAGCAGCTCTAATGGACATTTTCATTATAAAGATACGTCTGAGGTGGTTGTGGAAAGTGGGGAAAGACGCCGTTGCAGGAAAATGTATTATCTACAGTAAAACCGTGACCGTCTTCCCCCTTCGTCACATAAAATATCTATGGTGTAATTGACTTTTTAATTGGAGTTATCAAAATAATGTTTATGTCTATTTTTATAACATTACATAACGCGTTTTTGTCTCTCTGTGGATATTCTCAAAGGATAAGCGATAAGGACTATGACGTGTTTCGCATATTATGGTGAACACAAAGAATACCCCAGGTTTTGTCACAATTGAATGATTTTGGACCATTTATGTGTATTATAGGGGGCGCTATAGTCCCAATCGGTAATGTGCTCATTACTCTGCACTATTCAGGGTTTGATTTTGCACTGCTGGTAAAAAATATAGCTCATTAAGGCAATACATGTGGCCGTGATCAAAGTAACAGAAAATGAAGACTGTTTTTGGATGGTGTGCTGCATGAAAACCTTAATGAATATCAAAAAAATAATTTTAAAAAAGCAAAAAAGGGTAACTATTGATTATCAACATATCGTAGTATGTGGATTTTGGGCCCATTTGGATAAAAAACTTTAAATATATGACAACGTGGCGGCAGAAATTCCATCTAATTCATCCGGTCAGGCGTTTTTTTCAGCTTTTTGTGAGTTTCTTATTAAAAAAATAACCCACAAAGAAAAAATGCCCCTCTCCAATTGCATCGTTACTCGCTCGGGCCAATTAGATGTTAGTTAGAGTACAATATTTTCCATATTTGAAGTATATTAACATGATTAAAGCAGAACAAAGTCACTTTCAGCAGTAAAGCTCCCCCTGCTGCTCCTTTATGAGAATGCACTGTCAGGGAGTCAAAAGCGCTTTATTTTTCTTGTCTTGTCTTTTTTAATGAAATAAGGCAGTATAATCACATACACAAACATGTTACTGCAAAATATCAACAACATTTAGTAAAGTAAACATGTATTTCATATTTTAACGATTCACATTTTGCGTTGGACAGACTTACGCCGCTGATAATTGCAACATTTCATCAAATAAACCATCCTCGCCCATAGACGCACATCTTTTTCCTATAGCCCATAAACCTTACAGACAGAATATAGCAACAATAAAAACCTAGCCATAACCTCAGTAAATGAATAGCGCGCAGTTAGGCAAAATGAATGTGCGTGTGTATAAGTGCTCGGCTTAATGACGCTTCTAAAAATGTCCGCTCCACCACATGACTGCTGCTCGGAGCTAAGTGTGGTCAGTGCTAAAGTGCTTAGCGTGTAGCGTGACGACAGGCCAGTTAGCCGCCTCGCACTGTCATTAGCAGAATACATTATGCACTCAAAACAACGTGGCTGGAGTCAAACTGCTGTCAACTTAATTACCTCCAGAGCTCTATGTGGCCCGAGCTTTGAATCTTTTCTGCACCGTCTCAGCCTGCAGTTCGATTTAGAAGAAATGTTTTAATTGAAAGATTTTTATTCTGCACTTTTCTTCTTTAATGTTAATTTGATGATGATTATTTATGTTTTCATTGGATTGTGATTTTAATGCCTTTCTTATTCCATAAAGCACTTTGAATAACCTTGTGTATGAATTGTACTATGTTTTATTTTGAATTTATGTAGCCTACTATCTGCTCTACTGTATCTGTCTTTGTTGGATGAAAACCCCATGATGGCCCATCTCAAGGGGCTTATCCTCCAAATAAATAGAATAAATAGTACAGTATAACCAAGTCCACAAACTCAAGGTCCATTTTTCTATAGACGATGTTTATTTTTTATTAATTACAACCATCGACTGTATATATAAATGGACATAGCTAACCTGCTAGCCCCAGTGTTCCATATAGGAAGTGATCGTGCGTGCACTTCTTGCTCCAGTGACACTTTACATTGAAACAAAACAAAACCCACTCTACATGATCCTAATATTTAAATTTTGGTATTTTGTCCGTAAAAATCAAGATATGAACATTAACAGGCGCCTTCTTTCACCGAGGTCACTCCCGCTAAGCACCTCTCCCTGCTAAACCATTAGCATAGCTCAAGATTGGCTCTTTGGTTGCTATAAATCTCATGGTCCAAATATGGAACTCCACTCCAAATCGGCCCCTATATCTACTCGCCACAACGAGCTTCAATTTCCTGGAGCCGAACTCTCTGGGTGACGTCACACTCACTTAGTCCACTTCTTTATACAGTCTGATTACAACGTATATATTTAATACAAGTTGTAACTATATATAGAGACAATATTGACACCAAATAATGTGCAATTATTTTTGTATATTCATCATTTATTAAAGGTGCACTGTGTATCTTTTCTCATGGAGAGTCTGTGATTGACTTGTGTCCATGAATATGTTATTGCTTTATCTATTCAACAGGATCGGATTTAAATGATCTACCTTTAAAAACTTGCATTCTTACTCTTTGTTTACCATGACATTAGCTCACTTTGGGTACCACAGTTTTCTAACACAAAAGGCAGTGGACTGTTGCTTTTTTAACTTGTTTTTGATGAATATTGCGATTTAAAATAAATTATAATCTACGACACCCGTTTATGTTATAACTGTAGAGCAGACAAAAGCACAATAGGTCTGCTTTGAGGTTTTTACTTGTATATAAACTGCAAACTGTGCTGTTAGAGTGGATGAGCTCAAGCTGTGTATGCCTCACTGTCTGGCACCTATGTAAACTGTGAACATATCTGAGGCAGTGTCAACACCATTTTAAAACAAGTGCTTTATTAGTTACATTTAGTTTATTCAGAGCCACAGCCTGCTGGAAAACTTCACTTTCACTTCACACTTTATAAATGGAAATTAAACGCTGTCCATGTTCCATTTAACTTTGAGCTACAATACAACACTGCCTCTGGCTCAAAAACAATAGCTCACGTTTAAGTTTTTAATAAAGCTTAGAAAATGTGGAAAAATATTGTAATGGTTCTGATTACATTGTTTATTTTTTAAAATTTTATTTTATTTCTTTACATTTTTACATTAATCAAAAGCATTAAAGCTGCACTATGTAACTTTTCTGGTAGGAGCCTGCTTGCACAGCCTGAAAAGTTCAAGACATTTTGCTTTTCTACAGATTTTATTTTTATTTCTTTAATTATCTGTAAAAACATGCATTCTTATGTGAGCCAAAGAAGTGATCATGTAGGAGGAGCAGGTGGTAGAACGTACACCAGTAAAGTTGCATGGTGCGCCTTTAATGTTTGATTAATTTAAAAATGTACAAAAAATAAATGTATATCTAAAACATAACGTAATCAGAACCCTTACAAGCTGCGATGGCCGAGTGGTTAAGGCGTTGGACTTGAAATCCAATGGGATCTTCCCGCGCAGGTTCAAACCCTGCTCGCAGCGAGGCACAAATGTTTTAGTTTTTGTTTAATTTAATTTAGTTTTTGTTGGTATTTTATATGGTGTCTACTTTTAATTGTTTTTTTTTTTTTTTAAAGTCCATTTTTAAATTGTTTAAGCAATTAGTTTTATTGCATGTTACCAGTTTCCTGCTGTTCTTGAACTGTGCGGAGCAATACTGGAATTTCCCCACTGTGGGACTAATAAAGGCATATCTTATCTTAATATTTTTCCATATTTTCTAAGCTTTATTAAAAACTTAAACGTGAGCTATTGTTTTGAGCCAGAGGCAGTGTTGTATTAATGTATACTGTATTAATAATCGCAATAAACCAATGCTTTTTACACATAAGGTTACTATTAGATTGATGCAAACAATTAAATCTTGCATGGGATAGTTGCGCGTCACTCTTGCACTGTCAAATTCTCCTTCTACTTCTACACAAAACCCTTTAACCCAAATCCAAACGTGCAGCAATATCAACAATAAACCGTTAACGTCAAAATCGTTCTCAAAAATAACAGTTTCACTTCATACCGGGTTGATCCTGTAGAGGCACTCTCCCTTCAGAACCTCTTAGCGCAGCCATTTTTAAAGAGCACTCCCTATTTCAGCCAGATCACACTCAAACCCCACCACCTCCACCCCAAATGCACTCCTCCTCCACAGACGTCACCTTCAATTAACTCACCGATCAAACTTCACAACCTCCATAGAGTTACTGCTCCACCTGGTCCTCCGCTCCTCTCTCACGTTCTCTCCGAAGCATCACTCAAGGCTGGATGACTCGACTCGAGCTATGAATTATGGAGAAGTTTCATGTTGGCCTGCAGCTCCATGGGTTTGAACTGTCAGGAGCAGCTGGTGATTAGGTATATAGTTTGTCCGGTTCTCCAGAGGTAAGCGGGGCGCATTGGGTCAGATGGAGGAGAGGTGGTGTTAGCGGAGCATGTTAGCCGCGGGCAGGAGGCTAGCCCTGAAGGAGCGTGGAGGAGAGGAGGTGGAGCACGGTGGGAGTAAGGAAGGAAGGAAGGAAAAAGACGTGCGAACTACGGCTGTGTCCCAATTCGACAAATGCACAATTGAAGTACTGTTTGAAGTCGACGAAGGGTGTAGCCGCCATCGTGCCGAAATGGGACAGGCCTACATCATGGAGCGTACTTCAACCACTGTCTTTACGTAGCAACCGTGACAACTACTGACTAATGAGCTATACGGATGTTGACTCATGACCTAAGGTGTAAAATGGACACTGAAATAATTTGTTTTATTTCGAATTCTTTATTATTTCATAGAAGAGTCAAGGTGTCGTTGCAGCTGTTTATTTCTGTTTAGATTGAGTAAAGTAAGGAATTAATCTTTCCTTTTGAATATCAGTTGGCAAATATAATGTTCAAGGTGATTTTTCCCAGTTGTAGCTAGTTAGTTAGTTTAGTCTTTATTTAGGGGACCATGTACAGAAACATTAAGCATAAAACAGATGTTCTGCACCAGATTATAGCTAAGTAGCTAATTTCCATCTGCAGTCCCTGATTTACAAAGCTAGTATTACATAACTTTAAGAAAATATACTTTGTTTCTCCCGTGCATCATTGGAAATACCAGTGTGGAAAGTGTGTTTGGATCATTCATGGCTGATCTCCATGGAAACGCAGGGCATATTTTCTGCCGCATTCGTCGGGTGCATGAAATGGGACGGGTCTTGTCATGCCGGAAATTATGTGCCCTTCAATGGACTCAACTAAGTGTGGCGAATCGGGACACGGCCTAAGACTCAATCGGTTGATGTCGTTTTAGTCGTCCAAAAGTTAGTCAATGCGTGTTTTAGCTTAAGATTTGGTATTCATTGACACACAGGTAAACTGGACTCAAATGTAACACAAAGCGAGGAGTCAAAATTAGAAACTACAACAGAAAGTGTCCTTTTAACAGATAATTCAGGCAAATAAACAACTGAGGAAAGAAAAAGTCTTATTTAATATGAACAAAATCTCATCCAACACTGGGAATTCAAAAAGGAAGAACAGGTAACTCAAACAGGGATAAATGCACGTACAAGATTTCAGAAATGCAACAGGGTATTTCAGATTTAGGGCTTGATATTTGCTTTTGACTGTTCAACAATCTAGCAAGAACAGACAGAACAGAAGCAGTATCTATAGACGACCCTGCGCTGATTAACAAACGAGAGGCAGCTGCAAGGAAAGCAGGGAGTTAACAAAAGAAGGGCCGGAACAGGCTGAAAAACGGAGCCGGACTGAGGAAAAACATGCAAACAGGCAGAACTGTGACATTCAAAGTAAAAAGGCAGACTAATCATCATTTCCTAGCGCTTTTTGTTCATAAATTGTTGTTTTTGCATTAGCTCCTGCGCCGTTGTCGTTTTGTGAGTGCAGTTTGATTCAGATACATAGAGTAACGTCACTGTTCTGCCTATTGTTTTCATATTTATCCCAGTCCAGCTCCATTTTCCAGCCTATTCCGGTTCATCTTTTCCATCCTCCCTGTTTTTTCCCGCAGCTGCCACTCAATCCCTAATCGTCCCAGGGTAGTCTTAAATACTCCCTCCCTCTGCTAGATTGTTGACCGTTCAAGAGCCACTCAACCTCTGTATTCGAGCGAGGCTGTTGAGAGCTTATTCCTGGTTTCTGATTGGAGAGCCCCCATAGTGACAGAGATTTAAGTTGATTTTAATAAAGACATTTGTTCTGAAGTTGTTTATCTGCCTGATTTGTCATATTAAAGATTTTTCTGTTTGAAGGACGCTTTCTGTTGAACTTAACTTATGTTTGACTGTATTCTTTTACATTTGGCTCCAGTTTACTTGCATGATAGTAATAGTTTTGAGAGCTTTTGCCACGCCCCCTTTTTAGTCAATGAATGGATTGGCAGGACAAGTCTTCAGTCGACCACAGCCCTAATGCGTACTGAAATTCTGACAATAATGAGTTATTTAAAACAGCATTTTGACACAGAGACGTTAACTCTATGACATTAACTCCTTATCCATGTGCCAATTGTTGCAAACTCCCTACAGGCTTGGACGCTTGTAGCTGGATTGTAAAGGTCAATTAGCTTTAGCAGGTATTAGCCAGTATAAGGTCATTTAGAATAAGGAGAAAACAAACTTCACAAGCCACACCTAGGTTATAGAATTACACGTTTGTTTATTTTTTATATTTTTGTAATGATTTGAATGATCTAAATTAGCGTCAATATGTCAGCGATTTATTGAAGTATCGGCAGGACATGTACATTAGGCCTTTGAGTATGACCTTTGAACTGGAGGCTGTTACGGCAGTAGAACGACCGATAACACTCTGTCTGCACATTTTAAACACACTGTTTATAGACGTGGACTGAGTAGACGTCACCCACAGCGTTCAGCTCCAGCTAAATGAAGCTCATCGAGGCTAGCGGTTATAGGGCCAATTTGGAGCCGAATTTCAACCGTCAGTATCATAGCAACCAAAGAGCCAATCCGGAGCGAGACTGATGAAGGTAACACCCCTTCCTGCCTGCACCACCGGTTTAGCAGGAAGTGAACACTTAGCGACGCTGTCAATCCAACCTGTTGATAACGGTAGCGGGAGTGACCTCAGGGAAAGAAGGCGCCTGTTCTGTCTGTTATTAATGTTCATATGTTGATTTACGGGCAAAATAGTGAAGTAAAAATATCAGAATCATGTGGAGCGGGTTAATATGAACATTTTCAAACCAAAATGACGAGTCTGAGAGCAGCAGTTATGGAAAGAGGAGCAACAGCTTATCAGGTTAGCTATGTCCATTTATATATACAGTCTTATGCTCTACCCAACTGTTTTGTATAATTTTTTGGTGGATGTAATTGGCTAAGAAAAGTAACATTAATTTACACAGATGCTCCCAGTTATACAGACTTAATTTAAAATGGCTGTTCACGCTTATGACCCAGCGGGAGGTTGAGTACACAACAGCTACACTCAGAGCTGCTAAACCACATATACAAAAACAGTAGGCAGCAGCGTATGTGTAGGAGCTGACAAGTTGCATTATCGCTACACTGTTTTATTTATAGTTTAACCCTTAACCATATGCAAAATCATGCTTTTAACATTAAGAGCTTCTGCATCCTTGGAGTTCATAATATTTCTAGAACTGTGCAAGTGGACTGACCTCGAACAGTCAGCCAGATATTCATGGTAGAATGAAAGTTGTAGTTTGTAGTTTTTTTGTTTTTTCATTTGCAGTTTAGTCATGAGTGGGAAAAAAAATCCCAACTTGACACTGTCATCATGGTTCAAATGATCCAAAACGATTAAATCTGTCAAAAAATAACATGATGTAGGTGTGTTATGTCACTTTTCACGTGCTTGTCGCCATGGAGATTACATTTTTTTTGCCTGGTACAGTGACCAGACCAAGTTGGAGGTCAGATCTGTGGAGATGCGAGCCTCCTGACAGTAAAAGCAGTTAGAAGGGATGTTTTCAAGGTGTTTTTGAACAATAAAACAAAAAATACATTTCATATTATAGTGTAATGTGATATTTTGGGTTTAGTTCAGGGTTGACACCTTTTGTTGTTCTTGTGACTGCTTTTGTAAGTGACACTTAGTTGATACGAGGTTGTATTTGTCAGTTACTGGTCTGTTTTGGAGGCTCTAGAGAGTTGAGACTGCTGCTGTTTTGCTCTTGTTTTGGCGTGGGTTACAGCCAAAAGTAGCCCTCGCGCTCAGAAAATAAACAACCAGATGAGATCCAGCGAGTTTCCTTCCACCAGAACGCTATGATACTATAAAAAATTCAAGTGAAACCGCTAACATCTCCACGGAGACGAGCAAGTGGCCGACCTTCCAAAAAAGAGTTACATTGCGCTTGTTACCCTTAAACAAAACATACCAAATGGAGAAAAAAACGTGAAATTGGGGCTTTCTGTATGGACTTTATATGGTACTGGGTCGACGTAGGTACTTTTCTAATGTTATAGTTGTACGGAAACATGTGAAAATACCCAAAAGTATAAATAAACACAGGGATGATTTCATTTTTCTCTGCAAAATTTCAAATAATATCCCTTCTGAAATCCCATAGCTGTTTTGCAAAACATTACACGCTCCCAACAGCATCTATTTCTTGGGTCAGGCCTATCTCCAACAACAACACTTTCTTATTGATTCTGATAAATGAAGTTGGTCAGGCTGCAGTTGTATTAAAGCCACAAACATGGACTCCTCTTGGTTTCCCAGAAGGCAGCACAGTGGGGCACATGTGGGAAGGTGGATCTATCTCATTGGAAGAAGTACATTTATCTGCTTTAGAAGTCTCTGAGGAGCAGATAACTGATAACACCTGCGCTCGCCGGGGAAATTAAATAGATTATTTTCTTAGCGCACTGCTGTACAGATGGCACAGGCAACCACACGACCAGTTGTGTATTCATGCAATCAACTTGTACATAGCAGATAGGTTTTGTTTTTTGTTTTTTTGCAATTGTCCAGTGAGCAAGAACAGTTCAACTTTTCTTTCAGCTTCTTTCTACTGTTATTTTTGTTTTATTTACTACATCTGAGGCAGCCAGAGAGAATTTTGGATGTAGCTGAGTTGTATCTACAGGGATAAAACAACGATGGAACAGACTGGAGAGGTTTGAACCACTGACCCTCTGGCAGGTGGGAAAATAATGAACCCAGCCGCTACGCTTGAGTAAATCATTACAACAGATAGATTTTGAAATAGTTTTTATGTAATGCATTTTAAATTAATGCTTTGTTCTTATCTTTTTGTCGACAATTATGTAACTTTAAGACTGTGTACATTATTTATTAGCTGCGACTTATTTCCACTGCGTCTCACACACAAGAAGGTTATGTTTTGATGAAGAACAAGTTAATGTTTTTTTTCTATAGCTAATGTCACACAGTCATAGATATTGGGGTTAGTGGTGCTGTGTTGGAAGAACTGGGAAGAACTGAAAGCTCAAAATCACCGAAAAACTGATTTCCCTTCCATTCATCCATCTGTTTTTTCTGGGGGAGCAGCAGACACTTCAGACACTTCCCCCAGCTCCTCCGATACGACCCCCAAGGCGATCCCAGGTCAGCTCCAGTGTGTCTTGGGTCTCTCCTGGGACCAATGCTGCGACCTGTATCTCTTGGTTGGCCTAGGAATGCGTTGGGGTCCCACCGGAGGAGCTGGAGGAAGTGTTTGGGGTAAGGGAAGTCTGGGAGTCCATGATACTAATACTGATAAATAGGGCAGTTAATCCATGTTTCCCTTAGGGTTTACAGTTGTTTACATTAGGAGCTGGAGCACATGTGTGAAACTCAAGGCCCGTGGGCTAAATGTGGCCCTCCCCATAATTTTATGTGGCCCTCAACTGGGTAAATTAAAAGGTATAATGGTCTTAAAATGTCATTATATCAGGAGATACAGCCATATTTTTACATCTAGGCAAATGCATGTGCAATATTTCTAACTTGAATAAGTAAGAAACAGTTAATTATCAAGTTAAAAAAAGTAGCTAGATTTATTTTCCATCTTAGGAGACACTTTGCTGATGTGGCCCTCGGTGAAAATGTGTTTGACACCCGAGCTAGAGCCATAGAACACCGTGCAGCATGTCCTGGGTCACCCCCGAGTTCACACTGGGGACCCCATCTCTCGGCTGGCCTGGGAACATCTCAGGGTCTGGGTTGAGTAAAGTCTGGGAGTCCCTGATACTAATACTGATAACTAGGGCAGTTAATCCATGTTTCTCTTAGAGTTTACATTAGAAGCTAGAACCATAATGGCGGCACATTTCCGGCAAAAATAAATAAATACATTTTCTTTCCCTTATCTGGTGCTGGAATGAGACATTTTTCCACAAAACTATGCATTTGTTTCTCTCATCTGTTGTAATTTCTATAAAATATTACAAAAAACACAAATTCTACATGTATAACATTGGTAACCTCGTCTTCAACATAAAAAGATGAAAGTGAAGAAGTAGTGATGAAGTTATCTGTCATTTCCACGAACAAACATATAAGGTTCACAAGGCCAGAGGGGTGAAATAAAGCAAAAAAAACACGTGAGAAAAAACAGGTAAGTGGCACAACAGCGAGGTGCAAACAAGACCCAGGAGAGAGCAGACTGTGAAATCTCACAAACAAGTCAATGTGCAGTGTGGAATCTGCATATGTGAATCAAAAACACTGATTCTGCATGTATTAGAATATGATTTTAAACGCACACAGACCCAATTACATCTTGAGCAAAGTCAAGGTTGAAAAGATAAGCTGTTATCACTGAAGAACGTAAATAGGAAATATGTTTACAGGGTCTGAAGACGCGAGCTCGTATGGGACTTGTATGTGTATTGATTTCTTCATTTATAAGAAAATAAAACGGTAGACAGATCGCGGATATAAAAACGAAGCTACCAGTCTTGTGATGCGTTAAAATTGATCCAGAGTCCTTCCATAGTCAATAAGAAGTATATCATGAACTAAATGAGCAGGTGATATTTGGTATATACATGTTTTTATGGGGTTGTAATATATGTTAAGTCCTTCAAAGTCAAAAGTACTTGTATAGTTTGTTCAGAGTGGGTTTTTTTCTTATGTAATTCCAGTATTTTTGTATTAGTCAGAGTTAGGCATAGAGGCAATCTTGACAAGTTTAAGACTGGTTTAAATATTTTGAAAAGGTCAAGTCAAAAGAATTTCTAAAGCGCATTTTAAAACGACCACAGCTGCCAAAAGTACTGTACAAAGTCGATATGAAGTTCATTCTTATAAAACAAAACATGCCAAAACAATACAAAAGTGTCCCGCTCAGCTTGTGTTAAAAGCCAGTGCTAACAAATGAGTTTTCAACAAAGACTTCAAAATATTTAAAGATTGGAGGACGATTGTTTCAGAGTTTGGGATCAGCTACAGCAAAAGCCAGATTCCCTCGAGATTTTAGCCGGGACCTTGGACCATCCCAAAACCATCTGCTGGTCTCAAAGTTCTACTGGGAACATGGACAAACAGAAACACATATTTTGCCCAAGCATTCTCCAAACCTAAATGTAGTATTTGCAGTATTTTGAGGGATGTATCTGAAACATATGGCTGTATGTGTTAATGTTATGCACCATTATAATGACTCTTATCTGGATACGTTACTCTATTGGTATTAGCATAGTGTTTCCTGAAATCATCTCACATCCAATCTCACTGAAAATGTTTTTTTTTTTTTGCAATATTATCTACTGTAATCTATAAAATTCACTTTCGAGATGTCTGTGTAATCTCTCGGTCATCCAGGTATTATCTGGAGTAAAATATATATTCAAATCGGTCAGCTGGATAAAAAGTTGGAGTGAAGACGATTCGCTGCTCATCCAAGCTGCTTCTTCAGTTCTGGTTAGATTACTGGTGGACAATCCCTTAGATATAGATATAAGGCAGTGTGTCCACCAGCGAACTGACCAGAAATTACCTTTTACAACTACATGTAAAATAATATGTAATGTTTTCTCCTTAAATGTATATGCTAAACAACTCATCTCTGTGGGCTTAATACTCCATCCATCAATTTTTTTCCGCTTATCTGGGGCTGGGTCATGGGGGCAGCAGTCTAAGCAGGGACTCCCAGACTTCCCTCACCCCAGACACGTCCTCCAGCTCCTCCGGTGGGACCCCAAGGCGTTCCCAGGCCAGCTGAGAGATGTAGTCCCCCAGCTCATGACCGTAAGTGAGGGTAGGAACGTAGATCGAACGGTAAATCAACAGCTCTGCCTTTTGACGCCGCTCCTTCTTTACCGCGACAGTCCGATACACAAATCTGCCTGTCAATCTCACACTCCATCTGTCCCTTCCTCGTGAACAAAGACCCTGAGATACTTGAACTCCTCCACTTCAGACTCTCTACTCACCTGATGAGGGCAAACCACCCTTTTCCGGTTGAGAACCACGGCCTCGGATTTGGAGGAGCTGATTCTCATCCCAGCCGCTTCACACTCGGCTTAATACTAATACAAAGAAATAAAAACATCTTCTGTAAAGTTGATTTAAAAGTAAAGTTTCTTTCTTGCTTGTTATGTGGACAATCTTTGGGGGCCCCCTGCAAAGCTACCGAGGCCCCCCACTATGAGAAACACTGCATTATTTTATTCAGGATCTATTTTTAAACATATTTTAACATTTTTGTGCACCGAAATTAGCAAACTTCTAAATCCACTTATTAAGAGCAGTACTTTTTCTTTATTCATGACTGCAAAATGACTTCTACTTTTAATGACTGTAGTTGAATGAATTAAACCTATAAAACACTAGTGGATTAAAGTAACTGTATGCGAGATTGTCCGATCTGTTTCCCCAAAGATAGATACGTTCAAATCAAACATAGCTTTTTGATAATTGCAATGCTGAGTTATTCCAACTTACAAAAACATTGGACGTGATGTCTCATTTCTTTGTGTTATAATTGGTGTTTTGGCTCTCAAGACACTTACCCAAACAGAATGGAGAATGAGCCTCGCATGAGTCTATTATCTAGGACTTCTGCTTCATTTTTAATGCAGAAATCCACTTGGTTTAAACCTAAAAGAACTCTCTGATCTGAATCGTAACTACCTTAAACCCAGCACCTGTAGCCATCATTAATCAGCGCTAGTACAGGTTCTGAATAAATCCTGAAGGTTCTGAGGTTTCACGAGACACTGCCTGTCGATATACACAGGAAAAGTTGTGTCCTCTATCTCCAGGCTACATATAGTTCCTTTAAACTAGCATTTTATATGAATCTACATACTTACCTCCCCTTTGATTGCGCAGCGGGGGGCACTTGCTCATATCTGCCGTTGGTTTCACATAGAAGGTAGGACACCATTTTGGATCCGATTGATGGACCGTTTTCCCAGCGTGCGCTCCGTCTTTAATGTGCACGTTTACATGTTTAGTAGCATGTTTGCATCAGTCTTTTCTGCCCCGTTGGAGTGTTGGGTTTCTCATTTACCCCATATCTTTTCTTTGAAGTAGCACCTCAAAGTGGAGCTTCAAAGCTTCATCTACATTTACTACACCACGTACCGCCTGATGTGAGAGAACTATCAATAGGACTCCGGCTTTCGCTATTATGATTCGATGGTTGTGTTATTGGATGAGCATGAGTTGAAGAATTTATAATTAGTTTGAGGAGGGAAATCATTACTATTCGATTGGTTCAGCCCCACTGTTTTAAAGCCATATTTCTGTGCGTATATTGCTTCTGTTGCTGTTAACTTGCAAAAAGGAAGTATAGAGTTAGCATTTGTGTAGAAGCGTGTTGCTACATGTCAAAAGGCAGACCTCCATTTGCATATGCAGCGGGTCTATCGACATATGTCCATTTTATAAGGTAGCCAGACATCTCTATTTACCCGGGACAGTCCCAGTTTTGATCCCTGTGTCTCCTGTCCCAGCAGATTTATCCAAAAACATCAATTTTTCCTATTTTTTTCAAGAAATGTCCCTATTTTTGACCAATCTCATTTGTATATGCAGTGGGCTCTATCGATATGTGTCCATTTTATATTTATAAGGTAGCCAGACATCCCTATTTACCCGGGACAGTCCCAGTTTTGAGCCCTGTGTCCCATGTCCTAGCAGATTTATCCAAAAACATCAATTTGTCCAAGTTTAATTCAAGAAATGTTCCTATTTTTGACCAAATGTAGTGGGCTCTATCGATATATGTCCATTTTATAAGGTGGTCAGACATCCTTATTTACCCGGGACAGTCCCAGTTTTGAGCAGATTTATCCAAAAACATCCATTTGTCCCAAGACATTTTTCTATTTTTTACCAATCTGCTCCCTACCAACAGTAAAAAACATTATATATAGTCATTTGTTTCACTAAAATACAGCAAACCGTGCTCGAAAATGAGTATAAGACAATAAAAATGCACCAACAGAAGTCCCTCAGATCATGACTGACCCACAAGTGCGTCGAGAATGTTCTCTTCAGTTTTCTTTATACCAACCATCCCAACCCGGGTGTGTCCTAGTTTTGAATTCTGAAAATCTGATCACCCTACTCTTTTATCAACTCTCAAAGCTGCCGCATCACCCAATTTTCAAGCCATGGGACAAGGATCTAGCTAAAACCAGCCTCACGCTACAGGATCATTTGCCCGATTTAAGACATGATTTGCTTCTCCCCGAATTCCTCGTATGTGATTTTTGAGTCCGCTGCGCTCCTCATCTCCTCGTGTGTGCTGTGTCAGTGTGACTCTGAGCTGCTCGGTCACATAACCACAAAACATCACCACGGCAACAGCCAATAAAACAGAGCAGAGAGGCGCAAGATACAAACTCGGGAAGCAGCGAAAGACGACTTTATTACTCACCTCTCATACGGTTGTAAAGTTAAACTGCAGCATTCTTATTCGTCCACAAAACAAGACTATTAATCCAGTTTGAAGTGTTCTGTAAAAAGTATAAAGGCGAAGGTAGATCCTAACGTGTGTCTGTTTACATAAATGCGTCCAGAAAAGATCGAGGTGAAGCTGCTGTTACAGTAAACGCGACTCTACTTCCTGTGTAGTTTACGTCCGGCCGTCTGTGCATGAAAAGCATTTATCTGAACTATTGCAACACATTTCACAACTTAATAATATCACAGTTTTGACTTTGAAAGTAGAAAGTAGAAGTCCAATACTCTTTTGAACAGATGAAAGCGTCATTTCAGTCTAGACGGGAAACGGCTGACGCAAGTGCGCAAGCTTTGTTAACTCGTTTTTTGTCAGGATCCTCCCTTGGACTTGTCTCCCCCTCCCTTCTGTGTTGTCTCTCTCCTCCCAACTGGGCGTCGGCTTACCTGATCTGGGAGCTCACCTGAATCCAACGCCTGGATCCAATTTCCCTCATTACCTGCAGTATAGGACGCCTGTTTTTCATCTATTCCTTGCTGTTTCATCGCTAATACTTCTCCAGTTAGTTGCATTGTCCTGTGTCCCGGTGTCGTTGTCTTATTTTTGAAAGCTACCTGCACCTCTGGACCCCCCCACCCAGCCTGATACTTGCTAAAGTTACCTGATTACTAGCCTAGATAATAAACAGTTGAACTACTTACGAGTTGTGTGCTGCTTTTGGGTCCTAAGTAAATTGGTGGCATTTTTAGTCTGTAATGCACTGCGCTTATTGTCCGACATTTAAAAGTCATCTAAGACTAAATATAGAAAATTACCAAAAGCTTTTAATAACCATTTCAGTTCTAGTACAGCCAGTTTTTACACATAGACAGTCATGAGATCTTGTATTAAAAGTTTCTATGTCAAAGTTCAACAAGCAAGTGAGATATTCAAGCAGTCTATCGCCGTAGTCTCCTATAAATACATTTTATACAGTGTTGTTCTTTTCTGACAGATAGTGATACCCTGAGCCTGAAAAATTCTTAATACACTGGTCCCTTGTTTATCGCTGGGGTCACGTTCTAAAAATAACCCGCAACGGGCGAAATCTGCGAAGTGTCAGCTTTATTTTTCACAATTATTCTATATGTTTTTGGCTGTAAAACCCCTCACCACACACTTTATACACTTTTCTCACACAGGCATTAACATTTTCTCACATTTCTCTCTTGTTTAAACTCTCTCAAAGTTCAAACCTTCATAGCGTCTTTGTCGGTTCAGAACGTTTCATCGACATTGTGGGTTTTGTGGGGGAGAAAACAAATTGCAAACATACAGCACTTCAGAGTCACACTGCGATCCAACATTTATGTAAATTTGTCTGAACACATTCTGTGCTGTACAGGAGACACAGCACGGAGGAGACTGATGGACAATGGTCTACAGTCCCTTAGCCAATCAGGACGCAAAACAGCGAGGCCGCGAAATGAGAACCGCGATATAGCGAGGGACAACTGTACACGATTTGCTCATTATGATTTAAGTCTGTGTTTATGCTTTATTAAGAATAATTGGATGTACTATTGCAATATGAAGGATTATGACACAAACTTAACCTAGATAACACATACATCCACCCTCGGATAAAATCGCATGGCATGTAAATCCATTTGAATATCATTAACATCAACCTTATATACAGAACATCCTGTGAAATCCCCTGCAGCCATGTAAAACCACAGAAGTGCGCAGAATGTAAAGCAGGTGAGTACTTGTCTCTTTCCTTGAGTCATCATTACCTCCATTCTGCCACTGCGCCTCACCTGTCACTCCACCGGACAGAACAGACAGCTCCGAATACATGGGCTTCAGTCATGACACCGGCGTCTCTGGGGAATTCAAGCCCCAACATGCTAATTGGCTCCTAGCGCTGTGCAAAAAAACGCATTGATGTGTAGACCCTTCCTGGAGTGATGGGATCTGCATGTCATTTGGATGAGAAAATAGCTGTACTTCCTGTAATAAGGGAGCTAATAACGAAATGGCTTGTGACTGTTAAAGCTAAACTTGTATTCGCAAAACACAAACAAAAAAAATGTATATATAATGCCATGTCTGCTTAGCTAATGTCACAAAAATGCAATGGCTGAAGTGGAATTTTCCTACTTTTTCCTACTTTTTGTCTCTAATTCAAAACATGAGCAAAGGCTAAACATACAAAAGTCAAAATACCCAAACAATATTATGAATTTAAGGTCCTATATTAGACAAAATTCACTCATGTGAGCTTTAAACCACTTTATAATGTTGTTACCTCCTCAAAAAATATATGTGGAGTTGTTTTTTTTCATTCACACATCTTTGAGTAACACTTTATTATTAGTCAGTCTATATCTCCCAAGTTCAAACAAGTTAACAGCTCCTTTTTGCCTTTAGTTCAGTGCAGATTGGCAATCCCAGGTCTGAAATTCTCCAAATGATTCTAGGGAAAATGTGTGGAGTTAATAAACACAGTGGAGCACTTCCTGTATTACCACATGACATCACAAGGTGCAACAGAGTGTTTTCAGTTTGAGAGGAGAACTCAGAGTAAATATGCAGGGTTTGTGTGTTAAACATGTGCGACTGAAACAAAACAAAACTCCATTTTTGATGAGGAAATCATATTATAACATAGATCAGAAAATAGAGTAATATGGGCACTTTAAACTATGAAGCTTTAACATACCAAGTAAACTGAAATGGCTGTCGTCCATTTTCAAAAGCACTTACATAAAAGTAGTACATTTTGAAATAACGAATTCATCATGGTGCTTTTCTGAAACTGACCAACCTGAAACCAATTATCCACTCGCTAAAACCCTGGTGCAGGCCCAGATCGTCATTGAAAAATTGAAGTATGGAAGGTCAAATTTGGCACATTGCTCAATATACTTAAAGGAAATGTTTTGGGTTTTTTAAAAATGTAAAATAATGCATCACCTGAAAACAGAAATCAGAAAGTGTCTGGTGATTATTTATGGATTTAAAAGCGAAGCAAGTGACCAACTGAACTTTACCTGTGACGTAACAATCCTGGGACTTTTTTTTAATTAGTTTACAGGATTCATCAAAGCAGAGAGAAAGTAGCTAAATACAACAAGTATGTTTTTTTGTTTTTTGATGACGGAACACTGTGACTAACATGGTTGAAAGCAGTTTTAAGGAGTCCCAAAATAGTCCCATGCATCTTGGCTTGAAAGGAAACAAATTTTTTGTTTTATTTTATTTATTTTTTATTTATTTTATTTTTTTAATTGTATTTTTTTATTTATTGTATTTTATTTTTTTTATTTTTTTTTTATGTATATTTTATTTTGTAATACATGTAAACAATCACTATTTAGAATCCAAATCATTGTTTTCACTTTTTGTCCTTAAATTAACAGTTGCTCTGTTTACAATAACTATTCACTTTTACCAGCTCTTTCACACGTCCACGATAAGTTCCCCTTATCCTGTACTTTCACACCACTTCCACTGCACCTTCTACACACACGTCAGATCAGATGCGTTGTGAGATTGACGAGGTCTGCTTCCTGAATGCGGGGTTGTCACTGCACCTGTTTCTGTGGCTTCCTGAACAGATTAAAAACATGATCGCCGCAGGTGGGTGTCAGTGAAGGCTTTCCAGTGAGAGTGTGGGTTTGCCAGGTGGAGATAAAGAAATACAGTCTGCTCTTCATATGCTGTTAGATATGAACTGATCAGAGTCAAAGCTAACAGTCTTTGTGCATGTGCAACCTTTATAGTCGGCACACACATTGTAGCGCTCGAAAGACTAGCCTGTGTGAGTAACTAGTGTTATGTTCAAACCCTTGTACCTGATTTCAAACCATGCCTCAAGAACATGTTAGTTTAAGCTTTTAGCCCCGCCCACTTCTGTGATTTTGTGCCATGACAAAGAAACAACTACCATATTTTCCGGACTATAAATCGCACTTTTTTCATAGTTTGTCCGGTGGTGCGACTTATACTCAGATGCAGCTTATATACGTGTTATTTTCACACTGACAATTGCGTGAGGACACTCTATGGCAGAGTTGTTCAGAAGCGACACCGAGGATGAAGAATTCAATGGATTTAGTGATTTGGCGTCAAATTGAGAGTAAACTTGTTAGCTTGTTTTTTATGCTTTAGTTCCCTGATTGGTTTGTTAACGTAAGATATTAACAGTTAGACACATATTCAGTTTTGTCTATGCTTCATGTAGCTGAATAAATATAAATGTGTTATGTTAGCGTGCTGTTCTGCTATTCAGCCTGTTATTCTCTATTTTATTGTTTTTATTATAACTTGCCTTTTAAAGATAAAATGTCTGTTCTTGGTCTTGGATTTTGTAAAATAAATTTCCCCAAAAAATGTGACTTATAGTTCAGTGCAACATGTTTTTTTTTCTTCATTATTCTGCATTTTTTCACTGGTGCGACTTATACTCTGGAGCGACGTGTAGTCCGGAAAATATTGTATGTAGGATAGCGTCTTGTATATGATTACTATTTATTTTTATTATATATATATATTTTTTTTTTTTTTACCTTTTTTAATTTATTTATTTATATATATTTTTTTCATATTTATTTCTCATATTTATTTTTTGGTAGGGAGCAAATGGGATTTTATTTATTTATTTAGTAAAATTTGTGTGTGTGTGTTATAAATAATGACTTTATTTACATGTTTTCCTGTTACACTGTTAGCCATCAATAGGTTTACCATGACAACATCAACACAAAAAACAACTGAATATGAAATTTAAAAAAAGTGTGTCCAAAGCAGATCCAAAATGTAAATCGAGGCTGTCATCTGTCACAACTTTTAGAAATAAACAAACAAAAATAAAAAATAAACTACTATTATTTCCATTAAGCAGCTAAGGTTTTAAGGTTTCTTGCTGTGCTCTGCCTAATACTTTGCCCTTAATTGTTCCAAAAGAGCAGGGGCTTTGGCTCGACTCTCAAAGTTAGCAGCGGCAGCAGATTGTGCGAGTTCCAGGAGGCAGCCAGCTGAGTTTGACAACAACAATGAAAGTCAGTCTGAGCTGCTCAAACAGTGAAGGCTCCTGTTGTTTGGCCATTGCAGACTTTGTGACTGAAAAGTTAAAGTACAACATCAAGTAACTTTAGAAACATAGAATAATGCCTAAGGAGGGTGAGTGACTGACCGAACAAAAGCCTCAGTACACCCACTGCCCGTTTGTACAATTAAACATATAATGAATCTAATAATTGTTCAGGTGAAATTAGCTGTAAATGAAACATGACATAACTTTTAAATTATTTGCGTATTGTTTTGTCGATGATTCGGTTTTAAAGCCCCACTGTTTAACAAAATATAAACTAACATAGAAACATGCTTTTGTTCTATTTGTTTGGATGTTTTTATTGCACTGAAAACCATACGCCTTTACCGTGACCGTGCTTGCATCTCCACAAACCTGACTCTTACCTAGTCTTCAGACGGACCTCCACCTGCTTGTCTCCATGGAAATCTTCTGCCATTTGCTATAATATCCCACAATGTAGAATAAAAAGTATATCTTTATGGAAAAGTATGGTTTCAAACTTTTTTTTTTCATTGTGCAGGCGATGCGCCAAGTCCAGAAAGTTACGCAGTGTTGCTTTAAGTTATTTGTAAGAAATGCAATCGCCAACCAGTCATGTTTATTCAAATGTTTGAATCCCATGGTCCGATCTACTGAACCCACAGGTTGGCGGTACGATTCCAGCTCCCGCAGATAGTATTTTATTTTTATTTATTCGGTCATTACATTCAAAAACAAACATTATTCAGCTTGTATAAGGTCGTACATAACATTTCTATCATGACCGAACAGGTTTAGACTGAAGAAAAAATGACTTATAATGCCTAACCCGATTTAATAATAATAACGCACAAGAATTCCAAGAAAAGCAGCATCAGTTCTACAACAAGTGACTCAATATTTACAAAAGAAAAACTACAAACCACAGCAATTCACATAAATCATTCCTGAGTCCTGTAATTTTCAAAAAGTAATGTTTTATACTGTCCCTTTTTTTAAATGTTTCTATTGTGTAGGAGCTTTGAAATTCATCATCAAGATCGCTCCACACACTAACCCCTCGAACAAAAACACAATGATGCTTTTTACTGGTTCTAGTTTTACTTTTTTTGAATATACCTGTTCGTGTAACATGATATTGACTGTCTCTGTTCGAATAACAAACGTAAACAAAGGGGCGGAGCTTATGATTATACACCTTGTACATCATTACGGCTGTGCTCAAATCAACACGATCAAACAATTTTACTAGTTTTAACTTCAACAAAATAGGATTTGTTGGTGCGAGATAGTCTACTTGGCTGGAACGACCTTCAAAATTCAGGATCTGGAGCCTTTTACTGCACATATTAATGCTGTGGATCAAGTTCACACGGGAAGAAGCCAAGGAGAACAAACTGTCCTTTTTAGATTGTGCAGTAACAATAGGAGAGGACAGGCGACTCCAGGTAGAAGTTTACAGGAAGCCTACACATACGGACCAATACCTGCTGTTTGATTCACACCATCCACTGCAGCACAAACTCGGAGTGATCCGGACACTACACCACAGAGCTCAAGTGGTGCCTACAAACACAGAGGGAAAAGTAAAGGAGGAGCAACATGTGGAGAAAGCCCTCTCTGCTTGTGGATATCCAAAATGGGCCTTCAATAGATCTAAGAGAGCTAAAAAAAACAGGACAACAGGGAATCTGAACCTAGAAAGAGAGGTGTTATCATCCCTTACACTGCGGGTGTGTCTGAAAAACTTCAGAGAATCTTCAGACAATATGAGATTCCTGTCTTTTTCAAACCCACAAACACTTTAAGGCAAAAATTGGTTCACCCTAAGGACAAAACTCCAAGCCATAAACAAAGTAATGTGGTCTACTCCATTCAGTGTAGTGAAGAGTGCAGTGAGCGTTACACTGGAGAAACTAAACAGCTGCTCCATAAGAGAATGGACCAACACCGGCGTGAGAGCTCCTCAGGACACCAGTCTGCTGTACATCTCCATCTCAAAGCCACTAACCACTCCTTTGAAGACAGTGAAGTTCAGATCTTAGAAAAGAAATGGTTTGACAGAGGAGTTAAAGAAGCTATTTTTGTTAGGAAAGAGAATCCTTCCTTAAACAGAAATGGGGGCCTGAGACATAATCTCTCCCCCATCTACAACTCCATCCTCAGACCCAGAACAATGAGAACAATAGCAGGGTCGTTAAGGGCTGAATAGGTTAGTTACAGCTGAAACTGGAGACAATAGCTGTTTACAGTTTTAGTGTAGTTAGCCCCTCCCCTCAGTTAGATTTAAAAGGCAGTGGCCACCAGCATCTGACCAGAACTGAAGAAACGACTTGGATGAGCAGCGAAACGTCTTCACTCCTACAAGATTTGTCCAGTTGACAGATTTAACTTTGTTGTTTGCTTCTTTTGGAGTAAAAAATTGATGACTCCTGTTGTTGTGTCCTTGGGCGCAAAACAGTTAACCCACTTTGCCCCCGGTGTTTGCTTAAATTGGTGCATAAATTAATGGGTGGATGGTTCCTTAAAGCGCTTTGGGTGACTTGAAGGTGCTTAACGTTAACTTTTATACACAGGTAATGAGTAAAGTGTCTTGCGAAAGTACACAACAACAGCACGCAGAAGAATCGAACCCCCCCGCACGTTGAAAGAACACATTAAAACCACAAACCAATAGCTTCCTTTGAACACAGAGGCTCTTTGCTCAGTGCTCAGATCGCTATCGTTCCTCACTATGAATTGCACACCAGATAAAACGCACTAGACCAGTTTGTATACTCTACTGAGAGATTTCCACCACGACTTCACCTCCATTTGTTGTCTAGACTTATACCACAGCCCCTCCGCCCTCCACCGGCAGAGGGAGAATGGTTATTACGAGCTGGATTGGGCACATTTATGGCTCTTAAAAACAATATTATCCTCGGGTGGTGTCACTACTCTCTAAACCAAGCATGTCAGCACATTGGCTCCTCCACTGCGTCAATGTTTGGAGCGTTTTAAGAACATAAACCAGCTCTGGAAGATAGTGGTCGATCTAAAGATAAGGGGGGAAATTGGAGACGGGGAAGCGGAGGTATATATTTTGTTTGCTCATAGATATATTTCGTTCCCTGGTGGAGGTTTGGTGTTGTTGGCGGACGGAGGGAGGCTTCTTTTGACCCCCGGAAGGAGAGTGAGGGATGACCAATAAAAGAGAAAGGGAGCCCGAGGAGAGGGCAGAGAGGTCAATGCATCTGCTGCTGCGGGATAGACTCAGGGAGGGTCCATGTCAGATATATAGATGAAGATGAGGAGAAGGATTTAGGAGAAATATATCCTGACAGTCAATCTTGTGATAAGGACGACAAAATAGGTTTACATTAAGGCTTTTTTTTTTAAATTGAGGTGCAGTGTTGACTTCTTTGTATACATGAACAACATTTACGTACTACGGCTACGACTACTACGACTACTTTGTATCATTTTAGCAGCAAAATGTTTCTCAAATTCTCTATTGAAATGAATGTGATTGTCACCATAAAAAAGTGTGGTTTTAAGGATTATAGATTAAAGTCCTATGTTATGCCACGTTATAATGTTGTTATCTCATCATTTTTTTTAAATTTTGTTTATTTTTTATGTATTTATTTGATTGGGAAAGTGCATTTTAATGAACAGACATGATATAACATGAACCTAAACACATTGGATAATAGCAAAAGGCTAATTTCCATCTGTTGTCCCAAGTTCTGGGGTCACAAAAGAGATGTAATATAAATTGCACACTGCACAGTTCCCATAATTGCACATTCCAAACATTGCACATTCTACTCATTGCACAGTTACCATTATTGCACCATCCAAAATATTGCACATCCCACTTATTGCACAGTCCCATTTATTTCAGTCAGTTTACCCACCCATTCAAGATTATTACATTTTATATCCACCCACTTCATATTTTGCCCTTGCATGCAAATATGTCTCTACAGAAAAGTTAAAATCACATTGCCACTATAGATGATGATCGTGAAAATGATCTGTTTCAGCTTGTGATGTTGTGAAGTTAACAGCTTCTTTTTACCTTTAGTTCAGTAGAGATTGGCAGTTCCAGGACTGAAATCAACCAAATGATTCCAGTGAAGGTGTAGAGTTTAAACACACAGTGGAGCACTTCCTGTATTACCACATGACATCACAAGGTGGAACAGAGTGTTTTTAGTTTGAGAAGAAGAAGAATTCAGCCTAAATATGCAGAGTTTGTGTGTTAAACATGTGTGAATGAAACAAACACAACTCCAGGTGTGTTTATAGTGAGGAAAATAGCGTAATATGGGCACTTTAATTGCTTATTAAAGATGCACTCTGTAACTTTTTTGGTGGAGAATCTACTATCTATCTCAATGAAGACAAGCAGCTGTCAACACTATGCTTTGTTACACGTCAGAGCTGAGGAGAAGCGAGTCTGCTCATAGCAAGATTGCATGTTTTTCAAGGAGCTATAAAGTTGAATAAACACAGGACAAGTTTAATGCCATATTAGGGAACATTCCAGGCAAGTTAATGAAAAAAATGTGATCTCAGTTTTCAGGCCAACAAAAATACTGTTTGTTGTTCAGAATAACAATCACAATTTGTCCCATAAAAAAAAAAAAGAATAAAAATTAATATAACATTCCAAAATCAATGGTAATTTAGTTATTCTGTTAATTGTTAGTAAAAAATACTTGTGTTACCTTTGTGTATCCTGCACGTAAACTCTTTGCAATACTTGTGGAATGAGGAACTTATTCTGTCAAAGAGTTAAAAGTTAAAATATACCTTTGATTTGTGTGTAACTGACTTACATAAAAACATAAATCAGTTAAGTTCATTTAAGTTTGAGCTCATCTACTATTCACAGACCATTCACAGGAAGAATGAGTACTTCACAATACACGGAATTAATGACACTCGTATAAATGCAATTATTTATTTAGCACCACAAGCACAGGAACTCCCCAGGCAGGTAGCCATTTCTTCACTACTATTGTACTGGACGGCTCTGAATAAATTATAATACAAGAAATGATGCCTACTGCGAAACCGCTGAGTATGTGAAAGTATATGAGAAAAATAATGAAGGAAATGCAAATACTAATACTAATGAATGGAAAAATGCATAAACGCTGAAACTGGTAATCTCTCAATTCATCTAAGTTTAATTATGCAGACAGATAAGAAAGTTTAAATTGATTTTGTCCGATATTAACAGAGATAACGTGAATTCATAGTAAATATCAGCACTAGGGATGCTTAAAGCTGCACTACACAGAAGAAGTACTATAGGTATTTAAAGCTACCACACATTAAACCAAATATATATCTGCCAGTGACGCCCAGACCACACTCAAAGCTCTGCAAGACTGTCTCAGGGATGTGCAGACTTGACTGAGCATAAACTTCCTGAACTTAAATCAAAATAAACTGAGATTGTGTTTGGACAAACTAACCCACTGCTCGGGCCTGACAGTGCGATGTGTCCTCCGTCCTCTTAATGTCGCCCTGCAGTGAGGAATCTTTCGATGATTGTGGGCGTTACATTCAAACTGGATAAGCAGATAATAAAGTCCAGCTTCTTTCAGTTGAGGCTCCGTGTCAAACTAAAGCCCCACCTTCCACAGGCGGATTTTGGATAAACAATCCACATATTTGTAACGTTGCGTCTGGATTATTATAGTTATTTGTATGTGGGGCTGGGCTCCCTGCAGGTCTGTGCTGTGTAACCTGCACTGGTTCCCATTTCATATCAGGTGCAATTCAAAATGTTATTGATTGTGTTTAAATGTGTGCACTCTATGGGTCCACTTTATTTGAGGGAGTTACTGCAGCTCTATACTCCACCCAGAGCCCAGAGATCAGAGGTCAGAGGTCAGCTGACCAGCTCCTGTTGACTGTGCCCAAAGTCCGGCTCAAGACCAGAGGTGACAGAGCCCAGACTATGGAACAGCGCCCTCTGCCTGTCAGATCTTAGCTCTTAGTCTTTAGCGTAGTTTAAGGCTAGACTCACCCACCTCACTCACCATTCTCCCTGGCATTTAATACAAGCTAGACAGGATATCTTGGTGTTTTATTGTTTTATATTGTATTATCGGCATTTTTTATTCATTTATTTTTTCATGTTGACTTTTATGTGAAGCACTTTGGTCAGCTGAAGTTGTTTTAAATGTGCTGTATAAATAAATAATATAATTGAACTGAATAGAACTGAATGTGCAAAGCTTTTTTTTTTTTTTTTCCAGAACTGAAACTGAAGAGTAACAGTCAGTCTGCTCACAGCTTTTACTTTCAAGTATGTGATTGCTCAAATAATTCTTAGATGCAGACAGTGTGTCATGGTCAGTGCTGATTGTTTAATGCACTTCATGAAACAAAATGGACTCATTTACAAGCCTGAAGTCCTCCGTGATATCCCACCACGATCAGACTTTTTACTTGCTCTTCTCCTCTCGGCTCTTAACAACCTAATGACACCACCTTGACCTAAATGCAACCTATTGGCATGCAGTGTCTTTTGCTCCTCGGTGCCATCGAGAGCAGTGAAAAGGCCAATTAAAATGGTCCAGCCCCTTCTCAGTATTGACCAGATGCAAGTGCGAAGCTTTGGAGGAGCTCGTCAAATGAGCCTGATGGGAGGGTTTTGAGAAGGAGTCGAGCGAGTGCGCCGGAGCAAAAAAGGACACGGCCGCTGAGAAAGTGCAAGAAGTCAGTTCACAAAAGTGTCTCCCTTAGTGCAGATAAATTGACTTTAGATAAAACTGTTAAAGTGTCCATAGATCTGTGCATTCTCACCATTGATTATTGACGTTAGAAATGAGAATTCTAGTGTTACGTGGGACAAATATTGAGAGATTTCCCTTCAAATTTTCTCTCAACCTTGAAAACTAGTGGATATTGATGGTCACTAGACTGGTCAATATAGCCCACAATGCATTGCGAGAGTCGGAAAAACAGCAGCGGACAGCGACAGGTCTTTAACTGGACACTAAACAACTAGAAGTGGATCGAAGAGCTGGTTAATCACACTGTTCATCGCTGATTTTGAATAAACAATGATTAACTAAACCATTTCTGCGTACAGTTGCTGTCGTTTGAGCTGTTAAAAGAGTGATCATTTACAAATCTCAGACAAAATATGTTAAAATGTAGTTTGTTTATGTGAGATCCAGCTTGACTAAAACATGTATGGTTATTATTAATGCATAAATAGTTGTGTGCCAGTGCAATTTAATCGTTATTTATGACAGAAATTAAGTTTTGTCAGAGTTTAGCTGGCTTTTTTGCACCCAGATGCCAAAGGTAGTGAGCTAAGTGTCCAAATCGCTCTGTGAATGAGGGCACTATATAGTTTCCTAAAGAGTGCGGGACAGGTTAGGGGCTAGAGGGACATTTGGACAGAGCTTACATTTATTAAACACTGTAAAACTGCTGAATATATGAAGAAACTACTGAAAAATGTTTTGGTTTGTTTTTTTGTGAGATGAAGTCCAGAGATATTAGCCATACATCAATAATAAAAGTAAAACAAAACCATATGAAGTATAATTACAGAGGAATAAATATGCAGTTTGTGTGGATTATGTTATGTAAATATGTAAATGAAGAGTTCAATAGCAAAATGAGACATCTACATTTTGAAAAATTGCTCAAAAAGTGTATTATTTTACTTTTTGTTACCATGTTTTAGAGATATGAGCCAGGCCATCAGCCAATTTATTAAACAGGGATGAAATAATATTTTGAGAGCAGTAAAATATATTTGGCTTTTGAAAATATCACTATACTAAATTTAAACTGCAAGTCTCCGATGACTTTTGCAAATAGCACTTATCTGCTTTTGCAAATGAAGTCTTCAAATTATCTTTCTGTTTTATCGCAAAAGAAAATCATTTTGTTCAATTGACAGAACTGAATTTTCTTCCGCTATGAAACTTACCTCGGCAACTTGGGGATTACACAGACACGCTTCAGTTTTATGCAGCCAAAATCTGAAATGTCCTGAAGATTTAAGACAGACAATGTTTAAATCCAGGCACAAAACAGTTCTGCTAGCTGTGCGTATGTCTAAAAGGTTTTCATTCTGTGCATTTAAGTTAATTTGACTACGAATTACTTTGTGAACAAATTATCCAATGAAATAAACTTGCCTTGGGTTGCCAGATTTAATATAAACCTACAAATATCATCATAATTGGGACTAATTTTACGACGACATTTTGGCTCTCATTACCGCGTGAGGCCCAAACATCCGTGTAATTTTATGTTTCCTGGTACCGAAACACAGAATTACAACACATTTACATCTTATATTTACTCGTGACTGAATATAGAAAATATCATCTTTCAGAATTACACCTATAAGTCCCTCTTGTTTGTTACGCGGCGTAATTTGTAAGAAGGAAGCGGTAAAGTCGAAGATATTGAGGTCATTACTCTTGTCACTTACCTCCCAGCTTGTATACAACTCATCCGAAGCATATTTACGACTTATGACACCATAGATTCCATTCCCTGTGCGTCGCGATAATATGCTAACACTTAATCAAGCTAGCTAAACAGATAAGTCAGTACGGATGGTTTTGTTCTTCGCACCACAAGCCGTAAATTTCTTTGCAGTTAAATCGTACTGACACGAAGCCCGAGGCGATGACATTTGTTGATGCGGGGTGAGCGTTAGCCTAGCATGTTTAGCGCGGTTTTGTTTTGGCTGTCTTATCTGTCCGCGCAGCCCTGTGCTCGGCCCACCATCACGGCTAAATACCCACCGTCGCCACCCTTTTAGCCCCTGCGTCCAAAACAGAATGGCCCAAATTAGCTCTGACCTTCTGTAATGAAAGGAGCAGGCGGCCCAGCGGTTTGTTGCCGTGAATGTACGGGGAGAAATAGCATGCTGTTACGCTGACAGACCCCCAGTGGCAATTTGGAGACGCGCCCCGGAAAGCTCCCCCCCCACCTCTGCACGGGCTAGCTAGCAGGTGGTCCTCACAGATACAATATACGCACAATGAGAGAAAGAGCTGTGCGTATAGATGTGTGGAGTATTTATGGGATTGAGTTTCTGTTTTTAGCTGCCATTTTGACAACTTTGACAGACCTTTTAACGGATAAGAGAGAAGAGAATAGCTTGATGTTTTGAATTGTTAATCGCTATGGCAACAGCGCTACATTCTGGTCAATCTGAAGACCATGGATTTAGAATAAAGTTGGTATTAGCAGAAACGCTAACAGCAAGGATGAAAGTCTTGCCTAAGGCGCTACTTCCAATCCTGAATAAACAAAGACGGTTGAAATGTCTGTGTCCGAATCTCTGCGAATTTTGTTCCGCCTTGTGATGTTATTAGTTAGAGAACCATTTTTTTTAAACACTTTTACCACTGTAGCAATACAAATGGACATAGCTAACCTGCTAGCCACCAGTTTCCAAATAGGAGGTGAGCACGGGAGCACGTCCAGCTCTGTCGACTCTGGTTTCAATTCACTTTCTATTGAAAAACTCTCACCCTTCTTTTCGTAACTGCTGCTTGTCAGACTCGTTCATTTTGGTCATAAAATGTTCATATTGACCTGCTCTACATGATCCTGGTGTTTTTATTTTGCTACTCTGTCCGTAAATGAAGATGCGAACACAAACGACGGATTGACTCTTTAGCTGGTATGATACTCGCGGTTAGAATCCCAAATAGGAAGTTTAGCTCCAAATTCGCCCTATAACCGCCCGCTTCGATGAGCTTCATTTAATCGGAGCGCATTCGAACTGCTGTGCCAGTCCTTGCGCCATCTGCTATATTGCATTGTCTGAAATCAGCGCTGCGTTGCTTGAAAGGTGTGGGCTCGCCTCTCCAGAGATCTGACCTGTAACTATCACTTATCGCTCACTGGAGATGGATAACGTCGACGCCAAAGTGTGGAATCCTCAAGGCAAAGCAATAACGGTCCCACGGAGACAAACGGGTGCCTGACCTCCGAGAAAAAGTTACACGGAGCACCTTTAACGCGTTTTAATCTATAAAACATGAAACACTCCACAATCAACTACGGTATCTGCGAATCTCTGAAGGGCACAAGGCAAACGCACACGGCACAAACAGAAAAACTCGCTGCCCTTTTGCGGAGAATAATCTTTGAGCGTCATCATGATAATTGTCCTATTTACATGTAAATTAAAAGATGTGTCATTGGGAATGTGTTGCAAGTCGTCGCCTCTATCCGTGAGCGTAGCAAATGAATAATTGAAAAACATGTCTGCTCCTCCGTTTGTGTGCGCGTGTGTGTTGTGTGTGCGCGTCTGTGGCTGTATGTGCCATGTGCTCTCTGGAGAGTAGCTTTGCTTTGAACCTTTAAATCACTTTATGACAACTTATTGCTGTGTGTTTTATCACTCCACGCGCGCCACTGTCATTACCGCGCACCGGACGAATCAGCCACACCGAGAGGGAGGCAATTACCTGTAAATTGGTTTCATTATGGATAAAAAACAAACAGGCAGACAGCCCCAGAATGCATTAGAGACTAGAGCAAAACAAGGCGGGCCAAAGATAGGAGCGAATTGGAGCATTAGATGTAATGTCTTTACTAATGTATTTTCTCTTTGCTCCAGATCTCGCAGCTTTTATTGTGGACTGCTGTTGGGGTTTGGAAGTTTGGCCCCGATGATGATGTCCCTCAGTGCAGTTCTCATAAATGATAACTCTTCCTGGACAGATAAACAGAAATGGTCACCTTCAGGACAAAATGGATAAATGGACACGCTCGGAGGAATGTCACTGTCTACTTCAAACTAAATGACATAAAACACATGATTTATGTAGTGTATTACACAGGAACACGGGTATCACTAAGGCCAGGGAAGATGGGGAAAAGTAAATCCAAGAATCTCAACTTTTGATTTTGATTTGATTAGATTGGATTAGATTTTATTATTTTATTTTACTTTATTTTATTTTATTTTTATTTTTTATTTTATTTCATTTTTTAAATTTTATTATTTTTTTATTATTTTTATTTTTTTGTTTTATTTATTTTTATGTAATTAAATGTAACTTAAAGAGCCCATACTACATTATTTTCAGATCTATGTTTTAATGTTGTTTCCTCATCAATGTCTGGAGTTCTGTTTAGCTTTTTGCTCAACTCTTCAAATGAAGACGTGAAAAGTAACTGTTAACTTGAAAACTACCACTTTGTGACATCACAAGGTGGGACAGTGCATTATTAGTCTATACATCTCCAAAGCTAAAATACTGAGTTACTGTGTCCAGGTGTATTTTTGAGGAGGTAACAACATTCTAACATGGCTTAAAGCTCGTAAAAATCTATGCTAAGTAATATAAGATCTTTAAACTCAAATCTGAAACGGCTATATAAAAGAACCAAGTGCGCTCAGCTGACCTCTGACCTCTTCTGCCTCTTTCTGGTAAACAGCATCTCAACAATGTGCTGTGCAGTCGGACCAAATTTACAGCCTCACTTATGGAAAGCTAGAGGTTAAGGTAAAGAAGTAGGAGCCTTTTTCTCTTTTAATTTTGACAAAATGGCTCTGTGACGCCATTGAAACCTACATGTATCAGATATGTGTACAATGAAGTAACCCTTATCAAAAAGAAGTATATTCAAGTCTACTTCAAGTATACTTATTTTATTATTTTTAAGTATTCTTTTAGTTTACTTTTTATGTACTTAGCAAATATGTACTTGACTAATTTCATTCATATTTACTTGAATCGCTGCTGTAAAAAAAATAAAAATAATAATGTTTGTTTTTTTGTATATTTTCACAAGCCAGGCTCTGTCAAAACTCTCTCCCCAACTTAAAAAAACAAACAAAAAAAACTTAAACTCTGGCGTATTTACATGCAAATGTTGATTAATATGCACTGTCCCTGAAATAAATAAATAAAAAAATACATAAATAAACTTTAAAAAAAGCAGAATGTCAGAAATAATACACCAATGAAGTGTACAAACAAAATACTAGAATGATCTCGTTTGTGATTATTCTTTCACACTTAAGGCATTAAAAGACAGAGGACTGTGACTAAGAGTTTATTCATAGTAAACTAACACTACACTATACTACTATAAGTGCATTGAAAATATAAAAGTGTTAAAAGTACACTTTAAGTACACTTTTAAGTACACTGCTATAAACTAAAAATGGGCCAGTTCAGTCCCAAGAAGTACCTTTAAGCAAAGTATACTTACATTAGTGTAATTAGTGCAGTGGGGAAAGTATACTTAAATATAGCAGTACACTTTTTAATGTGTACTAGAAATGTACTACTTTTTGGTAAGGGACGTTCAGAGCTGTTGGTGAGTACTGGGGTAAACGAGTTTTTTGGAACAATAGTGTCTTGAAGGCAGGAGAATAAAGATTAATGAAACATGCATGAACCACTCTAACTAAATCCAACTTGGAGTGAGTAAATGAGACGAGAAAACTATTATAACCTGGTTTAAAGCCCTTTAAAATTGCATTATAACTCTCCTTTAATATGACCGTTGAAGTGAGGAGAAGCAAAAACATCTCCAAAATACTTCTACATCAGCCAGATTCCACAAACAGAACAATAACTTATCTGACTTGAGTGCAACGGAACAAAACTCAAATATCGGTCAGTGAGGATGTAAGATACAGTACAGCCCTGAGGTTATAGAATAAAAAAATAACATCAAAAAATCCAAATGAATAAATAATGAGATGTGTGAAATGGAGATGAGGAAGACCTAAAGTGATTGGAAAACCTTCGTAGACATATAGTTTAAATACTTCAGTTTACATCACAACAATTACACCAGCACAGATCCTTTTGCCTTTCAGAACTTTCTGCTGACACAAGAGTTCTCTCAAGTTAAATAGAATCAGGACTTCAGCTGGATTTCCGTCTCCTTTTTAGCCGCGTATTCCGAGTTTACATAAAAAAAAAGGCTGTGTTAGCTCAAGCAGAAGACAAGACAGAAGCTACAAAGCGGTGTGGACACATGCTTATACGCACAAGAAAGGAAGGGCATCCAATGTAAAGTCACGCTCCGAGAAATGCATCGCTTTCAATTATTTATTTGTGTCCCGCTACAGTACAGCTTCCTATTGTCCTGCTGCAGAGAATAAAACAGGACTCTATAAGGTCCAGCTTTATAACCTGCTTCAAAGGCTTCATGAATGCGCTTCTCTATCTCCCATAAGAACACACAGGTCAATTCTCCGCCCCCTGCTGGTGCAATCCCTGTACTTCTGACCCTAATGCTTCCCTTTACACATATATGAGTCTGAAGGAGGTCCACGTACCCCCTGTAGTGTTGTTTCATGCTGTATTTTTTGGTGTATTGTCTCCTATTTTCCAAGAAACAACCTCAAGGCCTTCGCACAACACGGACCGATCTAATGTTTAAGAAAAATGTAGCTTTGTTTTCGGGTTTTTTTTTGATTATCCCAATGATAATACAGTTGTCCTTCGCTATAACGCGGTTCACCTTTCGCGGTCTCGCTATTTCGCGGGTTTTTTAGCGCAATTTTGCATCCAGATTTACATAAACGTTGGATCGCAGTGTGACTCTGAAGTGCTGAACGTTTGCAATTTGTTTTCTCCCCGACAAAACCCACAATGTCGATGAAACGTTCTGAACCGACAAAGGCGGCGACGAAGGTTTGAACTTTGAGAGTGTTTAAACGAGAGAGAAATGTGAGAAAATGTTAATGCCTGTGTGAGAAAAGTGTATAAAGTGTGTGTTGAGGGGTTTTACAGCAAAAAACATATAGAATAATTGAAAAAGATAAAGCTGATACTTCGCGGATTTCGCCTATTGCGGGGTTTTTTTAGAACGTAACTCGCACGATAAACGAGGGACCACTGTCTTCAGATTATATTATGACTGAAATGTGGTAACTGCACCTATTAATGACATTGGTTAAAGTCCAATACGGTTCATGTGGTCTTCCGTTAATTTATTTTAATAGATTCTTTTACCAGACCGAGGTTTAGTTTGTTTTCATACCTAACAGTTTCGATTTCTCGCTAGCGCTCTTCCTCAGTGTGATCACGTGATGTTGCGGTGACGTGTCCGGTCAGCTGATTTAAACAGGTTTTGGTGCTGTCTTCCTACCAGTAAAGGCAAGACGACAGCGCCACCTGCAGTCCGACTTCTTCAGGACAGTATCCCAGGCGTGTGCGAATAAAACAGCCCCTTTGTCCTGGTTTAAAGACACTGGTTGAAGTTTAATTCTTGCACAAAATACGATCGAACATGCAAAGTTAACTTCAACAAACGCAGCAACATCACTTCATCCCCGTTTTAATCTATTTTTATTGTATTTTTTTCATTTGCAGTTGGCTCTGTGCGTTACGGCGCCCGGCAACCTCACTGTTAGCGTCACTACTTTCTGTCTAATTTTATCTCCATGAGGTTTTTGCAGCGTCACGCTAAAATGAATAAATAATTAACGCTCAGGCAGTAGACAGGGAGCTGCATAAAGGCGTAATAAATATTAAAACAACACACAAGCTGAAGTAACAACTGGTAGGCTTTATTTTAATTAATTTGGATCTTAATAAGTTGTACTAATGTTGTATATTTTACACTTTTAATAAAGGTTAGCTTTTCAGAGACGATATACAGTAGACTAGTAGACAGTTTTGCATTCCTTTAAAACATTATCATTGTTTTTGGTTTGTGGGTCGTATTAAATGACCTTTAAACTGGAGCAGAAATAAAGTCAATGTCCTTCCTGCCAAAAAAGTGAATTCGCTGATTTCATTGTCTGAATCATTGGGTGAATAGTTGCCAGATCATGATTTTAATTTTCTTTTTGACAATTGAAAAGGGACCAATCTCTGACAACACATTTACTAATAAAATCCTGCTCTCCAGAGTTGACCAAAAGGTTAGGAACAATTTATTTTTCAAAAGTTCAGTCTGAAAAATCTGTATTTCTCTGTAAAAAAAATAAAAAATAAAAAAAAGTATTAATAAGTTATTGTCCCCGGTATCAGATATTCTTGTGGTTCTTGACAAAACATTTCAAATTCAAAACATCATAAATATATTGAAGATAAAACGTCTAGACCACTTTTGCACCTATCAAGGCCATCTCACTCAAAACTACTTTAGTGCATTTCCAAAATAATATTTGTAAGGATTAAAGTGACTGTGCTGGATTTTAACTGAACAAAAATAAACAAATACAATTAAAATACAGTTAATTTTACCCCAGTAAGATATAGTACAAGGTCAAAAAAAGACTGATTTGTGCTTTTTTTTTTTAATGCTTGTGAAATGCTACCATGCTAGCTGTCTCAACAATTACTTCATTGACTGATCATTCAATATATTACAAATGGGACAATCATTTTTGCGTGTGTTTATAGTGGAGACTTTTTTTGTATTAGTAGGAAATTTTTGGTTATTTTTCTGCAATATATGTTAAGATTTGAGCTGTAGAGGCTTGAATTATGAGCTAAAATTATGCAAACTAATTATTTAAGTGTTGCATTCTCCTATTAATTTATACAGATTAACAATATGTAACAATACACATGCACATATAGACTCTTTTTTTGTGTGAATATTTCTGCTTTATGGTTTGGTTTCAGTATTATTGTTTATCGTCTATATCGACTTCAGCAAAATATCGCACTTCAAACTTTGTTATCGTGACAGGTCTGATCTCCGGCCTCTGAAAATTGCAAAACTCGCTTTTAAACTCATCACAACGAACAATTGGAATGTTAAGACTTTCTAAAAATGAGAGACAAGGCTTGTGTTATACAAATAAACTTGCCTTTTCTTCCCCAAGACAAAGAGATTGTCCCACTGCAAACTCTTAAAACGAACCAGATCTGTTTTTGATGTTTTTCAGCCAGTAAAAATCAGATACGGCACCTTCAAATCAGTTTATACAACCCCACAAAATGAAATAGTGCACGAGCTAGAAGAAAAAAGAATTACATTTCTCATGACCAGAAGCAAACAATTATGTAGAGACGGACTTTTTTATGTAAATCGTTGTGAAATAAAGTGCTGTGCAAGTGCTTTGTAAGTGCTCTTGCTTGTATTTGCACACTCTGTTCCGAGCTCAGCCAAAATCCATTAGGCGCTGGGCTTACGTGATTGCTTGAGAGGCAGGAGCGGCAGTGATATTGCAGTTAATTGGACTCATTTGCATGGTGTTGTGTGCGGTGTCTGTCCTCGCCCGAGTGGAACGCATAGTCCTTGTGCTCTAATTGTCTCCTGCACCTCGCTGCTCTGGAGCCTCAGTTATCTTTAGAGCTTTCCAAATCAAACTGTTCAGGGCCTGTGATGTTGAGCTGATATTAGGGGTTAGGTGTGTGTCGTGAGTAGCAGTTTGAAGTTAAGTTTACACTGGGAAAAGGTCAATCTTACAGGTCATATATTACGCAAAACTGACTCGTGTGAGCTTTAAGACATGTTATAATGCTGTTACATCATCAAAAACATACCTGGAGTTGTGTTTTGTTTCATTTACACATGTTTAAGTAAGCCTTTAGTATTAGTCTGTCTACGTCTTCAAAGCTCAAAAGGCTCAGTTCCACCTTGTGATGTCATGAGATGGTAGTTTTCAAGTTTACAGCTCCCTTTTACCTTTTGTTTAGTAGAGGTGGCTATTCCAGGGCTAAAATCATCAAAAATGATTCTATTGAAGGTGTATGGAGTTTAAAAACACGGTGGAGCACTTCCTGTATTACCACATGATGACATCACAAGGTGAAATAGAGTGTTTTCTGTTTGAGAGAAGAACTCAGCCTAAATATGCAGGATTTGTGTGTTAAATGTGTGTGAATGAAACAAAATACAACTCCAGGTATGTTTTTGATGAAGAAACAACATTATAACGTTGATCAGACAATACAGTGGTCCCTTGTTTATCGTGGGGGTTATGTTCTAAAAATAACCCGCAATAGGCGAAATCTGAGAAGTACCAGCTTTATTTTTTACAGTTATTCTATATGTTTTTTGCTGTAAAACTCCTCACCACACACTTTATACACTTTTCTCACACAGGCATTAACATTTTCTCACATTTCTCTCTTGTTTAAACTCTCTCAAAGTTCAAACCTTCGTAGGCGCCTTTGTCGGTGCAGAACGTTTCATCGACATTGTGGGTTTTGTCGGGGAGAAAACTTGCAAATATACAGCACTTCAGAGTCACACTGTGATCCAACGTTTATGTGAATTTGTCTGAACACATTCTGTACTGTACGGGAGACACGGCACGGAGGAGACTGATGGACAATGGTCTACAGTCCCTCAGCCAATCAGGACGCAGAACACAATGCACGCTCATACGCTGTAAAAAAAAAAATGCATGTAAAATTGCACCAAAAAAATCTACGAAACAGTGAAACCACGAAAGCTGAATCGTGATATAGCGAGGGACTACTGTAGTGTAACATGCATAAAATCTAGTCTAGTTTTGCTTAAAATAAGAAAAAGAAAAGCATCTTCTCACTTGAAATGTGTAGAGAAATGCCACTGCACTTGAAATAACAAAAAAAACCATACTTTGTTCCTTTGGCAAGTATTACTTTACGACAAAATATACTACTTAAACTTTGTGCTTCCCAGTGTTACAATCGAAGAAATATCTAGCAAGAGGCACGATATACACAAACTCCTCTTTAGCTTTAATTAATAAGAGTTTAATGCTTTGCTTGTTGATTCTGCAGAAATATTCAGTTCCTCAGCTCTGTTTTTTTCTATTTTACTTGTAAGACGTCATGTTTGTTTTGTCTCAAATGGACCAAGTCTTTAAAGAAACTCAAAGACCATAGAATGACCGAGAGCATCTCAACTACCCATATACAAGAAACACAAGATCGAAAGCTCAGAAGTTGTCAGTTAAACCTTAGCACAATACTGGCCCTTTTTAATTTTACATTCACCAAACACAAAGAAAGACTGAAAACATGGACAAAACATAGCTGTCCACATGTGTCCACGTTACAGTTTCAATCTTCTTGTGTTTTAACGTTACACAAATGGGAAATGTAAACCAGGACTCTTTGAATGATGTGCTATTTTGAGCGTATTTGCAGATGGTGAGATCTTTGCACTTAAAGAGACACGAGTTGAGGTTAGGCTCGTATAAATAGGGCTTCTGGGTAATTAAAGGTGTGGTTGAGGTGAGCTGTAGTTCGCTGGAGATGTGCAGAAGGAGTTTGAGGTGTGGCCCTGCTCATATAAACTCCATTTATTACACTACGGTATTGGCATTTCAAGCTATTCTTTAATTGTACTAATATTTTCCATGTAAGTTTTTAGAGAACTTTCTATTTTTTACTTTTTAGTGTTCACAGTAGTTGAACTAAATCCAAACATTTGCAATGGACTTTATCCTCAAAGAACAAAGCACGATGTCATGAAATATTCAGGACAAGTTAAATGAGAAGTGATGGGATTTTAGATTTGCAGAACTAAAGGTTTCAACTGTGACTGTTTTATTAAAGAGCACAACCAATCCAAACTCCTAATTTATACTCAGAAAATTCAACAGCAGTTTGATGAAAATAAAAAATACCACTGAGAATTATTCAGGAATTATATGGTGGGTAAATTGGACCCAAAATTCTTAGTTGCATTTTTAGAGAGTTACAAACCAGAAGCTTGAGGGACCTTGGATTTTGTACGCAAGAGTTTTCTTTCAAATGCAACCTAAAATGTAATAATCCACCAACTAGGTACTCCTGATGATGAACCAAGCACGACGAAGATCTGGAGATGGGCCCCAAGGCTGTACTCCTGATATGTTTCCCCAGGAGACGTGCACACGAGGCTCCTCCGTGTCCAGACCAGAAGGATGAGCATGCATCTCAACTGCACTCTCAGGAGGCCAGAGCTCGCAGAGAGGAAGAGGAGCAAGACGAACGGCTCTGCATTGAACACCAGCTGCTTCGGAAACACAAACAACAGAAAAAGGTTTGTGAAAAAGATATAGCAGCGTACTGGGGCACACAGGTGCAGGACAGGGAGGAGCAGCTACACGCACTCCACCTGCAGCTAGAGCAGAGCGCCATCAGCTGGAGGCAGAGCAGCAGAACGCAGAGCAGAAGAAGCAAAGAAGTGTTCTGGAGGAGCAATGTAGAGCGAAGGAGCAGGAGGAGCAAGAGAGAGAGAGAGGACTGTGTGGAGAGGCAGATACAGAGAGCATAAGCTGACCATCGCATTCTCCCCATCCTCCCTCTGCGACTCCACAGACAGAGGCAGGAGGCCCGGGACAACTGCCTCTACCTTCAGGGGAGTGGAAGCCGATGAGAGACAGAGTGGAGTTTGTTTTTAAAAAAAGACAGTGATGAAGATGGACTCTGAGCAGTTTGAGAAAGTGTCTCGTGAAGTGGACACATTTGAAAAAGATGAAATGGTTCAGGGTTCCCTTTGAAGACTCTTCTGCAGACTGTCCACATGTCCAAGCACAACGTCCAAGCTCCATTCTTCAGTTCAGCTGTAACCAAAGTTCAGTCTAGAGACATCAGACAGCAGAGATGTAAGAAAAATGTCTCTCCCTGCAGAATAAAAGTTGTAGTGCACACAGTTTCATCTGACTCTCCTAAACTTCTCTGCTCTCCAAACAAAGAGCTCCATTCAGTCACGGCACCGGCTCCCTCCGTGAACCCTAAAGAACCCCCAGAACCAAAATCGCTCAGGAGAAACTCAGACTTTCACCAAGCGATCCAAACCCACCTGCCACAGTCAACTTTACAATTGTGAATAAAATCTCCAACCAGACCTCTGCAGCTAAAGGTAAGTCCAAGAACGTTAAGCGACCTCTTGGAACCGTGCAAAAGAGCACCACAGTTCAAAGCATTGCTCCAACACTGATTCGCAATCTCTCATCGGGTTTCGCAAGTATCCATAGAACATCCACCAATCACCAGCTGACCCATGATGTTAAGAATCAAGAAGAATTAGAAAGAAATTCTTCTAAATCAAAGAAGAATTAAGAGTAACAGTTGATCAAGCCTCCTTCCAATCGCCCAAAACATCCACCCCACAAATGAGTGTCCACCTCCAACCCGTACGCACAGAGCACAAAAAGCATTTGATTTGATCTGGTAAAGCATTTGATCTCTGCTCCCTTCTGTCCCGTTGTGTCCTTGTGCAAGACATGTCACCTGCTTTGCTTCTAATGTTTGTGAGCACGGGTGAAGTGAATGGGTCATTTCCTGATGCAGTGTTGTGTGCGCCTGTTCAGGATCCAGTATTTTACTAAGTTTGGAACACGACTGGCGGTTATTCAGGCTGAGCTTTGAAGCCAAACCAGGGAACATCAAGGTCCATAAGAGGTTAACTACACAGGAAAGTGCAGTTAAGTAAATAAAATAAGACCAAATTAGCACAATCTGACAGTGTTGTTGCTTCCTGTATGACCTGTTTTCCCATGACTAGATGTGTTTCATAACTCCTCTCCTCTTTTGCGCTCTTACCTCCTCTCCACTGCACACGCTTTCCAAAACAGAATACCTAGAATACCTCTTCATCTTGACCAATGAGGCTCATTCTTCCGCAGCCCACTTTAATACATTCTGTAGATGGCATTATGTATAGGCAGGTGCTTATGCATTATATAATACCCCCACTGTGTCAGAAGTAAGGGAAGGCATACATATTTTCCAGTTTTGAAGAATATAAAATGTTGAACTTGGGGAAAATCCACACAGACGTCCCAGATTTGTAGAGTTTAATGGGGAATAAATAACTTAAGAGATGGTTTGGTGCGTAATTAGTTTTAAGACAAAAGATAGAAATTGGTAGACATAAACTTTTAACGGTTCACTGTAAAATTATATTGTGCTGTGAGTTTAAACGTGTACCCACAGAAGTATAAAGAAGTGGACTAAGTGAGCGTGACGTCAGCCATAGCGTTCAGCTCCAGTCAAACGAAGCTCATCGAGGACAGCGGTTCTAGGAGCGAATTTGGAGCCGAGTTACACGTTTGGAATTCCGACCGCGAGTATCATAGCGACCAAAGAGCCAATCCAGAGCGAGGCTGTTGATCGTAACAGCCCTTCCTGCTTCCATCGCTGGTTGAGCAGGGAGCCGGCGCTTAGCAACGCTGTCAATCAAACCTGTTGCTAATGCTAGCGGGAAAGACCATAGGGAAAGAAACCGCCTGATTTGTCTCTTATTAATGTTCATATCTTGATTTATGGACACAATAGTGAAATAAAAAAAACAGGATCATTTAGAGCTCGTCAATTCGAAAGATTTAAGACCTAAATGACGAGCAGGTTAGCTATGTCTGTTTATATATACAGTTCATGTGTGTACCTCCAATTTGCCAAACTAAGTCCATAGTCCACTGTGGTATAATCTGCAGAATAATCAAATAAAAATCTATGCAAAGTCTACGCAAAAGCTCAACTTTCTCCATTTCCAAATACTGCTTATCTTGTCATAATCGTGTGAAATTATAATTAAGAATTTCTCACATTTTTTTTCCATACAGTGTGAAATTATGACAACTTTGCTAACACTTTATTTTTATATACGTTCTGAGACAATAGGGTTTAGCTGCACAATTATCACAATCATTAGTCGAGAATGAGCAAGTAATTACAAAAACACACAGCAAAGAATACCATTTTTTTTACGTTTTTTCACCGTTACACTTCGAGCGTCATTCTTCACAGCTTCTGCCTTATTTGTTCAACGCTTCAGCTCGAGACAATGCATGTATTTGGGGCTTGTGAGTCTTTTGTTCAGCGCTCGTGACTGCCTGTAATGGGCTGGACACCGGGGAGTGGGACTATTGTGTGTTCTCCACCAGAGGAGCTGATGTCACTGGCTTCATACAAGACAAAGTGCAGACTGCGGAGTATAGGACACGCTAGACGGAGCTAAATCAAAGCTGTGCACATTCATCATCAGACATGTGAAGTGTGCTATAAAAACGCACGCTGAGGGAGAACATGTTGGGCTGGTTTTCTTTTTCCTTTCCGCTGTTCGGTTTCGCGTCACCAAAGACCTCGCATGCAAACTCCATACAGACATTTTTGGCCTAGTGAAAGATTCATTGTTCTTTTGTTCGTAAAGTTTGAGTCACTACAGTTGAATATATTGACAAAATGGGGGCGACAGTGGCTCAGCGGTTAGAGCAGAGGTCCACCGACATGAAGGTCTGAAAGGATTGATTGGACTAAGTTCTGTTATGTCCTTTGGCAAGACACTTCTTACACTTTGCTTAGTGTAAATGTTGCGTGTGAGAGTGATTGGTGGTGGTTAGAGGGGCTAAAGGTGCAGAATGGCAGCCGTGGCTAAAATAATGACCAGAATGAGTAACGACAATAGTGTAGAGGTACAGTGGTGCAACGGTTAGTCCTCTCGCTTCACAGCAAGAAGGTACAGAGTTCAATTCTGAGGCAGTTTATCGCTTTTCTGCAGGGAGTTTGCATGTTTGTCCTGTGCCTGCGTAGGTTTTCTCCAGTTTCCCCACCACTAAAAACAAAAAATGCTTCTCTCTGGTGCCAGGACTCCACTGAAAAGACATATTTATCTCAGCGGGACTAAATAAATCAATAAATAAACAAATGAATAATGAAGTGCCATGTGCATTGTTTGTCTGATTGGTGCGACTGTTGCATAAGACAATCAAACTCAAACTATAATGAAAATATTGCTGCATTTGGAGTTAAATTGCCTATTTTTTGGTAGAAGACACTTAAACGTAGTCATCTGGAGAATGATTTTGAAATTGAGACATTCCGACTGCCCTCCAGATGTAATTTTCAGTCTGAAGGTACTGGACTGAGAAGCTACAAATTTATACTTCCCTGACTTTCCCATTTTACCTTTTCTGTGCTGGAACCAAAACCAAGTCTACTATTTTTTCGTAAGATTTAACTAAGTTCTTTTTAGGTGGAAAGTTTCTTGTTCCACACACGATACAGTAAGACTTAAGATGTGCTTTGTACTGTAGCAGAGAGGCAGGCTTAAAGCTAATGGCATGTGAGGACCAGCTGCCTGCTCCAATCTGCAGCAGCCATCTGTTTTGCCTTGTACTTCAATAACAATCTCAGTGCAGCAGACAGAGGCAGAGGCAACACCTTGCAAAAAAACTTGTAAGCAGCGAATGGCTTATGTTAAAGTTTGTGAAGCCTGAAGGTGAACGTGTCGGGATCCCGTGCAGTTCACCAGGGCACAGAACTTTCAACTGAATTACATTAAACAAAGTGTGGAAATTTGCAGAGGTAAGGTGGGTAGTGAAATGCAGTGACACCATGGACAGAGCTGATCCAGCCTGACGCGGAGGAGTAATGTAAGTTTAATAAATTCTGATGTGCTTTTGGAAAAGGTCAGGAGATGGAGCACAGGAATCAATAGGTGATTGGCGGAGGGCCGGCTCTTTCTCTTGCACTCTAGCCTCTGGATTTCAAGCACACATTAAGTTCTACAGTGTCCTTGGGTTAATGAGGGAAAAAGGTCAGTGTTGAAAGGATCTGCGTACTAAGCTAATTAAGTATTACCTGAAATTATGAATGCTCATTAGCAGTGATCTAACCTGCTCTCGCCAAACTGTGAAGCACTCTGAACTGAGTTTTACACATGTATCAATCTGAAACGGCTCTCATTGAAAGTGAGCGGGAAAAGGTAGAACTTTATGACAATTATTTAAATCTGACTGGTCGAAAAGCCACAACAGTGAAACTTTTGTTACATCCAGTTAAGAGAAAAGCAGTATTTTCACTAAAATAGACTGAAATGGTCTGTTGGCATCACCGTGCTTGTTTTGGGTGCATCACCTGTGGTTTTCACATAAACCTCATTGCTGCGAATTTGAGCCTTACTACAGGAGTATGTCAAAATGGATTCTTGTGAGTTTGTGAACTCACAAATCTCGCGAGAATCCATCTTGCTGTGCAAGGTTAACAGTAATCATAAAAATGGTTGTATATCTTTTCTGGTGGAGGGTCTGCCACCAACTACTCTCCACTGAGTAATTATTGCTTTACCTGGAATGTTTTGAAGTATTCTCTCTACCTCCAAAATACAGGTCAGATCTATGGAGAGATAACAAATGATATGTGGTCTTAAACTCATGCTGTGGTAGTCCAGTGTCAAGCCGTACATTCAATACTGGCATAACAGACACATTCAATCAAATTTACCAGTAAGTATTTTTGGAGCATTTATGTGATCACCAGATCATCTGTGTGGCCAAACCTCTTTGTCAAAGTCTGATCTTGTCAGATCACAGGGAATATCAGGTGCCACAGTGGAGCAGTAATGGCTAAAACTGTGTCCTTAAGTGAGGCACTTCACCCAGATGACCTAGTATGACTTTGGTGAGTGTTGGTGGTGTTTGGAGAGCTGATGCCACAGTCTACTCCAGGGCCGCTGTGGTTACATTAGTAGTTTACCACTACCGAGTATGGAATGAATAATGCATGAAATTCTCCGAGCGTCTTGGAGTGTCTGGAAAAGCGCTATATAAGGCTATTATATAGTGACTATTATTATCTCTGGAGTGATGGACATATGCTAGGAACCAGATTATACCCCTGAGCCCACCTTCACCTACCACTACATTAGCATCATAACAGCAATGTCACCACTACCACTCTCCTACCACTTAAGGCACTTTTGATAATAACTTAACTCCCATTTGCTCAATATTATGACAGTTACCGTTTCTTTAAACCCTGGTGGCTCAAATACTTTCCAATACACAGCCATTTCCAGCACTGTCTGCATCTTCTGATAGTGAAAATGTTTACGTTTTAAAACATCACCGATATTCATTTCAATTAGACCCAAATGCATAAATACGTGTCAAGCGTTTGAACCAGCTCCTATCTTCATTCTTCTTCATATATTATGCATGTGGCTTGACTAACTCTTCCCCTACAATTACACATAAAAACATATCCTTAAGCCACCCTCATTCAATCTTAATACGTGAAGTAAACAAAGGGTTGTAGTTGCGTGCTAGGTTTTGTCTCGGGGGACAATCTGTTTGCATTCTACTGACACAACTTCTGCTAAGCCACGCAAACAGTTGTATATGAAGATAAAAGCTAAGAGGAGCGGTGAAATAAAACTTACATTTGCTATATATGATGACAAAATACAGTTTCTGCTGAGTTTTAACTTGTGAATCTATTATGCTTCTACTACAAATCTCACTTGTGCTTTTGCAAGTGTGGAAAAGTACTCACCTTACTGTTACTGAGTTGATGTTTTTGGGGTAATTGTACTTTTATACTGTATTTTTTAGCATATTTATTTACTTAGCACTTGTTAAACTGTACAAATCACTGCAACAAGTGACAAAATAACAAGAAATACATGCATGTTTATAATGAACCATGTGTCTGGAAGTGGAAAAAACCTACAAGGCTTTTGGCATCGATCTCAATACTTGTAGTAATTGAGAATAATTCAGCTACAGTTAATATTGGTTATACATATGGGACAATGTATAATGCAATGCAAACCTTGACTCCCTTCAAATGCAGAGGTAAAGGTAGTTTCATATTTGTGCCTCTACCGAAATAATTTATGTCCTGAGGATCGTGAATGCCAACGATTATTATTAAGGCAACAGTGACTTAAAAAGGTTGGTACTATATATACTACTTATTACAACAGCTCTTTTATTGCAGAATGGCTTGGGTGATGTTTGTGGTGCAGATTTACTTGCAACTTTGGCAACTTTCCAATTGGCAATCAGTTGTTCAAAGTAAACCACAATCCTTATTTAAAAAGGATATATAAATACACTGATGCCATGCACTACTGTACATGTAAACTACCTGTATAGTGTAGCCAGATGCCTCTTTATAACTCCTGCAGACTGTCACCTTTTAAAGCACTGTTAAAAGATGATATGGTCAAACAAAAGTCACAAATATCAAATATAAAAGCTAAAACTAATTAATTTAAGTAGTAGTAGTAGTAGTACTTCTAATAATTGAGTATAAATCTTTACAGTGTCCCAGTCACCCCATTGCACAGCTGACTCACCACTGCTTTATCTAAAAAAAAAAAAAAAAACAATTATCAAAATCAACACATTTGACCTGTTTTAATCACCCGACAAAGCTAAAAAAAATATGCAGTTTAAAACAACTTGATTCACTAATCCAAGTTTGTTGCATAAAAGACTAAAACACTTCTAAAAAAAGTAACTACCATATTTGTATAAGTCGCACCAGCCAAAAAAAAAAGCATAATGATGAAGAAAAAAACAAATGCATAACTCTTTTGTTTCTAAATATTTGTCTTTTATTTTTTAAGAGCATTTAGAACGACTCTTCTGGCATTAATCTGAGCAAATACAGCACCGAAGAACGAACCCTCATTGTACAGTGGTACTTTGAATCACGTGAGTCAAATTCACATATACCAGAGATGCCCTGAGCGTAAACGCCATTAAAGGAATAATAAGTCGTTTTCAAAGACAGGGGGCAGTGTGTGATCTCCACAGACCTGACTAGTTCCGATTTCTTCCTGTGGAGCGATCTTAAAGAAAAGGTGTTTGTAAATAAACCTCAGACAATAAACGACTTAAAACGTGATATCGAGGATCAAATAAGAGCCATAACCCTGGAAATGCTGAAAATATTAAATGTGTCGGATCTGGCTATTCAGGGCGAAACTGAAAATGTTGGACACTTAAACATTATTTTTAAAACTCAGGCCATTTTTACTTCCCCTAGTTTAAGTAGTGATAAGTTCAAGTGTAAGTGAACAATTATAACCGTATATATTGCCAAAAATCTCAGAAAATTCAGTTTACCTACTGCTAAAATTTGATGAGTATAACTTAAAAAAATCGCATCTGAGTATAAGACGCACCCTCGGACAAACCATGAAAAATACAGTAGTAACTAATTAGAATACTATTTCCCATGCATACTTTACTCTACACTCTACGCAGCAATACTCGTATCGTACATTTCTAGCCGTATAACTGTACTTTTGCTCGAAAACAAATGCTCAGTACTCTTTCCACCACTGCTCTTTTGACAGTTATTGCTTTCATCTAACTTTTGCTGCCACAAGATGAAAAAAAAAATCCTGGAGGCAAGATTTTTTTAGTAGGTATAAAGCTGCTACTTGGAACATCTGTGCAGCGCTTCAGCAATTTAAAGCTAAGACTCGCACTGGGGAAGTTAATTAGCAATATGCATCCAATGAATACACAATCTCTCAGTGTTAAAGTACGGCGTGATTCTATTAAACATAGCTTCCTTTCAGTCTTTTCATAATTAGGCGTATTTAGATGGATCTCTTCAAACTTACAGCCTTAATGTGCGTAGAAAATACACACTGATTTCTTTTTGGAATTACGATTTGACAGGAAGTGCTTTGGGGTAATGCATGACTGGGGTGTTTTGTAAAAAGGATGTAAGGGCACGAGGCTGTTCTGTTTCGTAGTCTACACAGTATGCGCCCGAGCTGAAAGGGTTAGGGTTAGTACGAACTTTATCCATGTTCACCAGCAAAAAAAACTAAAAAACTAAACACACAAACGAAAAAAGGGAAAGAGGGTAAACATACTGTACAATAATACACCATAAGTTTGTCCAAACATTCTACCACTATAACCTCAAACATCACATTGCAGTGCGATACAGACCTTAAATTAATGTGTTTTAAGCCTTATTAATACACAGCGGCTCTGTCAAAGCTGTGTGTAAAGCACCACACTGCATTGATCACCGTTCTGTGGCCCTCCGTTTCGAATATGTTTTGAGATGTGGCCCTCAATAAAAAAAAAAGTTTGGGCACCTCTGGGTTAAATGAATTCAAAAAGTCCCCGGTTAATATTCCACCCCGTTCACTTTTCGCTCTTAATGCTCCAGACCGCGCTTTCTTTGTGGTGGCACTTTCATTCATTTCAATGGAGAATTCAGGGAAAGTTTCACTTCCAAAATATGATGTAAAATAGTTTGAGAACACGTCAGTATGACCGATTCTCTGGGAGGATTTAAAGGGCCCATATTATGTTATTTTCTGTTCTATGTTATAATGTTGTTTCCTTCTCACAAACTTATCTGTAGTTTTGTTTTGTTTCATTCACACATGTTTAACACGCAAATCCTGCATTTTCAGACTCGGGAGTTCTTCTCTCAAACAGGAAACACTCTGTTCCACCTTGTGATGTCATGTGGTGATACAGGAAGTGCTTCACTGCGTTTTAAACTCCATACACCTTCAGTAGAATCATTTGGATGATTTTAGCCCTGGAAATGCCAATCTCTACTGAACGAAAAGTAAAAGGAGCTGTTTACTTGAAAACTACCACTTCATGACATCACAAAGTGCAACAGAGCATTTTGAGCTGTGAAGATGTTGACTCCAGGTAGGATTTTGAGGAGGTAACAACAATCGAACATGGCTTAAAGCTCACGAGAGTCAATTTCGTGTAATATAGGACCTTTAAAAGAAGGAAAGGTCAACCAAATCAAACCTAAAAACTAAAACTAATCAATTTAAGCGTAATTAAATCATGTGCAGCGAGTAACTTAGATAAATGTCAGTTATCCCAGTGCAGCAGGTGTCCACAGACCATTTAAAAGGGGACAGTAAGTGCAGCACTGATATAATTACAGTTTCAGAGGGTGAATGAGCTCGCACAACCCACTCACGGAACACATTTGTTTTAATAGAGACTCCATACAACACTATTTCATGCTTTTAGCTCTTCCCTCTACAGCAGCTGGGTCCATGACATGGTTATTATGCTTACTTACCACTGCTCATTGGCATTTGTGAAAATAAAAGTGCTGTTAGTGTTCAGATTGTGATGAATGATGCAGCTACACTCAGGCCTTATGTGCCCACATTAATCCACGATGATTGATGATGAAGTTAATATGTTACTGAGAATATGAGCTGGGAAGGTGTTTTTATTTTAATACATTCTTTTTCCAGACGAAGGTTCAGTTTGTTTTTATACCTGACACTCTGAACTCCTCACTAGGGATCTTCCTCAAAGTTGCGTGTCCGATCGGCTGACGACAGCGCCATCTGCAGTCTGTAACCTTCAATGCAGTTTCCCAGGTGTGTGAGAGTAAATAGCCCCCCTCGTCCCAGTTCAACATCCCATGAGCACATTTCCCTATTCCGATTGCCTCCTTAATCCAGCGACGATGTTTGTTGTCCTCTGTCCCAATGACGCTCGCTTCATTCCGTTCCATAATGTGCTTCTCTCTTTTACAAAGGTCAAAAACGTCCGATTTGAGTTACTCCTGTTCTGCTTTGTGTTTTGTGTCTCATGTGCATGTCTTTACTGTTTCCTTCTCACATTCTGTCCTATGTTCAATCTTTTTCCGTGCACTTAAAGTCCTCCCTGTTTTCCCATGTATGTTTTATCACGAGCAAAAGACAAAGTTTAAATCTGCACTGAAAGAGCGGCTTGGATGAGCGGCGAAACGTCTTCACTCCTACAACGATTTGTCCAGTTGATTTAAACTTTTGCAATGGATCCGACCTGGACGACTGGGGGATTATACAGCCGTTTTATTGCAAGGTATCATGGGTATTTCGTATATACGACATTACATTTGTGCCCCGGTTCTATTTTATCTCTTGGGTGGACGGGTAGTTGCCTGACTTTCTGTACGGTTTTACAGGTGGGTTTAAAAACAAACTAAACCTTGATCAAAAATAAATAAATAAATACAAATAAAATAAAAAATAGAATATAATAGAGTAAAATAAAATAAAAAATAGAATAGAGTAGAATAAAATAAAATGAAATAAAAAATAATAGAGTAAAATAAAATAAAATAAAAAATAGAATAGAGTAGAATAAAATAAAATAAAAAATAATAGAGTAAAATAAAATAAAATAAAAAAATAATAGAGAAAAATAAAATAAAAAATAATAGAGTAAAATAAAATAAAACAAAACTCATTCGACAATCGGGCAAAAATATAATAAAATGTCAAATGTACTGTAACACCATATGTTTTATCAGCTATACACTCCAGCCACATGAGAAAGCGGAAGTAGATTTCGTATTTAGATAAAGAAAAAAATAAAATAAAAATAGACCCATCCTTCAACAAGTGTCTCTAGGCAACCTGCAACTTGTCGGTCACACACACATATACACACACACAAAAAAGTTAATTGATTTATTTTTCACGTTTTATACAAAGCCAACACAGAGAGACTGGAGATGCACAGCCGTTTGTGTTCCTCTCTGCACACAGGGCACCAGAGCAGAAAGAGCCTTCTGTCACTGCGGCTGCTGTAGGTAAATGAGACTACACCCCTATGGCTTCTCACTCTCCCTTTCAATCTATTGCTTAAGTTTACTTTAGATTGCACTGCTGATTCGTGCATAGATTTTACTAGTTCTGCAAATGCAAAGAAAGGACTTGTGTGGTCTTTCTGTGTGGTCTTTGCTCTCCGCCTGCTTTCATTTCTTCAATAGAAACATATACGGTACACAATCTGTCAAAAGATTGGACAAACCATCTCATTTGATGTTTTTTTTCTGTATTTTTCTACTTTCTACATTTTATATACACACAGAAGACATGAAATATATGAAGCAAGATATATGGAATTATGTAGCGTAGAAAAAGGTTAAATTACTCCTTAATAAAGAGAAGGTGTGTCCAAACGTTTGACCCGTAATGTAGGTCATGTTGTGCTTTGTTACAGCAATCCAGCACTAAATCCCTAAAGTTACAATATAAATCTTAAATAATGATGAAAGATAAAGCACTTACACACAAGTACGTATCATAATAAGAATGTTTGAGTTGAGTTCAGTCAAATTTAATAACTTATTTCTGTCTGATTATATGAATTTACTAAGTATAGGTTAAGGTTAGGTACTTTATACTGTAGTTGCTGCTGGGAAATTTGTCCTCTGCGTTTGACACATCCTTCAATGCTGCTTGAGCTGTCAGGAGCAAAGGGCACATCTCCAGAGCTTAGTCAGGACTTTAGCCTTACCTTGGCTGGACTTTACCCATGGTGCATGTTTTGGGTTGTTGGAGGAAACCAAAGTGCCCAAAGGAAACCAGTCTAGACAAACCCTGAGCCTGTTTTATATAAAAGTAGTGACCATGTCTTGTCTAAACTCCCAGGTGGGCAAAGCTGGGAGTCGTGAGATGTGATGCAAAGTTATCAATTTAAAATGGTGATACTGTATTTACTGTATCAATTCTCAACAGTTCCACCCAGTTCAAAGCCCGCTCCGCTTCCAGAAGTAAATTTTCCATTCATTTTCCCCATAGACTTTTCTAAAAAAATTCAAATATTAAGTGTTCAAAGGCGTCATGGAGGCTAAACAGGTATGTGCTAACTAATATCCATAACGCGGTAGTTTTAAGTCAAAAAGCAAATTTAAAATGCAAAATTCAGCAAAATGTTTTAATAACTTTGCGGTCTATAAAGTTTCAGACACAGATTTGACATAAAATTATAGTTGTTGTGGTCATTAGTTACCGTGCAGATGATTAACCCTGAGCAAGCTTTCAAACTTTTAATTTTACTTTTTTTTCAGAAAGTCTATGAGTAAAATGAATGGGATATTTATTTACTTTCAGAACCCCAGGGGTGGGCGGTCACTGTTGACCTCCATAAAACCGTACATTTTGTGAAATTATGTACAACAACACCATAAACTATTCAAATTAACATCAAAACCTTATGAAACACATTTTGACCCTTGTGTTTTTATCATTTTACTCTGCAGTGGGGATCGTGAGTCTGTGGCGTGGTGAATTCGGAGGTCCTGACCTGAAAAGTTTGGAAACGTCTGCCTTTTGACATTGTATACTGCAATGCTTTCTTCTTGAACAGCAGCAGATAACTGAGAAGGTTGCCTTTTCTCTTGTAAATCCATTCTTTCCATTTCCTTGGCAGACTAGTCTAGAGGTCACATAATCTGCTTCTGTCACAGCTGTATAAAAAGGAACTTAGCCTCTCTCCTGTACACTGTCTTCCAATGAATGCCAAGTAGGGCTGAAGGTATCTCCATACATATAAAGTAGTGCATGTGCTTGCATCGCACTGTTTGGATGTGCTCCAGATTGACATTATCGCAATCCTATATGGCCTGATGCCCTTCCTTCTCACTGGTTATGGGCAGCATGTTGAGTGCATACAGTATAAATGTTCACAAATGCTTAAAATGCCAGTGGTAAAGACTTTAAAGGGCCCGTATTACTCGATTTTCTCATCTGTTATAATGTTGCTTCCTCATCACAAACATAACTGGAGTTGTGTTTTGTTTCATTCACACATGTTTAACACGCAAACCCTGAATATTTAGGCTGTTTTCTTCTCTCAAACACTCTGTTCCACGTTGTGATGTCATGTGGTGATACAGGAAGTGCTCCACTGTGTTTTTAAACTCCATACACCTTCACTAGAATCATTTGGATATTATCAGCTCTGGGGTTTCCAATCTTTACTGGACAACAGGTAAAAGCTAGATGTTAACTTGAAAAATACCACTTCATGACATCACAAGGTGGAACAGAGCGTTTTGAGCTTTGGAGATGTTACAGACTAATAATAAAGGGTTACTAAAACATGTGTGAATGAAACAAAACACAACTCTAGGTCTGTTTTTGATGAGGTAACGCCGTTCTAACTTGACTTAAAGCTCATAAAAGTCAACTTTGACCTTTAAAGAAGGGATTTTACACTTTTATATTTTAGATCTTAAATGCTGACAACATTTTTAGATCACCATGTTACCTTTTATCGTCCTGAAAATGCTATAGTCACAGAAAACAAACTAATAAAATGTTTTAATAAGTATCAGTTTAATTTTTGAGGTTGTCCCGGGCCTCAGGGTCTTAGAGGTTCAGAATTGGGCCCCCTTCACATTAATTTATATTAGATGGGGGCTCATGTGACATTTCTTGGGCCCCCAAATTTCTGTTGTAATCAGCATATGGATACGCACCAATACAAAACAACCCCATGTAGTTTAAGTGTATTAATTCAGTGAGAAATTGGCCCTCTAAGATATCGAGTGGAACTTTGGTGCACTGTGGCTTCGCTCTCACACACAGCAGACCTCCTCTTTCAAAGACCTGGAGCAGAGGAGCTGACATCTACAGCAGTGATAAAGTTGACATTTAATACTCAGCTCGCCGTGAAATAATAAGAGGGTCTCAGTCGTATAAGGTCACAACCACTATGCAGAGGTACAGCAGGTGTCAAGTAGACTCGGTGCCCTTCAAATGTTGGACTTAATCACAATTTCAAGAGCTGTGAATGGTGTCACATAATAAAAATGAAATATAGTCTTTTTAAGTTCCATGAGCAAGACTTGGACTTGGATTTTGGTGAATGGATTTTGGATTGTGGTTGTAATTTAAAGGGCCTAAAATGACACTATTCTCTTTTCTAAGGTATAATGTTGTTTCATCACAAACAGACCTGGAGTTGTGTTTCGTTTCATTCGCACATGTTTAACACACAAACCCTGCATATTTAGACTGTGTTCTTCTCTCAAACACTCTGTTCCACCTTGTGATGTCATGTGGTGATACAGGAAGTAGAATCATTTGGATAATTTCAGCTCTGGAATTGCCAATCTCTACTGAACGAAAGCTGAAAGGTAGTTGTTAACATAAAAACTACCATTTCTTGACATCACAAGGTGGAACAGAGCTTTGGAAATTTAGAGAGACTAATAATAAAGGGGTTATGCAAATGTATGAGTGAAACAAAACACAACTCCTGGTATGTTTTTGAGGAATTTGGTGTAATATAGAACCTTTAACAAAGCAAAGTAGATGAAATCATGCCATGAGATGCAAATATGTCAAATACAGTAGCAGATGGGGTATCAGACCAGGCTGGTGAAGTGTCTTGCCTAAGAACACAGCAAAAGAACTTTGAGTCTATCTGCTGACCTTGGGGTTCTTGGATGAAATCTCCAACCACTGAGCCACTGTCGCCCCAACGCCTGCATCTAATTGTAAAACGAATCAATAGTAAACAGCGAAGAGCAGCCAAGCCAAATAATTTACAAGAAAATTCATGGTTCGACTCCTACGTCTGTACTAACATTGGAATATTTAACACACCACTGGCCTATCAAACTGCCAAACCATTTACCATTATCCAGTGAACGATTCCACTCCCTCAAGGACAACTAAGTCACTGCAACTGAGTATCTGAGAGCCATTTTATTGTTTCCCCAACCAATGCCATCCTTTCAGTCAAAAGTATTTTCCCTAGAGCACTTTTGACCTTTCTAGGCTTCCATAGTCTGCCTCCGTCTTCTTCCTTAACCTTCTTTTGTACAGCTGGGGGTCAGTCAGTTATCGGCAAAGCTCGGGTTGCTGAGTGTCTTTGCGGCGGAGATTTGCAAATGGAAGATTACTGACAAGCTGGAATTTGGCGTAGAAACTTTGACATCCTCGCAACGAAATCCTTTGCATTCTTCTATGACTAAGTAGTGTCTGATTTAAGATATAAACCGCAGATTACACCAAAACAACTCTGTATATCACCTTGCCCCTTGAACACTTTCTATTCATTAAAGATAGAAGCCAAAACAAAAACAGGGAAAAACAAATGTCGAAATATGTGCGGAGATGGTTCATGCACAGTATGCGTCTAAAAATTCAGACAAGACAAGAAAAAAAAACACTGACTCGCTTTAAAACGCTATTTCGTGTCTGCTTTTCTACATTAAAGATGCACTATGTGACTTTTCTGGTGGGCGGGTTGAGCTTGCCAACATGGATATTCTCACGCTGGCTGAAATGTTCCGCAGTATGTCATTAAACTTATCTATTGTGACTTTTTAATGCGTAAAAATGCTCATGTAATCCTGTATTCTTGTGTAAGCAGGTTCGCCTCCCCACAGATCTGGTAAATAATCACTTTTATAAATCACTTTTCATTACTCAAAGCACTTTACATCGAGGAACTATGAGTCGATAAGTGTCTTGCCCAAGGACACGACAACAGGAATCATCCGTGGGAGCTGGAATCGCATCGTCAACCTGTGAGTCGGCGTAACAGACCGATCTAACAGTGATGTGTAAATCAAGAACAGGATTCGAACTTTCAAACTTCGGACCAAACTGATGACATCACTTGTCTCTGTTTCGATAGAGTTTAATGCAAAACTGTGGAACATCTCAGGCAAAGCAACAACATCTCATTGGAGACTAGTAAATGGCAGGTCCTCCACATACACATAACTTACATAATGGACTGTATTAAACATAAACATCTATAAGGATCAATGGGTCTTGGTTGGAAAGAGCGTTGAACAAAACATGATTATTGAAAGGCTTATATTCCAGCTTGAATTATTTTCCTACACTATACCCATCCCGCTACTGCACATAGGATCAGGTTTGTGAAACTGTAGTGTTATAGTTTGTGTCCTGCTTCTGTATATTTATGGAAAATTGTCACGCCGGAGCATAGGGTCATACTGTTAACTGTAAGGAGAGTTCGAACAACGCCCAAGAGAGATCGCAAGATTAGTCAAACATGTATGAACGACATCTCAAGCCTCTTCAGCCATGTTTTTAATGGGGGAACCATGTTTCTTTTTTTACATTTTATACTTTTTAGAGCTCAACACTTTTGTATTTTTTGAATTGACAGTTTATATGAAGTAACAGGCTGCAATAATATCACCTCTCTACATTTTAAGCTGCTTATTGGGATTGAGTTGGAGGGCAAGCTAGAATTCTGTGGTACATTTTATCATTATCAGACCCATATTATGCTGTTTTCTGATCTACGTTATAAATCAGTTCACTTCAATTCATCTTTATTCAGGACTCGTGGTCTATTTTTAAAAACAGACAAGGACAGTGACAATACAAACAGTAACATTTACGTTTTAAAAAGATCAGTGTCTCCACTTGTTGGACTGATAGCGGATTGCAGTGAATCTTATGTTTGCGAGTGACATTATTATTTCATTTTCTGACTTATTCAACCTGCAAATAAAACTGTACATACTAGTCCATGGCCTCCTCCTCAAGAACACAGTAAAGCGTCATTATAATCCACCTGCGGACTTTGGAGGCTGGCTTTTTTGTATCGAGTCCAGAGGTGGGGGGTGTATAGTGGTGAACAATACGATTTAAACAACATCAACAACTTTACATCATTAGAACACAAACCAAACTTAACATAAGAGTATTAGCTTGAGCGTATAACATCCTGCATCGTCTATAAATGTCATCCCAAGATATTTAATTGTAGTTGTAACCTTCAACACAACATTAGACGTGCAAAAATCAGGATATGTCATGTGCTCGTCTTCTTTGGTCCTACAGATCATGATCATACTCTTGCGTTATACTGTTATAATGTTGTTTCCTCATCACAAACAGACCTGGAGTTGTGTTTTGTTTCATTCACACATGTTTAACACACAAATCCTGCACATTTAGGCTGACTTCTTCTCTCAAACAGAAAACACACTGTTCCACCTTTTGATGTCATGTGGCAGTACATGAAGGAGCTCCACTGTGTTTTAAACTCCATTCATCTTCACTAGAATCATTTGGATCATTTAAGCCCTGGAATTGCCAATCTCTGTAAAACAAAAGGTAAAAAGTAGCTGTTAATTTCAAAGCAAAAAATGTAAGTAACCTCCACCGCTGAGTTGAGCTCTCACATTTGTTTTCGCAAAGTCGGTGAACAATGTACACAACAAAATGTCTCAGGTGTGTAATGTTATTGGACTTTATCTTATACATGAGCCTTGTGTAAATATATCGTGTACGTGCTCTGTGAGACACTGGTAATGACGGTGGTTTAAGTTTGCCAACGTTTGTAACTATAGTCAAAACATAAAGTTATTGAAAGTTAATACTATGTTAATGTCATAACAACTGACAGGAGAGACCAAAGATACAGAACTTGGGGAAAGGTTTAACAGTGTTTATTTATAGATTTACAAAGTGCAATATGACGGTAGATCGATCGGTGAGTTGGGAGCGGAGCGTTTGCCGTGGTTCAGGGTAGAGCGGGGGTGGCAGAGTCTGAGACGAGATGAATAGTACCGGTAGAGAAGAGCAGGGTCGGAGACTGAAAAGCTGAGCGAGTCCAGGGAGCGGGATCTGGTGAGGAGCAAAAGTATCCAATTCAACAGGAGTCAAAAAGCGAAAAAAAACATGAACTGAGCCAAGCAAAGTGTACCACAAAGATACGCTAACGATCTGGCGCTGAGTGTCAGGTCCTGGCTCCTCTTATCCTCCCCAGGTGCAGCTGATTGCGGATTAGGTCCAGGTGTGCACGGGAGGAGCCAAGATCTCCGCCCCAGCTCCAGGTGCAGACACAGAAGGGAGGGGAGAAAGTGCAAAAAAGGGGCAGGACTGACAGGAATCATGACAGTTAATAAATAATAACATTCAGAAATCTCCTGAAATCCCAGACAGGTTGCTCTAACATAAATGCATAGCAAAAGACGAAGTTTAAATCTGTCAACTGGACAAATCGTTGTAGGAGTGAAGATGTTTCGCTGTTCATCCAAGCCGCTTCTTCAGTTCTGGTCAAGTTGCTCGTTGTTACGTTTGCTGATGGACTGACAGTGCTGATTGCCAACAAAGAACAACATGCAGCTGCTAAAACACATAACCTGCAACAGATAAAACGTCAGCCTGTCTATTCCAGAAGCTGACACGACAAGCAATTACATAACTAGAACAGTGTACAAGTAACGCAAATTAAACTTATGTGATCAGAATGAACATGTCCAGATCTGCGTCGCTCTCACTCCTCTTTCCTCGAGCTCTCTCCTCAAACACCTCCTTCAGACTGACTCACGTGTGAGCTCTGGCCCCGTTTCATTCACATTTTCTTTTCTTTTGCATCCTCGACCAAAGGCTTCTTCTGTCTTTTCGCTGGTTGTGCCATAGCTGACATCTCACAAATGAACACTAGACATTTATTCTTGTAATGAACTGTGAAAAGCGTCGGTAAGGAGTGTGTTGCTAGCTCTGTTACCTGTGTGAATGGTGTGTATATTGAAGTGCCGTGAAGGAATTTGTTGCGAGAACGGATTCTTGAGAGTTGACCGCGGGTCGGTGGCTGCTGAGGGAGTCAGCGGACCCTTCAAACACACCAAAATCACCTTAGTAACCATCAGAGACACTTTGAAAGTCACTAAATAAGTTAAAATGTTGCTTAGTTCTTCTTCTAAAACTGCTTTTTCATGACATCACAAGGTGGAACGCAGCATTTTCAGCTTTGGAAATGTAAAAATTACTCAAACTAAAGTGTGAATGAAACAAAACACAGCTCCAGGTATGTTTTTGACAACATTTTAACATGTCTAAAAGCTCACAAGAGTCAATGTTGTGCAATATAGGCCCTTTAAGTGTGCAAATAGAGACGTGCTCCAGTCAGTGTTCAGTTGGAAGCAGCATATGACTAAACTGACACCATCATAAAGCTTTATCATTCACATCTCCAGCCGAAACGCCATTACACAAAACCATTTCCCATTTACTCACAGAGATGTATTCCATATGTAATTGTGTATAGATCATGAGCTCGACTTATGGGGAGATATGGAAGCACTAACTACATCCTGGCATTACAATGACCCCGGCTAATAAACCCCACAGAGCAGCCATTTTTCATTCTAAAGAGAAGGCCCTGTATGCGTTCAGAACCTCTCTCCATATTTACACATTATGCAATTCGATTAGATTATCTTTCAGGAGCAAACAGAGCTTTGTATGGACGGTGTAGCTTCATCTTTGCAAATGAAATTAAACTGCGATGTTCTTTTGTTAAAGCCATTTACAATTCTTAGTTCAAAGTGTTTATAAAGAAAGAAATCTTCAGCAGCGAATAGCAAGTAACTGTATTCTATCAAACGACTTATTCATTTAGTATTCTCTGCTCGTGTTGTTATATCCATGTCATTATGTGGTGTGAGCCCATTTGTTTTAAAGGTCCGTACATCTTCACTAGAATCATTTGGGTGATTTCAGCCCTGGAATTTCTAATCTCTACTAAACACAAGTTAAAAGGTTGTGTTTAACGTGAAAACTATCGCTTCATGACATCACAAGGTGGAACAGAGCATTTTGAGCTGTGGAGATGTAGACAGACTGATAATAAAGTGTTACTCAGACATGTGTGAATGAAACAAAACACAACTGTAGGTGTGTTTTTGATGAGGTAACAACATTATAACATGGTTAAATGGTCACAAGAGTCAATTTCGTGTAATATAAGATCTTTAAGTACAATATTAGGGATTCGTTAGGGATAAGTTAAAGTATATAGGACAGTTGTGATTTCTTAAACCTATACAGTGGTCCCTTGTTTATTGCGGGGGTTTCGTTCTAAAAATAACCTGCAATAGGCGAAATCCGCGAAGTATCAGCTTTATTTTTTTACAATTATTCTATATGTTTTTCAGCTGTAAAACCCCTCACCACACACTTTATACACTTTTCTCACACAGGTATTAACATTTTCTCACATTTCTCTCTTGTTTAAACACAAAGTTCAAACCTTCGTAGGCGTCTTTGTCGGTGCAGAACGTTTCATCGACATTGTGGGTTTTGTCGAGGAGAAAACAAAACAAAGAAAACAAACATACAGCACTTCAGAGTCACACTGCGATCCAACATTTATATAAATTTGGCTGACTGGTTGACAATGGTCCACAGTCCCTTAGCCAATCAGGATGCAGAACACAATGCATGTTCATATACTGTAAAAAATAAAATAAAATAAATAAAAAACATGTAAAGTTGCACAAAAAAAATAAAAAAAACAGCGAGACCATGAAAGGTGAACCATGATATACTGAGAGAAACTGAGAAAACTGTACACCAACACACACATCTAAGATATACTAGGGATATAAATATTATTGGAATATCTTTTTCTTTTTTTAATTCATAAAATTTGATTGAAAAGAATGCTAGTCGCTTTGATTGTGAATAAAAATCTTAACCCCAAACTGGAATTGTGACATCTGAACATAAAGGTGCAGCCTGGAAATTCTGGTGAGTTTACATCTGAAAAATACCTTGAAAAACATGCATTCTTACTATGAACAGAGTCTCCTATGCACAGATCTGATCAGTAATTGGACCTGGTGGCACCTGCTTACAGTATCTCCATGGGGAACTTATTGTAGTTCTGTTTTGAACACAAGGGCTACTGTCGGCCGTAACTCAGGGCAAAAAAAGACCAAAACAACAGCGATTTCAACTCACTAGAGCCAGTCTCCAAAACAGACCAGGCCACGGCATAGCAACCAAGTGTCACGTACAAAAGCAGTTATATTACAGCAACACAGTTACAAGAACAACAAGGTATCATCTCTGAACTAAACACAAAATATCCGATCATTACAATGTGTTTAATGCCAGATTTTACATCAAGGAACTACTCACAATTCACACGCGAGTACACACTGCCTGGCCAAAAAAAAAAAAAAAGCCTGGATTTAACTAAGCAAATTGGTTGGGGTTCAGCGACAGAATGAGGTCAGCTGACACCTGAATATACTGAATGACCAGGTTATTCCATCAATGGATTTTTTCTTCCCTGATGGCACAGGCGTATTCCAAGATGACAATGCCCAGGATTCATCAGGCTCAAATTGTGACAGAGTGATTCAGGAGCATGAGACATCATTTTCACACATGGATTGTCCACCACAGAGTCCAGACCTTAACCCCATTGAGAATCTTTGGGATGTGCTGGAGAAGACTTTGAGCAGCGTCAGACTCGACCATCATCAATGCAAGATCTGGGTGGAAAGTTAATGCAACACTGGATGGAAATAAACCTTGTGATGTTGCAGAAGTGAAATCGAAAAACAATGTAATCAAAGCTAAAGGCGGAACAATGAAATATTAGAGTGTGTGACCTTTTTTTTGGCCAGGCAATGTACATAGACACTGTGGATGAGGTGTGTTTTGCGCAAGGACACAACAACAGCATTCATCTGTGGGAGCTGGAATCACACCGCCAACCTTCGGATCAGCGGACAAATGCTCCTCCAACATTCCAAGTCAGAATGCACCTTTTAAAAGAAATGTTCAGACTTCATAACCCCAATAATTCCATGTTTTAAAAATCACAACATATCTCCTAAAACGTCCAGCTTTTCCCCAGGTGTGAATGACCCCCACTCTTTTTTATTTATTTATTTTTTATTGACTTATTTTTTTATTTTTTTCAATGGAGCGTAGCTGAATAAACCTTACTGTGGCGAGGCGCTGGATTCTTCAAAGATGCTATTGATCTCTTTATTCCTGAAATAATTTGTATGGCTCGAAAAGCACAGCATCATCCCTTATCAACGTCTGCCAAAAGCCGAGCGGCGGTCTCCGGAGAGGAAAAACTCTGCGAAATAATGCAACTCATCAGGAGCGAGGAAAGCAGAGGGGGGGAGGAAGGGAAGAGTGGAGTGTGGAGGAGAGGGTGACAGGAGAGGAGTGCTCTAAATCTACTGTAAAGCCTTCTGTAAGAGTCTTTTTACGATGCAAAAAGGTTAAATAATGACTTATGGAATGTATATACTATATTTTTTGTAGATTTGTCTTGCTGAGATATTAAAGAACTTATACTACGCAAAATTAACTCGTTGTTTCTTCATCAAAAACAAACCTGGAGTTGTGTTTTGTTTCATTCACACATTGACAACTCCAGGTCTGTTTTTGATGAGGAAACATTATAACATAGATGATAAAACAGTGTAATATGGCCCCTTTAATCCAATATTAGCCTACATTATTTACCTTTAGCTATATCTGACAACCAAGATTTTTACTCATGATTTCAAGCCGCAACTGAGAAATAACTTATTTTATTTGCAATTTATTTCACCCACAAGGTAATTTTGATGAAATCAGAAGAAATACCCTGTAACAAGTCATGAAATTTTTAAATCATGCAGCGTTAAGAAATCTGAAGAAGTGAAAACAACTTTTTCTTCACACCAGTTTTAAAGGTGCACTGTGTGGGGGGTCGGGTACTTGATTGTTTCCATGGTGATGTTATTGCTTTGCCTGGAATGTTTCACAGTATGGTGTGAAATTTGGATATTTGATTTTTCTCAAATTGTCTTGAAAATGAAAAATGTGCGTTCTTACTGCTGCTGCCTTTCCATAGATGTGACCTCTGACTTTGCCCGGTTTGCATTGGAACCTCCATCAGAAAAGTTACACAGTAAACCTTTAACAGGGAAATATACAGGTAAAAATTTGATCTCCTGATTTTGGATTCTGCTCATTTGCAGTTCAGTGGGAGTCTCCTATCTCGTATCTCACAGAGTGGCTCATACTGTTAGCATTTGGAAGGTGAAATTTGTGTGTAAATGAGTTTATCTTTGAAGTATATTCATTTATTCATTATGGCTAAACTGCTTTGACTCTGCTAAGTTTTTTTATGAGCAAAAGTCAAAAAGTATTTCAAATGTTCAAGATCCATGTTTCAAGAAATACACTGAATTTGAAACTATGAGGACAATTACGTAAATTACTTTCTACGTACTTTTTATGAATTTAAGCTTTTGTGGCAGTGACAAAGTGAATGTAGAGTGTAGAAAATAACAGTATGTGGTTTTATTATATAGTTTTCCCTCACTATATCGTGGTTGACCTCGCCTCGCTGTTTCATGGATTTTTTTGTACAATTTTGCATTTTTTTATTTTTTATTTTTTTACAGTGTATGGTCATGCATTGTGTTCTGCGTCCTGATTGGCTGTTGGACTGTAGACCATTGTCCATCAGTCTCCTCCGTGCCGTGTCTCCTGTACAGTGCAGAATGTGTTCAGACAAATTTACATAAACGTTGGATCGCAGTGTGACTCTGAAGTGCTGTGTGTTCGCAATTTGTTTTCTCCCCGACAAAACCCACAATGTCGATGAAACGTTCTGCACCGACAAAGGCGCCTACGAAGGTTTGAACTTTGAGAGAGTTTAAACAAGAGAGAAATGTGAGAAAATGTTAATGCCTGTGTGAGAAAAGTGTATAAAGTGTGTGGTGAGGGGTTTTACAGCAAAAAACATAGTGAATAATATGCACATATTTCGCCTATTGCAGGTTATTTTTAGAACGTAACTCCCGCGATAAACGAGGGACCGCTGTATTACAATATACCTTCAAAAACATAATACTAAACTAAAACATAATTTGTAACTTATTTGCATGATATGGCATTACCGAACAAGAATACATAAATGTGCTAATGTTTCAGTTAAAGATGAACTATGCTACATTTCTGGAAGAGGATCTGTCACCTGCTTGTCTCCATGGAGATGTTACAATTACAATAATTACTGGTATTAACTTTCATTTTTACTGTGAGTGAGCTTGCCTCTCTATAGATTTGACCTTTAAACTAGCCAGGTAGCTGTATAAGTTTAATGCCCTGCTGTGAAACATTCCAAGAAATAACATCTAAATGGCCAAAATGGTAAATGGTCACATTTTTATATAGCCCTTTTCCATATTCAAGGCACTCAAAGTGTTTTATAGTGATCCCTCGTTCCCTCGGGGGTTATGTTCTAAAAATAACCTGCAATAAGCGGAATCCAAGAAGTATCAGCTTTGTTTTTTACTTTATTCACTATGTTTTTTGCTGTAAAACCCCTCACCACACACTTTATACACTTTTCTCACACAGGCATTAACATTTTCTCACATTTCTCTCTTGTTTAAACACTCTCAAAGTTCAAACCTTCGTAGGCGTCTTTGTCGGTGCAGAACGTTTCATCGACATTGTGGGTTTTGTCGGGGAGAAAACAAAGTGCAAACATACAGCACTTCAGAGTCACACTGCAATCCAATGTTTATGTAAATTTGTCTGAACACATTCTGTACTGTACAGGAGACACGGCACGGAGGAGACTGATGGACAATGGTCTACAGTCCAACAGCCAATCAGGACGCAGAACACAATGCACGTTTATGTCAAGAGCGGGATTCGAACCGGCAGCCTTCAGATCAGTGGACAAACTGTACCAACAGAACTACTATCGCCCAGTACATCTACATCTACACAGAAGGATAGCGGCAGCCCCTCCACCAGAAAAGTTACACCTTTAAATTGTCAAATGAAGTTCAAGTACAAATGCGGTGGGTCTGTCTCAATCCATTGTTACTTGTTTGCAGGAGTGATTATTTATGGGAAAAATCTCTCTACAATCTGTTCTTTGCTTTTGGTACGCTGCAGCTTTAAGCACAATGTATCGATTGGAGGAACTTTGCCCAGGTGCGAAACTCATTTCACATTCAGTGAGGCAGCCTAGAGTGAGCTCCTTCTCACATTCTCCTACCTCCTGGATGTAAGACTTATGAAGCAGTGCATCGTGGGAACATTTTACCATTCTTCCATAAAACAAGGGTAATATACATGGTGCGTATACCGCCATCTTTTGTTGCGGGTAAGTACAAGCGAAGTGTGGTAGAGTTAAAGCGTTGATGCTGTCTGAAGGGAGGTTATAGTTGATCATTGGGGTTGGCCAAACACTGACCTTTTTGTGTTGTTGTTAAATTGACTTTTGTTAAAGGCCAGTGCTCCTCAGCTAAATGCCACAGGCTGGTTCTAGTGCATCAGTATACTTACCGTTTCAGACTTCTTGCATGTTGTTTTTGCTAATATACATACAGCGAAATAATGAAAGCAGCATTACGTAACTTCTCTTGTGGCTGCCCGTCTCCATGGAGATTTCGGAGGTTATCGTTTTACCTGTAATCTTCCACAGCAACGCACTAAACATACTGCATCTATTTTGTATTTATGCATTTCATTATGGAATATTTTGTTTGCTTAAAAGTACCTTGAAAAACGTGTATTCTTACTGCGGGTGTGATCCACTCTCCACAGATCTGACCGGTAACTTGGCCCGGTTGTGTCACCTACTTGTCGCCATGGAGATACCTACAGCTGAACTTTCTATAGACAAAGAAACAGCATCTTCAGGGAGACAAAAGGCGACGTATACGTGTAGAAAAGTTCCATAGTGCGCTTTTGAATGCTGTGTTCTTCTTCTTCTCTTTCTCCATCTTCTCCTCCTCCACCTCCTCATCCACCTCCTGGTTGTGTCACCTCCTTATCGTCATGGAGATAGCTACAGTTGAATATACTATAGACAAAGAAACAACATCTTCAGGGAGGCAAAAGGAGACATATAGGTGTAGAAAAAATTTAATAGTGCACTTTTGAATGCTGTGTTCTTCTTCTCCTTCTCCTCCTCTTCCTCCTGGTTGTGTCACCTCCTTGTCGTCATGGAGATAGCTACAGCTGAACATTTTTTTGGGCAAAGAAACAACATTTTCAGGGAGACAAAAGGTGATGTATATGTGTAGGAAAGGTTCATAGTGCGCTTTTGAATGTTGTGTTGTTCTTCTTCTCCTTCTCCTTCTCCTCCTCCTCCTCCTCCTCCTCCTGGTTGTGTCACCTCCTTGTCGTCATGGAGATAGCTACAGCTGAACTTTCTAAAGACAAAGAAACAACATCTTCAGGGAGACAAAAGGCGACGTATACATATAGAAAAATTTCATAATGCATTTTTGAACGCTGTGTTCTTCTTGTTCTTCTCCTCCTCCTTCTACTCCTCTTCCTCCTCCACCTCCTGGTTGTGTCACCTCCTCGTCGTCATGAAGATTGTCTATGGAAAATTCAGTTATAGCTAAGAAACAACATCTTCAGGGAGACAAAAGGCGACGTATACGTGCAGAAAAGTTTCATAGTGCGCTTTTGAATGCTGTGTTCTTCCGTTTCTCCTTCTCCTCTTCCTCCTCCTCCTGGTTGTGTCACCTCCTTGTCGTCATGGAGATAGCTACAGCTGAACTTTCTATACGCAAAGCAACAACATTTTCAGGGAGACAAAAGGCGACGTATACGTGTAGAAAAGTTCCATAGTGCCCTTTTGAATGTTGTGTTGTTTGGTTAAAAGCTCTACACAGGTTTGTTTGTCTAAGAGTAATTATTGTGATTTTTCTGTAACAAATCCATAGCAGTTTTTCCTTTGGTGATCTATGCAAACGGCAACAAAAACAGAATTGGGTATCGATTTACGACTGCATTGAAAAACAGGACAGAAAATGTATAGAAAAGAAAGTTGTTAAATGACTCCAGGCTTTTTTTTTTTTTACTTTAGAGGTTTGGAAAATAAAGTTGACAACAGGTCAGGCTTTTGCAGTTGAAGAGGTGAAAGAGGAACTCAAGCAAACAGCTGCAGTTTAAAGCTTAACGTCAAAGTCAACACCGTTAGCTAGCTCAGTATGTTCACCCCACATGATACAACGGCACAAAGCGGTTTTCAAATAGTGGCGTGTTCCCACTATTTTCAACAAGCTTTTAGCAAACAAAACAGAGTACACAATATCACTCCTACGACACATTCATCAAAAGACGGTGGTGGGAGGCAACAGGCATTTTGTCGGCCGTGTTCAGCTAAAGCCTGATGGTTTCGTATTAGCTCATTTGTTTATCCATTTTGGCATTTTATTTCGTTTGTGTGACAAGCAGATTGTTCATTCACTCACCAATTCTGAGTCTGACTTGGTTTGGTTCTAGTTTGGCCCTAGTTTAGTTGTGATGTAGAGTTTGGGCTCTTTGTCCTGGTTTAGAAGTGGATTGTGTTTAAGTTTGGTCAGTACAGTTGGACATAAATGACTCTCTCTGATCTGAATCCTCTCTCATCTAAACCCCAGCACCAGCAGCCAAGCATTGATCAGTGCTAGTGCCTGTCCATATACTTAAACTGAGAAAATTAGAACATTGTTAAGGTTAAAGGTCTTATAATGGACCTGGAGTTCTGTTTTGTTTCATTCAATCATGTTTGAGTAGCTCCTTATTATTAGTCTGTCTACATCTCCAAAGCTCAAAACGCTCTGTTCCACCTTGTGATGTCATGTAGTAACTTGTGGTGTCAAGTTAACAGCTACTTTTTACCTTTACTTCAGTAGTGATTCGCAATTCCAGGGTAAAAAATTGATTCAAATGCACTTCCTGTATATATGACATCACAAGGTGTAACAGAGTGTTTTCTGTTAGAGAGAAGAACTCAGTCTAAATATACTGGGTTTCTGTGTTAAACATGTGTGAATGAAACAAAACAAGTATGTCTGATGAGGAAACATGATCACATAGATCGGAAAATAGCTTTATATCGGCCCTTTAAGGTACACTTAATTGCCCCTGTAGGGTAATTTCTTCTCTGTATTTGACCCATCCTTCAAAGCCACTGGGGCGACCGCAGGAGCAGTGGTAAGACCCATCTCCAGATCTTGAGGTTCAGTCAGGATTACTTTTCCAGGAGGATTTTCATCTTCTTCTTCTGCTGCATGCTTCTTCTTTTGCTTCTTCTGCCTCCTCTTCTTCTTCTCCCTCTTCTTCTTCTGCCTCTTCTTCTTTTGCTTCTTCTTCTCCCTCTTCTTCTGCCTCTTCTTCTTTTGCTTCTTCTTCTCCCTCTTCTTCTTCTGCCTCTTCTTCTTTTGCTTCTTCTTCTCTCTCTTCTTCTTTTGCTTCTTCTTCTCCCTTTTCTTCTTCTCTCTTCTTCTTTTGCTTCTTTGTCTCCCTCTTCTTCTTTTGCTTCTTCTTCTCTCTTCTTTTGCTTCTTCTTCTGTCTCTTCTTCTTTTGCTTCTTCTTCTTCCTTTTCTTCTTTAGCTTCTTCTTCCTCTTCTTCTTCCTCTTCTTCTCCCTCTTCTTCTGCCTCTTCTACTTGAAAAAGTACACAGTAAAACTTGCCTGGCACATCCATAATGATCTCTGTATTTTTTATATATCAGTCTGGTCGCCACGTCGTCTGTTGCGTCTCAAACCCGGTCAAACGTGATCGTCCAATCAGATCCATGTTTTCCATTGACACACATGAAACAAAGGAGCTCATTGGTCACCTAAAGTCACATTTATGTTTTCTGGATCCCAGGCAACAGAAAAGCATCTTCAAACCAGTGTCTCATGGATTATTTTCTCCTTTCTCATATCCCTTTTCAGATCTTAGAAAGGAGTAGTGGAGGAGTAAAATGTATTTTTGAAGAACTCCTGCGTTGTTCAGCTCCTTCATCACAGCTGTTAGTGTGTGTGTAAACTATTTGAAAAAAACAAAACACTCTTGTTACCTACTGAGGAAGCTCACACTTTTCGAGCATCAAGCAAAGCCTTTATTGTTTTGTTTCCTCTGAAAATACACTGCATTTTCACTAAAGCGATGGAGAAATACTTAAGAAAACTAACTTAGAAGTAATTTGTGGCTGATGTTTTAACACTTTCTCACATAAACCACAATGGAAGCAGACGTGTGAAAGCTGAAGATGAGATTTTAGAAGGGAAAGGAAGGCTGCGGAACTGATTGAACTGCGGTTTGGATTTCAATTATAACTCTTTTTAGACAGGCCTACAAAAATGGTGCGATAAAAAACAAGTCAGTTATGATATTGGCATAGTCCACCTGCTTTTAAAACATTCACAAAACATGACTTGTAGATAGATAATGATCAAAACGAAACCATTAAAGCTATCGTGTGTAACTGTTTTGCAAAATTAAAAAAAAAGACAAAATAAAAGGAGGGTGTAGATGTTTTATTGCACTGAAAAACAAATACTTTAAACTATAGTTAACATGCCTGGTGTTCCTATGTCTCTCGGCTGGACTGGTAACGCCTTGGGGTCCCACCGGAGGAGCTGGAGGACGTGTCTAGGGTGAAGGAAGTCTGGCAATCCCCAGCCCCGGATAAGCGGAAGAAAATAGATGGATGGATATAGTTAAGATGTAGATAAGAATCAGAAGACTTTTATTGCCATTGTCAGTGAACACAGCACACAAACTAGGAACTCTTTTTGGTGATAAAGTGCAACATAAAAACACAGAATAAGTACAAATAAGGGCATGCATAAAGTTAAAAAAAGATATTGTTACAACCCAGCTCATCTAGGGAAAAGGGGAAGTAACAAAACAAGATGGAAAATGGTTAAAGTTATAATTTATTCAAAAGGAATGTTAAAGTAAAAACTAACAAAAGGAGGCTCTGAAGAGTAGTTTTCAATGGTAACTTAAATACAGCTAACAAATAGTGATGTGTCCTCCGTGTCGAGGCTTCGCAGCGTGTGTCGAGTCGGGGACATTTCCGTGATGCGTGTATCGAGGCTCGCTTCATTTAGGGGAGGAGCTGAAAATGATGACATCCAAAGCCTCGCTGCCCGACTGTACCACGTGACTGATTCAGAAAGTGGTTCGGATTTAGGTAACAACCTGTGGTGTCGTCTGGATGACAGTGTCAGGCACAAACACAAAACGTGACAGCAGATGCAAATATTGAGGTCCAACGCTACATGATGAAGCTAAATACTGCAAGGCTGGAGGACCCTTCAATACTGGGAGAGACAGAAAAATGTGCATCCAGAGCCCATGTATATGTGTGTGTATTTATATAAGTTAGCAGTGGCATTCTTGTGTATGCCTGCCTCATCTGTGCCCTGTGAGCGGGTGTTTTCCACACACATACACAGTGTGTGTGTATATATATATATATATATATATATATATATATATATATATATACACACAGACTTTCTGCAAAATGCCACACACTTCAAATTCATGCAAACTGATATTTTTGCGTCCAGTAGATGAGTCCATTCAGCAAAGTAAAACTCCCACATCTACATCACTGACAGTAAATGCAACAATCGAAGTACAGAAATACCTGGCAGAACCAAACATAGACAGACAGGAGGACCCACTGCAGTACTGGAGAAGGCAAAGAAATACATGTCCACATTTATTCACACTGGCCACCATGTACCTTTGCGCTCCAGCTTCATCTGTGCCTGTGAGAGGATTTTGTCAAAAGCAGGAGAAATCCTAACAAACAAGCGGAACCGCCTTAGTCCTGCTTTTTTAAAAGAAGCTACTTTTTTAAATAAAAAACAATGAAAAATATTGGGGTTTAATTCTCTTTATTTAATTAGAAGCCCTACTACAAGTAACACAAGTGCATTCCTATTTCTAATAATGTGTTTCACTGTGGTATCACTGGTTTTGTAGTACATTTGTTCAATTGATCGCACTGAGGTGGAAACTAGATTGCAGTACATTTTATTGACCTGTTGATGGCGCCATAGAGTAAATGAATCCTTATGAAGTGTCGGCACAGTTGACTGAAAGTATCGATGCTTCATGGGGCTTCATCTCACCATCACTACTAGCAAAACAAAGTACTAAAAATACAATTCCAGACAAAACAAACAGGTCTCAGAATTAACCGAGGATCTAGGAGAGTCACAGTTTCAAAGTCCAAGTTACAAGAATCACAAAAGACAAAAGTGGTGTCCTGATCCTGCCAGAACCAAGCAGCAAGGATTGGCAGGGGGCGGGTCCTTTTAAAGGGGTGATGCCACTGGTGGAAGGTCATGATTGGCCAGGCTCTTGATTGTTGCTCCAATCAGATGCAGGGCTCTTCATTCAATCAGCAGCCAGTTAGAGGAGCACTACCAGGAGAAGTCCATGGAGAGACAGCAGGGACAACACAAAGGCAAGTAGGAGGAGCTGGGGCTGTAACAGATATGCTCACAAATAAAATAAAATACTTAGAGGTCGATATATACAACAACATAACAAGTGTAAACATGGCTTATTAAGGTGACCGGTATTGTAAAGTGTCCGGTTTAGTGCAGATATTCTAAAGTATTCTAAACCACATCTGTGTTCAGTCCCATGAGTAGTGCATTTAATACGTCAGTAAAAATAAATATGCTAATTTGCAATGTAGCTTGTAATAAATACGGTCCACCCAAAGTCTGCTTACCTACTCCTAAAGGTCACCGTACGCTAGTGGACTGTTGCCGTAGAAATTGACTTTTGAAAATATTCGAATGTGTTAAAACGTCTCTAAATATTGCTGTAACGTAGGCTGGCCATGAGCGGTAGGATGTGGGACAGAAGACAGTAGCACGGGTGTGGTCCACAATTTTTTATTCTTTTTTCATCAGTTATCAAAGTGCAAAGTGCAAATGGAGGTTAGAGGAGCAGTGTCTCCTCCGGCAGCAGAACATGGTTTGATTGTTTCCGTCGCCTTTTATCCTGTCCCACTAACTGGATTAAACTACTGTTAATTAATAGGGGTGTTTAAAAAATAACATTACCTCTTTAAAACTCAAACTTCCATAAAACCAAATAAACCAATAAACCAAATTTTCTTTACACATACATTACACACAACCCTAAAACCAAACACCAAATATATTTAAAACCCATAAATCAGGTGTGTCAAACTCATTTTCACAAAGGGCCACATCATCAAAATGGTTGCTCTAAAAGGGCCGGATGTAACTATAAAATAAACGTAACCAAATGTAATGCAACTACTTTCTCTATATTTATTACTTACAAATATTGCATATGGATTTGCATAGATATGAAAAATGTCTGTGTAACTGTGCATCTCCTGATAAACTGATATTTTAAGACAGTCATACCTTTAATTTACTTTGTCGCTGGCCACATAACATGACCCAGCGGGCTACATTTTGCCCACAGGCCTTGAGTTTGACACATGTGCCATAAACCATTTAAAAAGCCCAACATGTCTCCCCTACACATTCCCCGCCTTGGTCCTGCCCCGGAACCGTTTTAAGGGAGCTCGTTTTGCCAGAGACACAAGGACAGAAGTGGTTAAACATTTTTAAAACACTATTTCACTAAAAACACTACAAATTACACACCACACACAAAGACTTAAAACATTCTCAAACAAACATTGCACTAATATTGCACGTACCCAATTTGATTAATTAGCTGTTAATTTTGTCCTCTTTCCCCTCCAGGACACGCAGCTTCAGTTAAAGTGCCACTGTGCCTCCAGATCTAAAACTGGGTAAAAGCCGACAAGTTAAATAAACATTTTTAAATCCTTTTGTGCAATTGTGTATTTTTTTTTAAGTGCAAATAACGTTCAAAGTGCTGAGTGCTATTAAAGTGTACGTACAATTTAAAGTGCATATAGTGAAAGATGCTGTTAACTTGGTAACAAACTTGACTGTTTGTTACATTTGCCAATAAAAATTAAAAAAAAGTTGAAACCCATAGTTCTCAAAATGGCACCTACAGACAAGAAACTAAAGCCCATGAACTGTGTAGGTTGTAATATATCACCATAACACTTTATATCCATAGACAATACTCAATATCAACTCGGACAACAGGAAAATGGCTCCTCGTATGGCTATTTACTCCGTCCTGGCAGTTTGGCCGAAAGTATCTCTTTTGTAAAATGACTGTACTCTACAAGAACAAGGAACTACTTGACATCTCTCTGTTCTTAGGGTCTTTTGCTGCTCAAATTGAAAGTCGAAGCTCCGCTCAGCTCCCAGCGGTTTCTCGACACAGCTCTGAGTGGTCAATCTTTGAGAAGTTGGAGGTCAGTGCATTACCATCCGGGTCAGGGGGTCTATTGTGCTGTTGTGTCCAATCCTTGTCTTGACTTGGAGTATGTGCAGGAGGCTGACCACAGGACTGCAGGGCCTGTCTTTATCACATGGGGGCGGTGGAGTGGAGAGGTTTACGGTGTGACAGTCACATTTGGGTGTACTGTTCTATTACCTCTGCTGGGACTTGCTGCTCGGGCTCAGCTTCCCCCGACTGATCGATACTCGGACAAATTGACAAAAACGCCTGTGATAAGGACGGATAGCCACAAATCCTCCGCTCTGTCTTTCCAACAAGTGAAGCCAAAGACGATGTAAAGGACAGGAATCGGGATAGGGCAATGGAAGGTTCATTGGTACTAACTTGCTACAATAGAACGCTAGAACGATAGATAGATAAACAGATACCCTAGAAGAAGAAATTCAAACTTTACAATACGACAACATTTTTTCCCACATATTGATCAATCACAGTTTTAATTTTGATCATTTTTGTCCGATTTAAAACAAATATTCCTTTAAATATTGCTTTACCGAAGATAAGCAACACAGATCATTGTCATTTAATGCAAATAACTGTAATTTTTTCCCCTCAAAAGTCTTAACTGTGCTCCAAACTACATGTTTTTTACTGACGGAGGATTGGCTGTAGTACGGGTCTGAATACTTATGGCGGTGTGATGTTTCAGTGTTTCTTTTTTAATAAATCTGCAAAATTGTTGTGTGTTTCGCTGTCAATATGGGGTGCTGTGTGTACATTAATGAGGAAAAAAAAATACTTAAATGATATTAGCAAATGGCTGCAAAGGAGTCTGAATACTTTCTGTACCCACTGTACATAATAGCAAACACACCAGTCTCAAGTATCAACTGTATATGTAAATGGACATAGCTAACCTGCTAGCCGCCGCGTTCCAAACAGGAAGTGATCATGGGTGCACTTCCGGTTCCATCGACTCTGGCTCCAATTCACTTTATATTAGAAAAATGTCGCCCCTTTCTCTGTAACTGCTGTTGTCAGACTCATCATTTTGGTCTTAAAATGTTCATAAAATGTCCGTTCTATGTGATCCTGTTTTGTTTTTTTTTCACTTTTGTGTCTGTAAATTAAGATATGAACCTTAATAACAGACAAATCTGGCGCCTTCTTTCCCTGAGGTCACTCCCACTAGCATTTGATTGACAGCGTTGCTAAGTACGCTCCTGCCAAACCGGCGCTGCAGATTGGCTGTTTGGTTGCTATGATACTCGGGGTCGGAATTCCAAATATCGAACTTGTCTCCTAAACAGACCAGTAACTGACGAATAAAACCTCACGTCGGCACCTCGTCGGCATAGCAACCAAGTGTCACATTCAAAAGCAGTTACGTTAACAACAAATTAAAGGTGTCAACTCTGAACTAAACGCAGAATATCAGATCATTTCACTATATATATATAAAAAAACAAGTATATTGGTGATAATTAAAAATGACAATATTTCGGTCTTGATTCAATTTTGACCACAAAGTTATTACCAAACAGGCAGGTCAAAAGCTCATATCTCAAACATTTCCTGGAAACAACACTTGTACTATTTGAATTTAACATATTGGGCTAGAAACTTTATAAGCAGATGTGAGAGTCTTCAGTTGTACAATGGAACTAAAACTAGAGAAGAAGCCTCAGTTGAACCTTCTAATTAATACCAGTCACAAGGTTCAAGATGTACTCTCATGAATTAATCATTACAACTAAGATTTTCTGTGAATCTATGAAGTATCCAGTAACAAACGTCCACCCTTTTTTTGGCATTTCAGTTGAAGATTCATTTGCCTGCTTCAAAACATCATATTCTGCCCAAAAAAAAAAAAACCCAAAAAAACGACCAAGCCTACTGAATAATGCAATGATACAACCCAGGAAAAGAAAGTGCAGAGAAATAAACTCTCTTCATCCATTAATCAAAGGCACATATCTTTATTTTATCATACAGTAGACTTGCGCTGAAGGATTACGCAGAGAATGTGATATGAGCCGACATGACTGAATATTTGTGTACTTTATAAATATTTCAAATTTGCTTTATCTGTGCTCTTTGACTTGGTTAATATCCCCATCATTTAACTCCACTGTCGTCTACTCTACTTTTCCCACAACGCGATTTCCACTCATTCTGCTAACCCTATTTCTACTCTTATTTGTATGAATGCAGCAATTCAACTTATTCAGTTCCAATACTGATAGTGATACTTTGGCTTTAAAGCGACCAACTGTACGTTTTTTTAACTTTCAGATGTACCAGTAGATGTGAAACCCATCCCTCCATCACCTGTCCTTGGTTCAACCCCAATTGTGGTCTTTGGTCTTCTTCTGTCAGGCCAAAGCTACCGCACAATCAGACAGCAGTAACGGAGATAGCATCTAGTGGTGTTACGTGAGAATGCAACAGAGCCAGATCGGCCTATCTTATTATAAATAGTAGTTTTAAGTATCTACTGAGACCCAATAATAACCAATATCAGGGTAAGGACTGAATTTTGCATTTAGTTCCTTAAAACGAACTACAAAAAGATTAAATTGTGTGTATAGCTTTTGTAACGACTGACGGGGGAACAAATATTCCGAACTCGGATGAACAGTTTAACAATGTTTATTTACAGATAACGTTATGCAACTGGAGGTTGACGGAGCAGACAGTTGAGAGCGGGGTCGTGTGCAGCGGGATCAGAGCCAAGGAAGTTCGTACCGGTCGTGGAGAGCTGGGTCAGAGACAGAGGAGCGGCGCAGGTTCAGGGAGCGGGATCTGGCAGAAAACAAAGATATCCAAAACAGAAAAGGTAGGAATACAAAAACGAGACTGAGCCGAGCAGAGCAGTACCACTGAGGATACGCGGACGATCTGGCGCTGAGTGTCACGTCCTCGGTCCCTTTGTCCTCCCCAGATGCAGCTTGATTATGGATTACTTGCAGGTGTGTGTGGGAGGAGCCTGTATCTCCGCCCAGCTCCAAGCTCTGACATGGAAGGGAGAGGGAAAACAGACCAAAACACAAGGCAGACTGGGATCTTGACAATAGTATAGTACATATATATATTCTTCAAATACCTACAGGACAACTTTGTATGAATAAAACTTAAAACATGATGAGACCTTTTAGACCAGGGGTGTCAAACTCAATTTCACCGAGGGCCGCATCAGCAAAATGGTTCGTCTCAAATTTGCAAAGATATAAATATATGTCTGTGTAACTGCGTAACTCCTGATAAACTGACATTTTAACACAGTCATACATTTAAATTTACCTTGTCGCGGGCCACATAAAATGACATGGCGGGCCGCATCTTGCCCCCGGGCCTTGAGTTTGACACATGTGTTTTAGACCAACACCAGTCTTATTAAATATAAGCCCAACCCGAATATCAGCTGAATCGATATCATAGAACCGATACCTCGTCCAATGCAATTTGTAGGATTGGTGCTCTTTATTAGTATTGAAGTATCAGTACTCATTGTCTAATTCTACATATACTCTGTATATGTTGCCATTGGGTAACATTATCAGAAAACATGGCATTAATTTTCACTGCTACGCTGATGACACTCAGCTGTACTTATCAATGAAACCAAATCAGACTGATCAAATAGATAAACTCAGTGCCTGTGTGAAGGACATCAAAACCTGGATGACCTTGAATTACCTGCTCTTAAATCCTGAAAAAACAGAGGTCATTGTCGTTGGTCCCAAAGGTCAAAGAGATTCTCTGTCAGACCAGATATTCTCACTCGACAATGTGAATATAGCTTCTAGCCCTACTGTAAAAAATCTTGGAGTCCTATTTGATCAAAATCTCTCATTCACAGCCCATATAAACCTAGCTTGTAAAACCGCATACTTTCACCTGCGAAATATAACTAAAATTAGAAATATTTTACCTAAAAACGATGCTGAAAAACTCATCCATGCATTTGTTACTTCCAGACTTGATTACTGTAATTCCCTGCTTGCCGCCTGCCCCAAAAGTACTATAAGGAGCCTCCAGTTGGTCCAAAATGCAGCGGCCAGAGTCCTAACAGGAACTAAAAGAAGAGACCACATCAGTCCTGTACTAAAATATCTGCACTGGCTTCCTGTCGAGCTTAGAATCAAATTCAAAGTCCTCCTCCTGACATACAAAGCCCTAAACGGTATGGCCCCATCCTATCTGCAAGATGCTATTGTCCCGTACCAGCCAAACAGAGCACTCCGCTCTCAGAATGCAGGACTATTAGTGGTTCCTAGAGTGTCCAAAAGTACAGTGGGAGGGAGAGCATTCAGTTACCAAGCTCCTGTGCTATGGAATCAACTCCCTGCTGATGTTAAACAGGCCCCCACAGTCTCTGTATTTAAGACCAGGCTTAAAACCTTCCTCTTCGGTATAGCGTATGACCAGGTTACTTAGTGAGGGAGTTAGGGTTATTAAAACCCGGGATAAGATAAGCTGCAGTAGGAGTAACTAGCTGGGGGAAGTATGGCAACCTGAGCACTATCCTCTACTTTGCCCTATTTTCTCATCAGCAATGCTATTCACATGTTGTCCCCTGTCCCACTCCCCCTGTGGAGTGTATCTCTTTCAGATGCCCCGATGACAGTTGGACCTCCTCCTTGCCTGGCTCTCCTCCTCCTCGCCCGGCTCTCCTCCTCCTCGTCTGGTCTCCTGGCCGATTTCTTATGTTGTCTGATTTTTCCTGTTGTGTCTGATTTTTCCTGTTGTGTCTGATTTTTCTTGTTGTGTCTGATTCTTCCTGTTGTTTTGTTTTTTGTGTCTTGGCGGCACGGTGACTGAGTGCCATCACTCATGTCTCACAGCAAGAAGGTTGGTTCGATCCCCGGGTCACCAGGCCTTTCTGTGTGGAGTTTTTCATGTTTCTCCCCGTGTCTGGATGGGTTTCCTCCGGGTACTCCGGTTTCCCCCATCAACCAAAACATGAACGCCCTTCGAGACAACTGTTGTTGTGATTTTGGGCGTTACAAAAATAAATGAATTGAATTGAATTGAATTAATTTTATTTTCTGTTTTACCTGCCCGGTTAACATTCCCAAACAACTCACTTGCATTCTGGTTGTTGTAATTTCTCTCTCTTACACAATGGTTGTTTGTTTCGAGCACACAGCCGCTGTCTTTCTTGTGCCACCATATTGGCTCGCCGCAGATGCTCAGGTTCCTACAAACATTTCCAGTAAGAGCTGTGGATCCGGTTAGAGTGCTTGTTGTGGTTTTTCCCACACATTTGTCCGCCCGTCTGTCTTCCACATTATGAACGTGGCTCCGAAACCAATTTGTCTCATAAACTCTCTCTCTCTCTCTCTGTGTGTCTCCTTCCTTTCTCGCCAGACTCTGATGCCAGCATTATTGCACTTATTTCTGTGGCCGTTTGTGATTTAGCCGCCTGAAGCTGCAAATTTTCTGAATGTTTGAAAAATAAATGTAATATATTAAACCATTAAAAGTATGTATCCTATAATATATCGTTTTTAACCACAGTTTACCCTGCATCACTAACAAAAGATCAATGAAATCACTAAAGGGGCACCACAGGGGTCAGTTTTAGGGCCTATGTTGTTTTTAAAGCCTCATTTTGGGTTGCATCAGAAAAATAGAAACAGATAAACATAAATCATTGCATTCAGAGTAACTTTCTTAAGGAAAACTGTAATTAAAAATCTGTTCCTTGAGTATAATCCCAGCCTTGAAACTTTTTAAGACATAAGAAAAAGTCTTGTTGAATTTCGCTTTGCATTTTTCCTCAATCATCAGTTTTGATTGAATACGTCGTGATTAATTTTGAGAGAACTCATGCAGACACAAGTGGGACATACAGATTCAGTACAGATCTATAACTATCAAATCATCAAAACATCTGTGGTCTCCTTTTGAAAAAATAATTCCTGTATGAAGGCGTTTAATAATAAGGTTTGTTATTAGTATCTGTAACTCATCTATCTTAATAGTTTATGATCTTAACTCAGAAGTGTCCTCTTTTTTTTAACATTTTCCACATGATGTTAGCCCAAACATTACAACGGGACTAGAAATGCGCTCGCTTTTACCCCAAAGACGTACTGTTTGCTGTGAGCATGCTGCTACACTCCCTGCTTGAATTTGATGCCAGATGCTTTTGTTTTTCCTCACAGTCGACATGCAATTTAAATTTAATGGCAAGTGCAATTTTAAATGACAACATATGCTTCTCTATGTCTCCTCTTTTAAATCCAAGCTGTTCTGGGTGCGTCCTCCAGCTACAAGACAACTGGCAACGCGTTTACATGTAGCTGTCTTAAGTTACAGTAGGTTGGATTGATAATAACAGTAAAAGTACATTGTTGAGGACACAGCAGCTAAAACACCCGGAAGCTGCTGACAGGGCAAACTATGGAAAAAAAGAGAGGGGAAAAAAAGCTACCTTTGCATATCAGAAAAAGCAGCCGAGAGCTTCCCCCAGAAAGCCAATTATCATACTCCCATTTCAATTTGAACGCCCACATGGAAAAAAAAGAAGCAAGACGTTAGCGTGCTATTCGAGATTGAATGAGTCTGCAATTCGGCGAGATAAAGATGCAAGACGGAGGTAGAGAGGGAGGTAAAGAAGGAGTTTGCTGAGATGGCAGTCCACGGAGAAACGTGAAGGGAAGGATGGAAGGGAGGAAGAGGAGAGGAGAGGAGCGAAGGAGAGGAAGTTCTGGTGTGGCCGTGCCCACTTAAGGCGGACTGACACAGGGAATCATGCACGCTGTCAGTCAGGCTGAGTCAGCTGAGGGGAGGGAGAGGAGACGGGACAGAGGGGGCAAGGGGGTAGGACTTCATGAACTCAAATATTTGGATGAAGAAAGAGGCTGTCAAAAGCTAATATTGAAACAAGATATGGATTTGAACGGTTAAAAAGAATCACATAAAAAAAGGACATAATTGGACGTTTCCTGAATAATATTACGGTGCGTTCACACTTGTTTGGTCCAAAAGTCTTAATGTAGATTTGGTTTCGCCCCGTTCTAGTCCTGGTTCAGTCCTGGTCTAGGCTTAGGTCCAGGTTTAGCCTCAGTTTTTTATGTGGTGATTGTGCAAGTGTGAACAAACTCTTAGCTACGTCTTTATCTAGATTAATCCAGGTGATATTACAGAAAATTCCACTATATAATAACCGTTTTCGTTATTGTTATGGGGTCAAATTCATTGTCAAGCCATTTGATCAGGTTTCAATCAGTTTGTTTCTTGTTCTGTGACACGCGGAGAAGAGATGCAAGTGCTGGTTTAGCAAAAGGTTTACAATTTGTGTACATTTGTTGAAGAAGTCAGTCAGAACACCACCTTAACCTCATCCTCAGTAATTTCGGTCTTCTTCAGAGCAATTGGAGTAAATATCTTCACTTCACATCTTCACTTCACTAGAGAAGGACATATATTATTAATAAATGGAGAATTCAATCAGTCCTCCAAGCACTGCCCATTCTGATATTTGCTGTCTGGTCTTAAAGGTCCTAAATTACGCAACATTGACGTAACAGTGAGCTTTCAGCCATGGTGTAATGTTGTTACCTGCTCAAAAACATACCCAGGGTTTTGTTTCGTTCACACATGTTTGAGTAACTTTATTATTAGTCTGTCTACATTTCCAAAGCTCAAAATGCGACGTTCCACCTTGAGATGTCATGAAGCGGTAGTTTTCGAGGTAGCTTTAGTTCGGTAGAGATTTGCAATTCCAGGGCAAAAATGATCCAAATGATTCTAGAGAAGGTGTATGGAGCACTTCCTGTATTACCACATGACATCACAAGTTGGAACAGAGTGTTTTCAAGCCTAAATCAGCCTAAACATGCAGGAATTGTCTGTTAAACTTGCGTGAATTAAACAAAACACAACTCCAGGTCTGTTTGTGATAAGGAAACGACATTATAACATAGAAAATAGCGTAAATATGACCCATTTTTATTTTCAACATTTGTCAACCATTTCAAGTATGTAGCATAATTTACTCTTTTTTTTTTTTTTTTTAAATAATCTTCTGTAATTAAATAACGGGATGCTGTTGCAATATTTGTCTCCATATCTTATTACTTTACTAGTTTATCTGCATTCGTACGTCCCTGGTTCTTCCTTTGGTTTCGTTTGACCAATAAGGACAGACAGGAATATGAGAATTCTAGACGCGTTGTTTCTCTCTCTCTGTCAGAATTCAATTTATTTCAATTTAATGGAGATTTATGGGCTTTACATTTTGATCGCTAAACACGGCGCCAAAGCCCATAGACATGTAAAGTGGCTAACGCTCACAGAATGAAACAATCAAAGCAGAAAGGAACCGTATTATGATGCATTTTCTTCAACCAACTCAATCACTGTCAAATGAATAAGGCTATGAAATGAAAAGACTAACACTGACAAATACCAGACTGCAGTGTGATGCAAAGCACATGACGAGAAAAGCTTTGATTTCAGTATTTATTCATAGCCTATTTTTAAATATACTTAAAGCGAGGTGTCATTTTTCTGGCGGAGAGGCTGCTACTTGCTTATTTCATGGATATGTTTTAATGTTTGTTTTTTTGTCTGGAGTGTTCCACAAACTAAGGGGCGTGTTTACTGAGCCAGGTGCTAAATTAGAAGTGCAAACTGAAAAATTGCATGTGTTTTTTGTGGGCGTGTTGTACAAGATTTAGCATTACAAACAGTGCCTCTTATTCCTGCAGCAGTTCTAATATGTAAATGAACGTCTGGGCAAAAGTACTGTGCTGTTTCTGCTTTTTGCACACATGACTTGGACTTTTGTGTTCACTGTTATGCCAATGTTTACTTTAAAACAACTAAAACTAGCTTCAACTGAATAGGAAGTTTAAACAAAGTATTTAATCTATAATGAAACATAGAGGTGGGACCTAATAAGTTTTCTTCCCACTCCTTTTCGAGCTTGTATAGGTTCAAATCTGTGAGATGTGCTTTGACGCATGTGCTCGAAATGAATAAAATAAAAAAGCTCCAATCCTCATCTTTACACCATGCTCATTATAAATAAGCCTCGTGCATGTCGTCGAGCATCAGCCAAATCCGAAGATGCGTAAAGGAGAAACAGTTGACGCGAGCTCAGACGTGTTTGCAAACCCAGCTTAAACTTTTTACCATAATCTACCACAGTGCTGCCGACAATGCAGAGTACGGATCAGATTATTGCGGAGTTGAATTAGCAGGAGAATAAAGGACGCTAACAAAGGAGTGCTGCGACGTGGTTTTGTCATTTGAGACTGGCATAGTGCGACCTGCAACAGTTGCGCTAACTTCTGGACACTGTGTGGAACCGGTCTCTGCTGTCAGGGTTTAAGGACGAGAGGTCGACGAGCGAGAGACAAGTTTGAAAGACGAGACAGCAGCTGGGTTTTGGATTAAGAGGGTCAAAGTGTCACAGTGTCATTTTGCCAGCTGCATTCAAAACGACGTAATTATTAGACTATTGAATTAGCAAAAATATGGATCGGTTCACTTTTACTTTACGTCGTTTTTAATGCACTTTTGGATCGTTTACACCTGTCTGTCCAACGTGTTAAATATCCACTCAGTTTTGCTCTTGTCGTCTTGATGAATGAGCCCTCTGCGTTTTCTCCTCCCGCTTTTTTGTACTTTTTGACCGAAATGCCCGTTTTGCATTTTCATTTTGTTCCCAGGAGCAAAATCTGCACTTCATTCATAAAACTTTTAGAAATGATTGTGTATTTATTCATTACCGTGTTGGGTGAATATTAGCATTTACTATTAAAAAAAAAAGGGAAAAAAAAAAGATGAGAGGTTGCTTCTTTGACGGATCTCTGTATTGCAAACCCGACTTCTGTATTTTTTGCTTTGTGCATTTTAAGTCTGGTTGATAGATGTGTTTTCCATAAATCACCATAGACAATTTCCTGACAAAATTGCTTTTCAGTTACATTTGTTAACCACATTTACAAAAAAACATTCATAAATACCTAGAATTCATTGAGGATTTGGTTTCCTATTCCAGACTTTCTCCTCTGACGCTCCACAGATCTACGTTTGGACGCCACCTGGACTGCGGGGTGTACGTAAAAAGACACGATCTGACAATAGATATCGGTGAAGAGGCATTCTCAGGGGACAGCTCTAATTCAATATTAAACTAATCCATCTTGCCCATGTCACTGGATGGTGATGACTATCTGTACCAAACAACCTTGAGCCACGAGAAGCAATCAACCACCAAATACTCTTTCATTTGCTAATAGCAGCGGCATTCGTCTTAATAAAACCTCATTGATCATCATGGTTTCATATTGCAGTCATGTTCCGTGCAATTGGCGACTTCCTATTGTGTCAGGGTAGAGGAAACTTTTTTTTTTTTTTGTCAAATTCCTGGCGCTGCAAAAGCTCTCCGTGGATCGATAGTGCAGAGGGAGCGCACAGCCGGGTCGGAATACAATGCACATGGAAATTAGCTGAGTATGGAGATGTAATTGACTTCAAAAAAATCACATACGACTTTACACTGTGAGATTAAGCTGTGCATGGCAGTGAAAGGCGATCCATAGCCTGTAGGACTAAAAAGGTGGAGTAAGCAAGTGTGACGCCACCAGCGAAATGAAGCTCATCGAGGCTAGAAGTTATAGGGATGAATTTATAGCAACCAACAAGCTAATCCGGAGCGAGGCTGTTGAAGGTAACGCCCGTTCCCACCCACACCGCTAGTTCAGCAGGGAGCAGGCACTTAGCAACGCTGTTAATCAAACCTGTTGCTAACGCTAGTGGGACCTTGGGGAAATAAAGCACCTGATTTGTCTGTAATTAATGTTCATATCTTGATTTACAGACAAAATAGCAAAATAAAGATACCAGGATCTTGCAGAGTGAGTTAGAATGAACATTTTAAGGTCAGAACGATGAGCCTGACAGCAGCATTTACAAAGAGAAGGGAGTCAGTTTTTCAATGTAAAGGGAATTGGAGCCAGAGTCTTTCAAGCTGGAAATGCACCTATGCTAGCAGGTTAGCGATGTCCATTTATATATACAGTCTATGGGTGGATCTTAAGATTTTGTGTTGCTCAATTAAACTTGTCTGAACCAAAAGGAGCCAATGGTATCTGTAGATCATCTATACCAGGGGCGTCAAACACATTTTCACCGAGGGCCACATCAGCAAAATGACTTCTGTCAAAGGGCCAGATGTAAAATAAATGTAACTACTTTTATTTTCAAGTTACAAGTATTGCCTATGCGTTTGCCTAGATGTAGAAATATGGCTGTGTAACTGTGTATTTCCTGATGAAATAACATTTTAAGACCATCATACCTTTTAATTTAACCTGTTGAGGGCCACATAAAATGATGTGGAGGGGCCACGTTTGGTCCGGGGGCCTTGAGTTTGACACAAGTGATTTATACTGTTGCATATGTTGTACTTTTTCATTTCATACGAAGAAAAAATTAAGTTGCACCAAGCATTTCAATTTGCCTGATTTGAAACTGGATCTTAATATTGCAATCCATTTCTGAACGAGCTAATTCAACATGTGATGCTGAAGTTATTAGAAAAGACTGACTGTCCAGCACATCGCAAGTTAGAGTGTGTAAGATTTCCATTTTTATATAGCGCTTTCCCACCTTCAAGGCACTAAAAAGCATCAAGGAGCCACTCACCTTGATGTGGGAGCTGGAATCGCACCGACAACCAGTGGGTCAGTGGATCTGCTTTATCAATAATGTTTACGTCGAGAGCGGGATTTGAACCGGCAACCTTCAGATCAGTGGCCAAATACTCATCACCCATATTCAGTGTGTTAGAAAACCCTCGTCCTTCTTTGCCCTGGTGTTTGCCTCACACCCTCCTGTTTCACTTCACACCTCCCTTTCACTCCCTCTCTTATCTCTCACCTCACCTCCCTCCGCTTCTGTTTCCCTCTCGCCTTCACTCTCTCCCTCTCTCGCTCTCCTACACCGCACCTCTCCCTGTCTATCTCACAGTTTCTTTTGCTCTCTCTCAGTTCCGTCTCCTCCCCTCTCCATCCTTTCTCACTTCCCTCTCTCTATCTTACTCTCTGTCACCCCTTCCTCTCGCTCTTTCTATCCTTCTTTTCCCACTCTGTCCTCTCAGTCTCCTCTCTTCCCCGCTTTTTTCTCAAGTTGCTTCTTCAACTCCTTCTCTACTTTCGCCCTCTCTCTCTCTTTATCTCATCCAACTTCTCCACCCTCCTCTCGATTCTCTCCGTCACCCCACTCCTACCTCTCTCATTCTCTATCTCTTGTCTCTTCTCCCTCTCGCTATTATTTATTCTTACTCCACCTCTCTTTCTTTCTCTGAGACCCTGTGTCTACCCTCTTTTCTCTCTCTCTCGCTATCTCTTTATTTCCTCCCTCTCTCTTCCTCTCTCCCTCTACTCACTCATTCCCTCACTTCCCTCTTCTCTTCCTCTCCCCTCACTCACTCCCTCACTCCCTGTCTCCACTCTCTTTATCTCTTCCCTCCCTCCCTGTCTTTTTCCTTCTCCTTTTTCCTACTCCCTCACTCCTCACTCATCCCCTTACCTCACTCTCTTCTCTTCCTCTCTCCTTCTCTCCTCCATCTCTCTCCTCACGCACTCCCTCACCTCCCTCTCTCCTCTCTCTTTATCTTTTCCTCCCTCCCTCCCTCATCCACTCACCCCCCCTCTCCTCTATCTCCCTCCTTCTCTCTAACACCTATCTCTCCTGCATCCCTTCATTCCTCCCTCTTCTTCTGTCCATTTCATTCCCTCACCTCCCTCTCTTTTCTTCCTCTCTCCTTCTCCACTCTATCTCCCTCCTCATTCACTCCCTCTCTCCTGATCTCCTCCCTCCCTCCCTCACCCACTCACCTCCCCTCTCCTCTATCTCCCCCTTTCTCTCTGCCTCCCTTCTTCTCCCTAACATCTTTTATAAACACCCCTTCATCCCGCCCCCTTCTTCTCTCCATTTCATTCCCTCACCTCCTTCTCTTCTCTTCTCTTCCTCTCCCCTCCCTCTCACACTCCCTCACCTCCTCTCACCTCTATACCACCCTCCCTCTGTCCATTAGACTCCCTCACACCTCTTCTCTCTCTCGCTTTCCTCTCCGTCTCCTTCCCTCTCTCCGCTTGTATAATCACAGCAGTGAGTGAACAGTGTGTACATCCCGCTCCCAGGGGCCCGACACTGTGCCACATCCACATCGCCGCTCTCCCGTCTTCACCTCTCCTCACCTCTCCCTCCCTCCCTCTCTCCTTTGGCTCAAATTACACAGAAGGCATCAAACACTTTCTTTTTTTTCCCTTGCCGCCTATCTCTACACCTTTATCCTCACTTCTCCTGACCCCACGTGGCGCCCCCTAGAGACGGCTCGCGGTGGGAGGTCAGCTTATCTTTTTTGCTCAAATAGAAGCGACCGACTCGGGCCAGAGAGGAGTTAGGCCGAGTGGAACTGGATCGTTTAGCTACGGGACGGAAAGCGCCGGCCTGCTGAGTGCGGGGAGATAAACAGGCGAAGATGGAGCGTGTGCCAAAGTTGTTTAAAAGTCGAGATAAAATAGTTTGAACGCAGAAACTGGGTCTGTCGCTGTTCAGGTGTGGCGGAATAAGGGACGGAGAGGACAATGTAGAGATGGAATTTTAGGGGAAAGACAGTTTGAAGATTTTTGAGCTAAAAGATAACAACTTCTGACTTTTTAACGATGTAGTAAATAGAGTGGACGTAGCTAACCTGCTAGCCGGGTTAGCTATGTCCAAATAGCTTTACTTCACGCTAAAAAACTGTCGCCTCGCTCCATAACTGCAGCAGTGAACCTCGTCATTTTAGTCTTAAAATGTTCGCATTAACCCGCTCCACATGATCTTGGTGTTTTTATTCCGCTATTGTGTCCGTAACGCAATATATGAACATTAATAACAGACAAATCAGGCGTCTTCGTTCCCTGCGGTCGCTCCTGTTGGCGTTAGCAACGAGTTTGATTGATAGTTGTCGTTGTTAAGCGCCTGTTCCCTGTTAAACCAGCGACGCAGACACGAAGGGGCGTTACGTTTAACAGCCTCGCTCTGGATTGGCTCTTTGGTTGCTATGATACGGTTGGAATTCCTGATATGCAACTTGGAACTGTCTAATTCAGATCTATAATGGCTAAACTTGATAAAATTGGAGCCGAACACTGACATTGTCCACTTCTTTTTACAATCTATAGTTATATGAGAGACATACATAACATATTTTCATATTTGTCCTTGAAAAAACAAAAAAATACTGATGCCATAAATCTTGAACCCAATTTCGGGTTTGCAAATGTTTTAGCAATTTATTAATAATGTTTTGTTTAATTTGTTTATTCAGTCAGGGCAGTGTTATTATATTGCTTTTTCAATGTGAACTTTTCCCAACATTCATTAATTTCGTCCACACACATTTGATACTTGTTTTTATGAACTATTTCCCAACTCATAGACAATAACCAACTGAAAAGCCCACGTCCGGTCTTCACTCTGCTGCCCTCTGTGGGTCGCAAAATACATTTCTTAAAAGTTCATAATGTAACTTTTCTGGTGGGAGTTATGCCACTGCTTGTCTTCAACGTTATTGCTTTTAGAATGTTCCTCAGTGTCACGTTTAACTTATATACTGATTCAATTTTAGGTGTTCTGAGTGGGTTTGTCTCTCCACACCTCCACAGATCTGACCTGTAACTCAGCCTAGTGGCGTCACCTGCTTGTCTCCAGCCACATGACGCTCATCGAGGCCAATCAAGACCAGCAATTATAGGGGCAAATTTGGAGCAGAATCCCATATTTGGAATTCTGACCACAAGTATCATAGCAACCAAAGAGCCAATCAGGAGAGAGGCTGTTGAAAGTAACTCTCCTTTCCTGCCTGCAACGCTTGTTTAGCAGGGAGCCGGAGCTTAGCAACGTTGTCAGTCAAACACAGCGCTCATGTCTTGTTTTATGGACACGATAACGAAATAAAAATACCAGGATCATGTAGAGCGGGTTAATACAGACATTTTAAGACCAAAATAACGAGCGTGACAGCAGCAGTTACAGAGAGAGAAGCGACAGTTTTTCAGTAGAAAGTGAACTGGAGCCAGAGACGGAACGCAGCGGCTAGCAGGTTAGCTCTGTCCGCTTATATATACACTCAATGGTACGGCAATATGGCATTAAAACCTCCAAGCAAAGTCATAACATCTTCCTGGAGACAAACACGTGACGAGCCTTTTACCAGAAAAGTTACGTAGTAAAGTCACCTTTAACGAAAAATACCCATTAAAAAATATGAGAACTTTTTTTTTTTTTTTGGAGAGATTTCTTTCGAGTTACCTCTTTAAAACATTACCTGTAAAAACCCACTGCAGGAGGCTGGAGTGTTGTTGTGTTTATTCCTTTGCGTCGCTCGTCTGCCGGAGAATCGGACGAGCTGATTGGCTTATTGGCAGTGGAACTGACTGATTGCTCTTGAGGGAGGCCTGTAATTTCTCTGTCATATTGTGAGTGATTATAGCTCTGAGACGTGTCAGTGTGGCGCTCCATCAGAACTTTTTGACAGCGCTCTTTTGATGCACACACACTCCACGGGAACAAACCAATGCTTTGGCTGCTCATTGTAAAGTGGCAAGAAAATACTGCTGCCTGATGGGAAAAGTGACTGTATTTTTGTTATTATAGTCAATGTATGAAATTGTATGAAAGCTGTAAATTCTGTGGAGGATAATATTTGTAAACTGAACATCAAAAGTGCTTTTAAAGGGACTATATTATGCCGTCTTCTGATCGAGTTTATGATGTTTTTTCCTTATCAAAAACATACCCAGAGTTGCGTTTTGTTTCATTGGTTTAGCACGGGAATTTCTTCTCCACAAAGTTGTTCTCTCAAACAGAAAATGCTCTGCTCCACCTTGTGATGTCATGTGGTAATACAGGAAGTGTTTTTAAACTCCATACACCTTCACTAGAATCATCTGAGTTGATCATTTCAGCCCTGGAATTGCCAATCTCGACTGAATTAAAAGTAAAAGGTAGCTGTTAGCTGGAAAACTACCACCTCATGACATCACAAGGTGGAACAGAGCATTTTGAGCTTTGGAGACATAGACTACTACTACTATAACTACTCAAACATTATGAATGAAACAAAACACAACTCCACATATGTTTTGGACGAGTAAAAATAAAAATTCAAACATCACTAAAAGTTCATGAGTCAATTCTGCGTAATATGGACCTTTAAAGCTGGACTGTGTAACTTTATCTTGGTTCTACCTCGTGCTTTTCTCCATGGAGATGTTATTACTTCGCCTGTAATGTTCCACAGTATAACACTAAACCTGTTATTTTGCTTTGAACTTACTGCAGGCGTTTCTATTGCCTTGAAAAACATGCATTCTTACTCTGAGTAGTCACCTCTCCACAGATCTGATCTATAACTTGACCTGACCTCTGCTCCCTGCTTTTCTCCATGTATAGATAAGTTCCCGGCAAGTAAACACATCTCCATGGAGACAAACAGGCGACGTACCCTCCACCTGAAAAGTTTCTAAGTATAACAAGATATATTCTGTGATATTTCACTTCCTGCTGTTTATAAATGAATAGTTCACAGAATTTCCAGCAAGTACAAGACAAATAACTTCCCAGGACAAAGTGTTGATTAAGTTATAACTTGTGTTTTTTTTGTTTTTTTTTATTAGATAAATCTGAATGAAAAAGTCTCAAACTCCGGCTGCACTGTTTGCCTTGAGGCTGAGAGAACAGAGCTACAGTCATCTTTATTGGAAAACACTTTTTAAACCAATGAGAGATAGGGGACAGGGAACATCTCGGGCCTGTAGGCAAATCATTCACAAAGACTTTGACTTTTATGCACAATACGATACAATAGTGTCTGATAAAGTTGGATTGTCTTGTCTCATTTATAGCAACATTTTACAAGGACTTGGACTTGTACTGTTATATCATTCCAATAGTATCGTGTTTAAAGGTGCTGATTTTCCGGTGGAGGGTCTGAGGTTGGATGTTGGATTTTGCGGGGAATGTTCAGCGGTGTGTGGTCTAGCTCCATGGCCAGGTTAAAGGTCAGATCTGTGGAGATGTGACCCCCACTCACAATAAGAATACATGTTTTTCAAGGCCTAAAAACACTTGTAATTGGATAAATGAAAGATAGATTAGTTTAATGACTTAGCAGCATAACTATGGGGACGAGTAGGTTGCGGATCATCTTCGAGAAAGGTTGCGTAGTAAACTTTAATTATTATCTATTATATATTACGTGGAATTTTCATCTTGATTGCACAAAGTTGTTAAACCTATAAGACACATATTGAGTCAGAGCTTACACTTTGCCAGAGTCCGACTTGGCAACAGCACGCACGTCTTTCACCTTCCATAGCTCAGTTGGTAGAGCGGAGGACTGTAGAATAACAAACTGAAATCCTTAGGTCGCTGGTTCAAATCCGGCTGGAAGGATGTGCCTTTTCTTGCCGGGCAAACAGATTATTCCTTTTCAAGTAATGTGGCATCCAATGAGAAAGTAACTTCTTTTAGATTGGCTTAAAACGAGCACAGATGCGGTGGTTGAGAGGTTAAGGTGACTGACTGCTGCTCCATTGTGCTATGCGCGTGCTTTGGTTCGAATCCTGTCCTCTTGTTAAACAGTTTATGATGGTTTTGTTAAATTAAGTGTTCAAAGATATAATATATACGTGAGATTGATAGATATGATGTCTGTGTAATCTCTCATTCTTTTAGTTTTACATTTTGACACTCGTCCAAGCCGTTTCTTCAGTTCTGGTCAGATTACTCGTGGACACTGCCTTAGCTCCTCCCATCTGTCTGAAGGGAGGAGCTAACTACGCTGAAACTAACACATCTATTTGTTTACGGTGTCTGTTTTTAGTCTGGGTCTGTTGAACTACACTAAATGTGAACTGTGCCAGAGTCAAATTTGCGTAACGTTCAGGGTGCACTCAGATCTATTAGCTTATCATTATTGCTTTCCTTGTTTTGATTTAGGTCTGAGGATGGAGTTATAAATAAAGATAAGTTATGTCAAAGGCCCCATTCCAGTTCAATGATTAATTCTTTTTCCTAACAAAAGTGTCCCCTTTCAAACCATTTCTTTTCTTTGGCAAAGATTTGGACCTCACTGTCTTCAAAGGAGCGGTTAGTAGCTTTGAGATGGAGATGTACAGCAGACTGGGGTCCCGAGCTGCTCTCCCGATGGTGTTGGTACATTCTTTTATGTTTAGTTTTTCCAATATAACACTCACTGCAGTCTTCACTACACTGATTAGAGTAGACCACATCACTTTGTTTGTGGCTTAGGGTTTTGTGGCGAAACCTCTTCACTCTAAAACTTTTGTCCAGTTGACAGAATTGAATGCTTCTTTTGCTAGTGTAAGATTTGGCCAACATGATCTACCACTGTACCACTTTTGTCAGATTGCTGATGGTTAAATTTCCGCAAAAGACAATCCATACTGACATTGTATCTATGGGCAAGGCAGTTGGTTTGCCTTCCCTGTTTGTCCACACTGGCAGAAAATATAAGCAGCTGATAATCTTTTTCATCATATGGCATTGTTAAGTTGTTTCAAATGGTTCGTATGAGGCTGTGGAAACAACTTAAATAGGTGTGGCTGGAGTGACACCCAATGGGAGAACCCAGAATGCATGATGAAAAAACATACGGATAGAATAAATAAGCTAAAAATAACCTGCAATAGGCGAAATCCACAAAGTCGTCAGCTTTACTACATTTATTTACAATTATTCTATATGTTTCGCAGCTGTAAAACCCCTCACCACACACTTTATACACTTTTGTCACACAGGCATTAACATTTTCTCACATTTCTCTTGTTTAAACACAAAGTTCAAACCTCGGTCGGTGGCTTTATCGGTGCAGAACGTTTCATCGACATTGTGGGTTTTGTCGGGGAGAAAACTTGCAAACTGTACATACCTAGGTAGATCAAAATAGTTGTCACGGGTCATACACAGATTTCATGAATGTAGCAGACAGGCAAATGTCCAAACCTGCAGGTGTATATTCATAAGAGTCGAATATATGAATTAACACCTGCAGGTTTGTCCATTTGGCTGTCGGCAGGATGCGGCTAAATAAAAAAGCAACCTAACAAAAAAGGCTTTAGACAACCTAAACCATAAACAAGTATCCAACCGGCACCTTTACACAACAGTTTGAGAACCACTGCTCTAAACCTCATTACGATTTGTACACATATTTATATTGCAAATTATACTTTAATAGATCTGTTTCGCATTATGAAAGCGAGCTACTGCAGAAACGCCATTACATCCTGCCGTTTGTCGGGGTGGAGGAATTCATTTAGAGCGCTGACAGAAGA